>NC_046196.1:636590-1273181 GCF_011004875.1 Balearica regulorum gibbericeps
GTTTATCAAAGACACATTGTGCAAGCTAACCCAGTGTCTGTCTTTACTAAAA
The DNA here is from genome assembly GCF_011004875.1 of Balearica regulorum gibbericeps. Taxonomy (NCBI): domain Eukaryota; kingdom Metazoa; phylum Chordata; class Aves; order Gruiformes; family Gruidae; genus Balearica; species Balearica regulorum. The sequence continues at coordinate 636,643 of NC_046196.1, forward strand.
TAACTGCCCCTTCTTCAGCACCGTACCATGGGGAATTCAGCCGGAGAAGATGGGGACTAGCTACGATTTTAAAAAGGCAGAAAACTAGGCCAAGAAAAGACACCGCCAAAATGATTTAAAGAAAATAATGACCTGGATGGAGGTTATTTGTAAAGGCCTTAGGAGTCATCTTGCTAACTCACCTCACTGATGGCCTTGCTGCAAATCAGCAGAGCACCAATACCTGATGAAATTAAGTTGGGAAGCGCATCCAACACAGTGGAAGACCAGAATATTAAACAAGAAGTTGTTATGATTTGAGGCCTAGAATAACAAGAAGAGAACTAAATCCAAGAATGTAAGAGGAAAACTCTTCATTTCTGCAGTAAATTCAGGATTTACCAATCAGGAATTATAAAGGAAGAGACAGAGTGATGCGCTAGTCAGGACGGCAGAACCAAAGGGATGCAGCTGTGAAAGCGGCAAACACGATCTTCATATGTTATTCAGGGTGTTTGTAGAGATAAGGAAGTAATAAACGGCATGCTAATCGCACTGCAAGACCTCAGCTGGAATTGCATGTACAACTGTGACCACACTGCAGAAGAAATAACTTAGCTGTGAACAGATGGAGGAGGCAGCTAGCAGAGCGACCGCAGGAACGGATGTTCTCCAGCACAATACAGCACAAAACCAAATGGCTCTAGCCAAGCCATACGCATTCGGCTGGAAGCTGGTGTGTGTGCACACGCGCGTGCGCACAGGAGGACGTGCGCACCAGCACAGCGGCAGAAGGCAGGAACTCATCCCATGGAAGCAGCCAGCTGCAAACCACGTCCCGGCAAGGAAGCCGTTACATCAATATTTAGAAAGAAACGCCTGCACCAGCAGTGGAGGTGAGGCAGTGTTAACAGCCCAGTGTTACGTTAACATTTCTAACAAGAGGTAACTCAGGCAACCCTACATATACATGAGATCTGCTCTGGCAGATTTACGTTTCCACTCTGGATACCTTTTAGTAAACAGTGACAGAGCAGCTTCCAACCTCCGACACTTGTGCTCAAGCAAATTACTTGGTTCCTGTGGACAGAGCCAGGCGAGGCTTAAAAACTGCTCTGTAAAGCGTTCTGAGGAAAACACGCAACAAGGAGATTGCCCACCACTGGAACCAGCTGGACGCATGTCACACCCGTGCTGAAAGAAATCATGTTGTCCTGTGTATTTAACAAGTAAATATTTCTCGGTTTCCTCCAAGTTGAGCTTCTGGGAGACATCAGTCCAGCAGTCATCGTGCAAGCCTCAGGCCACACTAACACAAGTGCAATAACAGTTTATTGGTTTATAAGTTAACTTTCCTACTTTTCCCTGTTTATTTCTTTTGCTGGAAGATAAGTCAACAGGCCAAAGTGATTGTGCCATTTATTATGCAACTGTTTGTCAGTTAATATTTGTGTTCCAGCGAGGCAAGGACCAGATAAGTGATGCCTCAGCAGCTGCCCTGCCTGCTAGAAACCAGAGCAGAGGGGCCGCAGAGGTACCCCGAGCCGGTCACAGCGCGGCTGCGACACCCTCAAGACTCTGCCAGTCTCCAGATCTCGGCTAAACTGTTCCAGCCTAACCCCGGCCCCCATGCACTTGTACTGTTCATGACTGGCACCTACCACCCTATACTCGTCCACAGCTACCGAACAGCACACACGTGTAAACGCAGGCTAAATTTAGCCCTGCTTCTCCTTGCTCCAACCTCTCCTTCCATAGCATGAGAATAATGGTGGCAATCTCTTCTGGCAGCAAGCAGAACGAAAAGGATTAATCTGCTACATCTCTGTAAAAGTACTTCAATAATTAAGAAGAGCAACTGCTGAACAAGATTAGCAACAGAGTAGAACAAAATATAATAAGCAATAGGACCTCTACAAAAGCACGCACCGAGGTGTTACATCTGCCATCCCGGCCATCCAGCCTCCCAAAGTACAGGCCTGCGGCTTCACCCTCCACTGATGTTCAATATTCCTTATTCCTTCTGCTCCTCCCTCGTGTGCCACTGCCGCCCTTCCTTAAGCTCTCACCAAATCCATTTTGTATTCTTTTTGCTAAAGTTTTTGAAATGCACGAAGGAAGCCAGTATCACGAAAGGCTTCACTGATGGGCTCGGGTCCCCGCAGGTCCCCAGATGGGCTTCCCGGCCACCTCCCCTCCCAGCTCTGCTTACAGCCACGGCACAGAGCGGCGAGCCTCTGCAACAGACACCTGCTGCTTGTTCTGGCTCGGGACCGCAAATGGGAACATCTGCCTCGGGACGAGAGCCGGGCTGGGCAGGGAAGGGGGGGGGACAGGCACACCATGTCCGGAGCTTCCCGGCAGGGAAGGCACGTTCAACAAAGACAGCAGGTCAATGTCTGACTGGCAGCCAGCAAAGCCACCCGATCCACCGGGTGCTGGGACCGCAGGCTGCCTGCGCTGCGCAGCAGGGACCCGCAGGACAGACACAGGGCACCCAGAGCACCCTACCTACCCCCGCTCCAGACCGAGCCATATTTCGGCAGGGGTCTGAAGACAGCGCGGCACGTTCCCGCCACATCCCTGTGTCCCAGCAGCTGCCCACACCCCTCTCCTTGGAGGGGTTGCAGGACAGCCAAACATCGACTCCTTGTGCTTGCTATTGCACGAGCGTTCGGCAACGGCTTCCTCTCGTTACGAGCAGACACCCTGGCGCAGCGCGGTGCCTTCCTGCACGGCTGGTCTGGAAACAGATGCTGCCCAGGCTCCAGAGCACGTCGGTTCCTCTCCTCCACACCCTGCAGAGCCAAGACAGCTGCACGCAGGCTACACAAACTGCAAGCACAAAGCAACAGATATATTTAAAACACGACCTGCAATATGACCTAAATTTTACTTCTGCAAAATGGAAATAGTAGCTCCAAGTGTCTTCCTCATGCATCACATTTTCTTTGTTTCCTCTTACATTTAGGATGCAGGTTTTCTGCCCCTCCCAGGAGGTTCAGGAACACAAGGGAAACACCAAGGGAACAGTGCGCCAAAAAGCAACACCAAAGCTATCGGGAGATTTGCTTTGGAGTGTTTAAAATTGTTTGCCAGGCAACATATTAAAACAGCAAGAGCTGTAGTTAAAATCCTGTGGCAGTTTCATCACCCCCCCGACCAGGGGCTGAGAAGACTGTCCACTTGGGCCTTCGACTCCTCGGGACTCCTGCAGAACTGCAGCACCAGCACCTGATGCTCCTGCCAGAGTGCATCATCAGGACGCAGACTCCCCGCTTCCTCCTTCCCCTCTCCAGACATCTCTGCCAGCACTCCAGTTCTGGTCTCATCCCATCCTGACTCCTTCATACCTTAGCCCCCATTTTAGGGAGTTAGGGTTTCAAAGAAATATCCTGGATGTTATTTTTCTCAAAAGTATTTGGCAGCAGATGATCTTAAGTTTTTCTTAAAAGGTACGTGTGGATGCAAGAAGGGGCATCGGAGCTCAGCCGTACTCATCCCAGGAAAACAGAAAAGCAGGACAGGAGGAATCCAGCTGCTCCAGCCTAGAGGTCCCGGGCGTTTCAAGCTTTCAGGATGTGGGATGGAAGGACCAGGCACCCACATTCCCTCTTCTTCACTCAATACATGCAAGAAAAGGAAAGGTATCTGCACAAAGTTCATCCCAGGCGAGACCAGCTCTCTCAAGTGAAGATTTCCCACCGCCCCATGGAAGCTGGTCCCTACCCGCCAGCCCCGGCAGAGCACGGCCCTGCACAGGGGCGGGCACCCGTCCCTCCTGCGGCGGCTGCGTTTGGAGAAGCATCAGCATCATCACACCTGCAGCTCCGAGGCTGAGGGAAGGCGCAGGTGTGAAGGAGAGCCCAACAGCGGTTTAGCAGGAGCTGCACCTCTGGGAATGGATTCGATGTCAAGTGTCAGCAAGTAAATTGCTATTGGCTTCTCAATAAGCAGCAGTAGTGAGCTAAGTGTTTCCCTGTGTTGTGCAGGCTCTCTCCGACTCAATACAGCAGTATTGACAGCACAATCACAGGGTAATCCAGGCTCCACTAATATCTCAGCACTTCCTCATTGAAAATACACTTTCCACTTGGACACCAGCCCATTAGCGCAGGCTCGCATTGCAAGGTCCCCCCCCCCGACCCTCCGGGACATGCAGCGGCACAGCCCCCAGCCGCTCCCCGGGGCCCAGCCCGGAGGATCACAGAAAAGGGGCTCTTTTTACAATGAGAAATCACCAATGGAAAAAGGATGAAAGGTAATCAAGAAGTCTTTGTAACTCAAGTCTCTGTAGGTTCTGAAAAAAATTGGTATTTCCTTGCTAGACAACAGAAGTTCATTCAGGGAATTAACTCTCCTCTTGCCCCTTACCCTCCGTCTGTCATCCTTCCTTGCTATCTTATCTCTGAGACCGCGGACTCCTCCAGGCAGAACCCTCTCCTTTCATTCACTGAAAACCAGAGACCTGCTCCTGCACAGCAGAAATACCGACATCCTACTCCTGTACTACAGGGCACGGATGCGCCGGTGGATCATTAACACCCCTCCGCTGGCAAGGACACCCTCCGACAGGCACCGCTGGGCGCCCCCAGGCACCTGGGATGCCTCCTCCTGGAGGAAGCCTCCAGAGCTCTCTGGCAGCCACCGTCACAGCATGATGCAACTCACTTTAACTGTCTGTCACTAGGCACGCGTGAGCTCTTGTACGTATCATCTTTTCATCCTACTAGAGCGCTATCACCCATAAACCTCAAAACACAGCAAAAGGTGGACAAGCATCCCTGTTTTACATGTTGTAACTGTGTTCCAAGTTCAACATCACTGAAAAAGTAGGGCTGAAAGTGCCACAAGATGTCAATCAAGGCAGTACTTCACCTGCAACATCTGGACAGAAATTTGCATCGCAGCTCCCAGACTGAAGCACACGGGCTGTTTCCAAAGACGTTACGCTCTTTTGCTAAGAATACAAGCCACAACCGCAACAAGCACAGGTTGGTTGCAAGGCCCAAGTTTTAAGGAATAACATCAGAGAATACAAATTTTCCCTAAAATAGCTGCTCTGTAAGCAGCACCCGGGGCCCCAGATGTTCACCAGGAAGCTTTGCACGAGCGTTCGGCAAGGGAGGCTGGATGCAAAAGCAGCCACTGCCATGCACGCAGGAAGTCCCAATGCTTTCGCTGGGGGACAAGAGCCTTCATGTCACTTCAAACCTGCCAGCGATAAGAAAACCCATCCATGGCACTTCGGCAGAGTGGGAGGTAGAAGACGACAGGCCAAGGTAAGTTGCAAAACAGCAGGCTTTAATACAGTTAAAACACAAACACGTCAAGAACACGCAAAATACCTTAACCATTCATGCTTCAGCTTCTTGCTTAACTTATTACAAATGTATTACGTGCAGAGCACATTGCATTAAATCAGAAAAATGACAGTTTGCTCATTTGCAGGTATCTAACGTTACCAACAATGCAAAGACAAGATCAGAAAGTGAAAAGCAATAAAAAACCCTACTGGAGGATCCTCTGGGGTTGGACAACCACGTGTGTGCTGCTGGGGCAGGCTTCCAGAGGCCACGGAGCCGCTCGCGCCAGCAGCGCACAGGATTCACCCACAACTCCGTGCTCTAAATTTAGCCGGCAGAGGCACGCGGCTCCACGTTCTCCACATTCAGAAGTTGCATTCATGTGGAAAGCTGGTGCCTCACAGCATGCAGCAAAGAAACAGGGCTGCAGAATGAGTTGATACATTCAATTTAGGTTTAATCTATTTTGGTAACAATAACAGCAAAACCAGGAGGACAGACACTTCGAGGAAGGCCAGCCACACAGCAGCACACCCACGGCCTCCTGCCGCCACGTACAACTTTTCCTGAAGACCACGCTGCAGTGATTTCACTGCCGTTGCCGCCGCAGAAAACAAGTTAATCTAAGGATGCCTTTTATGTCTCACAACCACATCCTGAGATGCCTGGCACAATGCCAGACCGTCAACCAAAATGACGGACTTCTATCGTGTCCTAGGCACCAGCGAGTAGCATCTTCCACCTCACCAAGGCCGTAACAGCACCAAGCAAGAGGAGAACAGCAGATAAACACCGAGATGTGAAGCACTTCCAACGGCGGTTCGTCCCACGACCCAGTTCCCAGCCGGCACAGCACCGTGCCATCCCACCGGACACGGTACGCTGCCGCAAAGAGCCGAGCGGAGGCATTCGGAGGAGAATCCCCCCCGGCATGGCCACGCTCACGTTAAATTGCCAGGATTATGAAGGCAAGGTCAGGGAGCCATCTGTGGCAGATAGGGCAGGTTATTTGGTCTAGAGTCAGATGAGACAGATATCTGGTTAGGAAGAGGTTAACGCTGCTTCAGCCTGCAATCTGATAAATGGCTCTGCAGAAAGCAGGTTCTCTCACTTTGAGATATGATGTCACTAACCTTTATTGATCCACAATCAGAGAACTTTGCTTATCTCTCTCCTGTGATATGCTGCCCTCCTGTACTCAACTAGTGTTTAATACACTGCTGGGCATCTTGCACTCTTTATAGCTCACACCACACCTCCGCTTGGCCGCCGGGGACAATATTTTACAGGCTGCACCAGCCCAGCTAGCTCAAGGGATAAGACACAGGCGTGCATCCCCCTCGCAATGGGAACCGGCATTTCAGAGAAATATTATACATCTATATTAGAATACCTCATGAAAAGAGGGGGCAAACAGCGCAGACGTGGTCCAACGTGGTCTTACAGCCTCATGTATGGTAGTGGGTCTTCAGTCTGAACCCAAGGTGAGCACGTGCCCTCTGAAGTTACTGCTCCTACGGGAGTGTTTATTTTTACCCAACAAAAACGACACTTTACTTTTAACCTCAACTTCCTTTTTAATATTTGAGGTGAAACATGAAGTTAGGTGACTAATACCAGAACTATAAATTAGCCATTTATTCCTATGTGGCAGCAAAGCATTTACCATAGACTGTATGCACCGACTCCACTGCTTTTTTGTTTCAAATACACTAGCGATGCCAGAAAACATCTGAATCGCCAGGTAGCAAAATCTATAACTTATACAATTAGATCAGCCATGCGTTAGAGACAACCAGAGAGGAGCTTCAGAGAGTCTCAACACCGGCAGGTAACCCTACATACTGTTTTTCTGCTAGATAATACACAAATAAATCGCCTACACGCTACTCACGTGCATTTCTGGGTTTTATTTAGCTGTACCCTTGCAGGAGAAAAGCCTGCGCATCAGCGGGGCAAGATGCATGAAAAGCTCCCTCTGCACGGCGCGTGGCTGGGGCACGACAGCGGAGCCCCCAGGAGCCCAAAACCAGCTGTGCCCCCCAGGGACCACCCCACCGGGGCTGGAGAAGGAGCAGAAAGACCTTTACACAGCAAAGTGCAAAACCCCTGAGATTACAAGAAACAAGAGCGTAAGGTGAGAAAAGGCCAAGACGACAACAGGTATTTAAAAGCAACAAACGGTAGAAAGAAGTCAGTCAGGTGCTCCTGCCTTGTACTACCACAATCAAAGTGACACTCGCTCGCACTGCAAGGCAGCTTGCACTCACGTTGGGAAACTCAGTGCTGCCAGCCACCCCTGAAGCCAAGAGCTTACACAGGCTCAAAACCATACTGGAGGTACTGGAGAGGTGGAGTAAAACATCTCAAGATTTGTTTTGAAGGTTATGCAAACCTTTCTGTTTCAATGGATAATCGGTCTCGTAAAGCTTTGGAAAAGAAGAGACAGAGCAGTAGGTTTTCCAACATACAGGTAACAGTTATAAAATAGCTGCGATCTATTTTACTCATTATCCACCAAGCCAAAAAAATACACTCTTGTATCACCGCGGGCCAAGTTTTAGGTTAGGAGTTAAGGTTTCCCCACGAGGGATGAGGCACTGGACAGGCTGCCTCATGCAAGACGGTAAGGACAGTCAGGCACGGTCGAGCTACAGCAAGAGTCCCCTTCCAGACCTGTGCTTCTCTGACTATAAATACACTGCTATGCCGACAGGTCAGAGAAGAAGAAAATTAGGAAGAAATGGCCACTTTGCACAGGTCAAATTACTACAAATTACTGTTCTGATGCAGTCTAGTGATTCTTATAGTTTCAGACATGGACTGAACTTTCTTTTTTTAATTAAAGGTCTTTTGAACCACGTGTTTCTTAAAATAGTAAATTACACCCTTCCACAATTTGCGGAAATAAATTAGAAACGCTGTCCAAATTACCAACCTGGGCAGACAGCATAAAAATCCCAAACTTAGACTTCCTGCAAGTCAAGAGACATTTGAATTAGAGGTTTTGGACTGTAACCCATTAATATTCCTGCTCAGTCGTTAAGTTCACATACAGAGCACTAAATATTTCAGGATCCAAAGAAGGAGAAATGCAAGGGCCAGTGGCCGAGTCACGCTCTGTCTCTGACAGCTGGAGAGAAATCGCCACCGACTCACCAGAAATACACTTCAGCTGATCCCGACCCTAAAAGCAAACCTGGACAGGCACAGAGATGCTGCTAATGAATGGTTTTCATCCCGGTGCTGTCTCTTCCTGTCGAGCACCATGCAGTATTTATGATGGAAGTCACCGCAGGTGACTCCCCGCCCCACTGAGAGCTGGGGACAGCAGCTCTAGCCTTGGCCAACAGAAACGTGGGGAAAAGCCAAGCTGAATCCCCAGTCTGTTATCTGCACCACCTAAAATGAGCGAGGAATCATCTGCCATCCACAAAGTTTCACAAAGCCGTTAGTTCAACCCTGGACCACGGGACCTTGAGCTGCGGCCAGCAGGGAGCGCAGGGAATCGGGTCCCCCGTGAAGCAGCAGGAGGTCGGGGAGGTGCTCCTGGAGCTGCACCATGCCGGCGCTGCTGGCCTGGGCACAGACCCGCAGGGGCACGACCCGAGGGTTTTCCCTGGGCACTGGTGCTTTTGGCTGCAGCACCCTGCACCCCGGGGACCGAGGATTAGCACCCACTGAGGCAGACCCAGCATGCACTACCTTCAGTTACATCAAGCAGGCACCTTAAAGTCATTACACCAGCACTCGGGGTGCTGAAATGCCCTTTCCTGTACTAAGCACAGCACCATGGGTCAGCAGTGCACCGCTTCCAGAGAACCCCTTATAGCTATTTCAGGCCATCCGCTACGGAGGTAACTGAATGCGTGCAAGATGCTGAAACAAAGTTCTTATCTTCAGCTGAAGACAGAACAAAAAAACCTCAAGCAAACCCTGAAAACTTATTTAGAAACAGTAGAGAAACCTTGTTCCAACCTGCCCTTGCCTCGGGCATCTGCATCATCAGGTGCGAACAGGATTCAAATATCTCAAATAATACAGAGAGGATTGAGTCAGCTTCAACCTTTTCAAAACCATCTTTTTTGAGGATCTGGTCAACACTGAAGATTGTCTTCAGCTTTCCCATTGCCGCTATTTCAGTCATGCTTACATCTCTTCTGACGAGAGGAGGCAGCCTGGTGCCCAAGAGGCTGCTCCTCGTCACCTGGACCATCGCTACTCCCACTGCATGTTGAGCTACCAAAAATTTAAAGAAAGCATTCAGGCAGTTCAACTGCTCAGACATTTCCTCCATGAAAAAGCTTTCGGTGTAAATATATCCTGCTGCAGCTCAGCATCTCCACTCCATTATAGATGGATCATGAGACTCAGCAAATCCCTGCCAAAACAGCAGTACTTGGAACAGTTACAACTTTTAATGTACATCCTATACGATAACTTCACAACATCAGGGAAAATACAATTCAATACAGCTAGCACAGACGTGGCCAGATAAATAAGTTAATTTCTGGAGGATGTGTCTTTTAGACATAAGCATGTTCCAGGGCAGTCTGAAGGAGCTGTCTCGTACCAGTCTCAGCTACTCATTTCTACCAAGGTATTTCTGGAAACTGGATCTGCCCCGAAGCAGACGCTGCAGGATGCCCAGCAGAAGAGACGTCACTGCCCAGAGCACCCTGTACAAGCTTAGGATAAAAAAAAATTATAATACTACAGGCATATCTTTACCTGCCTAGCAGTTTTACAACACCAAGTACCTTCGCTCCACTGGATTTTACCAAAGGAGGAAATTCTTTTTTTAAATCCCTTCACCACAGCATTGCTCTGCTACCAACTTCACAAGATCAGGGTCCTCTGCTCCAGCTACTGGACCACTCTGTAGGTGAATTCCTGGAAATATCCCTGCTTCGAGCTCTGCAAACCCAGCTCCTCCACCTGAATAAAAGCCTGAATTGAATTAAAGGGGCTGACAACTGCTCTGCATGTCGGGGTGATTTGGCAGGAGCCCCAGCTCTGCCCCAAGAGGCAGAGTAGGAAGGGGAGGGCTTTTTCCTCTCTTTATTTAAAAGGTGCTGCTGGAGGTAGAAACACATGAAAGTCTGTGTAGGACAAGGGAAGGAATTATCCCTCCCATTGATTTTCGCTCTGGGGTATTAGAAAGAACACAGCATTTATCTGGAGATTTCTTCCCAAAGCTAACTACGGACTTTCAAACGTAAATGAGACTTGAAAGGGGCTTATCGGGCGAGGATCTGCTGAAACCTCACCGGGACGTGGGACCGGAGCTCTCCGATCCATCGTCCCTCTCAAAAGCCCTGCTCTCGTTCCCAGCCTCAAACGGGCATAGCCCAGGGAAGGCGGCGGGGCAAAGCTGCAGGACAGCAGGGTTCCCCACATCCCTCCTCTTCCAGCAAGCGTCCCTCGGGACCTGCCTGCCCCTGCTGCAGGGACCCGCGGGTCCCCTTCCGCAGGGCTGTGACCCCCAACAGCATCTGCCGCCCTGTGCCATGAAAGGCAGCCCGAGGTCTGGGGGCAGAGCATCCCAGCAACGGCTGGCCACAGCCCAGGGGACGTGGGCTCGCTCTAAACCATCTCGGTCCTCCAGCAGCCAAGGCTGCCCTGGGAACCACAGCAGGATAAACCCTGACTTGGGGAAACCCTTCTGCAGCGTTCCGGAACACGTAACCACCTCACTGCTGCCCCAAAAGCCGTTCCCACAGCGAGTCCCTCCGCCCCGCGCGGGCTCTGGCTGCCACGCCGCAGCCCGGCTCGCTGGGAAAAGCCTCTGAAGCCTCGTCTCCCGTCCGCTGTCTTTCCCAGGTAGCTGGGAGGTTGTAATTGGTGAGGCAGGAGATTAGAAATATCGGCAGCCTCTAAGTAAGACTTTAATTTACTGGCAGATCAATAGCGCTAGGGTTATATTGGCAAAGTGTCTACAACTCTATTGACTCACGCAATTCCTCTTATCAATTTATCAGAAATCTGGAAGCCAGAAGATATTGTTTGAAGAAAAAAGGCAGCAGGAGTTTGAACACTTAGCATGGGCTGCCCAATCAGGCTCTCAGCACTAAGCATTTTACAGCAGATGTATCTACTGCAAAGGAGGCTAATATATGATATGATTAACAGCTAACTTGCTTCCTCACATGCCACGCAGCCCTTTCAAGTTGCTTCTCACCTCAGACCTTTGCACTGAGAGAGTCACTAGGGCAGACACGGTCCCACCAGCCCAAACAGAACAAGAAAACCCCATATTTCACACCACAAGATCCTGAATTCAGACCCTGCTGCCTGGACCGTACCCAGGCTGACCTCGGTTTCCTGTAAAATCTTAGCTTTATGAACTTAAAAGCTCACCGCAGCGCTGAGAATCTGCTCAGGAGGATTTCAGAAAAATCAGCATTTCTGCGCTTACTCACACAGAAAATGAGAAAGGGGGAGGTTTGTCTCCCAAACCTTATTTCCCACCTTTGAATGAAGAGTTCAAAGCACACGGACCATTTCCTTTCCCCGTTACAGCTGGATGGCCGTAGCAGGATGCTGCTGCCATCTGACAGCGAGATGGACCTGTTCTGGGGGGGGGCACAGCACCCCGACCTCACCCCCTGCTGCGTGTCCCCCCCAAACCCCACCCGCTCGATCCTTATTCCGCTGTGCCCGAGGGTCTGCCCCTCCGTGGGGTACCCCGGCAGAGGCGGGTGGCAGGCACGAGCAGCAGGGCAGGACAGCCACCCCGGCCAGGCCGGGGGCAGCTCCAGGAGTTTCCCGAGTTCAGCCACAGCCCAGCTGCCCCCACTACGGTCACACCACCATGAGACACCCCTCTGAAAAGCACTGGACAGCAATGACCCTGTAGCAGCTCGAACACAAGATTGCACTTGTGCCGCCTTCAAAAAGGAACCCAAATTAAACGTTGGGACTCTCTACCAGCAGTGGGTGGGAATACATCTGCCCCTCCTCGCTGAAGCACTAACGCAGATGAAGCGAGCACATGGAGACCCCCACCGAGCCCTTGCTCTCCCAGCCTCACCCCAACCAGAGGTCACAAACCCACCTCCCTGCAGCGAGGTGGGGACGCCGCAGGGTCCCGTGGCAGGGTCCCGTCGAGCAGTGGCCCTTGCTCCCAGCAGGTCACACACCTCCTCCTTCGCATCAGGATGGAGCGGGAACCGCCTGACGCCCTGGGGCTCCTCACCTCCACCCAGGCCATGCTCCAGTCTGTAACAGAGCCAGCCTGATGCCGCAGGCAGAGCATTTGAACTATCTGCACCCAACACTCCTGTAACCAAAGGAAAGCTGCTGGGTGCTGTCCAGGGCCTCTGCAGAGCTCCGCGCACTGCGGGGAGACACAGCTCCGGGCCCTCTGCCCCAGCCCGGCATCGCACCCCAGCCCGGCATCGCACCAGCCGAGGCAGCACACCCGGGCTTGGCTCCCTCTTTGCAAGAGGCCAACTCAGCTGTAAATAAAAAAGTTTCAGCTAGATTGGAGACATCCCAACTGCTTAATGGCTCTCCTCTTTCTAAATGCAGATCTGAACTTTTCACCCAGGGTCGGGCAGCTGGAGCCAGGCCCGGCCCCAGCGGGGACCAGGCGCCGAGTCCGCTCTGCTCTGCGCGTGGGCCCCCGTGGCAAGGGCTGCAGCAGCCATGGACCCCGGCGTCCCTGGCCCCAGCACCCCAGCCTGCAAGGTGCAGCAAAGCCCTGAAAAGCTGCCGACGCTGCCCAACTGCGCAGACCTCCCCCCCCCGGCCCACGGCTTTGCTGGGGGAGATGATGCCAAGAGGGAACTCGTGTTTCGAGAGCACCAGTGACTCAGCCTGCCTGTCCCAACTCTAACTTAGCTGGGAGGTCCTGAGCAGATGTCAAAGTTAAAAAAAAACCTCACGGGAGTCCTACCCTGGAAGGAAAACTGGATCTTTCACTGCAGGTTTTACAGTGGGCTCTCACAGCTGAGTTAAACAAGACCACTGCAACCCAGAGCACGGACTCAACGCTTCCAGCACATGCTTATAAAGATGCCATCCCCTGGACTGCTGATGCTCAAAGCTGCTGCTCAGGGAAGCGCACCACCTGCTCCTCTGGGGAGAAGCTCGAGATGTTCAGCTGCTCATTAAGGTAAACAGGTATTTAGGTCTTTCCTCCAACTGGAAAGTATTTTGGAAAGGAAAACCAAAAGACCAATGTGGTTACAGTGACAGAATCTAAACTCTGTTCCCCAGGGAGACATCGGGCACGTCACTTATCCACCGCACTGCCTGGGTGCGAGCGCTGCTCGGGCCAAACTCCCTGTGTACCACCTCTTGCGTGGGAACCGGTGCTGACAGTGCTCAGCCCGTCTCTTGCTGGCACAGAAGCCTCCATCCCCACCCTGTCACCAAAACTTCACCCTTCCGAGCAGCGCTCGGGCACTGCTCGTGCACCTCTCCGGACAAACCCCAGCATCCCCCAGAACCCCCGGCAAGGACACGGCTCCGCGAGCAATCCTGACTGACAGGCATCCCCCCCAGCATGGCTTCCATCGGCTGCCAGAGCCTGCGTCCGAACCAAGCACTTTGAGGAAGTCTTGAGCAAGTCAACCAGAAAGGAGAGATCAAAGATGGGGAGCCCTGAGAAGGTGGGCAGGGAGAGGAATGGTGGGGGAGCACCAGTACACTCTGGAATAAGCACACGCGTTATGGATGCTTAGAGGGACAAAAATGTCTCTGAACTTTTAGGGAAAACTTGTCTATGACCTGGATTAAAGGATGCCTTCTCCATTGCTGTGGAACCCCCCTGAGGCCATGGGACACCCAGCCCAGACCAGCAACCCCCACCTGGCACTCGGCACATCCCAGCTCACAAACCACCACCGGCATCAATGGGCTGTGCCACGCGGTGCCACGTTGCGACCACACTGAGCGAGCTTCTCACCAAAACCCTGAGGGTTAGAGGCTTCCAGTAAAAAGTTTCCACTTTTATTATTCCAGATCCTAAACACCTCCACGCAGCGTCTCTCGGGCACCAAAGTCGACACAGGGGAAGGACAGAGGTGTGCGGCTGGGGCAGTGGGAGAGCAGGGCCCAGGTGGGCGCTGCCCCAGCCCACCTCCTGGCAGCTGCCTGCTTCGGGCAGGGTTTGCCCGCAGGACAGGGGAGGCTGCTGGCTCCCCGCCTGCCCCATCCTGGGGTGCAGCACTTGCACTATTCACATCCTCGTGCTAATCCTCCCACAGGAGGATCGTCTTCTGCGCAGAAAAGTCTAGAAGCAGAAAGGCAGGGTGGGGGGCAGGGGAAGGCATCTGCCTGTCAAACCCCCCCGAGCACTGCTACAAACAGCAGCAGCAACTTGCCACAGTGGATGAGCTTTAGAAAACCACCCGTGACAAGTGTGGTACGAGAGTTTCATACACCAGGAATAATTGCCTCTCCCGGAGCTTTAATCATCGGGGTTGCTATGAGAAACTGACTTTTCTCCCCTTGGATTAATCAAAACCGTTATTCAGCGTGGCAGCAGGACAGGTCTGCAATTCCACGTCCCTTTGTCTTACAGGATGTGAAATGTAAAAGTAAGAACAGGGGAAAAACATCTCCCAGGTCTGAAATCCAACCACTGACAAACACCTCCAAGTACGAGAAGAGTTTCTTCAACTCAGAGGAGCACTGGAGCAGGAAACCGTAATAAAATACTCCAACCCCCCTCCATTTCACTGGCCATCAGGTGATAGTGAAAATAGGCATCAATCAGGGCTCCAGAAGCTGGTGAAAGCCTCCTGACCAGACAGCTACCACTTCTAGCACCGTTCATAACGGGATGTCGAGCTCCGTACTAACTTGGGTACATCCCCCCTTCCAGCTGGATGCAATGCTGCAAAAGTTACTCCATTCCACCTCAAATTCACTCCTCCATCATGCAGTAGGGCACCAAGGCTCTAAATATGAACAAACTGGAGTGGGGTGATGAGAGTCAATCTAGGGGCACAGGGTTACCAGTTTCCACTTGGGACTTGCCAGTCCCCGGCCTCAGAACAAGCTGTCTCCTTCCATGAGCTAGGCAGTACTTCAGCATCTCGTATTCCATTTAAGGCATTTTATTGTCCAAAGAACTCACAAGCTAAATAGTGTGCATGTAAAACACACTGAAGTAAAAAAAGGTAAGAGCTGAAAACACAAACTTTTGAAGTACCCGGCACAAGGGGAGAGAATCGCCTCCTCTCCTGAGAAGAGCCCCCCTGCCCCGAACACTTGCTGGCACTTCAGACGAGCATTGCTTTACCCCGGACAGTCGGTTCCCACCTCAAGCCAACCCCCAAGGACTTGCACACCAGATCCCGGCGCACGGAGCCTGTGGAGACCACCTGGGCCCCGAGGGAGGGCTGCGCGGTGCAGCTCCCTTCCTCCACGCAGGGCAAGCAGTGGGAGCCCCAGCAGGAATCAGAGGCTGCGGCAGCCTCAGGCTCCTCTGCCCTGCCCCTGCAGCCAAGAAGCCACAGCCCTACCTTCCAGGGTAAAAACAAAGCCTTAAAATAAAAAAAAAAAAAAAAAAGCTCTGACTCAGTAACTGTGAAAAAGCCTTAGCTTGAGGGCAGACAGGAGGAAGGGTGGGACAAGCACACAGCACAGTGATAGCGCGAGATGCTCGCACAAGAACTGCCCGTGCTCCTAAAGCCGACCGGGAACCACAGCCCTGGCACTGCCGTGGCACCCAGAGCTGCTCCTGCCCGATCTCGTGCTGCAGCCCCCACCTTCCACCTCTGCTCCAAAGCAAGGCAAGTAACTTCTCCAACCTGTGAGTCGTGCAGCTCTGGCAAAAGCAGACACCTACAGGGACCACAAACATAAGATGCAATGAAAGATCACGACGAGTAAAATCCTCGAGCCCAACCGAGGACACAAAGACGCCATTCCCGGGAGGGGAGGAAATGCCGGCCTTCCCCTCCACAAAAGCAAAAATCAAACTCCCAGCTGATGTCAAAGGCCAGCAATTCCCACTCCATCCTCGTCATGTCCAGGTCACCAGACAGACCCTTGGAGGCTCTCGTCTGGTGAGAATCATTCATCTGATTGCATCTAACGCACTCAATCTTGACATTAGAAAGCAAACACTCTGCATTTCCAGGACGTAAAAAGTTGGTTTGGTTCTCCTCCTCCGCAAAGCAGCAACCTCCAGAGCCAGGCAGGAAAATGCTCATCCGGACGCCCAAAGCATCCAGCTACAGCAGCGCCTTGATCCCCTCTGGAAAACACACAGAACAGCCGGCTTTCCCTCGACGTTCACGACGGTCTCCAGCCAGTTCACACAACTGGATCTGAACTCCCCGAAGGAAACCCGGAGCAGAGCACAGCTTGGCTCCGCAGAGCGCCCGGTGACCATCCTTCCCGCAGGCTGCGGGGACCTGGCACCCTCGGCACAGGCAGCGGGATGCTGGCATGGGGGAGTGGGTGGGGCAGGTCAGACAACCAAATGGGGAGAATAAAGACCTTTTGCTAAAGCTCCAGGAAGCAAAGAGAAAAAAACGCTAATTAACTCAGCAGCAAGTTGTTAGTATTTGCATATAAATGCAGCCACAAATCATTACAAACAAGCCAGGACAAGCCAGGCCCATTAGCATACACAGATCCAGCCTGGACAGCCACTCTTGGGTCACCGAGTGGAGGCACGCTGCCAGCCGCTCCTGGGGGAGGCCGCGGGAAAGGGGCCTTATCTCCGCAAACACTCCTACTACCAGCAGCAACAGAAGCCACAGGGATAAGGTTTCTTTCCATATAAAACAAAGGAACGGGATAAATCCTTCAGTCTCGCTCAAGAGTAAAGTAAGAGCTGGCAAGAGAAAACCCAAAGCGGTGACTCCCCATCGTGGCAGCCGTGCTCCTCCTCGCCCGGGACGAGGGCAGAGCGGGCGCCGCGGCAGCCACAGCAACGCCCGGCCGAGCACCAGGGGGTCGCAGCAGCTGTCCAGCACCCCCCCACCTCTCCCACCCGCTGCAGTGGTCGTCGCGGGTCCCTGGGCACCCACCACCCACCGACACCCCATGGGTCCGTGGGTGAAGCACCCGGCTCACCTCTGCTGGGTCCAACGGCTGCAGCCCCGTTTGGTGGAAGGCAAAGGCAAGCGAAAGAGGCAAATCCCCAGAAGGCCTGGGGATTCAGAGGTTGGACTCCTTCAGACACTGTACAGCCGCAGGAGTCTTCACTCAGAGCTGTCCCTCCAGGGACGACGCAGAAGGCAGCATGCATCATAAATAACGAATCACACACCTGATTCGCCAAAAGAACATGCCCAAAAGCCAGCAACGGTAAAAATGACCTGAACAGAACAAAATCCAGGGCTGTTACTACAGTTCAACAAGTTCACCATTCCGTAGGACACAACTAGAGCAGTCTGCTTTATCACACTGTATTTCATCGGAGCTTGCTCCTCGCTGCTGAGATATTCGGCGCTTTCTCCAGCATCAGCAGAGGCTGTAGGTGTGCTCGGCCGCGCAGCCCAGCCAGCTCCGACCCTCCCCAGCACGCGTGGCAAGGATCGGGACATCGGACCTCTCCGCATTCGCACACTTTGCATTTGCCTGATGAGCCACTCATTACCACAGAGAAGAGGACTCCATATTACACAAAATTTACTATTTTCCCCTCCCACAAAAAGCCAAATTCTGCAATTTCAGTGTTTTGGGGTTTTGCTTGTTTTGCCCCCTACCCACCTCCCCCTGACTGGCATCTCAGGATTTAAAAGAAAACTCTAGCAATTACCAGTTTACATCAAGGCTTTAAAAAAAATAAAAAAAAAATCCACTTTCTAATTTTAAACAGGAAACTCTCCCTGGCAAGATCCCAAGAACTCTTCCACGGTGACTTTTATTAAATGCAAGTTTCTCGTCACTGCAACTCTGAGCACAGACCGCCAGCCCCAGCAGAAAGCAAACCGGCACAGCCCTGCCTGCCGCCCATCCTGGGGCTGCCCGCCTGCCCCCATCAGATGCATGAAGCCCCTCTCTAAATGGGAAATATTCATTAAACTACACCCAGGCAGGCATTTTCAAAACAGTGTTTAGAAATACATTACCTCCTTATCTGCAGTCAGTGAGCATGCCTGGTTTCTTAGAGAGGCCGCAGCATGACACATCTAAACAGGAGCCAAGTTTGAACAATCAAGCAAGATAGAAAGGGTGAGCTTCCCCACCACAACAGATAATACATACCTAAACTGTTTTGAAAGAGTAGTAAAGTTGAAATATTCTAGACGAGATTTTTTCCCCTAAGTGCAAAGTCTCTAAACAGATATTACCAAAGAAATTGCAACAGCTTCTAACAGCAATTCCCATTCTCATGTCTGCATCATCTGATTTAGAAACCATCCTTCTTGTTCAAGCTCTCCAGTGTGTGTTTGCAGGAGTAATCGCTTTTATTTGTCCTGACTTGGAGGTCAGTTGTTAAGCTCACATTTTCACCCTCGACTATGAAGTTTTTCTTTGCTAACAACTTTGTACAGGCTAAGCCACTAAGAAATCTTCAGTAGAAACAATCAGAATCTGGGGGTTTTACACAGGAATGGCTCTTTAATGACCAGGAGAAGGGGACCTCTACCAAGATGTCCGTAACTGTTGGAGGACGAGGCTGAAGTGATGGGAAACGAGCTAAACGATGCAGCTACATCACTACAGCAACTGGTGGAGGGAAAGAAGTGCAACACCCTGCCCGGACTGGTGCCAGCCGGAGGAGGTGACACAGCACCGCACACAAGTAAGTGTGCCCGCACAACGCAGCTGGATCACTTCATCCCCATCTGAAACGCTTCAACAAACCTGGCAAAGTTTTCACACTTGGGTCGGCCTTATCACTCAAGTTCAGCTTTGAGTCGACAAAAAAAAAAAACCACACTTCACTACGGATAGCAGAGAAGGGGCAGTGGTCCCAACGGTCTCACCGGCACTGCCCCGCTGGCACAAGTGGTGGGTAGTGGGGCTGAGCGTGTGGCACCGTACCGGAGCTGTGCAGGCCAGAGGCCTCGAGCAGAGCCCCCACTGCCCCGGCGCTCAGACCTGGATTACAGACTGCGCGTACCTGGTCGCAGAGTCTAAACATGCTTGACTCACAAACACAACGAGAATACTATGCAAACACAGCTGACATCCAGGAGTAAAATCCAACCCCAGTACAACCCGCCATCAGGGAGAAGCATGTTGCACGTGCTCAGCCAGCCCTCCCCATCACTGGTGGCCTGTGCAGCTCTCCACCATCCTCTTCACTACCGCCAACATATTCCAGACCTTTACTATGTCAGTAGAGACATGAAAAAGACTGCTTCTAAATGTTATTATACAATTGCTCAAATAAAAACAAAATCAGTTTTAAAACCCGCAGCAAATATTTGGTTTAGAACTGCAAAGAACACTAAAGAGAGGACAGGAGAGAGGAGATGGAGATATCCAGGGTATGTACGAACCTCTTGGAGAACAGGAGATGCTTCCTTGAGAATAACATTGGCCAGTGCTGCTGCAGAGGACTGGTGAAAGCAAAGATATTTATTTATTTACTTATTTAAGCAGGTGAAGATACAAACAGAAGGAATCCAAGCTAAACACTCCACGCGCCTCTCCAGCAGGGGTGGGAGGTACGGGTGGCAGAACTCACCAGGGCACAACCTACGGCAGCAGCCGGAGCCACGCGGGCACAGCACACAGCAGTGCCCAGGGACAAGGCCCCGGGCTGCAAATGGTCCTGGCTGCTGGCGCTGGCAGCCCCCAGGCAGAGTTCAGCAATTCCCACCTTCAGCCCCAGGTAGAAGCAGCAGCAGCTCCCCGTGCCGGGGCTCAGAGAAGCAGGAGGATGCTCAGGAGGAGCCCAGGGCGCTGTGGGGACCAAAGGGAGGACAGAGCTGCTGCACAGCCAGTCCTGGAAGGCTACGCAGGGCCTTTAACCATGCTGTACTCCCAAAAGGAGAAAGCGCTAATGAAAATAAATAAATAAATCACTAAAAGCAGGGCCTTCCTCTCCAGCAGCCCTACACCAAATGCACGCTTAGGCCCCAATTCAACACACGCTTTAAGCCAGCACGGCAGCAAAACAAGCAGTCCTGCCATTGCTCCTCCGGGAAGGGCTCTCACTCTGCCTCTGCGCTCCCCCTTCTCTGCTTCAGCACAGCAATTTCTGCAGCAACATACCGTATCACACGATTATTTCAAAGTAAAGGGAAGCTGGCAAAAAAACAACTAAAAAAAATTTGAGGAAGCTTTTTTCCCCCCCCTCGTAGCAGAGTTTTTTCTAAACCAGGTCCCTTCCCTAAACTACTTCCCTATGCCACTGCACCAAAGCTCTGTGCCAGCAAAAAGCATCCAAGGCGAGACTGCCCTGAGCAGCTGTGCCAGCTTCAAACACCCGCAAAAGGACGGCTCTGTAACACCCTTCTGGCTTCTGCCTCCTCTCACAGCACCGCAGGCAGCACCGAGCCCTCTCTGAGATTTTACTTGCCAAGAGTCCATACACATGAGGAAACAACAGAATCTCAACTCACAGCGTGTGAATACGGCACAATTTGCTCACCACGGTCTAAACCTGCTTGTGGACATTCTTGTTTTGGTTCGAAATCAACTAGCTTTGGTACAGCTTGTAACTGTTTCCAATTCAATTAGCCAAACTAAAATAAACCAATCTTGAACTGAAAATAATGTCCACAGGGCATTCTAATGTGTAAGTAAATCCTTTGAAAAAATAATAAATCAATGCAAACTTTTCTAAGTAGGAAGGGTCGCTAGTAAGCAGAGGGTATTTGTTACGAAAATCTTTGAAACAGAATTAGAAACCAAGCACGGCTTTTTACAAGACACTTTTCAGAGCTGAATTGCATTGTTTACTTAAGACAGTTAAAAGGATATCACCAGCATGAAATGAAGTCAACTTCAAAGTCACAGAGTTTCAAGCCCTAAACATGCCACAGCAATCTCATTTTAGGAAAACACATGCTCTATTTTTGTTAAGTGTTTCTCTTCCTCTGCTGTGCAAGAGGCTCATACAAGGAAGAGGGAACCTTAATAAAACCCAAATAACAAACCCCAACTTTTACACTCAGCACCCAATGGAAATGTTAAAGAACAAGACCTCGATCCTTTCTGCTGCAGTATCCAAAGTAGCTGTTTCTACCAAAAGAAGCCTTATTTTATCATTATCTTCTCCTTTTGTAAACGACCTGTACCATAAGACTCTCAGTCCTCTTTTATTTCTAGTTGTCAGGAAGGCAGGAGTAATTCCCGAAAGCAGTTACACACAGCATCTTTGCAGCTAAAAACTGCCCTGGGATCCTCACACTGTAACCATCACGTCCTCTGACGGTGGCCTGGGGAGCAGAAGCGGGGGAAGGCTGCCCCTTCCCAAATTGCACCCTTCCCTTCCCTCAGTCCTTTTGCCATCAGAGGGCTGACTCCAGGTACTGTCCTCCTCTGAGAGCCGTCTGGTTGGGCACAGCTAAGAGCATCGCTGGGTACCGTTCGCAGGGACTGAACTGTTCAACATCCAGATAACAGCAGTAACGGAGTGTAGGAGTCTTAACGAAAGTAAATTAAAAGAGAAGTTGAGAAAGCACCCATTCCTCACACATGCCTGCTCCATAATCCAGCAGGGCCTCCAACAAGACACAGAAACAGCTCTTAATATCCCCAATATTTTGCATGGGGAAAACAATGACAAAACTACCATCTTTTACCTCTTGGCATGCTATGTTTAAATGGAAGGCTGTAGCTTGTTTCCCCAAGTTTGGGTTTGGTTTTTTTTTTTTTTAAATTTTAAAATGCAGAAGACCTACTGGGCACCATCAGTAGTAAAAAACCCCGAGGCTCTGACACTTCTCCACCCATGTTCTCCTGGGCCCAGTGCCGGAGAACTTCGGGGGTGACCCGACCACCACGACCCACGCACAGAGCCCTGCTGGCAGCAGCACACCAGCAGCCTCCCTCCCCGCTCCCCAGCTGAAGGCACAGCACGAATTCAGCAGCAGACGAGAACTTTGCTCCCAAACATCCTGCTGGCCAGTGCGTTTCTATTTAGGTGGCACCTAAACCTCCAAAGGTCCGACTCCTCCGCAAAGCTCTGCGGAGCACCCGGCTTCTCCTGCGGGGGCCAGGGCGGGCAGCAAGGAGGGAGCTGGTTCACTCAGGCACTTTGCTCTCTGTAATAAACTGGGGTATTTCTCCTTTGGCCTCAGCAATTCAGCAGACTGTACCACCACAGCGTCCCTGCCTTAGCACACCAGAAGCGGCCCAGTCGTGCTTTTGACAGAGGACGGAGCTCAGCAGCTCTGTTGCACTGAAGAC
Organism: Balearica regulorum gibbericeps; assembly: GCF_011004875.1. NCBI lineage: Eukaryota > Metazoa > Chordata > Aves > Gruiformes > Gruidae > Balearica > Balearica regulorum. The sequence goes on from NC_046196.1 coordinate 659,211, forward strand.
TAGTGACAGGGACACCATGTAATCCACGATCTCTGGAGGAGGGCCAGTGCTTCTCATCAAGTCTCATCAAAAGCATCTTGCTAATCATTGCTATTTCACGGGCTTCACACTCAGAACCAAGAAGGGGCTGAGAAAGAAAAACAGAATCTCAACATCCAGCTCCTGCCTGACATAACCAGTGTTTCACAGCCCAGCAGCCACTCGGACTAAATGAAAGGAAATCTCAACTCCAAAGAGCACCTAACCCTTCAGAGACACAAAGCGATGCTACTCAAAGAAGCATCAGTGGAGGAGTGGTTGGTTGGACACTTCCAATCACATTGCCAACAGCAGGAAGACCTTGCAGGGAGCTACTGGCAACCAGGTCTACAGCCCTGGGCACAGCTGGGAGGTTTCAAGCAAAGAGAAGCCCGTTGTGCCACCTCTGCTGTTCGGCTGAGCCCAGCACTGCGCAGAGCAGAGCTCAACCCTCCTCCACAGCAAGCTGTGAGCAATCCCCCGGGTGCTTCCAGAGCTTGGCTCAGTTGCTCAAACATCTGCAGTTCCAGGTGAAACCGCTGCAAGCCCGCCATGAAGGGAGCTTTTCACACAGGTCTGCTCTGGCATCGGACCCACCACCTGGGGAATTTCCAGGATCTCATGCAAACCTCCAGGACTTCCACACCACTCAAAATAAAGAGGAAACAGTGGAGAGGCTGGTTAAAAATAAGGCAACCAAGGAAAAAATCTGCGGCAGCTCCTTCAGACAGACGCCACTATTGGCTGAGTAACTGGCTTCTGAAATAGCAAAGGGGCACGAGGCGTTGACCGCCCTCCGAGGGGACGGGCATCCCGCGCCAGCACGCAGCACACGTCCCGCTCCACGCACAACAGTGAGGCAGGCAAAGGGCACAGGCTGGCAGCAACGCCTGCTGCGCCACCTCCTCTCCTCTCTGCCAGCCACGCAGCATCGCCATTGAACTCATCCCGCTGGTCCTCCTCCAGCATCAGCTTTTGTGAGGCAGCACACACTTCTCTTCACCGACCTCAGTCCTTGCCAGTGACACAACCCCCCGGCTGGCACGCTCCTCCACACCGCCTCTGCCTGTGCTGCAGGACCAACGTGATGCCTACAGGAGCTCGGCCTGAGGAACGGGATGGAGTTCAAAACATACACCTGCCTACACCTTCGTACGTGGTTCTGCTTAAACCTGGACTCTCTAAGACTACAAACCTTGGCCAACACGACCAGGCCCCCTCCACACCAGTGCTCTGTGCACCAGAAAGTGGCAAAACCAGGAAGGATGAAAAGATGTTACAAAAGACAGACAAACCATCCCCGTTTCTCCAGGACCAGAGCACAGGTCTCCAGTACGACCCACCTGCCGGGAGGTGCCAAGCCGCTCTGGGTAACCCCTCTGCTCCCCAACCCCCCCCACAAGCAGGGCTGCACTCATCACACACTAATTACCCCAGTGAAAAACCTGGCTCTGACGAGGAGGTTCACCTCTCCCCTCCTCCCCCACCCTAACAAGGGCCAGCTGAAGCAGGACTGGCAACGACCCCGCAGTGCAAGGCCTGCGACCCACGCAAGAGGTAGCTGCAGCAAGGAGGCAGAGGAGCAGGACGCTGCTGCGCCATCCAGAAGCGCAGTCGCTCGCGTGACACACGGGTACCGCACGACGCTCGGTCCGGCTGCGTTCAGACCTGCCACATTACTACAAACACATTACCCCAGCTGCATCCCTCTTCTCCAAGGGGACACAGCAAAATCCCCCTGGCACGTGCAAAGCACTGGGAAAACAAGGAAGGCCTGCAGCGTGAATTCCTTCATCTATGAGTTAGATAGAAGAGGAGAAGACATCCTTCTCTAAGGACTCCAGTGCAACCATGGCTGGGGCACTGCAGCCCTGGGTATTCGTGTACCAGAAAGCAGCAGGAACAAAGTGTAACAGCTTGTGAGTTACCTGGAACACGGGTAGGAATTGAAAAAGTAACAAAGAACAAAATTTAAGGTTGTAACAATACTCCGGGAATTTAAGGCATGTTATGCTTTTTCATAATTAACCCCCACTTACGGTCTCTGCATGTGAGCTACGTATTCACACACTTCATACTCCAGCTGAGGCAAACGTTTGGTGGCTTGCCCAAAGTCAGCGTCAGAGCTAAAACGGATCTTTTGACTTCCAAACAAGCTCACAGTGTTAAGCTGCTTTTAACTGTCTCTACGGAAGATGAAAAACAGCAAGAAGAAAGGAATTGGGGAAAGAAGTATGTAAGACTAAAAGGGACAAAATTAACAGGAGAAAATTAAAGAGAACTTTCAGCTCTGACATCTGAAAGAGTTTTCGAGGAGCAAACGCCTGCGTGCTGCACGCCCGTCTCCCAGAGGAAAGCCCGGAGCTCCCGTTCCTCAAAGCCGGAGGTGAAAGCGCTGACTGCAACACCCTGGGGGAGGCGGCGAGCCCCCAGACCCAGCGGGACCCACTGGGCACCTTTCCCTCCATTGGCCGGGCCCAACGCCACCCTGGGCACCTGCGTCCCTCGTCCCCAGCACCACTGGGGAGGGAAGCCCCGCTCCCGGGCCCAGCACCAGGGGTGCCGGCTCAGCCCTAGCCAGCCACCGCTGCCCCACTCCTCCGCATAAGCGCACATAAATCACGCCGGGTTGCAGTCCGCAGCGTGCATTACGCTGGGGGCCGGGGCGCCTCACGTTAGACACCAACAAAGCAGAAGGTTAATTTGAAACTCACAGCCCCGCTGCTGCGCGCTTGTCTCTCCCTCACCCTCCCTCCTCGCTCTCCTTTCTGTGCAAAGCCTGACATCTACAGTTCTGTCTGGCACAGTCAGGGGCTGCCGATGGGAACCGCGCAAGGACAGCGGGGACGTGGCGGCCAGCCTCGCTCCGCTCCTCCAGGCAGCCCACGGCCGCTCGGCAGGGTTCTGTTAGCTCGCGCGCCGGCAGGCGCAAAGCAACCTCAGCCCAGCCAGGGGATGCGCACCGGGAGCAAAGACCACCCCGGTAACGCTGCCGTGGGGTACCACTCCTCGGCGCGCACTGAAGCACCAGCAGCCACCGCGCACCACTCGGGCTCATCTGAGACCAGCTCCTGCCGCTGCACACTGACATCTCATGCTATCCAACAGAGCAAACCTACGGAGAACTACAGCCTCGTGGCACCACCTCCGCAGCCATACTGCAGGAACTTACTGCACCTCAGCACTTCAGGGGCAGCCTTTGTGCTCTGCTTCCGGAGGGGTCCGAGGGTCTATGCACCAGCTTCTGCGACTCAAGAGGTATAGATGAAACGCACAAGCTGGTGTGCACAGCCTGAATCCACAACATCTTCACACCGCAGGAGCAGCTCTGGTTAGCAGATTCCGCGACTCTCAAAAGTGTGCCTAAGACACCGAGTAGCTCTGTGCTTCACACGCTGCCCCTGCTCAGTCTTCTGAATGAACCTCCAGGCCTGCTAGCACGTTTTCCCATTACACAGTAGCTCACCAAAAACACCTCGGTGAAGAATCCCCAGATTCTGCATCATCCCAAACAATGTGCAGCTGACTGCGGCTCTCAGCCGAAACAACATGCACCTGACTGCAGCTCAGCTGGCTCTGCCTCTGCACCCCCCTCCCCCTTCTTCACTCAACAAGAAGGAAAGACCAGAAACCTCCGAGCCCGTCACCAGACGTCACAGACATTCAGAAAACCCAGCAACCCAACCTAGCAGGATCAAGCACATCATCACGATGTTACTATCAACATTTAAGTACGTGCTCTGAATTCTGCGGTGAGCATCAGTCTGTTTGCACAAGGCAGTCGGTGGCAGTGTGGCAAGAGGAGGGTTAAAACTGCTACCGAACCAAGCCAACCAGCCATTTTGGAGCTATGCTACCACCAGCCAGGGAAGCGTGGCTTCGAGTCCCAGGCAAACACAAGGTGGGATGCAGGGTGCTTCCCTGTCAGGGACCCGAGGGGTCAGGAGCAGCTCCCAGAGCACATCTGCTCCCGTCCTCCCTGAGGAGGGACCCACTCTCCAGCAGGCACGCTTGGGCCATCAAAATAAACATTTACTAAGAGCTAACGTGTTACAGGCCCTGCAGGCTCCACATTCCCAGATACCGAGGCGGGGGGAGGACAGGAGAAAACCTTTTACCAGAACTGCCATGAACATCGCCTGCTCCAGCATCACCACACAGTGAAGGAACCTGTGCGGCCCAGCCGTCACCAGATTTAAGACCCTAAAGCCCAGGCACTGCAGGGCCAGCTCCCTCCTGCTCCCCAGCAACATGCACCACAGAACTGAAAACACTAGGAAATGTTTGTTTTCTAGGGGGGGGAGAAAAAAATATTGCTGCTCTGCTTCGCCTTTTATTAGCAAGAGGCATGTTTGGCACTTGTGACATAATGAAATTACAATCAACAGCTAAGTGTCTTTCTCCCAGCAGCAAAGTCAAGGGCAAAGCAGGGTGGCTGCAGCCTGCCAGTGGCAGGGCTCCTCGGCACCCGGCCCGCCCCACCAACCTTCCACCCGGCCAGCCTGGCCCCACGCAGCCGGGACCCCAGGCCTCTCCTTGGTGGCTCCTGGGATGCGACAGGAGCTGCCCGTCAGCTGTGGCCTGTGCAGCCCTCCCTTCCTTTCCCTTCCCAAAAATAATTTCAGATGGGAATGAACTTTAAACTGTATTTACAGTCCGCCTCTGGAAACACACACAGCGCACACCTGGCGCAGAATACCACCGCTCTCCAGCCGGCGTTGCTGTGGAGATGAACACCCACCTCCCGCACCGACAGATGGACACGTCTGTCCAGTGAAGCCAACGAGGAAGCGCTGGAAAGTGCTCGCTCCTTGCTGGTACGACGGGACCCGCGTGAGACCCGCAGCATCTATGGGGGGAAGGAGAAGCATGACACGAGCAGGCTGGCATGGCCCACTCCCCCACCGGCGGCTGCGGGGCAGGAGCATGCCGGGGCTTCCGGGTCCGGTGGGATCCCCGACCCAGTGGCAAGGACCGCCGTCTCCCTGGCTGCTGGCAGCGAGGGAAGCCAGACTCATCCACCCTGGGGTTTGAACTAGCTGGAATTTATCTATTTCTCCAATCCCTGCCTACACACAAACCCAACCTCGGGAGCAAACAAAAATGCATGAATCGCAGATCAGAGACAAAGCAGGAGGCGGGACGGGCGGCCCTGCTCCCTCCTGCCCTCACCTCACCCCACGGCGTGAGGCGGTTATATTTAGGTACCGCCACGGTCTGCGGTGCCGCGGCCCCCCTCGGGCACGGCGCAGAATGCAGATTTTCCAGACAACAGACCACAACAGCTCCGTCAAAACCATTAGAGGCTGCGGCGCCCAGGCCTGCACACAGATGTTTTGATTCCCACTCTCCTGCTACAACAGCCCTCGACAGCCCCATCACCGCTGCGCCGCCACGCGCTGGACACCCGGCCCGAATTTCAGCTGGCGAGGGAGGGAGGGAGGAGGGAAGGGCAGCCCTGCTCCCCCCAGGGGCGGCGGGGCCAGCCTCCCCCAGGGGTTCCCCGAGGCATGTGGGGGGACCCCACCACAAGAAAACAGAAGCGGCGTAGAGGGGTCAGCCCAACAGGCACCCCGCTCCGGGGGCCTCTCCCAGGCCGAAGCTCCCGCGGTTGGTCGGTCACAAGAGAGCATCGGACAGGCACAGCCCCGCAAGCGGCGTGGGGGTCCCGCACATGGCCGGGCCAGGAGGAGCAGGTGGGACCTGGCTTTGTTCGCAGCCCACCTCTCCCGCTGGCCAGACGCGCCCACCGGCACGCAGGCCCCGAAGGCACACAAAGGCCGAACCTCGGCCACGCTCCGGTGAAGGGAAGCGGGGAGCCATGAAACGCTCGGCCTCTTCCCAGCCCTGAATCACACCGATCTCTCCAGCACAAACACACCTCCAGCTCCGGCACCGCAGCAGGGCCGGCGCACGCACCACAGCTGGCACCTACGAGAAGATGGTTGCTGAAAACTCTCCCACTGCAGACAAGTGAGTCTGACACCGGCAGGGGAAACACTCACGTGAGGGAGTCGACCCTCAGCAGAACACAGTATGTGAATAAAGTCGATGTAAAAACCTGCTAGTTTTTTTTCAGCTTCTCCATATGACATTTTTTTTTATTATTACTACTACTATTATTATTTTGGAAAGCGGAAGGAAGTGTTAACGGGGAGGCTAATGCAGCCAGCCGTATGTCCATCAGTTTGGGATTTAGCGATCCCTGCTGAAGCCGTGCAACCGCTGGCCAGGCCCAAAGTAAATCTGCTCCTCTGCGCTGCTCCCGGCCTCCGGCACGACACCGATGGGAACCAGGGCGGGGGGTCAAAACAGAGAGATGAAAGATGGGCACGCGCCTCTGCTTTTGTCAAAGCGGCCACCGCCAGGCCCCGGTTTGACAGCAGCCACGACAAGGCCAGGCGAAGGTGCCAGGCACACGGGGCCGCCCGCACCGCCTCCGCCCACCCGAGCAGCACCTTGGCTCGGTCCTGCGGGAACAAAAGGCAGCGGCAGGGCGGGAGGGAGGGTACGGGGCTCCCGCAGCCGAGGGCCAGCGCCGCTGCCGCGCAGGAGAGGGACTGGAGCAAACTTCCTGCTGCCCACTCCTCCCAAAATGACCGCATTTAAAAAGAAAAAGGGGTGGAAAAAAAAATACAAATACAGCAAAGCAACCTCTGCGTCCAGACGCCGAGTTTCTCTCCCCTCTAATATGCCTTTTGTTTGCTTTTGTTTCTGGCCGAAGGTGGCCTGCGGAGCGGGACCCACGCGGGAGGGCAGCTCAGGAAGCCGGGTCCCGGCACTGCACCGAGGCCAGTGCAGGAGGAAGGCCCTCGGCCGGGAGGCAGAGCGGGAGCCCCGGCGAGCCCTGGGCCTGGCCACGGGGCCAGCGCTGCACGGCGCTGGGGAGCCCGGCACGTGCGGCCCTGCTGCCGCCCACAGGGATGCAGGGGGTTGGGGGCCCGGGACGCCCCACTGTGCGGCTGCCCCCCTCCTGGCCGCCCCCCAGCCTCTGCCGGTGCTGCAGCCGAAAAGCCACGCTCCGTCTTGCACTTAATGCCGGACCAGACAGTGCTCCCTAATGAGGGAGCATTACAATCAGCTTGTAATGCTGAATTTTTAATGCTGCCGAGGGCTCTGTTACATAATAAAGGGGGAAACGGGAGCAGAGCGCGACTGGCGGGGCGGCCCGCTCCTCCCGGCCCCGGCCCAGTGCAGGTGGCGGTCCCGGCCCACCGGCCGCCCCTCGCGCCCCCTGACCCGCCGCTTACCGCCAGCGCCGCGGGACAGGTCGCGCACAACACCCATCGGAGCTCCTGCCCTGCCGGGAGGGTTGCACAAACTTTCCTCAAGTGCGTGGAAGGGTGATGCCAAAACGCTCGCTCTCCTCTCCGCCAGAGCTCGGCCGGGAAATGATTTAAAAGCAAAGTTCACGAGCATGTTAACTGCATGCTCTCGTATGTTCCCGTACATACGGTCTGTGCTGCTCCTCTCAGTAATACCCTAAGACTGTAAATCTATAACCACTGCAATGATTTAGTGATTAAAAACATGATAACATATTGTGTAACTGCAAACCACAGAATCCCTGCCAACTCTCCTTCAAGATACAGGAACAAAAATACAGAAAATGTGTTGCTCGCAGCAGTCTTCCTAAACTCAACGGAAAGATTTTAATAATAATAATAATGAAAAAAAACCCTAGACATCAGAAAAAAGCTGGATACAATGCAAGGCTGGAAAAAAATTTAAAAGACAGTTTTAAATACGATTCTTGCTCTAACAAATTACAATCTAAACATGCCTCTCTTTTTTTTCTCTTTTTAAGTTTGTCGTAACTGGAATAACTGGTCTTGTGTGATGTCTTGCATATTCAAAGTGCTTTGTAATAGGATACGGAGACCAAACCTTATTTGCCTAAACTCAATGGGTTTTATTTTTTCCCCTCTCCCCCCCCCCCCCCATTTCTTTTCCTTTTATTTTCCCTCCTCCACCCCCTTCTCCCCTAACAGGGGGGTGGGGGGGGGCAAGGCAAAAGGAAGAGAGGGCTTTAAGCCGTAAAGAAAATACCTGATAGGGGAGGCTGCAATTTATAATACGGCGAGGAAAGCCAAATATTATATATATATATATATATTTAAAGGCAGCTGTGGGAGTTTTGGCCTCTAAGCAGCTAACTTGACCCCATTCTCTCTATTCTCTTATTTCCCCCGTTGCAGGATTCCTGCACCTTCAGTCGGATTCGAACTCAATGTGACCCTAAGGAGGGAGTCACCGAGCCTCCACAAAATTGCTCCATATTAAACAGGAGCGAGAAGAGGAGAAAGACAGACAGTCGGCCGAGGAAGGTACGCGTATATATTACATATCCGCACAAAGTACGGGACATACCCGAGAGCAGCTTGAAGCACAGCTTGAAAGAGAAACAGACCTTTCTCAGAATTAAAAAAAAAAAAAATTTTTTTTTTTTAAAAAAGAGTGGGGGGAGGGAGTTTAACAATTAAAAAAAACCAAACCAAACAAAAAACCCAACAAAACCACACAACACCCTGCAACCCAAATTATAAATAATTCACACTAAGAAACTCGCGTGTGCGTGCCACATACACACGCGTACATACAGAGACATACAGGCGTATGTGTCCCCCACACAAACACACGCTCTCCTCTGGAGGGTGAGTTTCAGGAGAGCACGAATCGCCTTCCCGCCGAGGGCGAGGAGCACAGTTTATTCAGAGGAATCAATAGGAAAGAGCATTTGCAAATATTTAGATAAGCGCCGTGCGATTCAGCATTAAGTAATTAAAAACTGAAACTGAGAAGGGGGGGATCGGCCTACAGTGGCGTTTGCTGCCTTCACCTCTCCCATCCCCCTAGCCGCATTCTTCCCAAAACCGAGCCTGCCCGCGGAAAACAAAAATCATAATTACTCTCGCTCGCAAGGCCGCTGCGGGGCACCTCCCGGCGCGGGGCCCGGGCGGGCGGCGGGCCGGGCCGCCGGGGCAGTTTGGGGCACTTCTGCGCCCCTTTGTTTTCCAGCGCGTCACCGGCGCGGAGCGGCCGCGGGGCACCCACGGGGCCCGCCCGAGCAGCCCTCTCGCCGAGCGCGGTCCCGGGAGGCGCCGGCTCCGCGGAGCCCCACGCACGATCGCCGCTCGGCGCGGAGCGGAGCACGCCGTCCCGCCGGGGGCCCCCCGCCGCCCCGCCGATCGATGCCCGCGCCCCGCCGCCGGCCCCGCCGCGCACAAAGCCGGGCAGCGCCGCCGCCGCTCCGCGCCCGCTCCGCGCCCCGCGGCCATGGCCGGCGGGCGGGGCGGGGGCTCCGCGGGCGCGCAGCGGCCCCCGCGGCGCCGGCACCTGCGCGTCCCCGGCGGCGGCGGCGGGGCTCCGGGACGGCGAGCGGCACAAAGTTTGCTGGGGGATCCGGGGCGGTGGGTGGGAGCGGGCGGGAGGGGGGGCCGGACCAGCCCCATGCAAAGCAGCCCGGGCGCCCCGAGCAGGAGGAGCCCGAGCGGGGGACAGGGCAGAAAAGTTGCCACTTACGCGGTCGCTGCTCCGGCGGCGGCGGCGGCGGCGCTTTTAATCCCGGGCGGCGGCGCGGGGGCTACAGATCCCATGCAGGCTGCGGCGGCTGCGGCGGCAGGAGCGCGCTCCGCGGAGGGGCCCGGGGCAGCAGCAGCGGGAGCCGGGGGCAGCAGCCGGAGCCGAGCGGGAGCCGCCGCCGCCGCCGCCGCTGCCCAGCAGCAGCATCGTTGTCGGGGAGTTTGCAGCCCCCCGGAGAGAGGGGGCCGCGGGCGGCGGCAGCAGCAGCGGCGGCGGCGGCGGTCGGGTCGGGGCGGAGCGGCGCGGCGCGGAGCGGAGCGGGCGGCGGGGCTGGCGGTCGCCGGAGCAGGAAGCGCCCGGACTCAGATCTGATGATTGGGAAGAAAAAAAACTCTTTGGATCTTTATTCTGCTAATTAGTTTCCTGCAAAAAATGGCTGATTAGTGCAGTGCGCATGTGCCTCATTACCCAGGCACGACGGGAAGGGCTAATTAGCCACCTTCTGGATCAATAAGATTCAGCCCAGGCGGCGGGGGAGGGAGCGAGCGAGCAGGAGCGGGCGGGGGGAGCGCGGCGGCGGCGCCGCACCGAAACTTGGGGCAAGCGGCCGGCCCCCAGCCCGCGGCGGGGGGGGCGCCGCTCCGCGCCGCTCCGCGCCCTGCCGCGCAGCGCCGCGCCGGGGAGGGGGCGCGCCGGCCGGCCCGCGGGCGGCTCCGCTCCGCACCGCTCCGCTCGGCTCCGCGGCGGCGGGGCTGCTCCGCGGGGCCACCTGCCCCCGCGCCCCGGGCGGGGCCGCGCCGCCCCGCGCAGGGCAGGGCAGGGCGAGGACGACCCCCGCCGCCGCCGCCGCCGAAGTTTCCCCGGGAGGAGCCGGGAAAGTTGCGGCCGGCAGCGAGCGCAACTTTGTGCCGCGCCGCCCCGGCGGCGGCCCCAGCGCGGGTCGGGCCGCGGGCGCGGAGGGCGGCGGAGCGGCCCCGCAGCATCCCCGCAGCATCCCCGCGGCCCGGCCCGCGCTCCCATTCAAACTTTGCGGCCGCCTTTCCGAGCGGGACAGCGGATCAATACGGCCGCGTCCAGCCTCGCTGGGAGCCGGGCTACAGGTTTCACCAGCCATCGCTGGCAACAGCTTTGTCATTTTCTAAAAATAAGAAGCTAAAAGTTATTGTAGAAGAAGGGGCTTTTTTTGTCCCCTGCACAATATGCCTTTTGTGAGTTTAATGCCATTCTGGGGCTCTCTATAGCCCCGGACAATGGGGAACTCCAGGAGGCGGCTGTGCCTCTGCCTTTTTTCTTTCTTGCTTTCTCTTTTCTCCCCCCACCCCCTCCTCTTTTTTCCCCCTTTTTTTTTTTCCTTTTTTTTAGGAAAGGATGCAACATTCCTCCAGTCCCAACAGAACCTCTGGTTTGATTAAATAAATATTTCTCTAGCCTTACGGTAACATTTTTCACTTTCTGTTTGCATTCATCTGCGATTATTATTTAAAATTTTTATTTCCAGCAGCTTTTCCCTCCCCATTCCAGCCCTGGCAAAAAATGTAGATGATCGCTGGGAACGTGGGATTTGAATTTTAGGAGGAGGTGAACCAGTAAAGAGCCTCTATCCAGGCTTCAGGAATATGTTTTCTTCATCTTTCTGTAAGAGACTATTTTATTACTGGCAGAAATGCAGCTGAATTAAATAATTTCTCTTGACAATCTAAAGAAGCTTTTCAAATTGCTTTTTTTCTTTTTCTTTTTTTTTTTTTTAATTTTTATTTTTAATAGTAACCCAAATAATTAACTTCCCAGTTTGTTTCATAGCATTGAACAAGGAATGCAGTTGCGGTCAGTTTTTCCATTTGGAAGAACCTTATTGTAGATGTATTTTATACTGAAAGGTAATAAACTGCATGTTTGTTAGTAAGTATTTTTAATGAAATGTATCAAGCTTTCCATATTTCTTAACGTGGGGGTAGTCATTTGAAATTTTGACAAGTCCCTTTAGTGGGATGGGGGGGATGAAACAGGAGGACAGATGATAAGAAATTTGAAGAAGGGCTTTACTAGTAGATACATTACTGGAAGTGTCTTGCATTTGGAAGATATTCACAGGTTTTAAGAACTGAGGTTTAATATGTACCATAGTTATTTGAATACTATAAATGCAGCACTGATGTGTACTATTATAATGCGCATGCTGTGTATGAGTTCTTACGGTTTGCTAAATGGATAGACTTCAGTACGTTACCAGTTTGACTTTAAAAGCTGCCCTTAAAAATTTGTCAGTCCCTGCTCAAAATATGTTTGTCTAGCCTTATTAGCTTTATGGAAGAATAATTGTTAACATTACTTGCCCTTCAAAAAAAAAAATATAAAAACAACCCCATCCAAAAAAAAAGAAAAAAACCCCAACAAAACCCAAAACCAACAAGCCCTGGGGCAAGTAGGATTTTTCAGGGCTGCTTGGTGCGCTATCTGTAAAGGTGCATGTAATTTGTAGCTGTTGTTCTTGCTGAATATGAAACAAATGTGTTTTGATGATGAAGTCGAGGTGAGAATAAAGTAACCCTTGCTTTTTAGTGTTTGGTATAACTTAGAAGTGCATATTTTCACCAGAGGCTGTAGATCCGGTGGACTGGTCTGAGAATGGGCGCTGCCTGTGTGCGCACTTTTTGCAGAGCAAAGAAAAAGTAAATGTGGAGAAGGCGGCAAGCAAATCTAATAACGGTCGATGCTCCAGAAATAGGCACCTTCGCAGGAACATGTGCAAAGGCAGGGTCTGGTAGCCGTGTACATTTTCTTTGCGTTTGCGTCGTGAATTCTAGTTTTGTGTTGCTGTCCTCTAATTTCCCATGACAACATATGGATTCCATAAATGCAAACATGCCGAAGTGCATCTGTCTGGGTAGTTAACACAAACCAAACATCCCCCTGTTCGGCGATTCTGCTGTTCCTCTGGCCGTGCTGCGCCGTGCCCTCCTGCGACAGCCTCTCGCTGCTCCTGCATTCTTGTCCTTTCATGCTCCCGGGGTGATCCCGAGTGCCCCGAAAGGGAGGAGGGCAGCGGGCGCCGGGGTCAGAGGCGCCGAGTCGGCAGGCAGGAGCGGAGGGGTTAAGCGGGGAGAGGGGAGCATGCCCTGCGGCCCCCCACCCTCCTGGGAGCTGGGTCCAGCCGGAGCAGGCTCTGCTCTGGGGTCAAGTCCTAGGACATCTTCCCTGCCCTCCTGGCAAGGGCAGGGGATGAGGCTGGGAAGGGAAACAGCCAGACCGAGCGGATGGCAGAGGTTTGCCCCTCATCCTGAACGCAGCTGTCCAGAGGCTGGGGAACTGAAGAGCTCCCATTTCTACCAGGGTGCAAAAAGAGGCGGCGAGGGGGGTGTGTGTGTGTGAAAAGAAGAGAACGAACAAGTGATGACTGCAGGACCAGCCAGATAAACCACTGTGCAAATACCACAATAAACCTAAGGAATTAAGGAATAATTTGTACAGTAATCGTTAGGTATGATTACACATATGTGCATGCGTTTCTCCTCCAGAAAATTTACTTCCCTTAAGATTTCTTTGTTCTAGGCAAAAAGACAATCCAGTTGCTAAAATATAAGAAGGGACTACCCTTGCTTTAATTAGAAATCTCCATACACCCTCATCTGTAATACTGTGGATGCCTCTTGTTTCTATATATGTATCTCTACACACGCATAGATAGGATTTTTGGTTCAAATAGCTTTTAATGTGCTTAGTAGAAAGAAGCTCTCAGTATCAGATCTGCAGGGAAAATAAGACTGATTTTTCCCATAGGAAACTTGTTAAAGATGCAGTTGAATTATTAGATTAACCCTATTTTTTGTCTCGCAGCATATCTGATATATATTTGCGCATAGAATCATACAGTTTCATTTATATGTTATTTTGAACAGATGGAACTAATACTAGTGCTTTAAAAGAAAGTTGTTATTTGTAAAAATGTGTACAGATTAAGAGGGACAACTTTGAAGCAAAATGTTTTTCTGAGGTGGCGCGTATGGCTTTCTGGATGTAACTTTCAGAGAAGATGGTGGTTATCTTTGACGTGTGAAATAGGGGTACGTGGCTTCGGTTCCCTGGGCTCCGCGAGGAGACCAAGTCCTCCCCTAGAAATACGACGTGGCTGCCGCACAGCTCTGTCCTGAGGCAGGACTGGGCCAGATCTGCTATGGCTGCGGTGAAACCACTCGACTACAGTGAATTTTTAGGGAACCCCAAGCAGATCGCGTTGCTGGGGCACCAGGCTGGCTGCACGCTGCCTCCCTCCGCCTGGCACTGGGGGGGACCTGGGCTAAAGCTTTGATGTGGAAGAGGCCGACTGCACGTGAGGGACTAATGTACAGATACAGTAAGAAAAAAGTTCCAGGCTATCTTTTTTAAATTCAGGCTTTAAAAATTATTGTGGGGGGAAAAAAAAAATAATCCTCGCCTAGAACACAATCTCCGTAATATCACCCTCTTACGTAGCTTTGTGCTTCTTGGAAATATGTCTGAAGAGTTAGAACAAAGCGTAGAAGGCCGGAGTCCTTGAAGGAGCTCCAAATGATAAAGTCTGCCATTCATTTTAAACACAGCGTGCATTGTGAAAACACAGGTCAATTTGAAGGCATTTGTCAGATTTCCAGTTCCCTCTACTCCTTTGCAATGGAAATTCGCAATCAAATCCCTGTACTAGAGTTGGGATGTCTGGCTTTATCAGTTTTTATTACTTTATACTCAAAACATTGTCCAGGTAAGCTATCTTTTCATTTAGAAAGTTTGCTTGCATGAAGTTGCATCCAAGAAGGGGGAAGGCTGACATGAATTAGGCTGGAGCAGATGCATTTATTTAGGTGTTTGGAAGGGGGGAAAGGGCAGATGATCAGCAGCGGCTGATTGCGAAGGGCTGTCTAAGCTGCAAAAGCGATCTGATACCATTTAAAGACGCCCAGCAAGAGGCATGGAAAGGGATATTCCAACAGCAGCGTGTTCATTGTTGGGATGCAGAAATGCAGCAGGGCTTAGAAAGAGAGGGCTGGAGAGACGCACTGCTGAGCAATTCTAGGCAGATAACGTGAATTTCTTCTGGAGGCACGTACGCGTTGTGTAACGGGCAGGGGGCTGCCTCCTTTATTGCTGAGAGATGGGTGGCTGTGCTGGAGGGGGGTGCGCGTGTTTCTCTGGAACACATACATACTGCAGGATCCGGGAGAGGTTTGGGCTGGGGGGGACATTCAGAGGAACATCTGTTCTTTTGTCTTCATTATATTTCTGGGGTTTTACCCGATTATTAAAAGAAATCTGTCCATTTTGCCATCACTGGACTTATTCTAGCCACTGGAGTGATGGGACATGAGCAGGCTATCCAGCTATCCCAAACCTCTGGCCAGGCTGCTGTAGTCAGGCTGATAAATGCCCTTTAAGTCAGCTGGCAGATTTTTAATATGAATTGGCTTTTTTTGCAGGCCTTAACACAAGATGAGTAGATGAGTTTGCAATGGAAATAAACACTTGGAATACATCTATATGTTTCTTTGCTTTTTTAGAGAAATAAAGAAAAAAGTCTTGGCATTTAATTAGGACTCACTAACCTGATAAATATTGAACATCATTTCTTTGTGAGCTGTTCTGTGTGCTCAGAGTACTCTGTGGATGTATTCCACAATTGCACTTGTTTAATGCCTATATCACCTCATGCCTATTGTATTTATGTTGTCATCAATGTCACATTTTAATTAAACAATTAAATCACTGTCACAGTAATTTCCCTAGAAAACTATTTTAAATGAAAAATCCCACAATAAATGTTTGGGAACCATCTTAAAAGGAAAAGAGAGGGAAATAAGTTACAAAATAAAATTACAGTTCCCACAGAATTAGAAAGAAAAAAAAAAAAAAGTGTTTCCAGCACTGAGAAGAATTCTGTTTTACAGGGTAGTTTCCACAAAATTCAGAGTGTGTCAATATGGTGACTAAAACAACCGGGCTTCTCTCGGGGCTAGTCTGGCTCTTTTGGGCTCTGCCGGTGGCGGAGGGATGCTGGCCCAGGGCTGGTGCAGTCCTGTAGTTATCCCCCACTGTGGGCCAGGAACAAATGGCAGCATTGCAAATCTTTCATCTTTCAGCACAAGTCAGGTACCAAACACGCCTTGGAAAATAGTCTGGCTGCCTTCTTCCCCTCAAAATTATTTTAGAATTAAGATGGAGATTTGCAGAAAAGCCTGCATCGAATTATGCAGTAAGTTAAGCACCAATGCCATCTGTACTTACTATATAGTAACCACGTACTCAAAACCCAAGTTGTAAGCGGTGAGAAATCTGATCTGACATAGCGTCTTTGCTACAGTTAATCAAATAGTTCATCTTTACCTCTTTATAAATACATGCTTGTATTCCTCTAAAACCTGTACTTCTTTGCATGGAAAAATCACAAATGCAAGATGCAAAATTCATCAGACAAGATATCTGAAAGAATCATCCTCTCAAACGTACATTCAGAATATTACCTGTATTTAACATAAGCACATTTGACATTTGCAGCACAGCCTCCGATGCGAGGCATGCTTATTGAAATTCGGATTCCAGCCTGTGATTTCAGACGGCGATGTACCCTGCAGCTAACCCCGACCCTCCCCTATTAGCCAGCGTAGCCGCTTTGATTTGTGCCATGGGAGGGCTGGGACGGGGAGCCGAGCGCCGGGGAGCTGCAGCGATGGCTGGGGGGGCTCCGCTGCTCCCTCCGTGCCCCAGCAGGCACCCAGACCAGCCCTGCACCCGGCTGGGGATGGGGGGGTGCAGCCGGGACTGAGGGGGTGCCTCCCACTCCAGCACCCAGCCTGGGGCAGGAATCCCGGGCCAGTATTTCTTTTACGTCCACGCTGCGTTTTTATTGGAATGCAGCTTTGCAGATTGGGTTGTGCCTGGGATGCGTGTGGTTTCTATCATCCCTGAAGTGTTTTACAGCTGGAGATGATTTGGGGGGGCACATCTAGCCTGTCCATTTGCAGCCAGGTCTGACGTTTGTCTGCTGCTGTGTCTCTAATTTTTTTCTATGTTGCCTCCATCAAAAGGTGAGATTAGCCCTTGGGGGGGGGGGGGATGACGGCGACGACACCACCAGGCCCATCCCTCCCTCCTTCTCATTTTAGTTTGCTTCTCGCAAAAGCAATTTGCCGGCAGATCCTCTTTCTTCCTGCAGCCAAAACAAGGCGGATGAACTGCGGAGGTGCCCGGTGCCGGCCGCCCTTGGGCTGGGCAGCCCCAGGCCCTGGACACAGAGACTGGCCACAGGTCACTGCTTGGGGGGAGCCCCCGCCCTGCCAGCTGGCTCCACTTGTGAGTCTGGGGCACAAAATCTTCAACCAGAATTCGGGCAGCGAACACACGTCTGGCAAAGCACTTGCTTTGTCAGGCCGTGGCTGCACCGGAGCCTCCGCCGGCCACCTCGGCAGCTGCCGGGACCGGGCAGAACCTCCCTTGGACCCGTCCAGGGCCACCCTGGCTCTGTCAAGTGAGGCGCTGCCGCTGAAAGTAACTTTGCTGAGCATATGCAGACAGAAATACATATTTTTATACGCAGTAAAGGAAAGGGGAAAACTGATGAGGCTGCACAGAACCCTCCTCCAGGCAGGAGAGGCTGTGCTGGAGGAAAGTATTGCTCATAATGACACTTAAGCCCAGACACTTGAATGCTAAAGGTTAAACTTACATTCTTCAAGAAAGGGCTCCTTGCCAGCTTGAACTGTGTTGTGTGTTCACTATTGCCTCCTCCTCCTCTTCATCCACTCTCAATCCACTTTTGGTATTTGTTGAAATAACTGAGGTTGTGGGGTGCTTTTTTTTTCCTCCCTCAATGTATGTTCTCTGTGCCAGTCCTCAGCCTTATGTCTGTCACAGGGTTAAAAAAAAATAAAAATCAGTCTAATGCCAGAACAAAAGCAAAGATTTTTTTTTTTTCTTAGCTGCTAACTACTATAGCTTCAATCCAGAAAAGACCAGCCTAAGCACATTTTCTCTCCTCCAGTGACACAGAGTCCATAGAACACCATCCTCTAATTCCTCTAATAGCTGGATAACTAGAACGTATATTCTGACAATAAGGCTAAAAAGTTACTATAGATTTAAAATATAAATTGAAAGGCCAATATAAATACAGTAAATAATAGGGTGGAGAAATAACTTCTGGGGACAATTATCGCCAGGGCTGGGGATGAAACTGGTGGCAATGCTTCCAAATGTTCAAGGAAGGAGAAATGGGAAAAATGCCCACCCAGGAGCAGCGCTTTAAGATGAATTTCAGACTAATATGAAGAAACAGCCACGCTGTTTGGATGCCGCATTTAGATCTTAATGATCAAAGAGCACCTTCTCCACACACTTTCATGCTTCTCCCCAGAGATATTTCCCATTAAAAAAAGAATGGAAATAACATTACGGTTGTGCACGCCTCCTAAAGCAGCCCCTTTTACACAGTATCACGTCACCTTTCCACGGAGAATCAGTCTTAGGTGAAAGCAAGAAACAAGGATCCCTACGTCTCGGCAGGAGCAGGTAGAGGAGACCCAGACTGGAAGGCTGGATCGAGCGCTCTGAGGAGGAGCATGGAAAAGAGCCAGAGTGAGCTTCAGAAGTCAAACGCAATTTTTATTTGGGTTCAGCGATGATAAAAGGCTAGTGATGTTCATTTTTCCTACTTCCTGCAGCAAGGGAAGAAGGGGTTGCCGTGCTGCGCATCCCTTTAAACAACAGCTTGCTGCAGTGTATTTCTTGGCACGGCCCTAATTGTATCTTCTGGTCCCAGTGGAAGTTCACACTTTTTAATATCTCTTATTGCTTCTGCAACTGCTGCCACTAGTCAGCAATCACAAACAGGAAGCCGTGACTCAGCAGAGCCATAACCCGCGGGCTGACAGCGGCCGGAGGAGAGGGAAGAACCTGCAAAGCCCCCGCGAAGGGCCAGGCTGGCCAGGCACCACTGCGGGCTGCACTGCGGGACCAGGGTACGATCTGACCTGTGAAGGTATCTGGAGACTCGGTTCCTAATTCAGCGCTTCAGCTTACACCAAAACCCAGGAGATATAGGCCCTGGTGCCGCTCTGGGCCTGAGCGCAGCAGGAGAGGTTTCCCAAAGCTGGTCCCCAAAGCATGGGGCCGTCATGGTAGGGCGAGAGAGGACAGGGACACCGGGACCAGCCCCAGGTTCGGTTGCCTGTCTGTGCTCCAAAAAGCAGGGTTTTTTTTTTTTTCCCCCCCCATTAGAAAGAGGCACAGCAGAGGAGGCAGCCGGCATGCCCTTGGCCGGGAGATGCCAGCGCAACCCCGTTTTCACACCAGCAGCGCTCAGAGCTCGGCCGCACCACGTCTCACGTAGCGCAGGGAGCGGATGATCTATTCCGAGCCTGGTTTCATCTGTTTTCTAACTGTATTTAGCAGCGAGTTTACTCCAGACTGAGCCTGCGTGAGTAAGTGTGTATGTAAGGGTTGAGGATTGGCTGCGGCAGGCAGAGGGTTTGCTGAAAGGCTTGTTAAGGAAGCACTACTGACCATGCAATCCAATTACATAATGCTTCAAAAAATAACCGTGCTGGGAGTCGTGTCTGGGCAGTGCGTTTCGGCAGCAGAAAGAGGTATCAGATGTCTGTCTTCCAACCCAAAGGCTGATAGTATATTTGTGCCACAATCTGACACTGCGCCTCGGCCGTAAACTGCTCTAAAGAGGAAACTTGCTTCCAGGGGAAATGTCTGCTGTTCCCTTTCAAGGCAGTGCTGCACCCTGCAGACCAACGTTATTTGAGTCCTTGTAAAATTACCACTAATCTCTGCACTCAGGATGCCTTGCATTTTATGGGTACTTGCTATGACGGCAGCTTTGTTTTCTGGGGGCAAAGGAAAGCGCTGAGCAGGGAGAAGCAGGCACCTGGCCATCAGCAGTGGCTGTGAGGGTGTTTTCCCCAGCTTTCTGTCCTTGCAGTTTCTCTGTGCTGCTCCAGACAAGACAGACATACAGATGATGCACAATATCATACTATCATGCCTGGAAAGTGCCCGAAAAAAATACCCTGTCCTGCCTGGAAAAAAATACAGTCCCTGTCCCAGGCAAGAGCCTGCCCGGTGCTGTGCCTTCCTCCTGCTGCGATCACTGAGGAGGGAGGGGACTGGCTCCCAGCCGCAGCAGGCGGCTCAGTCCATGTGTTGTTTGGGATGACTGGAGATTTAGAAAACCCCGTCTCCAAGCAGCGCAGGTAGTTTTTATTGTAGTTACTAATTTAACTGCTAGGCTGCTCCAAAAGACATCACAGAAAAGGCACATTTCTAGTGAATGAGGAAAGAGCAAACTAAGAATATTCTTGGCACGTTGCGGAGCTCTCTCTACCTGAACTCGTGGTGTTCAGTTGCTGGAAACGCTTCACACGACGTAAGCCACCTTCAGTGCTTACAAGGAACGCCTGGATTTAACCAGTTCCCAGCCCAGGGAGCAGCAGAGCTCCCCGGCTGCGCCAGGCTGGCTGGCAGCTGGGCCCCTACGCCGGAGAGGACCCCTCGGTGCCTCCAGCCCAGGGGGAGCGAGCCTCACCCGCCTCACCTGGGCTCCTCCAGCAAGGGAGGGGACGGAGCAGGTCTGCTGCAACCACCGCCTGGAAAATCAACAAACTCTACCTCCTTTGATCTGCCAGCACTGTCTTCCAGAGTGGGCACCACGCTTTAAAGCTGTGACACGGGAGAGACATGGGTTTGCTTTACTCCTCTGTGTTGCTGTCTCTGTTCCCAGTGCCCCGCTGAAGGCCGGGGAGGCCGCCGCGAGGCCGGCAGCGGGGAGGAAAGGGTGAAGGCAGAGCTCCTCCAGCCCGGCTGCACGCTCCATCCGCTGCCTTCCTCCCATCTATTTCTAGACTGTTTACCTGGCAAGCGCACATGACCGATCCAGAAGGAAATGCTGACATCACCCACCACCATGCCCCCTCCCCGCTGCCCGCCACGCTCAGCCCCTCTCCCCCACCGCCCTCGTCCCTCTGCCCGGCCAGCCCACGCCTGCAAATCCTCTCCTGCGCACCGCGGGGCTGCTGCCGGCGCCGTAGCGCTGCTGCTTCCTGCGGCAGCTCAGAGACATGTTGTCCTGTCCACCGCAACAACGCGGCCTGGCACGCCGCTTCCCTCCGCGCCCCGGGGCGTGACGGCAGCCCCCGTGCCGGCGGGGATGCAACCCGCGCTCGACCCCACACCGATGGCCAGCAACTGTATTGCCGATGGCGGGTGAAGCACACGTCTTTTAGCGCCAGCATATCATTCGTCTGGTGCGACAGGCTTAAACCTACAGTTGCTTTTGCTTCCCAGCCAAAGCAGCTTCCCAACCCCCTTTACACCTACAAATCAAACCCTCTCAGCCCACGGCACTGGACGAACTTTGCCGCTGTAGAGCAGCCACCTCCCCACCCACCTCGCTGCCACGTTGCGTCTGTGTGCCGGAGAGCGGAGCCAGGCAAACCGCGCTGCCGGTTCCTCGCCTCCTTCGCTCTCCTCCCCAGGGCCGCTCCCGGGCGCCGTCGGTGTGGGGAGTCTGGCCGGCTGCATCAGCCTCTCCTGGCGGGCCCTGGGGAGCCTGCAGCCCCGGGGACGGCTTGGGCCGCAGCCGGTGGCACAGGTGCTCACTCCTCTGGGGGTTCTTTATCCCGGGAAGCCCGCAGCAGAGCTCCAGACTCGAGCTGCTCTGTGGAAGCTTTCTTGGTACGTTCGGGCAGGGAGCCAAAGTATGCAGTTTAAAGGAAATGTTTAATAAAGACACAGGAGCCTCAAACTGTTTATTTTTCCTCGCAGAAAGGTGGAGAGACGATGTCCCTGGAAACTGGCTCCCGGGCCAGGCACAGGCCGGGAGGCTGGAGGCCGAGCCGGGGCACAGGCTGAGCACAGCCGCCCACCTCTCCCTCCCCTGACAGCTCCGGCCCACGGGGTCATAAACCGTGGGGGGAAAAGGCAGCCTATTAGTAACTCTATTAAGTCTCCATTAGTTAGGTGTGAACTCATTACCCTAATATACTTGGGGGTAGGATTCCACTTGCAGGACATTAGCGCTGTAATAAGCACGTTTACCAACAGAGCTGGATGGAGCGAGGGAGAGGAGCCCCTCGACGCCTGGGGCAGGCCCGCAGCCTCCACCATGCAGAGGCCTTTTTCACCTGTGCTCACCTGGGGTGGCTGTGCTCCTCCTGCACAGGGCTCCCTGTCCCCACAGCGGCGGCCCCAGCTGCCCCATGAGCAGCCCCCCCGAAACCCCCCTCGAGACCCTCTCTTCCTGCGGTAGTGATGGGGGAGTCACTGAAAAACACCCTGCTCATCCATTCACCCGACGGGTGGATGTCCACAAGGAGCAACGTGGACTGGACGGGACCACAGATGCATGGGCCAGGCGAAATGGGTGGTGTTGAGATCAGTGGGCATCAGCTGTTGGGATCTTGGTGTGTGTAAGCAAAAGAGAAGGATAACCCGGGCGTGAGCGTGTCATGGCCTGGCCACACACCCGACTGCTGCTTGTGCCACTCTCCTGCCTTTGCCTGACTCGGCGTTTTCGGCGTGTTTGCGCTTTGTGACAGGAACTGTCTTCTGTGGTCTGCAAAGCTGTGCACGTTGTGAGGAAGTCACAGTGAACTAAATAATGAGCTTATAGGAAATCAATTAATTAATAATAGATAGGATGCAGGAGCAGGGCTCGAACTGGATTTGCCGAGTTAGCACAATGAAAATATGATTGTGTGTAGAAATCTGTGTATTTCTCTACGCCTTCTCCATCAGCTTTAGTGTGCCAGTGTGAGCTGCCCAAGCAAGGGCCGCAGCTCTGCGGCTGGAGAGGCTCCAGCGTGCTGCAGGCCTGCTGTGCCCGGGGCTCAGGGGTGCCCCGTGTGTCCTACCGCCATTTTAATCAAAATATTGGTGAGCAATGGTCTTGCTGTCTTTTAAATGTAAAAGATTTTGCGTTTGAGAGAAGGAAGACGCAACCAAAATAAAGAGGATACAGAAGCACAGAACGTTGCCTGTCAGAGACAGCAGAAAAGGAACCTGAAGCGTGCGGCCATTAGCCGAAGCCCCCCCTGCCCTCTGCCAGAGCCCCTCTCAAACAAATGCTGTTTGCCCTGCAGAAGACAAAGACTCTGCACCGTCTCCTCCCTATCCTTAGACATACCTCGAGGCTGCACAAAAGCACGGTCCACGCAGAACTCTTCCCAAAACTAATTTTGAAGCCCATTTGTCCCTAAATAGGGCTAAACTATACATGATCTGTCCAAGATCTTGCACATAAGTATGATTTAAAAAATTATTTCAGGAGGAAGCATGATCTTGTTTCTAAGATCCTTGGCCAAAAAGAGTATGAAATTAATGGTATTAAGTGCCTAAAAATACTCTTGAGGATCTGGGACTTGGAACAAGGGCCTGGCTTCTATTCCTAGCTCTGCCACAGACTTGCTGTCTGCGCTGAAGGACCAGCCAGAGCAGGACACAGGGTACGCTGGAAGCACCCGAAGACAAAGGCATATGGGAGTGGACTTCAAAACTCACTCCTCCACTTTTTGTCCTATTTTCCCAGGCTGTGGAATGGGAATAATAAAAATTTGCCGTGAGGGAGCAGAGCATGTAAGTCGTGATGTTGGCGTACATTCTCCTGATGTGTTTCCAGGCGCGCAGATGGGGCTGCGTGGAGTACCACAAAGCCATGTTCATTTACTGATCCACCACTGATCACACTCACGTGCCCATTTCTTCCTCTCCTATTTCCGTGAAATTAATTCTTACAATTCAAAGCATCAGCAGGTCAAAAAAAATTATTATTAAAAATTAAATTTACTGCTATAAAAGTGCTTTCTCCCTCCCAGCAAATGCAGCACCTCCCCGCACTGGCCTCCTGGTCAGTGCCAACATTTCTAATGTCAAGGATGTTAAAGTCCAATATCCTGCAAAATTCAGTATTAAATGTATATCTTTATCCCACTGAACAGGAGAGATAGGCATCTTTAAAATGCAACACTTGCTCTTAGCCCTGGAAAATCCTGACATATTCACCTTTTCATCCGTTATATTTTATCTAGGAAAACAATTTTGTCATTTAAAGATGATTTTATGTGTCTCCCTCACCCTGTTTTACTGTTATCCTATTAACTAAGGTACCTATTTCTACATGAAATGCAATACAAAAATGGACTAAAAAATTGTAAAAGTTTCTAAAATTTGAACAACTTACAGTGGTAGGATGCACAATGATAAAATAAGAGCCCATCAACAAAACCTGAGCTGAACTTCCTGGTGGCTTTTCTGCTTATGAAAAAGGGACATCCCAAAGCTAATTCGACAGGATCCCAAATCCCTGTAATTCCCTGTAATTCCCAATGTGTCTCAGCCATGAAATAAGTTTTGGTATAGTAATTTAAACTGTTAAACAGACGATTCAAAATAGCACACTCGGGTGATAAATGGGAAAGTTTATGCCCAGGAGTTGTTCTTAAGGCAGCATGGGGTGATGAGGTGGGACAAAATCCTGCAGAATGAGTTCTGTACAGATCCCAGACCCTGCCAGTTTTTTTCATCAGTAACGGTGCTCCAAAAGAAATAAAAAGACAGGCAGTGAAAACCTCTGCTCACTCGGCAAAAAGGAAAGAAAGACACTGATGTTTCCATGTGTGACTCTGTCTGACGAAATCAAGTATTCAAATGACTTCTGTTTACATAGTATTTTGAGAAATAATGCTAATTTGCAGAATTGGCATCTGGGGTACAAGTATACATACCCTGGGAGAGCACTTACAGAGCCTTTGTGAAGCTAAGTAATAAACGCTTTGTCTTCACCGCACTATTTATGGGTTGCTTGGGGGCATCCTGCTCTCTTTCTGCCCCTACCTGGGCATAAAATTATTGCAGAACTAGGTTTTAATAAGACCAACAGTAAATCTGAATGACCACACATGCACAGCTATTCCTGCTCCCCTGATCTCCAGCATTAATTATAAAGTGGAACTGTTTATACAGTACATACCACTTTCCTGACTTCTTTCTTGTTTATGTCTAAACCTTTATGGACATAAAACTTTGGAATTTGCTTTTGGAATAAAAGTGCAATTGAAGTGGCAATAACTGTGTTAGAAAACAACTTTGCTATTGCTCCCCTGGTTCTGTGGTCACGGCAGGTTTGCGTCTGCACTGGAACCCTCTCCCGTTCGAGCGTGTTGTTTCAGGTCATCTCCTCGCTGTCCCGCCTGGATGGCTCGTTAGAATCTCCAGCTCTAGAGCACATGTTCCCGTTTTTCCTCCTAAGTCCTTTTCTTTCCCCTCAACTCTCCACCACGTCTTGGCCCACTGCGAGCGTCCCTGCAGCCCGGTCAGGGGGGACCTGCAGTGCTCCCTCCTGCCTTGGGCCGTCATTCCGGGTGTCATCCTTCTTCAGGCATTGCAATGGCAGCCTCTTTGCTCTTCCGGGTAAAGCACTTGCCGTGCCCCCAGACACCCCCCCACTCCGAACTTTCCTGAAAAAGGATTTTTTTCTTCTGCAGTAAGTTATTACAAAGCCAAGAGACTTCCATCTGATGGCATACACATGTGTGGACACCAAAGTAAAGTAACTCATGCTCCGCAAGCACTAAATTATTCCTCGTCACACTGGCCTGACTACTTGCTTCGTCAGGCTGTCACATTATAAATTAATATGTTGGCTGTTTGGGGCTGAGAACTCTTTTTTTCCATTTTTTTTCAGTAAAACAGATACTGCACACCCTGGGCACTATATAAAAATAATAAATTACTGTAATACACAGGCAAGGTATTTTTCTTGCCTTTCCTTCCCTTTATTTTATCCCCTTCATCCTTTGCCTTTCCTCTGATCAATTCATCTTCCATTTACTTTCTATTTCTGTCTGCAGGTTTTACTCTAATACATATTGCTCCGATATTCCAACCATGCCACCTGCTCCAGAAGTACAAGTACAGAGGCTTTACTAATGTGAAGAAGAGGGAATCAGCAAAAACTCAAGGGGAGGAGAAGAAATAATTACTGTAAGAAAATTAAGAAAAAGGAATCGAGCCTCTACCTGGTGTTGTCTCTTACGCTGACTTGGATGCCTTCTAATTTCTGCCAGACTCGTCTGTTACTCTTCACTTCCAGCACAGAAACGGGGAGACTTGATAGCCAGCGGAATCGAATGGGCTTCTTTATGTAGACAGGTTGGGGTGGATTAGTGTTTGACCCAATCTCCCTTGTAGGTTGAAACGACTTTTAATTCTGGTGGGCTGTGTCGGGATGGGAATGAATAAACGCTCTCTTCATTTTAGTGACCAGCTAGTGGAAGCTGCACAGGCTGCATGTTAAGTCTGTCCAAATTCCTTTCCTCCTTGGCAAGGTTATCCTACCTAGAAAAAGAAGAATTAAAAATAAGACTGTGTTTGGCATCTTACAACTTTGGTTCTTCCCCCCGTGTTTGTACAGTCCGCTTTCCAGGGCACACTTCTGACCTGAGTTTTAACACATAGACCCCCAAAAGCACCTTCATAATAATGGTGAATAATTACTTATGGTAATACTTAGTGCATCATATTTTAAAAGTATGATGTAAACTTAACTAATAAAAAAATCAACAGAATTTACTGTATGTTCCTTTAAAAAATAAATAAGCAAAGAGGTAAAATTTAAATATTTATTGAAAAACTAAATATCGTAGCCTTGTGCAGTTATTGGCAAGAGATGCTGTGCAAATAAATCCACCGCGAGCTGTTGCTTCCTACATCTCCAAGCGCCGGCCCACAGGACGCCCTGCTGTTCCAGACCCAGCCGTCGCAACACCGCCAGTGCCTCTGGTCCCGTCGCTGGGAAAGCGCCTCTTTTCTGGCACAGACACCGCTCAGGCACATGCTGGGCCCTCACCTTGCTTCCTCCTCCTCTCACGATAAGGTGCGTGACGTAACCAGGACACAACTCTAATGAGGGTTTGCAAACATCAGTCAAATGCTTTGGCAGGAGAACTGCCCCGAAGGACTCAGGTGAAACAAGACGTGTGTTTTCTCCCTCTGGCTTTCCTCGTCCTCTTGATCTCTCTGCGACATTCAGCGTGGTCTGTGCGGCTGGCAGCACCTCTTCGGGGCCTGGGGATCCGCTTGGTTGTTATCAAGGAGGATGTGGCCACAGCCGGGCGTGTGGATGCGCCTTTGTAGCCACCAAGGATTTCAGCATGTCGGCATCCCGGGCAGGCTCGGCTGCGTGGAAGTGGAAGGTCTCCTGCTCCTGGCATCTTATTTCCAACCCTCCTATTCCACATGGCTGTGCATTAGTGATGGGCAGCGCTAGCAGATGGCAAAGTTCGAGCCGGGCTAATTAAACATACTGAGCTAATAACCTTCCATTTTGGGACTGGTATAATTCATAATTTAATGTATTGCTGCTGAGACATTAACCTTTCAACAACTGGCACGGTGCCCACAGCAGCCTGAGTGCTGACCATCTTTCAGGAAAATGAGTATTATTGTTAAAACAGGTATAAATCATTCATGGCTTCAGCTTTTGTGTCAAACTGTACATGAAAATAAGTAGTAGGCTGGGTAATTTATTTACCTTTTGGTGGTTATTCTTATGATTTCATGATCATATTCTGTGATTCATAAACATTGGCCAAATGCCATTTTGTTCTCATTTTACCTTTTTAATATTGCAGTGGTTATTCTGATTTTCATCTTTAACAAGTTCAAGAC
Organism: Balearica regulorum gibbericeps; assembly: GCF_011004875.1. Lineage (NCBI taxonomy): Eukaryota > Metazoa > Chordata > Aves > Gruiformes > Gruidae > Balearica > Balearica regulorum. Next base: position 686,445 of record NC_046196.1, read on the forward strand.
TGGTGCAGAACTGCTTGATCCAGGTACAAATATAATCTCATTTCAAGGAGGAAAAACTTAAATTTTAAGCTAATTCCACAGTATTCAACACAATTATTGAGACTACCAACTTGTTACATTTTTGTAATTTACTAAAAGAAATGTTTCTTTGAAAATTGGTGTATAAACACACAAAGACTTTTTAAAAAAAAAAAAAAAAGCATGTAGTATATACAATTCTATGAATAGTTTCTGGTTGAAACCGACATGGGATGCTGGAAAGAGGAGACTCTAAAAAGTTGGAAATTTCTGAGCAGTCCTGCAAAGCAAGAAGTGGTACTTCCCAAGCCCTGGTTACTGGACTGGTGTTACAGACCCAGGAGACCCTTACATTGATTTTTGGGACCCTGCTGGCTCATCACATCATACTTTGTAGTATGATAGTTTGTATCCCAAACTACCTCTACATTGAATTTCCTTTTCCGCTGTCAGAGCTAACAGGTCACCAGACTCCCGCACCTCAAAGCTTGCCTCTCGATACACTAGTGTTAAATGCCTTTCATAAAGCTCCATCAGTTCCAACTCTTGCTGTTATGGTCAATGAGTAGGAATTGCTGAGATGAACTTACTACAGGCTCATTATCCGCACCCTACACAGCAAAAGCTTTCAGACGTTTTGGACTAAAAGACTACTTTCAGTTCTCAGTATTTATCAGATAGTGGCACATACGCTAATCAAACACTCACGGAAAACATTGCAAAGCTAAAATAAATTAAAAGCCAAAGTAAATGAGAATGACCTCCCAAACTCTCTATTTCAGGTCCAGATTGACCACAAATTGGGATGAAAAGAGTGCCAAGTGAGACCAACTCACTTGTGGGCAGTGATACGTCTGGAGGGATCCCAAACGTGCAGCCTGTTCCAGCCACCATCACTGGGGCATCACTGGGGCAGAGCCACTGGAAACAAATCCAGTCTAATTTATGCAGCAAACTTTGTCACAGTACACAGATACACAATAAGGAAGATCAGATCCAGAAGAACACAACTGTTTGTTGTGAATACTGATTACATCAATGTTTCAACACCCCCATACCTCTCTGGGAAATTATCAGTTACCTCTTGAAGGTATGAAACAGCACCTGAAAGGTGGGATTCACAACAGCATTCGCCTGCCCTCAAACATCAAGTATAGTACTGAATTGGCAGGAAAAAATCACTTCCCTTTGTTCTTCTGAACCTTCATTGGAGGAGTGAGTACTTAGCACTTTTTGAAAGGAAACTTTCTGGAAATATGCAGGCTGGGGATGATTTTCAGAATAACACACTTCCAAGAGATGCTTCACCAACCTCCTGGGTTTTTGGTTAGGTTTTTTTTTCCTTTTTCCCTGGTAAAATTTATCTCATTTACAGTGATTACATTTACATCTAAACAACAACAAAACTCAGTGTAACAACCTACGTCATGCCTGACTAACATTCATACGCAGGTTCAAGTCATACTTGGGGAAATCTGGCACGCTCACGCTGGAACTTCCCACTGGATGGGCAACAGCACGTGAAGCCTCCTCACTACATAAAGTGTCCCCTCTCTCTGCCCTCAGAGCCCTTTGATTGTTCACATGACTGTAACAGTTTCCCACCTTGCGTTTGCCCATCCACCCTGGATCCGACTGGATTCCGTGCTTCCCTCGCCTGCCGTACCAGACTCTGTGCTGTGCGGGAACTGGGGTTAGAGCTGTGCTGCGAAAGTCACACCACTGGTCCTCGGGCCTTTTGTGAATCCGTGGCTGTAGATTTGCATTTTATTGTATTACTGTGCATAAATTTCAGCTTGAGTAAAAAAAATAATAATACAGCCTCTTTTTTGTGTTATTATTTACAGCTACAACCTTGATTACATCAGCAATGCATAAACGGATGTCTGATGGAGTCTGCAGCAGCCCTGGAAGAATACGTAACTCCAAAATGAGCGCATTGTGCCTCTCAGTCCAAGTCCCACAGTGGTGTCTGACCACTAAAGTTGGCATTTTCCTCCGGGTTCTCCTTCAGAAGTAGCTAGGAGGAAGCTCACACATTGCAAACAGTTTAGTAAAGGTCACTTCCTATCTCTTCTAATCAAATGGTGAACAAAGATGGCCAACACTCAGTCAAAAGAGAAAAACGTACTTCTGTCTTTGAAAACACATTAAAGAAAAAAATCCTAAGTGGATGCTGAAGAACTAATCCACTTGCAAAATTCCTATTTTTGAAGAAGTTAACTAAGAAATCAGCAAGAAGCTATTTGTAAGCATGTCTCACCCCATTTAGTGCTCAGGATAATGACAAGACCAGGACGTTTAGGAGGCAGAAGAGAGTAAGGAGCAACATCGGCATACTTTGTTTCAGGCTTCTCCTCAGTATTTTACATGGTCACTCACGGGATGATGGGAACAGTGCCAGAACAACCGAAACACAAAGTGTTTGAACCTTCCTATGGGGCAGCACTCAGAACCCCCGCAGAACAGGAAGTAACGGAGAAGTTAAGGTTCCTCTGGCCACCTTCTTCATACTGGAAACATACCGTGTTAGCCCCAAAAATGTCTGGTTTACATTGATGATGATGATACAGCAGACAACCTCTCTCTCCCACAAGTGATAACCTGCCTCTATTCATCCATACCCGCGTTACTCGTGGCCCTGGACTGAGCCGGCGCGCACACACTGTGGGTTTTGAGAAGTGCCATTGAACCAGCTGCACCCGGATGAAAACCCCAGCAGCTCCCTTTCCCATGGACAGTGTCGCGTCCCTGCATTTCACTCCCTCTGCTGGCTCCGTTTTATACATCAAATGAAGTTTTTCAAGACCTTAAATTTGTTTAAGGCTGGGATATCTAAAAGTTCACCTCAGTCTTCAGGCTCCTGGGTGTGCTCAGCTCTCCCCTCTGTGCCGGCACCGTGGCTGGCAGGGACAGAGCCCTTTGGGCTCCTGCGCCAGGCCATGGAACCTGGCATCCCGAGCTCGGTACAGGAACATGGCGGCACCACCAGCACTCCCAGTTGCAAGTCTGAGTGGGAGGAGTGCGGCTCTGGTCTAGGTTGGGTGCTCCCACCTCCAGAAGAGAGCAGGACCTCACCTCGACAGCTCTGGAACTGTTGGCTGCAAAAGCCTTGGGTACGTACACGTACCTGCAGTCAGCCGAGTGCCACGACAAGCCATACGCATGCTGCCTGTTGGCTTTATGTACCTTCCAGAGAAAACTGGAGTATTTTGAAGTGTCTCCCCTGGACACTGCTCTGCGGTGTGCTCCCAGAGTGTTGTCCCATTTCCACATGATAGCGATCATTCCTGATAGCTCGCTTCTGCAAAGGGATATGCCTGTCTTCTCTCCTAGGAACAATTAAGCAGGACTTCTGCCTCATCCTTACAGTGATACCTCTCACTGTTTACTCAGTACTATTTTTACTTCTGCAATGACAACTGCACAACAGGAAAAATACTAGTTTTGAGTTGGTCAGAAGAGACAGCGTTGGAAGACATGCGCTGTCAGCGGAGCGGCAGGCATTGCCACTGCCAACTTGTTCAGCTGTTTCTCCTAGCCAGCATCGCTTTCATCCTGTTCAGTTTAATCCTCAGCCAAGCAGGGTCAGTTCTGGTGCACACGATGGAGACGCGTGCCATAGACTTGCTGAGGATGCTCAGTGCAGCAGCTTGGTTACCCCTAGCCCCACGCTCACGGGAAAGGGAGGACTTGCAAGGGCCAACAATGTAAAAAAATTCTGCACTTTATAGTTCTCTCACAAGGTATCGACTACCACTACACAGAGGTCAGTCTGCTCATCCTGCCGTGGCCTGGAAACCCACTAAGGCTGCTGAAGAGTCAAGAAATTCAAAATGGACAACAAATCTTATAGGTGCATGAGAAAAGTTTTCTTCCTGGCTTTGTGTATCGCAGAAGCATTTGTTTTCTCTCTGTAGTTCCTGTCGAAAGGGAAATGTGCAACAATCTCTTCTCTACATACAAACGTACATTCTGCCAGGGGAAATGGCCTTCAAATATGGTATTGGGGGAAAAAAATTGAAAAAAAATACTTAAACTCTATAAGAATTTTTAGAAACACACCTCTTAAGTTTCAAGTAACATGAATGTTAGCAATCTGTGGGTGCACGTTAGCGTTGCCATGGCTCTGCGTAACCTGCAAAGTGAAGTGCTTCCTCCGTGCTCTCAGGCAGGCAGTAAGGGATATAAGCCCTCTTGGGCAATGCTCGCTGATGCAGCCGTGCTACGCAGATGTATTCTTATGCAATTTCTTGCTTTCCAGTAGCCACGTGACTTTCTATGGCAGGAATTACTCAACGTGCAGTTCCTGTCTGAAATGTCCTGTCCGAAGTATTCAAAACAAGTTTCAAACAAACCAAGTATCTCAAGCTTCTGCATTTAGGCAGACATTATTTTACAAGTGGGAAAACTGAGTCGATTTTTTTTTTTTTAGTGGGGCAGAGGCTGCAAGTATGCAGGCACCGAACATCCTCAGTGTTGTCTAAAGCTAGGAAGAAGCATTGAAAAAACCCAGCTATGATAGAGGCTGTATATTTGCGCATGAATCTCTCCAAACCATTAGTGCTTTTTTGCCAGGCACACATTCACCCTGCCCTAGAAACTAATCTTGTACCTCATTGTTCAAATTCAAACACTTGTCTGCAGTTATATTTCAGATTTTCAGTGTTTCTTCCTGAGTAACATACCCAGCTGCGTACCCAAAACCAAAGCAGAAGTTGCTTTCTACACTGTGGTTAGGAGGGAGTTAAAGTTCAGGTTTCTAATTGCTCTCTTGAGGCCTTATTACTTGTTGATTAGGTCCTTTCAGGAACGGCATCAAACCTATAATAATAAACACTCATTTCACTGGAAAGTTTGTAGCTGCCGTAGCAGCCCTGCAGCCCTTCTGCCTCTGTAACCGGCACAGGTACAAACGGACCAGAAAAGGTGTGTGTAACTAACTTCTCCGAAAGGCTTTCCAGGCTGGACGTGTCTGATCGACGGGCTTTTTAGCAGTCGGGTTAAGAACTGCACCTTCACCTTTGGCAAAGGCACTCGTGCGCTCCTCTCTGCTCTCCAAGCCTACGAATCAAAGCTGCAAAGCGGGGTCTGGTGCAGGGGTGAGTACGTGGAGCGAGTGTGTCTGTGCAAAGACATCTGTTGGGATTCCCTCAAAACAGTTGCTGCTTTCCTGAGTGCTGGCAGTGTGGGGGACAGCAGCAAGTACAGGAGAAGTGAGATGGCTGGCGTGCTGCCGTTTGCTGGTCAGATTTGCAGAGGTTCCTCCTATCAATGTTCTTAGCGCTTTCTGTGTTATGTTACGGCATCTAAACAGGACAGGTGGCCCGAAGGTGCTGTCCTGGAGTCTGCGTGCCTTACGCTTCAGCAAAATAATCTGATTTGTCAGGATGCTGAATGTTTGCTAGTATTGGTACGGTTTCTAGGCTGCACGCCTTCGTGCAGTGAGCCTTGTCCTGCAGTGCCCCGTGGCTCCCTGCCAGCCCCGTGGGAGCGGGGCAGTGCCCGGCGCCGGGCCAGGCTGGCTCTGCCAGAGGCCGGAGATGCTGCGTCCCGCCAGGGCACATGGGGTCCTGGGGACATGGGCCCCAGACACCAAACTGCAGCCAAGGAGGATCAGCCGGTAAGGAGCTGGACGGGACAGATCCTACTGCCCAGCTGGCCATCCCACCCCCGGTTCTAATCAGCACTCACGTTCTTAGTTTTCCAAACCACCAAGTTCTCCTAACTAGAATAGTTTGAGGTGTAACTTTCAGTCTAGGTTCTCTGAAAGTATTTGGATAGCATTGTTTTTACAGGCTGGATTTCAGAAGGGAAGGGGAAAATAACACGGCCCCGTATAATCCCAGGCAGTTGCTGAGTCTCTGATCTCCGCGAGTCTCTGAAGTCGGGCACTGGGTCTCCTTGAAACCCCTCCGCAATGAATTAGCCTGAAGTAAAAGTAGGTGTTTATCTCAAGTCGTTGCCTCAAATAGCCGGCTACCTGTTGGAAGAAGGGTCTGATCGATGCAAACTAAGGCAGCCATGCGTGAGCTGTTACACAGTGGTTAGTATTGATCAGAGCTAACGGCTGCCGATAGGAATGTGGAGCGGACTGACAGGCAGAGAAGAGGGAAGGAGGAAACGGCCTTCGCTGGTGGCAGACGTACAGAGGAAAGCTGATAAAAAGTCAATTCCACTTAACTGAATGGCTGCTAACTAAATATTTTTGGGGCCAGAGCATTCCCAGATAGCAGCTGGAGCGTCTCTGCTCCGGAACTGAGACATCAAGCGAGCGTGGCATCGACGGCTGAGATAAGAGAAGCTCGTGACAGCTGGCGGAGCAGGAGAGCTTGTCGAGCCTGCACACCGACCCTGTATGCCGACCCTGCACGCTGACCCTGCACACAGACCCTGCACGCCCACCCTGCACGCCGACCCTGCACACCGACCCTACACGCTGACCCTGCACGCTGACCCTGCATGCCGACCCTGCACACCGGCCCTACACATCAGCCCCAGCACCACCAGCTCTTCATGATGGGAAATGGGAAAGGTGTGGGAAGGATTCATGGAGCAAACGTGGCTGGTACTTAAATATCTACTTCACAGAGAGAAAGCAATGATTTGATTTCAGCCCCTTTTCCCTGAGATCCCGCTAAGGGCCAGTGCGAGAGTTACTTGCTCAGCGTGCAGAAGCAGCGCAGATTTTCCAGCCCCAGCCTCTGCTGGCTGGAGACACTTCTCATGCCAGCATGGGACCAGCAACTGCCACAGAGCCTGTCTCAAGTCTTGCATGTACAGAAAGTTTTAAGAGTTACGGTTCACCAAAAGTAGTTTCTAAAAGTTGGTGAGATGCTGTGTGGGCTCGTTTGGGTGGCAATGCTCTTTCTGCCTGAAGCTGCTGGGTGACACTGTTGTGTTCATGCTCCCATTTTCCAGTCCAGAGGTGTCTCTGCATCGGGAAGGACTTCAGAATTCAAAATACATACATACATAATGATTCTCTAAAGGATGCACCACGTTGTGAAATCTTACTGTATGAAAGGTGCTCAGAAACACGGTGGCATCGCCCTGTGACGGGAGGAGGCTGAGGAGCTCTCCTATAGCTCTCTGCTTCCTCCTCAGCACATCAGGACAGCTTTTGGTTGTCTTCCTCTCTGAATCGCTTCCATTAGTGCTGCTGTGGAGTCTGTTACATTGTACGGTCACCCACTGTAAGAGAACATAAAGCAATCAAGAATTGCTTTTCCTGGGCCCAATACTCAGAATTTAGACTATGTTTCAGGCTGACTTTTAGTTGGCTGGATCAGTGCTTAAGGCACCTCATATAAAGTAGTTCTCCAACGGTTTGATTAATAGTGTCATAGTCATAGCTTCAGTTCAGGTTCAACCTTTTTAACATTTTATTATTTTACAGAGTAATAAATCAGGACAGCAGGAAAAGACAGATGTAGGAATGTCCCTGTCTACCCAGCTGTTCCTGAAGACAATGGGTCACAGGATAATGGTTTCCAGGGTTGGGGCAGCTGATACCAGAAAATCTGCTGGAGAGGAGTTTGTAACAGAGCCAGCAATGCCCCGAGGAGGGAAGAGGGAGCTGGACGCCGGTTAGTGCGTCCTACAGAGCTGGAGTACTGGCAAGGGAAGGAGCAGGACAAGGCTCCCAGGGAGCTAACGGGGGCGAGGCGTCTCCTTGCAGACTGCCGTGCGACACTGCAGCCATCCCGGAGTAAAGCGGGATGCTGCCCTTTCTCATGAAGCAAATGAACCCATTCCCATCCTTTCAGCACCAGCGGTGGCCAAATCGAGCTCACCGCGCAGGTCCTTAAAGAGCTCCGTACTACAGTGATGGAACGCAGCTCCCGTATCATCGTGGGAGACTACAGCTTAAAGAAAGAAAAGCCAAGTCATGTAGGTCCAGTGCGGACTTCAAAGAGGAGAAAGCAGAAGCCTTGCAGTTCAGTTTGTGGGAAACGATATAGGTGATACAGATGGAAGAAAGTACAGAGATGTTTTTATGAGATATAAAGAATAAGAGAAATAAGTGTACAGGTTCAATTTCTGATGAAGCTGATGGAGAGACTACAGGAACATGAACTGAAACAGGAAGGGGAAGGGCTGGAGGTGGTGAACTTGAAGCTTGACTTGTTAGGAAGGAGGGATGGAGAAAGAACAAGACATCTGAAGGGATAAACTGGATAAATCAAATACTAAGAAAGACTGTTATGGCAGGGTATTTTATATGGACTGAAACGTGTGGGAGGACAAAAAGAAGTGGCTGTGGTAATCAGGGCAAGAGATGACGGAGCCTTGGAAAAGAGGTTTTGCTGTTTGAACAGAGAATGATCAAATCATTCAGAAATTGTGAAGGGTAAGGGAAAAAAATGGAATTCTGGTTTGGTAATATTAAGTTAAAAGCTCCATGGAAAAGTAACAAAAAATCTAATGAATGTACTTTGCTTCTTATATCAACTGATTTGTTATGTGCAATGCAAATTTAGGGATAGCACATACAGATGCAAATAAATTCATGTGTAACATAGTGAGAACAAGTCAGACTAATGTTTGAAATTTTTGCCCTATATTTATAGCTTGCTTCTTATATTGCAGAGCAAAGCAAGTTTTATATAGAACAAACATTTCACTGTTTTCCATCTTATTTTAACAGGATTTAATTTTACTTTTAAATTTTAATCAGTTCTGTGAAGGGCCCTGGCTGCCCTAATGCATAGGCATTACAACTTACAAATTACTTTTCATTATAACTTAAAGACCATTAAAAGAAGTATAAGTCACAAACCAGGGACATGATTATCAAAATATTGTCAGCAGCTGGACTCTCCATATGAATGTATTTGTATTTGCGGGTTTTTTAGGTATTTATAAAACAAAGCTATTGTCCTCGTTTCTATTATTGGCTGACTTACTTACACTATTAAAGGTATGTGGTTTTCATGCAGCTTTTGCAAGCTGAACGGCCTGGGCCACAAACATTAGCAGTGCACATTTACATGCAGAAATACGTGCTTTTCAAAGATCAGTGCTTTGAAACCTTATACTTAGTTTGATACTAATTTAAATAAAAGTTTAATGTGAGATTTAGGCCACTTTCTGACAGTGAACCTTTAATTACATAGCGAAGGCATTGGCACAGCTAGAAAACTGTCTTCAGCATGCGCACCCTACTCACTGGACAATCAGTAAGGTGGTTTAGTGAAGAAATCAGTTCTGTATTTCAGTATGTTTTTCTGCTAAATACTCTGCAATTCAAAACTGGATTGAAATCCACATGTTAAGGCTCAGCCTATTTTATTCTGCTTTCTTACCAGGCTGCATCCCTATCCTGTGTTATATTGTTATGTTTTAAAGCTGACACAGTACAGGAAAAACTAATGAAATCTATTAGACTTACAGTACAAAAGAGGAGAGATTTCTAAGAAATACTGCACAAAAAAGCACAGATTAAAAAAATGGAAGCAGCAGAGAACAGCAACTATGTGCCACAAAAAGATAAATACAAAAAGCTCAGCTCTCTCTTATAAGACACCCACAGTCTCCATCTGTCATCTCAACCCTTCCTCTCCCAACTGTTCTTAAATTAAATGAATGCTTCTAATGGGAGATTTTCTCATGAAAGCTTATGAGAATTCATCCAAAGACAAATTAAAACAATGCAGTATAATCATGCAATTCACCTCTCTAACAGGTTGCCTGGCTTCAATGTTCACATTTACAAAAGAAAAAAAGCAACAATAAGACACCCAAATAAAGAAAAAACAACTGAAGAGCAAACCTTTCATTGACTGAAGCCAATATAGATGCAGGTCGCTCTCTGCAACCATTCTTAGAGTTGTATAGCTGAGACTAAAGGTTATTTTAGTCTGTGTAAGAAAGTACTGTACACATCTGATTTAACGGGTTTGTTCTCTGTGGGCTCTGCAGTTTGAACATGTCCAAAGGGATCAGCAACGGTAAAACAATATATTATTTTTTTTCTCCATGTAAATAAAAGTAGCTTGGGCGACTGAGCCTAATGTGTTTTTAAAATATATTTTCCTACTTATCATTTTACTTGCTTTTAGCATCCTGTCTAGCATCCTCTTCATGTCTGGACTTGAATAACATGTCCAGACTTCTCATTTTCACTTTTGATTCTGGTCAGCTTGATTTTGGGGTTGCTGTTCAGTAATGTAATTCTTCGGTGTTTGGGTTGAATGCATTTAATTTCTATCACTTGTAGCCTAGATAGATGTATTAGCAAAACTGTAATGAAATATTTCTATTAAAGCCAGGTCTAAAGGAGGACACTTGAAAAGGAAACAGATCTTAAATTTGGGCACAATCACCTGTCAGTGCCTCCTTAATAATAGGTCTTACTTTCCTCTATCTTTCACTGTTTTGCTCTTTGAATTCGCAGCAGGTAGTCTGATCCCACATGGGTTGTTTTCTTTGCTACCAGGCCCACTGAATTTAGATCTAGCAGCACAAAGGAACTTAAAAGCAGACAAGCGCCCGGCAGCCTGGAGAAGGTCCCAGCACCAGGCAGAGGTGGAGGCTGAAGCACCGTGGCGTGGTCGGGGCGCTGCTCCTCAGTGGCCGCAGGTCCACGACCGCCACTGTGAGCAGGTCCTTGGCCAGCGCGGTGCTCAGGGGCGTCCTCACCTGCCGTGGGGGGCAGGAACGACCGGACAGCCACAAACGGCTGCCGCAGCGCCGCCGGGTAAATCAAGGGCTCCGTCTTCAGTCACCTCTGCTCTCGACCTCTGTGTTGCTGCTGCGGCTGCTTCCTTTCCTTTCTCCGGGTCTCAGCACCTGCTCGCGGTACTCGCTCAGATGACGAGTCCCCTTGGATTTCCTTCTCTGTTCGCTTTAATCTCTCTCGCTCCCTCCTTGTTCTCTCGCTCTTTGCATGATTTCTGCGCTCACCCTCTTCATTACCAAAGTCACTCGAACCGTTCGAGTTCACAGCGAAAGGGACTGAAATCCTCCCCAGATTCCCTGGTTTCTGTTATTTTCTCTATGTGCTCTTTCACAGTTTCTTTTACTGAAGTCCCTCACTGTTGTACTTAACCGCCGTGAGTGACAGAAATCCAATGCTGACCACTTCATTATCTGCCGACCTTGTCCCCCTGGCCTCCTGCCCCTCCATCTCTCTTGGGCAGTTTGCCCTACGTCGCAAGTCCTTGTTAAAGGTCAGGACCCCAAACCATCAGAATTGGTCCTGTTGTTTTACTGTATCACCAGAGAAATCAGGCCTGTCGGATCTCATTAAAGCCCTATTTATGGGTGGAACACCACTCCTGGAGCAGGATGAGCTGCTACCTTTGAAACGCAATCTTCACCAGATCCGATCAGCGTTGCACGGGGATTATATTCCACCAGTCAATCTCTCATAATCGCTCCCACCCTTATTGGCATGGCTACTGCTGTCCCTGCATGAGAAAGGAAATCCTCTTAAACAAATACTCTCCGTGGGAGTAAGACTCCACTTCCCCACGAAGAGGAGCAGGATCCGGCCCCTCGGAGGACAGGTGGCCACCCAGGCTCACATGGAGGAGCCTGATCAATAAGCCCAGAGCATCGCGTGGTTATTCATGTAGCTGCTAACCATAGAGGCGCTTCATGCTTAGTACAGGGCAAATGATGGAAAAGTGTTAACTGATCCTCTCAACACGCCTTTGAAATGAGAGGGACCTGTCACCACTGCGCTGGAGCGGGGAAGTGACGTGACTTCCTGAGGATGACATCGCAAACCAGCGGCAGCACTGAAAGTATAATTATTCCCAGCCTTATGAGAACTTCTTTAAATCATGACTCTTACTGGCTTCCTATCTGACGTGACTATTAAAATGGAGAGAACCTTTCCCTTTAGGCTTACGCCACAGTTTTAAGACTTTTCAATGCTGGCATCATGCTAAGGAATTTCCAGAGAATGTTAGGTGAGCCAGGTGGTAAGTAACATTATGCGTCACATGTTTATTGAGTGTTTTAAAGAAAGTTTCAGTGCGGCTATGTGTTGAATTGGTAATTTCCCCAGTGCACACTGCAGAAAACGATGCAAACCTTTTACATGAATTCTGAAGACAATGAGAAATCTCAGCTGCCTAAATGAGAATAAGTCAAAAAGTAAACAGAGACTAACAAAAAACATAGGAATAACATTGAGAACCAAATCATATCCAGCAAGAAGCAAATTGATCTCTGTACAACATGACAAGATGGGGGGAGGCGACATATTAAATTCCCCAAATGTAGATGTTTCGCTTTAATGAGAGATTTGTAATGATTGCCTGTTCTGCCACACGAGCTCCAAGTTGTGCACTACAGGGTCGCATGTCATGATTTTTCTATAATATTATATTATATTAGACATTATATGTGACATTGTATATTATAATATTATATGTTGTTTATAATATTTTTGCATTCTTTGCCTGAAACGTTCCACCTCGTTAGCTGATGTTCCTCCTGCTCAGGAACAGTTAGAGAAGTTCAACTGATGTGCAAAGGAAGATGCTGTTGCTGTTGCTGTTAAACCCAACAGAACACAGATGGAAAGGGAGTGATCATTTGAGGAAAGAGGGGCTAAACCTCTCTGGATTGAAGAACCGTAAGGGCAAGCAAGCCTGGAGGCAAGGTTTGGATGAGTTTTTACACCACTTTCTTGGGGTTTTTGTTATAAAACTTAATGCATAGAAAGAGGATGAACTTAGATGTTGTACGGTGAGAGGATTACCTTTGTATAGCAGACTGGGAAAGGCATGGCTGGCATGCCGTCCATGGCAGAATTTAAAAAAAATCCTTCTTTGAAAAAGCATAAAAAGAGGAAAACCTAACAAATCCTCAACTAGATGGAAAAAAGAGACCTTAAGAAGCCTAACAGTCAGCCCTAAAACCAAAGTATGTAGACCCAATATACTTTATTAGAGGGGCAAGAGAAGGCAGTAACTGCACAGGAACAGCAAAGTTATCCACAAGGAGATTTCCCAGGACCTCAAAAACCTGAGAACATGGTCCAGATTACAAAGGAACACTGCACCTACTTTGCCCAATTCTGAGCCAGGCAGGTGCATTTGCATTTTTAAGAGAGTGTGTAAAAGAGGGACACGACATGTGTGAGAGGTGCAATAATGAATAGCCTTAACTAAAACAAGCATACGCTGTGCTCCTGACTCTCAGGCAGGTTCTAGGAATGGAGAGAATGAGTTTACCACATGTATGAAAAAGCCAGATCTGCTTTCCGGATAAGTCACTAATTCTGATATTTTTGCATCCATTTGGGTCAGCAGGGTCATAAAATGCGACCTTTCCATTTTGCAAAGTTTCTTCTAAGTCATTCTCCTAAGAGGGTCTTTAATCTGTTCTTAACCAGAAACAGTGGGGCTACCTCAGTTGGCCTCCTTTTAAATTTTCATGCACATTTACAGACACTTACTGAAAAGGGGTATGGTTTTCAATAGGAAAAGAAGAGCTAAATTAGGCTAAAGCATATTTTACTTCAATACAATTTTTGCTAATACTGAAAATATATTATATCTGACGTTGTTTAACATTTCAGTAGTTGCTTAATTAGCAATGCCTTATAAGAACAAGTTACTGCTGAGAACGCTGAGCACGTTTCCTTTGGAGGTTACGGAAGAGGTCTCTCTTCTGCCCCAGGAGAAGCACCACGCGGGCTCTTCGCTGCAGCTCCCTTTCTCCACGTGGCCGCAGTGAATTTGCTGCTTGACTGCAACACTGAAACTATCTGTCAAGTCCAAAGCAGAAAGAGAGTTTGAAAGGCAAACATGATCTGTGATCAATATCCTAACAAATCCAAAGGAAGCCCCAGCTCCCAAAGGGTTAATCCAGAGAAGAAAAGGCATCCGCATATTTAGTGAGCTAATGTGTTTATTGACAGGGAGGCCTTTAAGTCCTCAACAGGGAAGTTCAAGTCAGACAACCTGGTCAGGGCGCCACATGGTTGTTTTCCGGCTGATTTACTTTTCAGACTCCTGGGGGTGTTATCCCCAGGGGTGTCCTCTGGCAGGGGTCTGCACCCACCCAGAGCGGAGCCAAGCCCCCCCTGGAGCAGGGATGTTCCCAGAACAGGGAGAGTCCAGGCTGGCCAGTGCAGACACACCAGAGGCACCTAGTCCCAGCAGAAAGATAGGCTCATGTCCATCCAGCACCTTTCTGCCTGTTCTGATTGAATCCGATACCAGAGTATGTTGTACCCATCCATTGAAATTCTGCACTTGAAACCTGGACGCTCGTCCTGATTTCCATAGGGGCATTCTGTAACGTAAAACCGATCCACAGCTGAGAACACATCTCCACTCTGCACCTCCGCTTCACAGCCTGGCGCTAACTCCGCCTGCACGCCGGCGTGCCCATCGCTGGCCATCGGCGCAGCTGCCCACGAGCCTGGCGGGCGCCCCTGCCCAGGGCGGCGCTGGGGAACCGCATCGGACCACCTTAACTGCCCTGCGTCCACGCCGGTGGCTGCGTGGTCAATGCCAGGGTCACGGGTCGGGTGTCCGCCTGCTAATAGAGCGTAAGCCAACACTGTCCTCAAATTGCTGGACTAAAGACACAATGCCCACCTCCCGCTGATGGCCGTACCCCGGGGGAGGGCGTATCGGCTTTATTGGAAACCTGCCAGCCTGGGGGTGAGGGAAGCGCCTGACAGCAGCTACAGATGGTTTGATTACCGCTGGCTGGTCGGAAACCCTCTGAAAGTCAGTTCATTGACCGGCCCCACGGAGCTGTGTATTGACGGACGGGTTTTCCTCCCTTGATGAATCTCCCCAGCTCTGCGTGGCTCAGCCCCGGTCACCAGCCGGGAGCCTGATGGGTGGTGGCCAGCTCTGGGCTGGTCTTTCCAGCCTGGTCGAAAACTGCCGGTGACCAACTGAGGAGGTCCTGCGATGGCATTCACCTGCCCTCTGCCTGACGGCTGGCCCCCGTGCGCTGGCACGAGCATCCTGCTGTCAGACCAAGCACAAGGGAACCGTGGGTTCCATACGGTGCCTTCTGCCCCAGCACCGTTTGAAATTACTTTAAAAAACAAGAGATACTGCAAAAACAGGAGGTGAGAGACATTACCAGAGTTTGGGATAACAGTAACATCAGAATTTTGATAAATGTACAGTTTTTGGTCTATCCCAGGCCATAGTATGCACCTAAATCAAGACCTGACTGAAAGGAAGAGTCAGTAGATTTCTCTGCTCTTTTGATGACAAACACCTATGATTGCAGGTACCACAGCTGCTACTATAAAGACGTTAACGATGGTATATTCATTACGGATTTCTAAGACCTGCCGTACTGGCAAAGCATTGTAACTGAACTAGATATATCACATTTCTACACTAGTTAAGAGATTATAAAAACATAAATTAAATTAATGGTCCATCTAGCCAACATCCTGTCATCAACAGCAACCAGTAAGAAAGCCCAGTAGGCAAGAGCATGAAGTAAGTGAGCAGACAGTGATGCTTCCCCAGAAGCCACCAACGACTTGTGGACACTACAAGTCATGTTCCACTTTCTAGTAGTCCTCAAGGGACTTTCCTCCCATAAAGCTGTTCAGTCGCTTTTTGAACCCACATACTGCCGGCACCTATGGCCTTGCTACAGAAGAGCTGCGCAGCGTAATTTTGTCCTGTGGGAAGAAATGGCTCCATTTCTAGGTCTGCTTGTTTTTAACTTTCTGACTGCAATTTTCATTTGATGCACCCTCACTCTTGTACCCGGACAGAGAGCGGACAACATCCCCTGTTTACCCTGTCCATCAAATTACAATTTTATGGCAGTCACCGCATTGCATGCCAGTTGTCTCTTCCGGACTGGTGGCACCTCGCCTGCTTCATACTCCTGCCCTGTCCAGAAGCTGTTCTCTACTTTGTTCACCTTTCTTGCACTTTTCTCATTCTCCTATACCTTTTTAAAGATAGGACTAGAATTGCGCAGATTATTTAAGAGGCAGGCACACAAGGGATGTATACAGTGGCACAATGATCTTTATGGGTCTTTCTACTTCTTTTCTAATAATTCTTTACATTGTTTGGTATTTTGATTACTACTATGTACCAAACTGATATTTACAGAGAACTATTTATTGGAGCCCCAAGATCTCCCCCCTGGGTGGTGACAGTTAGCTTCACACTATATGTTGCTTCGTCCTGTCTTGTCATTTTTCAATAGGGGATTCCAGATTTCATGGCTGCTATGGAATGGTATCTTTGATAATTTGCACATTTTAATTTTACTTCAGGAATACTGTGGTGTATTGCACTGTCAGAAGCCCTTGCAGTTCTGCTCCTGCATGCAGAGATTATCAAGAGATGCCAGTGTCCCAAGTGCCTATTCAGGAAGCAAATAAATACCCTGGAAAATTGTTCCCTATAGGCCTGGCAATCTGGTTTAGAATAGACGTGAGGAGGCGTGTGAGGAGCAGCACCACCGCGGCCTCAGAGAGGAGAACGGGCAAAATATATACTGGCACTGCTACTGGTGAAAGGCGTGAACTGGAAATAACCTACATTTGAGAACTATTTTCTCAAACATCTTAATCTTTTTGTAACTTTGTGTCAGTGCCAGTCCCTAAAGACACATGGGATCTTACTACCTATTAGTTGCAGCCAGAAGAGAAGTTGGATCATGTAAGACGCTGAGAATAAACAGAGATAGTAAAGACTTCTGATTTCTTATTCCTGGTTGTATCTGTAAGCCTCATGTCCCACACGAGAGAGGGCTCGCAGCACGCCCCAGCGCTGCACGGTGGGTTTCCAGTCTCCGGTCGGGTTGCTCGGGGTGACCCCAGGCAGAGCCCTCGGGCCAGCCACCGGCCAGCCCCTCTGCCGAGGGCGGAGAGCGGCTCTGCGAGACGGCGCGGAGCAGTTCCCAGCTCTGCCTAGTACGCGTACGGCTCTGCCCGTCCCGGTGTCGTGGCACTGTGCGGTAACTTGGTAGCGCTGTACAAAGTCGAGGAGAATGGGAGAGCGGACACAGCACCTTTAGGTCTGATCTTTCCTACAGTGGTTACATCAGGACCGATTCCAGTGCAAACTCCACGTCAATACACAACCCTTTCAAACAGCTCGTCCTCAAAACAAGGCTGAACAGGCAGGTAGGCAGGCTTCTGGCCGGGACGCCCGCCGCAGGCTGAGCGATGCCCGTAACGCTGTGGGAGAGAGGGGAGCCGGAGCGGGCGGATGCCCGGTTGGCACAGGGACGCCCGGATGCACCGTGGCCACCGGTAAACCAGGTTCTGGGCAACTAGGGGTTTCCAGCAGCCAGAGCTGCTCCTGATACAGCTCTCCAGTAGCCGTACTGGACGCAAGAAACGAAACCAGTAACCAGTTCTGTGGTGATCACCGGTCTGTGAAGGAGGCTGCGGGGCTGTCTGCCAGAGCAGGGACGGGGGCTGCGGTCCTGCGCTGCCCACCACACTACGCGGAGCCCGTGGGACTGTTTCCCAGAGTGAGCGTAGGGTGGAGGTGCAGCCTGAGCAGTGAGACCTGGCAGCAGGCCGAGCGGGCAGTCGGAATGAGTTTAGTTTTGAGACTTAGTAGCTCAAGATCCAGATTCTTCATGGGCCGAGATGTTCGATTGACCGGGCTATCAAAGGAGACACCGTGGTCGGTTCCCGCTGCTCAGGCTTCTCCTCGCCTCGATTTGCATATTCAAGGATCGCTGCCGATGCCTGGCTGTCAGAGATGGTGACAGTTGGGGGGGTTTTTTAGCTTTATCAAGGGGGATTATTTTTAACCCAAATTATTTTGCATTGTAAATGTTTAAATCCACATCAAATCCAGATTAATGCATAAAATAGTCCAAGAGGGTATTTACTGGAAAAAAAAATAACAATAAATCAAATTATTATGGCTGGCTCCCATCTGAAGTGTTTTAAAAAGGGGAAAGTCTGAGATTTTGGCTAAAATATCACTTCAAGGAGAAGACTCAAGTAAACCTCTCTGCAAAACGGCCGAAGTTTACATACAAACTGGAACCCTTAGTACTTTTTCACAACATGACTGGAATTAATAATGCAGATAAATCCTAAATAAATCAGGATTAGTGTTAACTACGTCTTGAGGTTTAATACGCTCTACGAAAATGAAAGGGGGCTGGCGGGGGAGGAAGGAGCTTTGCCTTAAACCTTGCCGGCGAGCGAGCAGAGCAGTGCCGGGGAGGAGGGCAGGGGCGCGGGGCGCCCCGGGACCAGCCGAGCAGGGCAATCAGAGCGCCTCTAATCGCTGCCGCGCGGGACATGTTCAGAGGATCTTGTCTGGCCACAGGCTGCCTGAGGTCACATGAAATGCCGTTGTGGGGCAGGGGGAGGGGTGTCTCGGATTTTTGGACAGCCCGGCTGTTTGGATCTGTTTTCAGGAGGTCAGCCGGATTGCAGTATTTTACCGTCTTATCAGCAAAAAGATTAAATTTCCCTTCGTGGTTAAAGAGCTCAGCCCCACTCTGAAGGAAAATATAAATAAAACTGCCAACACAATCTCCCTAAGTAAAAACTGCCGCAGTGTGCCGGCGCTCGCTGCAAAGCCTGGGGAGTCGCTTCCCGGTGACCTCCGGCACCACCACCCCGCTGGCCGCGCTGGCGGGATGTCGCTGACATCCTCCTCCTCCTCCTCCTCCTCCTGGAGGGGTTAAAGCTGTGAGTGAGCTTAGCGAGTGAGTGAAGACTGAGGGAAGGACGGCTGGGTCTGCTGCTCGCAAAGCGCGGGTGGCTCCTGCCCGGGTCCCCGCTGCTCTCTGGGATGTTGCACGTGGGAGTGAGGACCGTCGCTGTCCTCTCCTCCTCCTCATGCTGGATGAAGGCAGGGCTAATGATACGAAAGCCGATTTAAAAAAAAAAAAATTATTTTAGTCTTTTCAAAGCCACAGAGGAGCAGAAAAATGCTTCTTGTGTTCACTTTCTTACCTGGAAATTCACTTTGTCCCTCTCTGTTCCTGTTCTTTTCTTGCACATCTGTGTAAGGCGACTGTTTGTTCCCTGCTGCCCTGCACTTCTCAGGTGTGAGACTGGGCTGAAAAGTCTCAGAAATTTGTAGCATTTTAAGAAATCTCATCTCCCATCTGTTTCCTGTTCCTTTTTTCAGCACTTCCCCGGCGCTCACACCAGCCCTACGGGTCAGAAGAGACAAGGGCCAGATCCTCATCTGCCTTGTGCCACGGCTAATTACTGACACCTGTGCAAAATGGTGATAAATGCATCGAATAATCACACGTTATGCGCTGCTTCTGCCGCCCCTGGTCACTGCACAGATGTGGACGGCTGGTGCACGAAACAATGGAGTCCTTATGGAGCTGGGGCCGAGCCACAAACCTGCTTCCAGGGTGACCATTTGGAAAGAACTTGGAAATGTGAAGTTTGCGTGTGATTTTTTTTTTTTTTTACCTTCTGAGTAATCTTTTGCACACGATAATGCAAGGCTGAGTTTAAGTGCTGCTTCCTTCCTGTTGCCGGCAGCGAGTGTGTCGGAGGCGTGAGACTGGTGTGCTACTTTCTGAGCAGGTATGAATCTACCCAGCTCCACGTAAAGATTTGTTCATTTCAAAATGAAACTTTTGATGGTATGGCAAGGAGCTAGGCAAAGAAATAAAGAAACGTGCCAGCAAAAAGCCTGTACCTAACAATGCTCACAAACCTGAAAAATACCCCAAATCTTTCCTTAAAGCAGTCAGTTTTCTAAACTTAATGATAACTTGTCTTAGATTTTACGTGATATATTTACATATGATTAAACATTGACCAGCAAGCAAGCAGAGTAGGTTTTCAATAATTTTTAAATATTTAAAAGCTGAAAATAATCTTATTTTGTATTACATGTTGCAAAGTGCCAGTAGTTAGTAGTCCTATTGCTAATGTTAGTTGTTAGGGTCCTTAAACACAACATCTACTGTGAGGATGACTGTGTGTCTCCAGTCTCTCCAAGAACAAGCCTGCAGATCTGTATTCAGAGCTACAAATCTGAAATTATCCGGTCAGGGTGGGTGACAGCTCCCAGCAGGGCGCTGTGTATGAGTTGGCATTGAAATTATCTTGGTGGCATTGAAAACTTTTTAAAAAGTTAAAGAAAACAAATAACAAAGCGGTTTTTTCTTTAAGGGAAGCAAGCATAGCTCTAGGAAGATAAAGATGAGATGCACAAGTGTAAAAAATCTTAAGATATCTTTGGTCTTTCTAACTTTTACAGAGTTAACGCTGACATTTTACAAGAAATAAGAGCAGTGCATTCACCCTGAAGTTTTCTGCTCCCAGGAACAGCCATCTATAGTGAGCATGAGGCCATCCACATACTTCATCTAACCTTCAGATCCGTTCAAATGAAACCAGCCTGAAGGATGTTCTCCAGCAGCTGTTGTGGCCCTGAGGCGGGATGGGCACTTTGCAGGGCTCACAACAGCTCGGCATGCTTATTCGTGCAGGTACATGGTGCCACCGTGCAATGCGGAGAACCTCTGGTTCCATACCATACCAACCTGCCCCTGCATCCCCAAATCCCTTCTTTTGGCTGACGCCGATATTTAGGCAAACGCATGCAGGCACCGTGGTGTGTCAGCCCAAACCAACTCATTCACTGCCCAGTTCCCAGAAAATGAGCATGATGTCATATAGCATGGAATACCCCTTTGGTCAGTTTGGGTCACCTGTCCTGTCTGTGTCTCCTCCCAACTTCTTGTCCACCCCCAGCCATCCCGCTGGCAGGGCAGTGCAAGAAGCAGAAAAGGCCTTGGCCTCGTGTAAACACTGCTCAACAATAAGTCCATAGAACAAAAACATCTCTATATTATCAATGCTGTCTCCACCACAAATCCAAAACGTATCCCCACACTAGCTACTATGAAGAAAAATCAATCCTCTCAGCTGAAACCAGGACATAAGGGCAATGCCAGAGCCGTGGGACCTGGGGCAGGGCTCCAGCTCTGCTGACTTCTGCCCGAGACAGACCGGTCCTGCCCCAGGCCCCTTCCCCACACCCTCTGCCATTTCTTACTGGTGAGAGCCGAGCTGCTGTGTCCAGCCTGGGCAACCGGCGCCGGGTCTAGCTGCAGCCAGAAAATGCTCTGCAGAGTTTCAGGGACCTTTTCTGGACTGGTTCTGCTAGTCACAGAAAAATGTTTCTGGATGTTTTCCCAGGATTCTCAATGTAAATGTTCAGAAACCATGGGATATTAATAGAGAATAGAAGCTATTTTATTTATACTGTGATGTTTAAACCTTTAGGTTTTGCTTTCAGCCATTTCCAGTACCAGAAAAAGAAAAAAAAAGGGGTGGGGTGGGGTGGGAGGTCATTGAGAAATGGACGTAACGTGCGCCACATCCATTGCCATGACGTGGCAACGTGATATTAGACCCTCGTGCTGGTGGGCAAAACTGGAGTGAATTAAATGCACCAGGTGCCTAGGTACAAATAGCCAAGCCTGGTTATATTCCTTAAAAACCCACATAGTCCTATTCGTGTGTGTTTGAAAGGAGTAAATGTCTCAACCCTAAAGACACCTGTGTGGAACAGGGGCTGGAACAAATAACCAGAAAGCTTTCTGTGAAAACTGGCCAACAGGTAAGAACAATTTACTTGGTGCCCCAAAAGCTGCAAATTTTTATTCAGAAGGAAGTTTATACATCTTTGCTAAAAGAGGATATGAAAGCAGTTATAAAAAACAGGAATCAAAGTATAACAAATTAAACAAGGAAACATCTGTGACAATTAGCATAAGCTAAAACTAATATATGTGAACAACTTCTAAGAAAAATGAGATGTATCGAGCACTACCAACAAAACGCTCACAAACAATAAAACAGAGATTTTTTAAGTTCACCTTTGATACAAGAAATTCTAAAAATTTATTATTATGTGCAATAATTAACCATTAATAAACAGAGAGGGTAAAAATGTCAGTAACTGTGGAATAAAACATTCCTGGTGCACATTTGTAATCAAAGTAGTTGATGTAAATATATAATCAAGGTCATATAATAGTAAAGGTGTAGGTTAAATAGCATCTGTTAAATAGAAAGATTTTTTAAATTACCAAGTCTGAACACTTGCATCTAATAATTTTAAAGGAATCATTTGGAAACTCTTCAAAGGCTTCTGGCTAATCCTTAATATGTCTTTGAGAAATGGGAAAGTCTCCAGAAGACTTGGGAGGAAGTTCGGTCACAGGTCTTTAGGGATTGACCTATATATGGAATAAAAGGTCAACACTTGACATGTGTCAGCAAAGAGATGAAGGATGGAAATATGCTTGACACTAACTAACATTACTGCACTGGAAGTAATTATTTAATTGTCTCAGCAATGTTCTTTGTGAAGCCTCTGAGATCACCAAATCTAACTTATCAAAATGTTGTAAACCTGTATCAAGCCCCAGACTCCCAAAGGATGTGTATCAGAAAAGCTTCCAGACCTCCATTCAGAAATGGAGAACCCAACACTGCACGTGACAGTCTTTGTCCACAACACGTGGAGAAGTAAGTGGAGGTCTGACAAAAATTGTCCAGGAAGGCAAGACAGAGAGGAATGGCTGACTTGGATGTTAAAGCAATTGCACAGGAGAGCCCTGTCCATTACCTCAGGGCTCAGCAGATTAGAAAATGATAATACTCTTAAAAATAGTTTTATTTGTAGGGAATCATAATGCTCGTTGAAACAAACAACAGAGAGTCAAGTAGAATCATAGAATCATAGAATGGTTTGGGTTGGAAGGGACCTTAAAGATCATCTAGTTCCAACCCCCCTGCCGTGGGCAGGGACACCCTCCACTAGCCCAGGTTGCCCAAAGCCCCATCCAACCTGGCCTTGAGCACTGCCAGGGAGCCAGGGGCAGCCACAGCTTCTCTGGGCACCCTGTGCCAGGGCCTCAGCACCCTCCCAGGGAAGGATTTCTGCCTCCCATCCCATCTCCATCTCCCCTCCTGCAGCTTCAGGCCATTCCCCTTGGCCTGTCCCTCCCTGCCCTTGTCACCAGCCCCTCTCCAGCTTTCCTGGAGCCCCTGCAGGGACTGGAAGGGGCTCTGAGGTCTCCGTGGAGCCTTCCCTTCTCCAGGCTGAACATCCCTAACTCTCTCAGCCTGAGGTCTCCACAGCAGAGGTGCTCCAGCCCTCGGATCATCTCCACGGCCTCCTCTGGACTCTCTCCAACAGCTCCATGTCTCTCCTGTACTGGGGGCCCCAAGTAGCACTTGCTGTCTGATACTGTGAGCTAATTTAACGAGAAGTTAACCCATTTGAGAACAGGACTGAAACCCCAGCAGCAAGAAAGAGGAAAACCATGTAACCATGTATCGTGCCAGTTAAAACTCAAAATAAAAATCTGTGACAGTGACTCAACATGTAAATTACGTACGTGAAACAAGTCTCTATAGCATATAGCAATTCTTGATAAAGTATCTAAAGAAATGTATATTCTGGGAACCACTAATGATGAGGGCCATAAGTCACACTGACATGAACGGTAATTTGTAGAGAGTAAGTCAGTGAGGTTTGGGGATCTGATACTGGAAAATGCTTCTTACAGCATATCAAAGGAATTTTTTTTTTTTTTTTTGGTACAAATAATAATGAAGGCCTAATTGTAGTTAAGAGGGAGCTAGGCAACAAGGATCATAATTCAGTTAGATTTTTAAATAGTACAAAAATTAACCCTAATAAATGAATAGTAATTATGCTCAATTTCAACAAGGCAAATAAGGAATGAGAGAAACATTGGCCAGAATTGAGTATAATGAAGCAATAAAAGAAAAGTTTTCAAAGCAAAATGACAATGGACCTCTTTCAGCAATGTGATTAATTTTGATGTTCATGGGATTTATGTGTATGCTTAATATCTTTCCTGAATGGATATGGATTTTTAATGCAGGTCTATGTGCTTCGATGAATTGGGGCATCTGTCTTACACTGGATAATTATGAAATTAAACAGAAAAATAAACAGAACAGGAAAAAAAATCTGATTTGTCCAAGGAAAGAGAATCTGATTTATCCAAGGCAAGAAAACAGACAGACTATGGAAACAATAAAATTTGAAAATTAAAATTTTACACAGAACATATTAAGATTCATTGTTTTAATTTACATAAAGAAAAAAAGATAAATAAGGATTTCTGATAGCTCTTAATGCAAAATTCGCTAATAGATCAGTTAGGCATTAAAATTACATCTGATTTTTGTTTGACTTCTTTGGCAGAAAAGAAATATGAATAACAAAGGGAACCATGATCATGATCATGGCTTTTATGAGAAAATTGCTTTCTTATTGGAAATTTTGACTTTTCTGAAGAGAAAGATGTACCCCAGCCTTCTGCTCTCTCTTTTGGGATGCAGACCCAAACTTTGTAGTGCAGGATAGGCTCCCCCTCCAGCCAGCCAGCCGTGCAAAAGCTTACAGAGTTTAGCCATAAACCCCCTGAAATAACGGCAGACTCCCTCCCGTCCCAGTGCCAGGACATACAACAAACGGGTCATCTGAAACTTTCCTGATTCTTTTCACTTGGGAATAAGAACTTTTCCCAAATCCTGGGCTAACGCTTTTCTGCCGTTACTGGGGGGAACGGAGGGAACCTGCAGTCCTTCCCCTTGCAAAGACCATGAATTTAAGTCCCATTTTGGTTGTTGCTGTCACAGACAGGTTATCTGACCCGATCACAGAACAACTGTCAGCAGGCGGCAATGTGAAATTCGCATCTTCAGCGTAACGGCCCCCAGGTTTCTGTGCAGCAGCCGGGGCACCATCGCGTGCACCCACCGCCCCCACGGCCCCTACAGCACCCACCACCACCTCCATCCTCAATGCAAGCACTGTCCTTGAAGTGCCACTGGCACTTTGTGGACAAACATTTGAGGGCAAAGCTCTTAAGACACGGCTGCGTTTAAGGATACTGGGAGTACACGGGAGCAGCTGGGAGCCGTGGCAGAGCAGGACCTCCCTCGCGCAGCCGGCACGGTCCATCCCAGCACGGTCCATCCCAGTACGGTCCATCCCAGCATCGTCCATCCCAGGACCTCCCTCGTGCAGCCAGCACGGTCCATCCCATCCATGCTGTGCCTGCCAGCAGAGCAGACATCACAGGGACACCCTCCCCATGGCTACATCCTTCCTAATTCCATCCATCAGTGGTGAGGGATCTCCTGGAGAAGGTGTCGCGTTGAACCATCTGATGTAATGCATGAATTGAGTTTTACTCAGGTGCAGGACTAGAGCTTGCCAAAATTTTTGCTACAGGTTCCATGTGCAGATACAGGATCAACTTCAAATACCTGCCTGCCTGTTCAACTGGCATAAACTGAGGCTATTTCGTCCTTAAATCACTAACACAATTTTGGTGAGAACACCTTTCTTTGCTTCAAAGAATGATATAAATCACACAGAATTATGACCTGTTTGTTGGGCTGTATTAGCAAATCTAACCCCATCTTTTCTCTGCTACAAGGACAGTCAGCTCCTGACGCCACCGTCTCCTGAACCAGCGAACACCATGGCTCTGGCCCTGGCGACAGGACCAGGCTCAGCAACTCGGGGGCAGCAGGACGTGCTCGTGCCTGCAGACTGGAACTTGGTGCCAGACCTCAGCTGGGGAATTTGGCATTACCAGTCACCTTAGCAACCTGTGCTTTTGTGGCACAGCATGTCAAAACGTTTGACCTTTTTTTTAGAAGATCCTGACTTTGTAGATGATTGTTATGGTGCTTCTTGGAGAAAGGGAAAGAATATGGTTTTGCATAGTTGCCTTTGCAAACCTCAGGAGATTTATTATGCCTGGACTGATAAAACTGGTGACCACTCCACCTCTTCACCTGTCGAGCTGGCTTCCTGATGTCTCTCTTAGATGAATACTGTTTTATGATGGTCCATGAGCCTTCCTCTGCGTCATGTTTTTGGCAGGGTAATTGTAATACGCAAGAATTGCCCGTTGCATGGGAGCGCTTAGTAATGCTCTCTTAGACCTTGGTAATGTACCCTTGCGTCTAAAGACCGTACAGAAGACATGCTTGGATAGGAATTGGTCTTAGTTCTCATCCAAATATTTTGGAAATAAGATGTCTCATTGGAAAAAGGTATTGGGTTTAGAAAAATTAAAATTAATTACATTTCAGTAAAATTTCAGATTTCTGTATGCCTGTATGGAATTCGATCTTGATTAGTTGGTCCCTGAGGATTTTGCAGCCCAGCATTGCCCTGTTTATATACAATCTCTGAAAAGCAACCCTGTTTGTACCAATCAATTTGTGGTTAAAAAAAAAAAAAATTGCAGAAAACAGAGTGAGCTCATTTTCCCTATCTGATATGATTAAAACTTTTTGCATGTAGAAAAATAAGCTGTATTTGAGGTTGCTGCTTAATTTGACTGAGCAGCCATTGCTGAATGTTTCAGAAGTACATGCCAGAGGAACTGACAGCAGATGTAAGTCAAAAGAGTCTTGTTCTGGAGACAGATAACTCATAGAATAAACTTAAATGATAGTCTTTGCCACCAGAAGTAGTTCAAGTAGTAAGTTGCTCTGGACGCTTACATTTCCAGATTTGTTCCATTTTTTTTTTTTCCCTGTAGATGTGACATTTCATTGGATGTCCACATAACAAGTAGCTACAGAAGATAACCCTTTCGTACAGTACAGAAGACGCGTATTAATCTTGTGGGTTTTTTGGTTTTGTTTTTTTTTTTTTTTTTAGGTCTTGGCAGAATTTTCCCACTTTGCCATCTCTTATTTTCCTATTTCTAGTCAGTACATATATCAGACTCTGTTTTTAAGTAAAAACCCCTGAAAACCAACCAACCAAAATTCAACTATACGTGTATCAGTACATCAGAGAATGATACTAATGTTATAAAGATCAGTACAATCTCTGGCTCACATTTCTCTTTACATCTAGCCCATCTGAAAGATCACCGAGAGAAGCAATTTCTTGCAAAGCACCCTGTTAAAACCAATGTAACAGAGTCTTCCCCGGACCTCCTCCTAGGAGTCTTTCCACTCTCAATGAACTAGTGATTCCTCTTTCCCCTTTCTTTTTCCTCCTCTGGAAAGAATTGTTTTTCTTACTTACGTACCCCCTCAGAATCTGTAGTAAGCAATAGATTTCCATGTTGGAAGAGGTAACTGAAGATTTAAGCACGGTTGCTCATGGTGAGGGGTCCCTGAACGAGGGCTGACAAACTCGATCTGGAGCTGGAGTACAGCTACTTACCTCCGCTGGGTCTAAATCCCTTTGAGACTGTCGGTCCTCACGTCACCAGGACCTCTCCTGTGTTGCCGTATCTGCACACAGTTATCCAGCACCAAAATGTGGTGTGTGATAGAGACGTGGTTCATGAGAGCTAGCTTGACTGCCCCACGCGCACAAATGCAGTTGTTCTTCAGTTCATTCCTCTCTGTGAGAGCCGCAGCATTATCTTTTGAAAAGATACCATTCAATCTTCAATTAAAAATGCTAAGTGACATAGATTCCTTCATCTCCCTAAATAACTTGTTCTAACAGTCTATTAGTTTCATTGGATAAAATACCTAGATTAAGTTTCTCCAATTTTTCACTGCAAAGTACATTTTCCAGACCACCAATCCTTGTTGTAGCTCTTCTCTAAACTCTGCACAGTTTTCTTTTCAAGATACATTGACCAAAACTAAACTCACCGATGAGAGCTGGAACCCTGACAGTGGTGTTCTAATATGCTTTGTGATGCCCATTTGGTACATGGCCAAGAACCTCGTTAGCTCTTACAAACACTACAGCGCTGATGTTCAGTTATCTAGCATGAGCCCAGGTCCTTTTCTAAGACACAGTAGTTTTAGCCGCTAGATAACAATGTCTGAAAATCAGGTCCCTTTCCAGCATTTCAAGCTGGACACCCAAAGTCATGAATAACTTTGGTCTACTGACCAAAAGGTTGGTTTCTAAACAAAGAGGTGTAAGATGTTATACCAGATGGCAGAATTCAGGAAGTGAAACGAGAGATAGAAAAGCTGCTGGAAATACAGAGAATTAGGAAAAGAAATAAATATTCAATAAATTAATACACAAATAATAACTGACTCCAGAGCCAACTTTCATAGGAGAGGAGGGACATGTTAAGGAACACGGGAAGTTAATGTTCTCCTATGGCATTTAAAAAGAAGTATTTAATGTGGAACTATCATCTTCTATGTCCATTGATCATGAGGATGTGATCTTCATCTTCCTCGTCTCCTTACTGCCATGTTTTTTACTACTGTCACTTTTATTTGGCCTTAAACTAGACGGTAATATTTATGGAATAAGTATCTCATTTTCTCATGAGCTTAGTGGCAAGCACTATGACAAACATATCCTGATTTAGGTGCTATTGACATAAAAGTAGGATGTAGTAAATAATAATAATAACAACAGTAACAGTAACAACAACAATAATAATATTAATATTATAAAGGCCCTCAACCAAGGTCTCTTTATCATTGCAAGACATAACTTACAACAAGTGAATGATAAAGCGCAGAACAATGTTATAAGTAACACCGGGAGGCACAGTATTCTTACTAGGGTTTGACAATTTAAAAAGAAAAAAGTGGTCATCTCAGAAAAAACTTCACTGATCAATTCAGTAATAATCTATTATTATCCAGTAGTGTCTCTAACACTTCTACCCTAAAAATTGTATCTAGATATGTTTATGTATATATACACACATATTTCACAGGGAGTACACAAAGAAAGCCAGGGTAATGCTTGGTGTTATCGTTCTTCTAAAGTGGTTAAATGAATGCCGATGTTCTTGGCACTAGCTGATTAACCTGTGAAATTTTAATAAAAGAGACAACACGGAATAAGAAAATAAAGAGTAAAGAATAATCTCCCCCCGCCTCACATCATTTGCCTGCATTCTCCATATGGCCAGAAGGAAAAGCCATCTCCCATTTGCCCACCAAACCACATATTTAATCCATGTGCTTATGTCAAACTTAATTACAGCACATTTGGCATAAAATAACAATCCACATCCTTGGAGAGGGGAACTTAAGTAGTTAATATGTGTGATTGAATGAAAGTGCTTTGCTGAATGTTTATGAGAAACCCAAGACGAGCGAAATGTGGTGATATTTTAACCATTTAAACACCAGTTCTCCTGCCCAGAGCCCCACGTTCCCCCCCCCCCCCCCCGGCACCTGCCCAGCCACCCCGTGCTCCGACAGAAGCCTCGCACCAAGAGAAGTGTTCTTGTACACCAACTTGGCCAAGCCTCGCCCAACAAACTCACTGTCCTCTTAGGGATAAAGTCACTGGTACAAAGGAGAGATTCTGGTACCTGCTTGCACCCCTGTTTGATGCCCCACAGTTTTAGACGACATGAAACTTTGCTACAAGAAGCTGGGAGTTTCCCTACAACAGAAGCAGTGGAGATGCTCTGTTGTGGGTCGTGGCAGAGAGCAGGCAGTTCTCCTGACCAGGAGATGGATGGCACAACTGAGACCTCCACCAGAAAGCTCTGGCCCCAGAGTGGGGAAAAGGCTGTCCCACCATCAGCCACCAGACTTCTTCAGGTTGCATTGCAACTGCTGCAGCTCCAAAAGGCACGGCACAAAAATCTGTGCTCTGGGTTTTAAGACCAGTGGTGACCTTGCAATCTGATGTCCCATAAGGCAAACCAGAATTTCACAGATGCTCCTGCATGGAGCTTCAAAGCTGTGTTAAAGCTAAGCTGTTTTTCTCACAGAGGAACAAAGCCTGATTTAAAGGCTCCAAGTAATGTTTTCGTTTTCTTTTTTTTCCCCCCACATCAATGTCCAGTGAGTGGTTCTCCTTCACAACAGATACTGGTCAACTGTTGTTTCCTATGACTGTATGTGGAAACAACGACGGCGTTACTGGAGAGGAGCTCTGGCTCCTGGTGCCTGCACGCCCTGCCACAGTGCACTTCCCTGTAGGCTCTGTCAAACTGTCCTCTCATAACCCACTTCTTACAAATGTTGCTCTCAGAGACAGTATGAGTCTTCCTGCCCTTTTCTCACATTCTATGCCTTAAAAATATCTGGGTACTTCTTTCTTCTTTTCATGCTAGTTTGTAGAAGCCACAGATCTCCAAAATGGAAATTTCCTATCTCTGTAGTCCCCAGAGTCTCTAAAACATGACAAGTGAGTCTGGATTTACAATCAGGCACAGATTTACTAGGAGCAGATAAGGACAGAGTAAAGAAGATGTAGAGATCTTCAAGTCCCACATGGAAACAAGTTGGCATGGCACAAATGCAAATTTGAAGATGAAAAGCCCAGCTTCTAAGTGTAAATGTGGCTACAACCTCTGGCTCACAACAGCCCTACACTGCAGCCCACAGCACAGGGACACCGGGAAGGACCATTTTCCCCAAGAGCACCCAGCGCTGGGTACTGCTGCGAGCAGAGGCTGGGCTGGGGTGTGCTCTTGGTCAGCCCTGTACAGCTGTTCTTGAAAGTTCACGTTTGTGACCTTCCCATTTACATGGCAATGTCTGCTAACTTTGGATATCAGATTATCACCTGTGCCCCGATATCAATATATTTTATTTAGTTACATAACTCCTTAGGTGTGCATGATGCTCCATGGGCAGGTGGGAAAGACAACGCTTTGCCTTGGGGAACCTCCAAAGCAGCCCTAACCCGGCAGTGGGATCTGGGAGCGGGTAAGGAGCAGCAAGTCTGAGGCGCAGGCTGCACGAGCTGCGGGCGGCCGCTGACAGGAGGCCAGCGTCCTGCAGACACCCTGGCAGGCAGAGACGAGTCCTTCTGCAGGAGGCCGGTGGCTGGGGGGGGCACAGAGCACAGCAGCAGCGACTGCTGGCCGGCAGCACGAGACGGTCCTGAGCCAGGAGGCAGGACCCGGGCAAGCCCTCTCTGGGACGGGGACATCTGTCCTGTCCTCGCCGACTGGCTGTAGGTGGGCAGAGGATCCCGCCCATGGAGCAAGCGCAGATCCCCGCCGCTCTGAGCACGGATCCAGCTGCGCGGCGGCCACCGGCACGGTCCGCAACCTGCCCTGCAGTAACGCTGCTCGGCAGTGCTGCCCGGGCGGGGTGGCCTCAGCATCGCTCCGAGACGGGGTCCGAGAGCTCCTGGCAGCAGCCGGAGCCCTTGGACTGTGCGGACGCCGTCGGCCGATCCCGGGCACCCTGCGCGCAGGTCCTGCGGGACAAGGTGCACGCTGGCTCTAGCTGGTCCCTGGCCCGTGATCCCGGGGACCGGGAGATGCAGCCAGCAGAGCCTCAGAGCACGCTTCAGAAAGGAATCAAAACTCAGAGCACCGACCTGGAACGCCGGGCAGGTTGGAGGAGTTTAGGTGGATAGCCTGAGAAACAGGGCTGTGCGATGATGGCGTAAAAGGATGGAACCGGGCTCTTCTGGGGATGCACAATGAAGGGGTGAGCAGCAACGGGCAGAAGTCTGAACAGGGAAAATTCTGAGTAGCCACTCAAAAAAATATTTCATGACAGTGGTCAAAAAGTGGAACAGGTGTCCTGAGAGGTTGCAGAGATTTTAATGCCTGACTGGAGAAGGCCCTCACCCAGCAACTTGATTTCTGTTGGCCTCGCTTGCAGCGGGGTTTGGACAAGGTGACCTCCAGAGGTCCTTTCTCACCTAAATTACACCACGGTAACCAGGAAGGCTAGAAATGCGGAGGTCACCGCAGTCAGCACCTGAGATCACAGAACGCGGAGTAAAGTTTCCGTGTAAGAAACAGTTTCTGTAGATAGTGCAGGGAAAGAATAAAAAGTGTTCAGCAATGACCTTGATACAAGGAGCAGGAACAAAGAGGAAATAGCTGAATGTGGCAAGGAGGTTATGAGCCCTGGTAATGGCCTGCTCCTGCTCTCATACAATGAGAATGGAAAATCTCCTATTAACTTCAGTGACACTGGACCAGGCTCTAAAAGAGCAGACACTAAAGTGGATGACAGTGTCAGAAGAGAGAGGAGGAAAGAAGGAAAAATTTAAGTTTCACTTTCATCATGCTGAGTACGAGTTAACTGCTGAAATTCTATTGTTCCCTATTTCAAAAATGAAAATAAATAGTTTGCAACAAATACAGCGGAGTGACTGCTGCTGGAGTTAATTGACTCTGTATCTTTAAAAAGATGGCATGACTTTCTTGTTGCCAGAGATTAATTCCTGATGATTTATCGGAGTTAGTGTGAGTCCTTCACCCTGCCCTGGCTATAAGAAAGGTGACAACAGCCTAAGAACCGTCAGATTGGGTGCAAAATCCTAAGGAACGCACACTAGACAACAATTTAACCTGAGCACTGTGCCTTGGACTTTACATCACCATCGTTATGCTTCCTCTGCTAGTAAAAAATAAAATTAGCTTGCACACTAACTGAAAAGAAAAAAACAAACTAAAACATATATGGAGGACAGACTGGTTATGGAGCCTTTGATAGGTAAATATATGTAAATACAACCATATATTTCTGTGTCTTATAAAAAAGCACATGCTGTTGAAGAAGTTGCAGAGTTTCTGAAGACCTGTGGTTTTAGCTAGGGTGGCTAAAACACTGCCCAGACTAAAACATATATTGTATTTTTTGGTACAGGGAAGATTACAAGAAGAAAATTCATCAAAACCCCTTTGGAGCAAAGCCCTTTTGTAACCTGGGGTTATTGCTCGCTGCTACTCGTTCTGTTTGTTGTGGTGTTTTCGGTTCTTTACGCCCCCTGAAGAAGCAGCGGCCTTTCCTTTGTGACCCACGGCACACGGTCCCCCACGTCAACGCAAACCGGCAAACACACGCGTCTCGAGGTCTAGCGGTGCCGGAGCACTCCAAGGCCAGTAGCAGCTGTTACCCCCAGCACGGTCCTACGCACCAGGACCAGCAATACTGACGGAGGGGGGGTCTCGGGCAGAGCCTAACCTCACGTCTAGGTTGGGCCCAAGTCCCACAGAAAGCCTGGGGCTGGCCTGGGGCTGGAAGCCTGGGCTGCTCCCAGGCCAGTGCCGTGCCCTGCGGAGCGCAATCCCTGCGCGTCTCCGCAATTGCTGCTGATTGCAGATAGAAACGAACCCTCCTGGCATCTCCCAGCCCCGGTCGGCGGCGTTCGGGTGTCTGCCAAGTGCGGTGCCCTCTTCCCCTCGGGGCCGGAGCGAGTTCCCCTTCCCACGTCTGCTGGAGAGCCCTGTCTGCTCGGAGGGACCCAGGATTCCAGGCAGAGCTTTCCCATGCCATCGTCCCTCAGAATAGCTCTGCTCTCCGTATTTTTAGCACGGCTCTAATGGGCCAATATGTTTGATTTTCCACTGTTTCCATCCTAGCTCATCCCGCTCCTCGGCAGTTTCCCTGCGTTTCTGCTGGCGTCTCTGGGCGGTGGTGGCAGGGACAGGGGACACGGGGTGGAGGAGCCTTGGAGATGGTAGCTCTGGCAGCAAGAGCTGCTTTGCATACTTGGAGTTGTACAAAGCTGATTTTCTGAGAGAGAGAAAGACGGAGAAAGGGGTTTCTGTAAGTAGCGGAGACAATGAGAACAAGGCAGGCACTATGCCAAGCACGGGATGGCTGCCAAAACACATATCATTAGCTTGGACCAGCTATAAGCAAGGAAATGAGAAACATATGTTGGAGAGCAAGGTTAGGAGCGAGGGACTATGGGTCAGTGACAGTCGTCCGAAAACTTTTCCCTTGTTCTTCAGCTGTGGCCCGATGGTGTCAGATGTCATTCTGACAGCCTTCATTTCTCATGACGGCCGGGCTTATTTTGGCCTGGTTGTTTTTTGTTGTGGGTTTTTTCTTCCCCCTCCCCTAATGGGAGTTATTGAGAGGAAGAAGAGAACAGACAAGAAAGCCTTTGCCATTTTTTTTTTCCACAGTTATGGGAAAATAACCTTGTTTTCTGTGATGTTCTCTGAAATCCTCACCCTTTATGCAATAACGGTGTCTCAGGACTGGGATTCTGTCTGGCCCTGGCGGAAAGAAAAGGGTGGGTAGTGTATTCCTAAGTAGTTCTTGCTGTTCTTTCTTAAATATAATTAGATGCACCTCATTACCTCAAACTAAAGGCCTTTTGTACTTCTTCAGGGCTGTGTTTCCTGAAAGCCACGGCGTGCCACGGCTTGTAGCATCCAGTCTTATTTTATCACATTAACAGTGTATTTTTAACATTTTTACCCTTTATCCAGGCTGTTTGCAAATTATTTCATTTTTCTCCAAAGACTATACCCAGATGAGATGTTACTCGCTCACATTTAATGAAGCGCTTGAAGTTCCTGCTCCCATTCCCAGCACCACTATGTCTCCCCTTCCTTTGATGGAACTTTCACTAGATAGCACCTCAAAGATCATTGCTGCTTCCCTCCCAAGGCTGAAATATTCCCAGGTAGAGAAAAGCCTAATAGGGATCTTAGTCAGCATCCCAAGAGACTTTTGTTTGACTCCTGTTCTGCAGCAGACTACATCTGAACTTGCTAGGTCCCTCCACTTCATCAGCGCAGGGATGAGCACCTTGTAAAAATCTCAGATAGCCTCAGGTCTGAAATGTAGAAGAGGCTCATTTTGCTTTCGGGCTTGGAAATGTGTGTGGAGCAGAAAGAACCGTGAGGATGCAAGGAGGAAGATCAGACGTGAAAAGCCAAGCACCATTCCTCATGGAAGACCCTTGCACCAATGGAGGATGCAAGAGAAGCAGGTGGAAACGGTGGTATTTGACCTCTACTGTGGCATGGAGAGCAGCGTCGAGTGATACATGCTGGGTGAAATGGTGCGGTGCGGTCCCCTGTCAGCCAGTGTGCGTGTCCACTGCCGGCGGGCCAGCAGCCAGTGTGGATAAACTAAGAACATCTGGCTTGAGCACACACTTTTCTTTTATGTTTGGATTCCTTGTCCTGGAAAATGTGTGTTCTTCTGCTCCTGCAAGCCTATCAAAGATGGGTAACAGGTGCCAAAACAGGAAGGGCAGTAATGTGTGAAAACTTCTGATAGTTAGTTGGACATGTTACGTGCGACCCAGTCTAGAGCTACTTAGACCTCAGAGATTGTTTTTTACAATATTTCAGTCATGGGGTGGTTTGTTTTTGTTTTGTTTTATTTTGGTTTGGTTTTGGTTTTTAAAGTCCAAAGAGTAACTACCTCTTTCTTTTTTTTTTAAAAAGGTTCTTTTGTACAAATTTGCCACAATGGTTTTCATCTACAGCCAAAAACCATAGACTAAACTTGAGATGTTCATGTATTACAGTTGTTTCACTCTATTTTATTTGTTTGCTTGCTTATACATGTAGAAGTCTTTTCCTTCCTCATTTGCTTTTGCATTCATTTCATGTAATCCAACTACTGCTCCTTCATTACATGCTATTCATTTTGAGTCAGAGTAAACCCCTTCATCCCTAATCTGCCAAAAGGTCATCAGCCACAGTTTGCATACTATAGTAGAAAAAGTAATAAAACCACTAAATATAAACTTCTGTATCTATATCTACACATTTGTCGACACAGGGGCCTCTGAGTTCATGCTGGAGGAATGGTTCAGTGTTGACTTAGAAAGAACAACAAACTGAATCACCCACACAGCACCCGGATTTTCTGCGAAGGTTTCCTCTTCAAATTAGAGATGTGAAAGGCTCCGTTTCATTTAATAGGGAAAGCATGACATAAGTAGCGTGATGGTGCGGACTGGCTGTTGGCAGCCTGGTGTCTACTCTCCTGTTCTGCTGTGCTAGCGGTAGTGTGATGTTCTCCGTACCCCTTGTTGAGGCTGTGATTGCTCTCGTGCAATGTGTGGCGTGTTCCCTCACAGGACATCGTTAGCACGATGTGAGCATGAATATGTAGAAGAATGGGTTGACGGTGTCATCTACAGCATTGGCTGTGGCTTGTTTGATAGAAAACCATCCGGTCATCTCTCACCTTGTACCTTGGTTACTCTTGCTCTCTCTCTGAACCCTGAAGAGCTTTAGTCTCTTTGGAACTGAAACAATTGAACTGTAATGTTTGGTCTTGAGCAGGGATGTCTTGGTGGAAACTGGAGTCTAATGCACAAGAACTCAACCCAAAGATCTCATTCTGGACTAAAGTCTAAGAAGCCACAGAAAACAAAAATGTTTTTACAATATACTTCCCTTTACATGATAAAACTATGAAAGTCGTCTAAGAAGAAAAATTAATACCTAATTAAACATGCACGGTAGGAAAAAAAATTGCATGCAATGGCTGGGGAATAAGCAACTTGAAGAGAGGACATTGGATAGTCAAAACTTGTAAGTCTGAAATTGCAAATTGCTCCCAGTGTGACTTTTTAGTTGGATGACATAAAACCTCGGATCCAAAAACTTCATCGGGTTGGCTCAGTGACAGACAGGGCCAGGCTGCTCTCTGGACACCGTTACACAGAAAAGTCCTGAGAAAAACGCAATGTAATATATCATGCCTAAAATTTTGCAACAAATAGTTTCATCCTAATGACGTTTAATCGCTTTCCACACCCTAACGCCTGCTCCGAGAGCCTGCCCACCCTACCTGCGGAGAGCCTGCCCACAGCCGGGCCCCTGCCAGGCTCCAGGGAGAAACCAGAGTAGCAGGTTTTGAGGGAAACACATGAGGTCCAAGATCAGTTTGAAAGGAAAAGGGAGATGAAGCAAAGGCCATACATGGACTGACAGCAGGTAGAGACCAAGGTCAGGGAAGAAATGATGAGCACAGAGCTCACCAAGGAGGAAGACAGGCTCAGGCTGGGGATGGCTATTACTGCACTTAACTCGTCAGCTCCGCTGGCTCCAGCCAGGGAAGAGAGATGACAGACGTGTCATTTCCAAGCACTTTAACTCACCAACTTTGAGGAAGGGACTGGCACAGCATACAGGCGCTGACAATCGTTTTCTCTCAGGCAGCAAGTTAAAATGCTTGGAAATAATATTCCTCTCTCCCCGTTCCCGGAGCCCGGGCTGGGCAGCAGCAGTGACAGCGACGTCCTTACAAACAGCGCAGCATCCTCGCCATACATCTCTGCTCTGAAAAACATCTGCAATATAATTTTTGAAGGATTTCATATTTTAACATAGTCTCTGTAAATCTGGTATCTTTGACTTTAAAATACCATTAGAAAGACTTGCTGGCATTTTTTTTTTTAACTAAATGGGAGGGAGATATTCTGACTCTCAATTTTCGAATACCGCCTTCTTTTCACACAGCCTTGACTTGTAATGTAAAATGATCTAAGATGAAATGCAAGGTTTAAAGAGAAATCTGTAAGCCATGGTACTTCAGCTCTGAGTGCCCAATCTGCTTCAACACAGACCCCAGTAACTTCCAGTCATCACGGCCCAAGAGCCAGTAATTGCTTGGTTATAACGACATGCAGCGTTCCTGGTTGTTTTGGTTTGTTGTTTTTTTGTTGAAGTGAGATATGAAGAAGAGAATCCAACTGATATAGGGGCCCAAAAGCAATATATACCATCAAAACTGAAGTGATACCCAAGATTATTGAAAGCTGTGTATCCTTGAATTCAGTAGGTATGTTTAACCAACAGGGATTTTGGCTAAGAGTCTAGGTACTTCACAGAAGAAAAATGAACAATACTGTAACTCTACCACGTTTCCAGGAAACCTTGGGAAAGACGATATTAACCTCTAAGTTAATGATAAGTTAAATTCAAAGTTGATGACACATATTAGCTCAAAGACGCTGTTGAGTTCTGGAGGATTGTTTAACATGGAGCGTATTTCAGCTCTCATGTTCTATCCCCTCCAAGAATGCACCTTGTGGCAAGCATTGGGTGTTTTCAAAAGCTTAGTTTTCTTCTTAAACTTAAAATCACATTAATGCGTTTAATTCAGATTTACAAAGCAGCAGGTCACACAGATCCAACAATATGGATTTGCCAAGAATTTTGAACAGGAAATTAGGGGGTTCCAGATAACCATTAGTCACATTTAAAGGCAATGACTTCAGCATAACTTCTTCCCAACTCATAACCACTATTAAGATGTAATTCCATTTTCTCTGCTGCTAAGGCTAGCTTAAGAAGGTCCAGCCGTTTCCACGCACCCCTTTATTTTTGGAGATGGAAGGGAAGGCTTTGCTTGGTTGGGATTTTTCAGACCTCGGTCATCTCGTTTGTGGTTTCCAGTGCGGCTGCAGAAACAGTTGTATCAGCACAAGGGCAGAGGTGGCAAACCCAGCCTGGGAAGGGGAATACCTAGGTACGGGCAGGGTGGCTGGAAGTGGCAATGCCAAACCTCAGCCTCGATGTCTGTTGCCTGTTCCACAGCAAAGCGATGAGCTGTGCAGGCTCATACGGCGACAGGTATCCAGATATGACCTGGTGGCCGTTGTTTTCTTAAAAGGAGCTTCCTCAGAAATTCAAGAGAGATTCATCGGCCAGTCGGGTACTTGCTCCCAGGTGGTGAGCTTGTGAGAAGGTTCTTTCTCCCCACCGCTTCAGAGGCTCCGTCCCTCGTGCGCGGAGGTGGCCGACTGGTCGCCCTGCTTGCATGACGAGCCACAAAGCACCAGCGAGTGAACCAGGCTGAGAAAATCAAATATAAACCAGCCAGACAAGGGAGGCACAAAATCCAAAGAACCCTTATCTTCCTGTGGCTGTCTGAATTACGATAATGTGTCTCAAAACAGATGCTGCTTGATTAAAATTATAGACTCCAGGTAGAAAACATCTGAGCAGAACCGAGACCATGGACTAAGGAGACTAAGTGAAACCGTGCAGTGTTAATTACAGTCTCAATCACATATTTCAGTTTTTACACCGTTCTGAGTAAGGGTTACAAAGAATTCAAGCAGCTTCAACAAGTGTAGATGGATGCACAAGGACTTTCACGTTTCGCTGGACTTGTTAGGAGACAAACAGAGAGGCACTGTCCGCACAGCTGGAACCATTCAAGTCAGACCTTATTCCCTTTTTACCTGTATTTCAGTATTTTCACTATATGGTCACATGTAGTTATTTCTCAAATTAATATGAATGTATTCAGTAATATTTCATGTATCTCATGCTTATTATATCTATCGAATTACCTTCCCCCAGGCAGAGTTATGATGCATTTGAGGTGATTGATAGTAAAGATGTTTTACTTAGTGTTTGCTATCAGCAGATAAAGTTTCTTGCTTTTGTCCATATCGGACAACATACAACTACAGAAAGATACAGGAGAGTATCAGTGTTAGTTCGCATTTGCATGGGGCAGAAACTCGACGAGACAAGTCCTTGAGCAACTTGATCTATTTGTAATTGCTTTTAGCAGGGGCTTGGCCCAGATCATCTCCAGAGGTCCCTTCCAGCCTAAATCATTCTATGATTCCCTGATTTGATTTTCTGCTTTTACACCACATGTTCCCTTAGCAAAACAAGACAACTTATCTAAAAATGCCTGTGTGATAGCATGCAGTCAGGTGATATTATTTAGCATAAACCTATGGCATACAAACCACTATAAAGCTGCACTGTATACATATGTGTGTGCACGCACATATATACATACCTCAGTACCTACCAACAGATAGACCGTATAAAAATGCAACCCCTGTATCTTTAGGGGGCTTTATCAGGTAATAAACTAGCATACATTAAAGTTTTAAAATGTCAGATTGAAAATCAAGCTAATTAAATATTAAACAAACTTTCTGATGTAGGTCCTGTGACCACTTAAAGACTGGAAAAACAGGAAGGTGTAAACAGACCAAGAAATATATTTTTACTGCATTTAGTGTGAAAACAGAAGCAGCCAAGGTGCAGTATAATTTTTCTATATCCCTGTAAAGTCTCTCCGAAACTGTCAGGCTGACGTCAGCATTCCCTTTCATTTTGCCTTTTTTGAAGGGTTTAGCAGTAATTTTCCTGCTGCGCTGAGCTGTGTCGGGGAGCCTGCCTCCTCCCAGCCGCCTCCGAGGCTGTCGGAGCTTCTGGTCACGCGCCGTACGCTGTCCCTCGTCATAGAAAAACACCCAGGCTTTTAAAAAGGAAGTTTTGCCCGAGTCTATAGAAACGACTGTTCCTGCACCTATCTGAGCTTCCTCTGAATTGTGTCCAGTGCACACACTGGTCTTCGGATAAAAACACGGTTTTAAAACAGATATACATTCATTACAACTTCATGAGACAAGACATAAATTAAAGAGCAGCCTGATCATTTCTTCCTGACTGGGGAGCCAGCTTTACTCTGGAATACCGCAGCCTACAGCTTTGTCAAATTTTGTTCTTATTTTGCAAAAACAAGGATAAAGGGATATCGGGGAAGAGGTTCCCTCCAACAACGGGCATCTTACCCGGAAGGCTGCGACAGTGTAAATTAGCTGTTCACGGGAAGGTGTAGTACAGAAGGGTGCACCTTTTCCTGCGAGAAGCCCAAGAACAGAAACTCCCCCAAGAAAAAGTGTTTTGCATGGCAAGACGGGCTGATGGGAGTTTGTTTTTAATTTAACAGAGATGCCGGTCTGAGCTGGGGGGATTAACAGCTTTGTACAGAAAGATACACACACACACACAGAGCCACGAGACAGCGTGATCGGATGGGATGTCAGAGGCTCGTCAGGAGGGAGCTCAGACTGGTGCTTCTGATCCTGCCGTCGACCTGTTGCGTGGCCTCGGGCAAGCTCTGCCCCATCGATGCCTCTCCT
Source organism: Balearica regulorum gibbericeps (assembly GCF_011004875.1). NCBI lineage: Eukaryota > Metazoa > Chordata > Aves > Gruiformes > Gruidae > Balearica > Balearica regulorum. The sequence continues at coordinate 727,001 of NC_046196.1, forward strand.
GCCATTTCTTCCTGTGCGTGCCTAACACATGCACATAAATTGTAGGGGCTAGACCCAAAAAAGTGTTTAAACTCTGAGCTTCAGGAGAGGAATTCACAAGGCCAAGTTACTCATCCGAGTCTCAAACGCGGTGAGTGGGAAAGCACGCCCACGCTTTGCAGCGCTCTGAGCGGGAGGTGCGGAAGCCAGCCCTTCACCGGCCTCACAGGCAGGTACCCCTGGCACCCTGTGGCCGACGTGGCTGTGGACACGGGCTTGGTGCTTCTGTGGAGCTGGTGTGCAGGGCTCAAAACTGCCCGGTTCATTCGGGCTTGCCCTTGGGCATGATGACGAGCCGCTCTGAGGTGAGAGGGGAGGAGGGCAGCGATGCTGTGTGCCATGACGGTGACAGTGCTGACCAGGAGTTCCATCTCCTCTCCTGCCTCAGGTCCCTCAAAAGCTTATCACTTCTGCACCTTGGGGCTGAGGGTGTAATTCCAGCCCGTCTCCCGCTGGGCGAGCACTCGGAGCACTCTGCCCTCGCTCATTCAGGGCGGGAGCACAGCCCTGCGCAGAGCTCCCCAGGCATCCAGAGGCTCGCTGCAGGACAGTGCCTTCTCCTGGGTCAGCATCTCGTGCCCATGCTGCTGGGAGGCAGGTGTAACGAGGGCTGTCAGCGCTATCGCATGGTCATGCTGGCAGTCCCTCGCTTTTTAGGAGTTTCACCAATGCTGGCAAGAGTGGGACCGACGGCACATGGGAAGACTGGAGCAGCAGTGCGAAACACCCCCTTGCCTTCTGAATTCTGAGGTGTGTTGATACGAAACAACCAGATTACTTTAGAGATCTCGTTCCTGGCTCTGAGCATCCTAAAATATCTGGCACTGCCAAAAATCCGCCTTAAGACCACTGGCTCTAATGGAGTGCTGTTGTTCTCCATACACTGCTCCACCAGTTTGTGGTTTGTTCATAACCACTAGAAGATGTAAATGACAGACACGGACTGCAAATCAATACTTGACAATTATTGCAACAAGCCGCCAAGCCAGGAAGATGAAGGTGTGACTGCCCAGAGCCGAAACAATTCTGATCCTACTGCTGTACATAGTAGATGCGAAAATAAAACCTAAGAGCAATCTTAAATTATTATGTACCAAAAATATATGCGCTCTGCTCGCTATGAGGCCCACCTCTGTCACCAGTTGAAATGTTTATACTCTCGAATCAGGAGAGGGGACTAAGGAAGGCAACAGCAATAGATTGAAGAGACAGTAGTTTCTTAAGTACAACCATTACCAGAAAATGTTAGCCCAAGTCCTGGAGCTACCTAGTGATAAGAAACACAGCTGAAGAAAGGCTATACATAATTTTGATTATTTCAGGGCAATTTAGAGTCTATTTACATACTGACGATGATCTCAGAGGCTCATTTTGGCAGGTAAGAATCAGCTATATATCCAGGGCAGGAGAAAGCGGGCACAAAGTCTGCTATGCTGGCCTCTGCATTACCCAGGTATTCCCTAACTGAGCAGGAATCACCTAGCACCTGGCTGCAGTTCAGGTTCTAAATATCTATCTAGAAGAAGCTTAGCAACACCAAGAATGTGATTCAAATATGCTGGACTTTCTTGGGAAAAAAAGGTATTTTTGGGGCTGACCAACCATGGTTCTTTGTGAATTAATCAATGTGGGGATAACTGTATTTAATTTGAATGTAATCAAATCCTTTTAAATGCTAAAAATCAATATGAGCATCTGCATCTTGTAGGATAAAAGAATGAATTACAAATATTTAAATTTCATAACTCCTTCTTTATTCAGCTGCTGACATTTTTTGCTCCCTGTTCCAGTTTAAAAACTGAGAGCCCACCGATTGTGTTTAGGACTAAGAGGACAGATACTCATGAAGCACACTGCATTTTTGCTTTAAATCTGCTAGATGATATCATAAAGCTCCCAAGTATTAAGAAACTTGCAACCTCTTTAAAAGTTTGAATCAATGATCTAAATTATTTTGATACATCTACGAACTGAGCTTGCTTCCCTTTGTGTTTGTTTCTCAGATGTACTAATAATGTAGAGAAACTTTGGTTCAGTATATTCCTTTCTTGAGAGGATGTTAAAATAATTTTAATCTAATTAATCTAATTAATGGAACGAACATCATAACCGATTAATACAGGTACTAACCTTCTCCAGCCAGAGGGTTATATATGCTGGGCTATATTTGGGTAGCTGCTGAGGAACTGTAGAGACACCGTGAGCAGAGGGGTTGCTCCCAGAGAAGAGTGACGGTGGTCAATCTATACAAATGTCAGCCTGTGAAGCCAGAAGGGTCAGCATAAAAGGCCACCCAAAAATGGCACATTTAGCTCCGGGAGCACAAGCATGGCTCTGTCAGGAGCTCGTGACTGGGGGCTGAGAGCATCCAGGTGGGAAGCAGAGTGCCGGTGGCATAAAGGCAAAATCCCAGCAACTGAAGATGGGAAAAGACGAGATATTGTCAGGAGGACTTAGTTCACTATTATCTTAGCAAGACGTCATACAAATGGAGTTGGTTATGAATTGTACTGGACATTTCTTCTCAAGATACATAGGGCTCAGAACACTTTGGGTCTGTGTTATCACTTTCTATTCTGCTGGGAAATTTAGCCAGTAGAAACCCCCGAATCTATCACTCGACAAAGAACCAACTTTAAAGTTAGTAGTTGAGCCTTTCCAGGTGAAATGAAAGGTCTGAGGAAAATACATTGACAGAGGAGGACACGGACATGTAATCACCTTCCTTGTACAGGAGGTTAGCCAGCAAGGCTTGATCCTCACCGGATCTCTGGGCTGACGTAGCTGCTGCTGCAGCTCGGTTTTCTAAACCAATGGTGCACCAAGTACTGTGTCACCGATCGAAGCGATGGCACGTCAGCCCCGTGCGAGCGGGATCCGGGGGCATGATGGCGCTGACACGTGGGCAGGAAAGTGCGTCTCACTCCTCTCCTGACCGCAGCAGTAGGAGATCGGGATGTGAGACGGAGAAATCTGATTATGGTCACAATTAAATCCAATTTAGGATTTAAAAAATGAAGTGATTAATAAATTTACAAACTGTTCACAAAACAGTTACAAGCAGTAGGATCTTAATTTTTTTATTTTATTCAATAGGTTTATAGAAAGTTATGCAGTGCATTATCAGGCCCTACAGAAACCCCCACCCAACACCTATTCCATCTCAGCCAGACCCAATACAGCAAGCTATAGTGGAAACTATTTTTTGAAAAATAACTCTGCTATCCGGAAATATTTATCATTTTGAGGTTTTTGACAACTTAGTTTCTCCAAGGAGAACTGTGTCTTGATATTTATACAAAAGGATTATTAGAAAGAGAGGGGATAAGGAAGACCACGCTGTATTATTTCAATACTGGGCAGAGAGAATAAACGCAGTTGTTGCTGGTGCAGTGCTCAAACTAAACCGGGCTGGTTGCTGGTAAGTGCACCAAACTCTGTAAACACCTGGTCCGATAGTTGGACAGTGACTGAGCAGGCTACAACTGAAGTAGGCAGCAACCCAAAGTACTGCGACATTTCATACCAGCAGCCACAAATGTAGGTTTAAAATTTGAAAAAAAATTTTTTTTTTTTACTTTACTTTACTTTAAATAGCAGTATCGCTTTGGGCAGTGGGATGCTTCACACAGACTACCTCCACTGCCACTGTGACAGCGCTTTTTATGTCTGTGATTCTGCAATACCAAGGAAAGCTACCAGGAAAACCACCTCTGAGAAGTAGCGACTGCTTCCTACTTCCCTTCACCGGGATTTAACGGATAAATGGAAAAGCTGAACTCAAGTGAAACGTAACCTTTCTGTACTACCACCGAAGAGACTGCCATAGCCCAGAGAGCGCAAGTCGATGACGTTTGGTAGTTTACTAGGTTATAAAAAGAAATTAAATTAAGAGAATTTATTTTGCCTCTCCTTCAGGCTGTCCTGCAAGTAACTACAAAACTGTGTAGAAAGGTGCGTTGAAAATTAAGAAATAAAGACTGTTTTACAGAAACTCATGTTCCTCCTTGCCTAACAGCATAATCCATTCTGCAATGTAAAAGACAAATGTCTTCCATGGCTTTGAAAACAATCATGTCCTTTGTAAGCAAAACAACTACGTAGCCAAGAAATCTTAATGGAATATCTTTATGAAGAGAACATATTAATAAAAGACATATCTTACAGAGAAAGAATATCTTTGTGGGCAGATGAGATTATTTGGATGAAAACACTGAACTCAGAATGAATAGTAAATACAGTAAGTTTTGTCTCAAAATTTGTCAAATTTATAATAAGGGCATGGAAACTAAAAAAAAAAATTAAATCATTACTAGCACAGTAATTTTTTATAAAGTAGGTATTTAATTTGTGTTCAGAGGTCATGACGCTTCAAAAATATTTTCATTGAAATGCTTTGTTTCCGTCCTGTTAGATTAAGTCTGAGAATTCAGACCAAGCTGGTAACTCCAGAGAATGTACAGTTACTTTTGAAAGTGGAAACTATTTTCATGCTTCTAAGTAATTCTGTGGGAGTGAATGTATTTGCAGCTTCCAGGCCAGGCAGGATGACCTTTCCAGAACTTGTAAAATCAAATCAAATAAAAATAGATTCAGACTTTCTTAAAATGAAACGGCTTGAAAGACTACGAACTGAAACACTGGAAGAAAACAGAACGTGCACTAGCAAATATACTTAAAGATGAAATTTTAAACTTAGAGTGACAGTATTTATGTCTCTGTCCCTCTCTCGCTCGCTCTCTGCCATTTCTATATCATTCTTATCAGAGCTCTGTCAGCCCCTAAAGTGACATTTTCCCATCCTGATCATTCCCAGGATAGAGAAGAAGGAATTTTTTTTTCACTTGGCTGATGCAAACAGCAGATCATCCTACAGAGAAACGTCAAGGACAGTTCGGAGTCCTAATCCCTGACCTGCCTGCCCTTTCCTAACTAGCTATTGACATTGAACTTAAAAAGCTGCAATGCTGAGATGAGATAATGAATTCTGTTTGCTTTTAGTGTGCGAGAGGAAGAGGGCGAGAGAGGGGAGGAGGAAGGGCTCTAGATGTAAAGGCTCTGTTATGGTGCCAGTCTAACTCGAATCTCCTAATATCTGAAACTTGTTTAAGGAAAATAACTGGAGAAATAAACACTGCTTCACCCGCAGCGGGTGGGAAGGACCGTACAGGCTGAAAGAGCATCGTTATCGGCTGTCGGCTGCACGGTGCCCACCGGGACAGCGCAGCCTGGCCAGCCCCCGGGAAGCTGGAGATGGCGCTCGGCGTGCGCGGGCTCCTTCTGCCGAGTCCGGACTTCTTCCTTGGCGTTTCTTCTGGCTCTGCTTCTCGCTGTTCTCTCACTGCACAGAAATGCCCAGAGTTATGCTCTCATTAACCAAGCGGGCCAGGTGACCCCGTTCGGTGAGTTCCTGAGCCGCAGGACATGAGCTCACTGCGGCTGCACACCAACGCACGTTCGCAGCTCCAGGCGGCCCCTGCATCTCGGCATCTCGGTCCCGGCCACCACTGGCCTCCCGCTCGGTCCTGCGCCCCTGCCTACGCGCCAGCACAGACGGGTCCCCTTCGGAGCCGCTGCTCCTGCTCCACTGACGCAGCCAAGAGAGACGAGAACTCCTCCTCTGGCCATCAACCAAGACCCCAAAGTCTCCTCTGTTTCCTTCTAGGATCAAGGGCTGCGTCCTGTAGCTTTGAATTATGTTCTTTATCCCTTTGTATTTTTAGGCAATTATTGGTTGGTTTGGGAAAATTTAGGAGCGGGTACTTACTGCATTTAAAATTCGTAGAGTAGCTCATCTTCACAGATGCTTCTGCCCTGATATCACTTACTCCCCAAAAACTCCATTATAAGTCTAAAGTGGAAAATGATTAAGTTTTGCTATCATGATCCCAGGAACATTCAGCTTTGAACGCCTGCCATCCACATTTTTAGAATGTTGAGTCAGAAAACCTGTAAATCATAATGTAAGTCACAAGACTTATTATTTTTAAATAGCATTTGCTGCTTGTTCTTATATTGTATATTGATATTTTTACTAAGCTTTCAATTAAGGACTCATTAATCACACCCTTATGAGTCCTGCTTCTGGAAGGTTAGCTATTTTATTATTTTGTATTTTAGCACTAAATATTCACAATTATTATTGTAGTAATCCTAAGATGCTGAGTGAAAACAACACAATTAATTACTGCTTCTGTTATCAGAAATATGAACAGAAATATATTTCTAAATCAGTGCTAAAATTCCAGATTTTGTCTCGCCTTATCTGAGACAGTGTGATACAAAGTCAGCAACTGTGTGTGAAATGCCAGCTCTTACAAAGTCAATAGGACTTGACTACAAGTTCAAATTTATCCTGAAAGTTTAAATTCTTGCATTTTACCAACTATATATATATATGTATACTAATCAGCTAAGCGTTAACCTCAGTGTAGCAGAGGGATTAACTATACAGGGCTATCTACTAGTCTACAAATGCATAAACCATATGAAAACTTGACACAAATTTTGAGATGTTGCATTTTATCAGTTCTGCAACTGACCCTCCTCCATGAGGAAAATTCAAAGTCAAGCTGACGAGTGGGTTTGAAATGGTTATTTCTCAGTTTTCTTCACTCATTGATATGTCTACCCACTCTTTGCAAAACAGAGCAAAACAAACCAAACCAAAAAACCCAGCTGCTGAAACAGACCTTTTTCTCTCATCTCTTCCCAGACATGCTAATCAACATAATTCATGGTAAGAAGGGAGGAAAATGAACATCCTCGCATGGATATTTCATCAAGATTCTGGAGAGCTTCATAAAGCAGCCTCTTTTAGAAACCATAAAATGAAACAAGACATATTTCTGGGGTTGTCAGCAGGTAGATCCACTGGTTTTGTGGTAAGTAATCTCTTTGGGAGGAAGTCTTTGCTCTGATGTCTGTGTTGGATGTTCTGTGGCTCCCCCCAGCCGCACCAGTGCAGGTCTGTTCACTGGAAGAGGAGGCGGTGATGATATTGCTTCTAACAACCAGACTGAAGTATAGCCCGAGGCTATCTTCCAAAGCCCCCTCCAAACAGCCTCTAATTAATTTTAATCCTGCCACTCCAATGAGTCCCAAGAGTGCAGCAACCAAAACAAAAAAAACCTTCATCAAGTCATTCAGAAAAGCTTTGACGGCATTGCTTCAAGATTTTAGGGCTCCAAGCAGAAAGCGTTGTAGAAAGCTTTTAAATGCAATTTTCCTTCAGTTTCTTTATTTTCTGTCCTCAAAACCATAAAAAGCCTATTTCTGATGAACAGTATAGTTCCCATTCCTCTCCAGGCCCCACAAGTTCACTCTACAAGGTGGGTGGCAGGTCTCGGGGAAGCCCACCATGGTCATCCGTGGAAATGGCCCTGCATAACCTGGGCTGAGCATGCCAGACCCTTCCCCCTTTACGTTCTCCTGCAGCCCTCCGTCGCCAGGCAGAAAGGCTGTTTGCAAAAGGGGAAACAGAAGCAAAATACAGCCAACCAGCATGCTGGCACCGAATCATAACCTAAGTCTCCAGTGATGTTGGCTCTAACGCCGGTGAACCATCTGCATGTGGCAGGAAGAACTGCGCTCTAAGCTCATAAAATGGTCTGCGTATTTTGTCATATTCTTTAGTATGAAAGTAGAAACGTTCATTCTATTTTTGTCTAGCAGGAGTGTTAATATAATAGCTCACACAGCCGGGTGAATATGAAATTTTGGGAATGCTCTCAAATTTAGCAGTAAAAACCCGCTGCGTGGTACACTTCTCTGCATTTACCTTTCCACCAATTTTTATGCAATTTGATTTTTGCTGAAAGAAACACTCATAGAAAACAAATTTCTGAATTGCTATAGAAGGTCTCCCAAACTGAATTTTAAATTTGCCTGTGCGTAAGAACATTGATAATGGAAAATGTTTATAAATAGAACGGAGGTTTTCATGAAAAGGGAGGCTCAGGAAGACAAGTACTAGCAATTACACTGTGATTTGAATAGGTGGCAAATATTTCCTTCTGCATCACCTTTGCAAAAAATGTATTCCTCTGTTGGTTTATTTGATTGTAGATGCTTCATGGAAGGAATTACGTTTTAAGGGTTTATTGGGAAAAGGACTTTGGCTGGCTGGAGATGTTTGTGTGAGGAGATGGAGACACTTAAAATGGTCTGTTAATGACATATCAGAGAAAGGAACATGAAAGAGGACTGGATTAGAAATGCAGACACACACTGTTATATAGATTATAAATTGGGGGCCACACAGTATTTTGTCCCCACATTTCCACAGTTTTGATTCAGTATATAGAACAGACATACATATTTTTTCCTCATCGCTCAATGCACGGCCCTCTTTATTTACTTTATACAATTCAAATGCCGCCCTGACGTCCAAGTTATTAAATTCCTTGTAAGCTTCTCCTCAAATCCCTTGTGATACAAGGTGCTATTATTACCTCTATTTTACTGACTGCGGAGCTGAGATCTATAGTGATTAAAGGAAAAGTATCTTCTAACTGTGGATGCCTAATTAAGAGAGGTCTACAAACTCTTTTTCTCAGAACACTTCTTATGTGTCCAAAATGGTCTTCAGTAGCAGTTGTGAGTACAAATTCAGACCCCTACATCTCAAATGAACCATGAAGAAATTGAAGAATACCCAATTAGTAACAGTCTGTGAAAAGTTAGGTTGAAGTGAATTAACTAGCATCACAAAGGAAAAAAGGTGGCAAAGGAAGGGAAAACAATCGGTTTTCCAAGGCAGCATTCAACCATCTTAACCATCAAATAATCCTTTCTTCTCCTTTTCTTAGGCTGATTCGCTACTTCCAACTTCTGGAGCAGACAAAAGAGGGATCCTACAGACAGCCGGTCCTCCACCACAACCCCTGGTCCTTCCTCCTCCTCGCTGGCTGGCCCCAGCAGGGGTCACTCAGAGCCCAGGAACGACAGACTGCCCAGCGCCGGCAGGCATGGGCAACCTATGGATCATGCTAACGCCACCATCATGTGTCACCACGCAACGCCGACATTATTCGGCATTTTTATTATCCCCCTACTTCTGATATTAACGTTGTGCCCAGCACGTGCCTCTCTGTGCACCCAGCCTGGCTTCGGTCAGCACCATCTATCTCCACCTACATCTGGAGGCAGACGGTGCCGACTCAGCCTCCTCCTGCTTTCATCAGCCTCCTTTCCTGGAACAAGTGGTGCTATCCACGTAGTCTCACTGGTTCAATACAGAGACGGTAAGAGTCTCGATATGCATGAGCTTATTGTATCCCGTCCCCTTAGCTGGTGATGATCCTCTCTCTCTCCCTGGCAAAGTACCAGACGAGGATGGACTTTACGCACCGTTGTGAAGTCTATGTTATATTGAAATGGGAGGCTCCTCCATCTCACGGGGGGGGATGAGAAACGCCAAACACAATGTTATTCTCCTGCTTCCACCATGGAGACAAGATGCCAAAGAGGAAAGGCCACAACCACGGAAATTCTCAAGAGCATCACGCATGTCTATGGCAAACGCCTAGGCGTGGTACAGCGTGCGCAGCTTGGAGCTGAAACTGAGGGACGATCTCAACACCTGGCTGAAGTGTGCCTCGTGGGCATCTGTTCAGATCTAACCCCATCCTCCTGAACACGTGAGAAATGCAGAGTTTGGGGCTTTTTTAAAGCTTACAATGTGGGTAAATGTTCACAGAAACAGATAAATACCAGATGCAAAATCCACCCACTGCCAAATGTAAAGTCTGAAATCTGGGCTGGAGAGTTCTGGAAAAAAGGTCGGTAGAATTCCTTAATATAAACAAAACGATGTATCCCTAACTATTTGTTTTAAAGGAATCAACTACTTGATTGGTGGGAGAAAAAAAAGAAAACCTATGGCGGACATGGAGAATTTCCAGTCCAAGTGGATTATGCCTGACAAAGGTAGAAGCAGCTAAAATAGCATTTTGTAATGGGAAGTATAACTACAAGGGTTCGTGCTGCGAACTGCCAGCACAGAATGTCTCAGAATACGTCCACAGGACAGCGATGCTGGCCAGACCTCCCCAGAGTTCACAGTGGCAGCAGAGGACTTGTCAGGGCGATGCTAAAATGCAGGGAAGCCGTGCGTCCCTGCGTGGAGTCCCCAGCCCCGAGGGCAGGAAAGGCCCTTCAGAGCCTCCTGGAAACAGGGCTGTCTGTGCCGCACGCGCTGCCGGGCAGCACGGAAAGGCTAAAATGCTGTGCCAGGTCACTGGCTTATAAATGTTTCCTCTGAGTTTTTCTAATGAATGCACTATGGAATATTCTAGATCTACACCAGTACCATCCTTGTGTGTAAAGACATGCTTTCTGCTTCCAAGGTCTACATACTCTACTCCATTAAATTCCTTGAGATCTTTTTTAGCACTTACATGCTACCTCCTTGCAAGCAATCCCATAGTATCTGGAACACTCCAAAGCGTCCGTGCCAAATACAGTGATTCATTGCGCTGCTTTAATAATGGGCAAGAAAAGAGGCTTTTGAGTTCCGTAACCCATAACAACTTTGAAAAGAACAAAGGACCCTCTCCAAAGTCACTGAAGTTAATAGAGCTCTTTTCACTGAAGCCTAACCTGAGTTTGTTGAACGACTAAATATAAGCTCCCTGCCATCTCACTCAAGACATTCTCTAGCTGTGGCGATAGTGGCTGTTCATTTTCTGCGTACCACCGTAATGAAACAAAATCATGGAAGGTTAAACAAAGACACTGATGGTCTATAGAGGTGATTGGAACCAATGAAATGGAACTACTATCCTCTGAACTGCCTGCTCTCCCCAACACCGCCGGCAGCACCCGATCCTCCAGAAGGATTTTTCAATCCTGTGTCTGCTCCAACAGTGAGCGTTCATCTATATCAAACAGATTATTCGTGCACATTAAGGAAACCGTTCTCTCTCCTCCTTTTCCAAGGACCACATTTCTCTGTCCACCAATGACAGGGGTCTCCCCCAGCAGACGGCACAGAACCCGCTTCCCAGACAGCGTGCAGAAAAGCACAGACAAAAGCATCAAGAGAAAACCAGTGAAGGACCATTATTTGAACCTGGCTTTTAGGTCTCTTGTGACCAAACAGCAGCTCACTGTCTTTTAAACCTGCTTCTTTTTACAGGCAGATATATAGAGAGGATAATAGGGTGATTAGCTGTAAAAGGCTGAAGTGGGGGACTCTCCCTTAACACAAGAATGCAGGCTGGTTTATCTTTCCCAAGACACGTTTAATTTAGTAGCATTTCAGTCATTCATTTTGTTTAAATACATTTTAAATATCTTACATATCCACATGGAAAAAACTCATCAACTCAAAGCATTCACTCCAGAGAATCTCATAGTTTATGGTTTTAAATGGAAGACTCTCACGACAACACCCTTCTTCTTCTCCATTTGGAACCAACTGCTCTTTTCAAACCTGATTTTCTAAGGACCTAATCGGGAAATGAGATTGCCTGCCTGGCAGTTCCCACCTCACTCCCAGTTTGGCCAATTTCAGCCAAAATGAAAGAACAGTAAAAGGCATTTGGTGTTACTCTAGGTGTTGAGCAGTTGCTTGCTGCTTGGAGGAAAGTGTTCCCGGGGAGAGGAAGCCCAGCTGCTGCACAGCCCGTGCGGCCACAGCTGGCAGAGCGGCCAGCATGGGTCTCGGCTGCATTGGCCTTAACATATTGTTCCTCGCACGGCCAAAATGCCAGAGAGATGGGAAGAGCTGGAGTGACTGCCGTGGGACAGGCAGAGGGGGCATAGGCACGGTCCTCATGGAAAACCAAACCTTGTGGATTGGCCTGCCTACAGAGCAATTCCTTTTGCTGTAGAATATTGTATTTCAGAAAAGCATAGTCTTAGGTTAAGAAGGACCTCCTGATACAAACACCAAAGACAAAATTCAAGTATCTCATAAAACCTTTGATTAGTTTACTTTAACATTTTGTGAGAGCATTATGAAGTGCTAGGTTTCCATGGCAAATGTTCTGCTGGTGTTTCCCTGCTTGACAGTATGAGATAACCAACTCGGGATGGGTAGAGGTGAGGATTACTGGGAATTAGAAAGACGCTTAAATGACACTTGACACGAGCTGACATTAGTCCATAGCACCAAAGGCAGAAAGCCATACCCACTGCTCCATTAGAAAAGTGAACGCCTGCCCAGATCACCACTGCAGCATCCACTGCGTGCTAATGGAAGGGGAGGGGGACTCGGAATTCAGGAGGAAGCGCACCCGCACCTCTATGCTGCTCTTTTGTATTTCAATTTTCTTTGGCCAGTGGGGATGATTTTATAGCATCACAGCAGAACATTATCTTTTATACTTTGACAAAATGAAACCGAGTCCTTGGGATTTTTTCACCCATTGCTCTCTTGGCTACTTCACTGCAGTACTATTTCATTACTTATTGATTTTTCAACATGCTGTCTGCATCGCTGTAATTTACACAAGTTCTGATAGCCCTCAGCAATTCTTAACACCTCAGGGTGAGATCATGGAGTTCACTTGAGATACCAAAGGTAGGCAACAAGTTCTTCAGAAAAGACGACAAATTGCAAACTTGATAGTCAAGGAGGAAATTTGAGCAGCTAGACGTGTATCAAACCCTAAATTATCAAGATATTTTTCTCAGCCAAATTGAATTAGAGCAAATTTGTACCCCAGAAATTACTCTCACGTACAGCTAATAAGGGACTGCAAAGTGTATGGCTAAACCCCAAGAAATTAATAATGCATGCCTCCTATATGGCAGCTGAACTAATGTTATTTTTGTTGTAACTGGAGATAACCACTGGTCTACAGATAGGCTTGTTGTTAGAGAACGCAGCTTCATCACGAACAAGGGCAGTGAACTACAAAGAGCTTCTCTTACATTGAGCTAAGCAACTGTTTCTTCTTCAAGCGCTTTTCCACATTTCTGCCGTTTTGAGTAACTCGGAGGCAGTCCCTGGTGTTCACCTTGGCCAGAAAGGACGGTCGAACCTGATGTCTCTGATACGACGCGATGTTGTAGGAGCGTATGTGCCCGTCTCCATTCTGCTGCCTCGGAGCTCCAAAACGGGGATGCTTCTGCAGGAAATGGGCCACTGCTTAAGAGATGAGCTCTAATCTTATCAGAGGGTCTGATCCTGCCGGCATCATGCACACTGATAGCACTTCAAATCACTTTAGGAAATCTCAGTCGATACTGACTGGCCTTTCCTTCTTTCCGAGTAAACTACAAAATGCTTGAGACATTTTTTAAATGCCTGTTTCTCTGCGGTTGGAATAACATTACTATGAACGATCTCGACTTTTTAGTCTGGCTTCCCTCTCACTGAACTATGATTTAGGAAAAAAAGATTTATACAGAAGTCTGAGACGACTTTTGGGTAAGGCCTAAAGGTCTCATGACCCCTGTATCTAGACCGATGTATCTACATGCACAGAAAGTCTTTTACCCTATAGGAAAATAGGAAGCTGAATGGAGAGATGGAGCAGTAAACCCAACAGCTAGCAGCTTCTATCAGTTTTCTCAATACATCAAAATCCCAAGAAAAGTGAGTTTCATTACAAGCAAAACCATACATAAGACTTACAGAATTCACCTAATGAAGGATAAGAAGATCTTGTGAGAACCTTTATGGGTGGATATTTAGGATATTTTTGTCGCCAGCTGTACTGCAAAGAACTGATAAAAGTAATACAAAATAAAACGTATAAGGACCTTCAATGGGGTTTACTGATGAGCTGGAAGTATAAATCTCTTTCTTCTGGTATGTGTACGTATCGTAGAAACTCTTTATGGTATGCAATAGTAAAAGCTGAAACCCTGAAGACAATTCCTCTCCCAGGTGGCTAGCTAGTGAGCATCTTCCATGTAAAGTGCAATCGAGTGTGACTCAGGTGGATGGGGCATCCTTCTGACAGAGGTAAGTGCCTTGCGGGATGGATGGAAGTGCTCTCAGACGGCCAGTTCGGTGGTCTGCCAGAGCTGCCTGGAATGGGGGAGATACTACGTGATTTTGTAGCACACACACCAGGACGCCTGTGCAATGGTCATAAAATCTTGGAAAACAGCCGGGTCCCTCCAGAGGCCATCTGCCCTGTTCCCCTGCACCACGATCTAAACCGGCAATCCTCTCGGTGCTATATATGCTCGGCGAATGCCTTGCAGTCCCAGTGTTTTTATGTGCAGGTGGATTTCCCAATAATCTCACTGACTTTCAGTTTGGAGATGCTATAAGAGAGCTCTTTATAGCAGTACAGCAGTATCTGAAATAGCAGATAAACCCCCACATCACCCTGCACACCTTTAACAGACCTTCCGCAAGCTTAAAGATAAAAGGATTTCTTCCACCATCGGGTTGTCATAAAAGTCTGAGGCTCTTGCTGCAGCGCATGCATGAGGGTTTGGCTGATTCATGGCACGGCCGTATCTCCTTGGGGCAGAGACTGCATCGCTATTCTGTGTTTGTGTTTTGTCTTGGAGTTCAGGAGTGTCCTTGGGCACTGTGAGAGTGTAAATGAGTAGAATAACAACCCTGTGCTGTGGTGCAGCCTAGGACTTTCCCTATGAATTCCAGCGTCCAAGAGGATGTTAACACCAACTTAAAAAAAAAATTAAAAATTAACTGACGCATACAGTATTGAAAAGCTTGGACAGCTGATTAAAGGGGCATTTTTTCCCTAATAAGATACAAGTATACTTAGATTTTGTTCTTTCTTGAGCTAGCTCCCATGACAGCAGGCATTATGATGTCATGAATCTGCGTTAGTAGCAAGAGCTTCAGATGCTTCTTGAGAATTTCATCGATAATTTGGTGAGAAATGATCCTGAATACTGAAAGCTGCAAACTGTCCTACACATCTGGCCAGAGGCGAGAGGGGCCGTGAGGGCTCTGAGCTGCGGCCGCAGCACGCACGGGGGAGCTGGGGGTCCCTCCTCAGCGGGGCAGGTGGGTGCTGATTGCCTACAGACGACACTTGCAGAAGGTCTTGTTGTTCAGAGGATCTTAAAGAGAACGGGACACTAACGACCACCATCTATACGACTTCATATGCTGATTAAAGCGACTCTTTGGATTTCTCCTCTTCTCATCCTGACTCTTCTGAGCTCCCTGTGCTTCTGCATTTGTGCACGCCCTCAGCATAGCCAAGCGCCAGCCAGCCACCCGCCTGGCACAGCCGGGAGCCCCCGGCTCTCGCAGCGTTGTGCCGCGGTGCTCACGGCTACAGGCGCTAAGTGTTATATCTTACTCCTCAAATCGGAACCAGGGAATACTTCCTGGAGACAAAAATGGATTTGTTACAACCCTGGACAAACGGTATCTAAGGAATGCCACCACCACGACTTGGGGAGATAATGCCGACGACGGTACAGAGTTCCTCCTAAGGGGAAAGATAAAGAAAGAGCAAACCAGCAAAGAAACAGTCTTCCAGCAAAGAGCTCTCAGCTTCCCGTGCCATGCATCGCTCCTCCGAGCCTCCCGTCCAGCCTCTGTGTCCTTTGGCCACACTGCTTTCACAGGGCTGGGGGGGTTCCAGTATCCCCACCAAAAGAACCGGACCCAGGCCAGAGTCAAGCTGGGAAAGGCTGCGGATGAATCGGTTTTACTGCAGGAAAATGAGTGAAGGAGCAAAGAGACAAAGCCAAAAGCAAAGCAAGAAGGATCTGAAAATGTCCTCATAATTGTTTATAAAATGCCACAAATGTAATGAAAAGCCCGTGAAATTCAACCCAAAGACTGCACAGAACTTCTGCTGCTTCTCTTCAGCTGGGAAGCTCTGCGCTGCTCTCATTTTTTGATAGTACTTTATATATAAAATGCTGAGTTTTAAATCAAAAGTCCTTTATTTATGTAATACTATTTTTCTTGGGACACTCTAGCAAGCTGCTACCATGAGCTGGGGGCTCTTTTAATGGGGCTTTAAATGGCAAATCACCCAGCATCCCACATCGGGACCCCCGAAACCAGCCAGACCCGTGATGTCCGTCAGGCCTTGCTGGGGTACCAGGAGGCTTTCTGGTTTAAGAAAGTTGCAGTGATTACAGTGCAAGTATCTCAGTTTGCTGGAAATCAGATTAAAAAATTATGCTTTAAACTAATTTGGATTTTTCAAAATATTGAAATTCTGCATGAAGCAGAAATCCTACATTTCTAGAAGCTATGTTCATTATAACTATTTAGAGTGATTTATTGAATAACTCAGGAAATCGAATTACACATAATAACATTTCTATCAAGAATATCAGTGTTTCATAAAACTCAGCTCATATCTTCAGAAGAGATTTAATTTTGTTGTAAATATTTTAAATGGTAAATAATCTGTTTCTTTATAATTTGTCCCAGTGCTTAACTAGCCAACCCATTACAAATCTACACTGTATCTCTCCTACTAATTTATAAACACCAACTTTCAGCTACTGGGAGTTTGATGCATCTTTCTCTGCTTGGTTAAAAGCTCTCTGATATACAGACTCCTCTTTATACCCTAACTGTAAACGTTTTAAAATCCCTCATTATATAACTGCCAGCATCCTTGCATTTCTCCTCAGAAACTAAAACAAATGGAAAAAAAAAAGACCAAAACGGGAAAAGAACCCAGTGCATAAGGAGCTGGTCTCTGTTTTGTGTCAAGGAGAATGAACTGAGATAGATAGATAAATAAATAAATAAATGTTTTTTAAAAATTGCAATTAATTTGGAGTATAATTCTTAAATATCAAATAGTTGCTTCTTCAGTGATGGCAGTAGATCTCAGCTCTGTCATCAGGGATGAGTGATCTGGCACCTGCTGACTTTCCCTGCAGCTCCGCCGTGCTGCTCGCGAACTCTTTATGGCTGGCTCTCAGCTCCGGGGTTCAAGAGTGACGACAATAAAAAGCAATCTGATTCCAAGGTGAATAAACAGAGATCGTTTTTTCATTCTGTTTTGCTTTGGGAAACCTGACCATTAGATTAAAGACGGAGAAACCGTTCCTAAGTAATGCCAAGGCTGTGGAGTTAAATACAAAATTTAGAAGCTCTGGAACCAGAAAGGTCTCAAATTGCTCCAGTGGCCAGACTGGCCTTGCTTTGCATGTGCATTTCTGGTTTTATTTATTTTTTATTGTTTTTAATCAAACTAGTACCTTAAGCTATTGCTTTTAAAAATTGTCAAGTATTTACATAACACTATATCTGCAAATGAGGCCAAGTTAATGATATTAATATTTACTGACCCATAACAACATATTTTATTCTGTAACTTTAAAGGAAAACACGAACGACATTATAAGAACCTTAACAGCATCACTTCCTGACTTTGCTTTTTCATCATTCCCACACTTCATTAAAGCTTTTTCTGTTTCACAGACGTGCACTTGTGCACACGTGTGCACACACGCTCATACTTATTTACAATTTTGATTGCACGAAACTGTTTATCAGCATTGTGTGAATAATGCCAGGAAAAGATACTCTTCGAAAAATCAATACGCTGAAAGTGCTGTTTTAGGGTTGCAGTAGTTGTTGGTTGTGTTTCTGAGTTATTCCTATTGACCTGAGTTCAAAAACAAGGTATTGATTTATAAAGTACCTTCAGTAAATAAATGCACATTCTTTCTGCTACCCCTAATAACCTGTAGCATACAGAGCAGGGTTTCAGCTCAGCTCAGGGAAGCGCAGCACAGGGTGTCAAGAGTTTTCCAAAAGCTGGCAGACTTTTTTGACAGAAAGGGTAATGGAGATAACGTTACAAAAGCAACGCGATTGACTGGGCTGTTAGCAGAAATTAAAAGAGGGGGGAGGAAATGGGAGGGTGATGACTCTGCTTTAAAGGAAGTCCTGCAAATTATTAGGTTTGTTGTGTATTTGCAAGTGACATACAGGAAAAACTCAGCTGGTTTTGTCCGATGGCAGAGATTCGTCTCCACTTGTGAGCAATCAGGATGTATTTTTAACTTTCACAATAAATGCTTTCTTCTCTGCCTGAAGGATAAAGTCCGTGCTAATGTGTAGATACGGGTTTTAATTAAAACCCCAAAACATCCAGCAGGTTTTAGACTAATGCTGCTACGTCTAAATTGGCAACAGTTTATAGGCGTGTGAACTCCCGAAGGAGCCAACGGTACCCTGCAGCTCGACCGCCCCGCTCCGAACCCCGGCCCTGCGACCCGGCTGTGAACCACATCCAGCCAGCGACTGCGTTCAGCACAAGCACCTGGGCGTTGCACCCGCACACCGAGGGACCGGCTGCAGGCTGCTGAAGTCTGCTGCAGCTGCTCGCTCGCGAATGTGGGTTTGCCGTCACAAGTCTGTCACCAATGCTGCGCCGGTTCAGCACGTACCAACCTTTAGAGAGAAAAGTATCCCAGATTTCGTCTTTATCTTACAATATGTCACATGAAACCAGTCTTATGGGAAATGAGACAAATAGCAATGTTAACCAAAAAAATCTGAAGAAAAAGCATATATAAAAAATATTCATGCGAGGTGACCATGCCTGTCTGGATAGTCCATGCTTTCAGTCTCTCGGGATATTTACTGTTCACAGAACCAAAATAAAAAACTAGCCCGCTCAGTATGACAATCTGGCTATACTGTGACGATAAATTTCTATTATTACACTTGTGTGACGAAATGCCTCTGCTCCTCACACCTTTTCAGTTTGGGGACCATCTCACTCGGGCATGCCAGGGGACGGCCAGCAGCAGACTGCAGGGAAACGAACCAAAACTGGCAAATCTGAGAGGAGACCTGGAAAGGCAGTCTTTATCCAAAGTACCTGTTCTGATTTAAAAGAAAATATTTCTGCCGCCACTGTTTTCCAAATCAAGCATTCATCCTGAGCGGGTCTTTTCTTCTAACAGTAAGATCAAATATAAGGCGGGATGGCTCCACAAGACCAAGTTTGCATCGCCAGCAAACTGACAACGTGACAGCCATGAAGAAGATGGTTATTAAACTAAGAGAAACAGAATTATCAACAAATCTCTGCTCTCACTCTGTTTCAAAGGATAGTTTCTATTTAGCTCTTCCATAGCATCTTTCATCTGATTTCCCACTGCAGACTTAAAGGAATTAGACAGTTCAACGAGGCAAGTAGTAAGAACAAAGCCAAACGCTTTGCTCCGGCGCTCCTGCCTTGCTGTTACTTAGAAATCAAGTTGTTTAGAAAGTACGAAAATTCATTTGAATTTTCATACATTCAGGAAGATTATAATGCCCATATATTGTCCTCATTTTTATTGCTATGGAGTGATCTTGTCAACAGCCAGTTGCTTTTTTATTGCCAGTCTTTATCCCTCGGTAGCATGATGCACACCCGTACCCGGAGCACGGTCCCAAACCGGGGCTGAGCACAGCTGGAAAATCCGCTGGGAATTTTCCAGTGTAGCATTTTTTCATGCAATTTGTCAGCCATGAACCACTGCGTGGGAATGTCTTCATTTAAGCCCACCTTCTGAGGAGTCCCAGCAGGTTTTCGACAGACCCCTGCCCACCCTCTCCACCTCAGACATCCACTAAGATGAAAGAAGATGGCTGTGTTCGTAAGCACACCTCGGGAAGATGTCCTGCACCCTGTACAAACAATAAATATTTCAGGTACTGACACCATTTATGAAGGGAGAGACAAATGCACTCAAAATTGATGAAATTTTTTAGACAATAAAATTCTTAGAAGAAGAATTCATTTTCATCATTTATGAATTTGAAGTGGCCACTCTATCCCTATTTTTACTATCGTAAACCATTCTGATGACAAATGTTACATGTATTTCCACAATACTGTTATAACTTAAGTTCATTTCATAGTTTTATTTCATTTCAAAAATTTATGGTCTTGCTACAGAGGTCATATATGAACAAGTGTAAGTCCTCTAAGATCTGTTATTCAGAAGCACTAAGCTGATGTTAGTTTAATTGATTCTGTGGAAGCAGCGATGCTTGTAACTCCTGAGAATAAGGGCTTTTCACAAACTGGCAAACTTTCCAGTGGGTAAAATAAATATTCTTCCGTCCTCATGTTAGAGGGTATATTAACAGCAACACCTCTTTAATGACACACGTTAGTTTAAATGCCATGTCCCAAAGACCCACGTGATCATGCTTTGTGGAGCCAAGCCACAAACACAAGCCAATGGCACGTGCCCACCATTCACTGCATGACGATTGCAATAGCCCGAAGGTTCCAGAGCCCGGGGTGACCCCAGCTGCCCTCAAGCAGCCCAAGGAGCCCCGGGGGTCCCCAGCAGCTCCCCCAGCCCAGGCCATGCACCGCACGCACTGACGCATCGGACACACCTGCGGCGGGATCTCTGAGCTTCCCGTGCACGCTTCCCAGGACAAACGTAATAAACCAAATTTATTGCCCGTTTTTCCCAACAGGATTATAGAAAGGGAAACAAAGAACTTTTGAGTTCTTCAAGGAAAGGCCCCTTGAACTTATGTGTGTGACCAGGAGATTTAAGACCACTTTTCCCAGAGTAAGTCTTGGAGCAAAGCTGTTCTCGTCCCATTTCTGCAGAGCTCTGGAGAAGATACAACAGTTGGGTCTGGAAGATCATTTCACTTCAGGATAGCAAAGGTTTAGCTGCAGGCCTGGTCGTGAACTGGGGTGCTGATGTCTCCCCATGTGAGGAGACAAATCAGAGCCTGGCCAGAAATACGGGCTCAGAAAGCTCAGTCAATGCTGCAGATTAAGGATATGAAACTACTTATGCAAGCCTCATAAAGCGTTATAGAGCAAACCATAATCAAACCAGGGCCGATGACAGCAGATGCACGACAGGAGGAAGACCAACAGCTCGTCAGAACCCCTCTGAACGCCCCACACCTTCCGCCCATCCCGGCCCCATTTCCCCCCGTGCTCTGCAGGACGGGTTTCTGCTCCCCACGTCCCGGCCAGGCAGATGTGAACCCAAATTCCACAGCTGCATGGCAGGCGAGCCCAAAACTGGAACCAGACGGGCAGCTGGCGGGCAGCGCCATCCCAACTGGGCCCAGCGCCCACCCGCCATCGCTCCAGCACCGGAGGGTCCCTCCTCCATGCGGCACATGCGGGACTGGGATCGGGACCAGGACCACTGCTGTGACCTTCATAAGAGCTGTGACCAGACCGAGGTCTCCCCAGCACCATACCCCTACCTCTGAGGGACAGTGCTAAAACCCACGCTCCCCGGTGCTCCCCGGTGCTCCCCGGTGCTCCCCAGTGCTCCCAGTGCTCCCCACACGCTCCCTCCGTGTGCTCGCGGCCCCGGAGCTGCCCCATGGGAGGCAGAAACCAGAGCGCTGTTTTCCCCGGTCGGTTTTCTATGAGTTCTGCTGATAATAACATTATGGTTTTCCCTGCGCTGGCAGTCGGATGAGAGGAGCCTGCAGCCTTCGGAGGGATCGATCCGATCGATCCCAGAGGCTCCATGTCATTTCCAGGGGATTTGCTAAAGAAGCTACTTATGTCCCTTTTTCATTTTCACCAACTCATTACCAGCTGCTGCTGCTCCCTGCATCTCAGCAGCACCTGCAGGAATGAAACCGTCCGCTCCCGTCCGCCTGATCCTGATTTAGATACCTTTTCCACAATTAAATGCCGCCGATCGGAGCTGAAGGCTAAGGGCGGGTGACGCCAGCACGCGAGGTTCGTTACCCGCCTCTCCCCTCCGCGCAGGCACGCACAGACATTCTTTTTTTTTTTAAAGGGCAGCCCAGCAGCAGACTAAGCAACTGATCCCCTGGCTTAACTTTTAAATTAAGACCATTGTAAATTTGGGAACTTGAGAAGAGATGGAGAGGACACCCATAATCCTTTGCAAATGTCAAGTGGCTCTTGATATTGGTTACTTTTCAAAGGTAGCTAGGCTACAGCGTGCTGCAGTAATGAAAAAGCCCTGCCAGGCCCACTCCATAGGGCTTCAGTCAATATACATAATATTATTGGGCTTTGAAAGGATTAAAGATTGTTTCTTTTGCTTCCTTGTAATATGGTGATCTCTTGCGCTTAAAACTCCGAATGTGCCTTCTCCTTCAAGGGAGGATGCCACGGGCCGTGGGATGCCCCGACGCTGCTCCCTCGAGCGTGCCCGTGCCCGTTCCCCTCGGCATGCCGCCCCGAACGGCCGGCACAGCTTCCCGGGATTTACTTGGTCCCTTCAGCCGTTTCTGCTGATAAAGGCATTGCACCATTCTTCCATGCTGAGAGGCGGAAGGGCAATCGAGAGGTTTTAAAAATAAAAGTTAAACAACACTGAAAGTCTTGAATTATCAACAAGACCCGAGGGCGGACTGGAAAGTGTTGAAATATTTGGAAAAATACCATTTTCCTCTACATACTACTCAAAAAAGTTCATAGATCTGTGTTTTGACTGCAAGAACTCAGTTCCTCACAAACACCTATTAAGTACAAGAAATCTTAATAATTAGCACTTATTTGAGTCTCCTGGGGCTACTCTGAGCCATCACAGCAGCTTTGTCAGAGGAGGCAGCGCAGGATGAGACCCCGAAGCAACGTGACTCCTAACGTTAGACCTCCTCTGTGAGGCTGGTGTTTCTGAAAGCATCATCTCCTGCAAAAGGCACACGCAAACCTTGATTCAAGGGGTCTCGGGCACAGGACCTTGTAGTTGAATTATTGTCAAACCCGTAGTTTTTATCCTTTCACATTTGTATTTTCTTTTCTCTGCTCTCTGTTATATTCAAGAGAAATGGAGAACTTGAGATTCACATGTAGGAGAGAGCAGGGTTTGGCATCCTGGACGTCGGCAGAGCCTGGCGCTCCCTGCGTTCCCTCTGGGCCGGAGAGAAGCTCCTGAGATTTAATGGCAAAGATGAGAGTTTCCAACACCTGAGCCGATACACTTTATTAGATGTGGACTGATCCCTCACCACTGCATCTTTACTGAAGTCATTAATCTGTAACCGCTTTTCTGAAAAAAGTAGTTGAACATAGCGCTGTTTTCCCCTTACTATTCTTACGATACTACGATCTGCAACAAAGGAGGTGGGGACCAGAATCTGCAAACCCAAGCAGGTGAAGAAGCAATATTTTCAGCTCAGACCATTGAAACATGGCCACACAAAGTCTGATTTACTTTGGAAGCAGAAATGAGAAGTTTCGCGGTACCGCCGCCATCCTGGCACAGTAACGTGTGCAGCAAGGTCTGACGGTTGCTGGTTCTGACAGTGCTTATCCCAGTGGATATTTCACACTGAAAATTACCCGGATAAGTAACTTTCCATTTCAGCAGAAGAGACCAAAAAGGGGAAAAGGAACGAGAGGAAATGTTAGAAGTTTTTACACAGTATCTTAAAAACCTAAATCTCATGAAAATTTTTAACTGAAACCCTAACAAAAGTGCTTCTGCAGGTTTCAATCCATTAATCCTACCTGAGGTCTCCCTGCTGTAAGGGCTGATCCAATGTCCATTGAATTCAAAGAAAAACTGTGTAGCTATGCCAGTGAATAAAGCCTTTGATTTCAGATTTATTTCAAAAAGAAAAATGTTCTATATTAAAACAGCAATAAATAGTACGGAGCATTTACGGACTAGATTACATGTTACGTCAGGTGCTGGAAATAGTTTTTCTGAGGTCAGGTGGGATAACCAGATGGGTCACTTCCCACTCCAGTCCCGCTGCCGGGGCATGACACTGCCCTGACCCACCAACACCGAGCTCCGGCCAGCTCCGACGCAGCCAGTTTAGTTGGTTTTGCAGGTTTTGGATGAGCCCTGAGTTAGCTGCCGCTCTGGCCACTTGTTTATGGAAATGTAATGACCACAAATGTCTGATTTAAGAATGATTTTGGTGATTGTGCTGTGTCACCAGAATTAAAGTAATGATCACAAAAAACTGTAGTTTTGCTTTATTATGCAAATTTTTCTTAGAAGGTCTGGATAAAAGAATTAGTAAGATATGGGGATCCAAAGCCCGAGACAGTCTGAGTTCTTAAGCATTTACCTCAACTTTCCAGGGCAACATGTATCCAAAATGGAATAACCAAAAGGTTTCAAACATCTCTGGTTTTTCTGATGCTTGTGGGGACAGGCACAAAGGCAGCGATGGCAGAACAGTTTAGCTGCTGATATCCTTTATGAGATACCTCGAGATGCCATAAACTTTCCTAACATCATGTAAGTATTTATAAATGTCATAAAACCCCCACCCAGACTTCAAACTCTACTGAACAGCTCTACTGCAGCAATCTGCAAGAGAGGAATCACGCGTGAAATGAGGGGGGGATGAGGAAAGAGAACCAAGGAGCGGAACGAGACCGATCCAGAGACTGGAGACGTGGGCATTGCACCGAGCTAATGGGGAAAGCAGGGAATAAGGACTGAAGAGCTACCTATATAATGATCTTTTATCAAATCAACTCTCTTTATAGGTATCTCACTGTCTCTTTCTTCTTCTGTGATCACCAAAATCTCAGACTTGCATGACGCTTCTTGTCCAGCAACTTGGAGAAACGAGACCTAGCCCCGCATTGCCTGCAGGTATTATGCCTACCTCTACCGGTAAAAGGTTCTCAAACGTGATTTTGAAGACTACAGCACAAATAGCCCAAGTCCATTAAAACAAGTGAATAATAATAAAAAAATAATCAAAGGATTCTAGACTGACGGGGTGATCGATTAGAGGTTAAATACCTGACAATTGTTCAGGTATCACTTTGGGGATTTTGTTTTCCTTTTAATGGTAATTTTAATTTGAATTTTCAGGCCAACAGTTGTATTTCTTGAGAAATCTATATCATTCTCCTAGCAGTTTCCTTTAAATAACTGATGGATCGTCACAATCTAAATTCCAATTTAAAAGATTTGTCTGTAAGAAAATCCCAATCTCAATAAAAGGTAATGCAGCCGAAGCTCTTCAAGCCAGGCTGATGGCAATAAAGCAGCAGTGAGTTTCTATTAGCTAGAATAAGTTAACAGATTCCCAGTAATCCTTCCTATTACCACTAAACACCTGAATACAGATGCCACCTTGTAACTGAAGATGGATTTTTAATTTCTGGAGAAGTAAGATCCCGTACACCCCTTGTGCGGGGCAGGCGACGAAGGAGGGAGTGGTGTGTGTTAGACCTTTGCCAAGAAAAGGTTTCACATTGCAGAAGTCCATGGGATGCTGCAGAATGGTAAAGTCATTCATCACATGTATTTAAAGTTGAATTTGCTGATATTTTATGGTATTGGATTTTATTTCTATTAACATTTTATGCTGAAATTACAGAATGATTCGTGAGTACTGAATTTTTGATTGCTTTTATACTTGCTGGGACACTATTAACGTTGATTTACGTTAATAGCACTGTAAGAAGATATTAACAATGAAATTTCCAAAAGCACTTAGCATCCCATAATTGGAGTTAAATGACAAAAAAAATGAGGGGATAATAAAGTATATAGAGAGACAGAATTTTTGACAATACTCCCTCTAAACTGTATTTTTCAGGAAGAATTCGTGCAGGACAATTTTATAAAAGAATAAAGTCACCCATCAAGAAAAAGAACCCTTTCCGTACTGACTGAGCAACGTGACGGCAAACAGAGACGTAGGTCAAGCACCGCCTCCCTCGGGCACTGGAGACAAACCCAGGATCTCGGGGGAATGCTGCAGGTTTTACATCTTCACACCAGGTGGGTGCCGACGCTCCGAGGCTGCAGAGCGCTGCTCTGGAAATCCAGGAAACAGCAGTGGGAGGCTGAGGCAGGAACGACACTGAGCAGGGGAGAAATTAGCCGAGTTTCGTCTTTTGAGCCTGGGAGACCGAAGTTTCTCAAGAGAGGGATTTAAAGCGAATGCAGCGCAGCAGAAGGACGCAGAGACGCGGGGCAGGGCGAGCGGAAGTGAGGTGTGCTCGTCTCGCTCCAGCACTCGTGGTTGCCTGTTCTCCCTGCGCGGCAGCCAGGCCACAAACTGTACCCGCGGTGGGGCAAGACCCTCTGCACGTGGACGGAGTTGAATACATCTCTACCAAGCTACATCGCCACCAGGTCGAGCCTAGAAAAATCATTGTACAGCAATTTAAAAGACCTGTTCCCTAGGAAAAAAAATAAAATAAAAAGCTTTAGGTTTAAATAGGTTCCTTCCCACTTGATAGTCCACGCATGAAGGCAGTGACGAAACCTCGCAGCACCCGTCTACCTTCAACACCTTGGCCCCTTCTGACATATTGACCCTTGGTAGTGGCTGGCCAGCATCACGCTCTGCCGATGGAAGTCCTCCACAAGTTTAGGAATTAGCTGCAGATGACAAAGGTACCCGAAGGAGTAGAAACAGGATGACTGTTTGCAATTCCAATGCATAAAATCTCCTAAAATTGAGTAGTTTCAATCGCGCGCATATCTCGGGACATTGCGTGAACTCATCCTGAACGGGAACGGTAGAAGCTGCTCTCTGGCGCAGTGGGGTGGTTTGACGTTCCCGGCGGGGGCTGCCGGACGGCGGAGCCCTGGGTGGGGGGTGGGCTGCCCGCACGGCGCTGCTGCAGAAAGATGCAAGAGGGGAAACTAGCCCAGACAGAGAATTCTCATTTCGCAGAACACTTACGACTTTCTTCGGTGTCAACTCAGGTTAAAACAATTTTTTATTTCTTTTTAACAGAATTCCTACAAATTCTACTTTGATATCACTCATATATTGTTTTTAAACCTTCTCTTTCCATTAAAAAAGCATCAAAGTGCTTTTTGTTAAAAAGTGCTGCAATGCACTGTTTTCAACACATGCCGTTAGATTGCTCATTTAGTCAAAGAACGTATAGGGCGATGTGACAAATTATATGAAAACTTGGAACAAAAAAGTAAACTTGAAACAAAAATCTTAAAATAGACAACATAAAGAAACAAAACACACCACTTGATTTGCTTCAAGTAGTACTGGAAAAAAATGCAAAAATTTTTTGTATAGATGTGTTTTATCAGTTTTGTTTAAATGACATTTTTGGCGGGGGGAGAAGAAGAAAGAGGATATGCCAAAACATTGTCAGACAGTTTTAATCAAGAAAATAAGTATGCTGGAAGAAGGTCATTTTGTCATTTTACTCTGACCGGGAAGGAAAGCCACGTCAGAGTTTTGTTAAAAAGAAATCGTACCAGCATAATTTTATGGTCCGCTAAAATGTGGAAGAAAGTCATATTAGAAGTCCAATTACACCGTAATGAATGAAAAGTCTTGGCTGTACTTCGGAGAATAAACACGTAGCAACAGCATTCTCACCAAAGTGATGACACACCGGGCGCGTGATTCAGAAGTGACAACAGCCAAGGAAATCTGAACCAGGACCGAATCCAGCTCTGTTTGGGGTCCACAGGCTTCCTGATGGCAAGGTTGGAGGGGGTGCTGGGATCTCACGGTCCAATGATTTCAGCCCCAAATCCAGACATGAAGCTGCTGCGGCGGCTTTTTTTAAAATATAGAATAATATATGAAGAAAAGCATAAATCTGAATGTAAAGACTTCAGCTGAAAAGGAATCTGTGAGACGGGTGGGTAAGTTAATTACCCCATCGGGTGGGTAAGTAAGTTAATTACCCCATCGCTCACCCCCACACAATGTCTCTCCAGGCAGAGTTCGTCTGGCTGCAGGTTACAGCCACCGGCTCGGGGAGGTACCAGCTGGGGAACACCTTCTGGTTTTGACCGCGAACAATAAATACATTGGCCAGTAAATGCAACATTTGTTATTATACAAAAGTAAAAAGAATTTTTGTTTTCAGAGATTAGACTATATTTCCCTTCAGGGGAAGAACAACTGTTTCACAGACAGAGCTGTATTTGGCTACAGCTACCTTCACCTAGTTAAACACACACAAACAAATCCCAAACCAACCCCCTTTTCTCAGCAGGAACCATACTTGCTTACGCAGAAGATCTGTCAGCAGACCAGAGTAAATAGATCAAATGGAGCTGACATGCCACTAAATTTCATATGCATCCTCAGGTCTTTAACATTCCTATCTACCCGTGCATTTAAAAGGTAGTTCTGTGGAGTTCTTAAGTAATTCTATCTCAATACCAGGCAAGAGTATCAAACGCACGGAAACGTAACGACAAAAACACTGACTGGTACGTAAATTAAAAACTGATTGACGGAGAGGTAACTTAGACGAATCATTAAATTGGCATACGATTGGAAAAACCCAACAGATCAACCACGCACGCAGCGTCCCAGCTCAGCAGAGTGCGACGGACACGCACCCAAGTGACACAACGGACGGGGAAACACTGGATGGCCGGAGAGCCAGCTCTGAACAAGTGCAGGGCCAAGGGCCAGCGAGACGACCGGCTCGGTACCAGGCTGTAAAGCGGAAATACCGAGCTACAGAACCAGGTGACGGGAGGCAGGTATATGAGGACACACGCTGTGCCTCACCCCGCCACGCTCCGGGATGTTCTCCCAGAGCCTGTTTCACCGTGGCAGAAATACCACGTCCGGTGGGGCTGACGCTACAGCCTGAGGGGACCTGCACCAAGAACACTGCCCTGCCGGAGCGGAGCTGAGGCTGGGGCACCAGAAAACCACTATTTCTGGAGCAGAAGTATCAGGAAAAGGTGGATTGTATGTGGAGGAGCTTCTGGGAACAGCAGAGAGGAGGCGGCCGTGTCCCTGAGAGCAAGCACCGATCTCTGCGACACCGAATCCTCCCGACGGTCCAGCACCTCGCTCGCCTCTCGAAGCCATGCCTCTGGCGAGCACCTGCAACGTCCCAAGTGGAAAAATGTAATTTTATTAAGGCTCTTCTGGCTTCACTTTCAGCACCTGCACTGCAGCAGAGCATACAAAGAAAGGTTATGAAGAATTTCTCATTACGGCCACGGGCGCAGGATTCATAACATCCCCCGGCCAACCTCCGTTTGCTTCCCTCTGTTAATAAAGCGCGCGCTCGGCCCACCTGCCTCCCCGGCCCCTTGCCGTGTCGCCCACAGGTGCCCCAACCCTGGGCCACCCAGCGCATCGCCCCCTCATCCTTCACGGAAGGGAAACTCCTTCTGCTTTACCTTCTCTAAATTCTTATTTCATGGGCACCTTCATTTGCAAACCTCCTCTTGGAGGCCCAGAGCTGTAATTAATCCATGTCACAGGAAAGATGTAGTGTCGGTAGAATTTATGACTGGCTCTGAGCCGCCGTGATGAGCAGGGGCACCTCAGCCCCTTGTGATATAAATGCCTCCGCTAATTGGATTGCGGGAGCTAATCAGAAGCTGGAGAGAGAATGAACGCGCTCAGCCTCCGCGCTGCTGGCGTGGGCTGATAAAGCCGGCAGCTGCGCTCGGGGAGGAGGCGCGGGAATTGCATCCCCGTGCGGAGCCGTGCCCGAGATGGCTATCGCAGGGTGCCCGTGGCCACCGCGGCACGGGGTGGCCGTGGGAGGGAGGACCGCAGCCGGCCGAGGAAGGTTTCACAGCCGGCCGAGGAATGTTTCACCGCCGGCCATGGGCAGACGTGCGCAGCGGTGCGCAGAGGGGGTGTGCAGGCACACGCAGGTGTGCGCAGGTGGGCCGCGAGCGGTGGGAGGCGCGTGGAGACCCCGCACGGCCCTGACACACCGTCTCTGGCCAGAAGCCGTGAGCTTCCTGACTGGCCGCTCTGGCAGGCAGCACCACGGGCAGCCCTGGGCCGGGGCGTGGTGGTGGCACCGCCGCGGCCGCCCCGCTCGCCCGGTGTAGCTGACACCTCCTCGGCAGTCCTCAGGGTCTCCATTGTTGACCTCGAGCGTTGGAAAGGGGGCTGAATACTCCATGATCCCGAGACCGTGTCTCTCGACACCTTCAGTACCTGCCTTTCCCCAGACAGGCAGGAAACCAGAGGGGTGGAGGTGGAAGAAACCCGACATGGACACTCCTGCAGTAGGAGTAGTGTTGGCTACGCCAGGAGCAAACTGGGCGAGTGTCACCTGCCAGGTGCTCCACGCACCACCGGGGCCTCAGACGGTGGGCGGGCGGGTGGCGGGTCCCGAGGACGGGGCCAGGCTGCTGAGATGGATCCAACCACGACCTTCAGAGCAGCTCCAAGCTCCGTTACTGCCCCCAAGCCCTGGCCAGGGCGGACCCGCTCACGGGGAGATGGGAAGAGCCCTGGCCGGAGAGGTCTGACCCGACCGCACCGCACGTGCATGGCCTGGGCACGCGCAGGTCCCCACTGGAGAACGGGGGGGGTTTTGCAATCTAAGGCTCTCCCACATTCAAACAGCTTTTAGTCTTCTCCAAGTGCTTCTTATTGCCCTTTATTTTCCTTTCTGTCTCCCTTTCTTGCAAATACATGGATTCGAAAGTAAATCCTGAAAACGATGACTAAAAACAGTAATCCCTCCTTACAGGAATACTTTTCCACCTTCTTAAATCTTTTTGGAGGCGAAAGGGAAAATAACCCTTGTATTTATGCAAATTTAAAAGTGGCGTGTGATGATGGAAACAAAACAGTGCTGGACCGCAGCCAAGGCATGGCACCGACGGGGCCTCTCAGCTGCTCGCCTCCCGATTCTTCGGGGGAAGCAGCTGTAGAGAAATGAAAATACAGAAGACCCCGCGCACACCCGCCGCCGCCCGCGCACGCATTCCAGCACCCGTCACCTCGGAGGCGGCAGGACGCGGGCTCCGGCCAGGCACTGCCTGCAGCCGCTGCCCGAAGCACCCTGTCGTCCCCCACAAGCCTCCCTGTCCCGCTGTTCCCGATTCCCCTTTCAGGAATTTACAAACATTTTCCGCAGATCAATATCTGTATTGATTATTCATTGTGAGCGAGTCGTGTGTCTTTGGTGATCCAACCTGGCAGAGTGAGCAGCCAAAGGCTGCTGCAGTTACGGGGGGGGGGGCGGAAAAGAAGAAAAAAAGAAAAAAAAAATCCACAGAAGGCGAGAGGGACCCAGATCTTGCTGGGTTTGCCGCTGCCAGCAACGGAGACGGATGGAGAGGAAGGAAGGGAGAAAATGGGAACGGCATGAAAAGGAATGAAGAGACGAGGGAGCTGAGGAGAGAAAGCGAGAGCAGGAAAAACAAAGTCACCGATGGAGAACTGGTGCCGGGGCACGCCGGCAGCCTGGAGAGATTCCCAGCCTCACGCTCGCCGTTCTGCACACAGATGCGGTGGACTTATTGCTCCGGGAGCGAAAAGTGACTCACGGTTTTGGTATCTGCTACGTAAGAGCTTTGGGGGGATTCCTTGGCTGGCTGACAGAAAGGGAAGAAAGCAGCAGCAGTGAGGTAAAACGCGATCCCTTCCTCCTGCCTTCCTGGGAATACGCGTCGCCCGGGCTGGCTGGAGCAGCGAGCTGCTCGCTTATGATATGCAAAAGGAGAATAATTAAAAGCGCCAGCATCACTTGCAAAGTGAGTAAACACAAAGCCTTTCAAAACATGCTCTTCAGCTAATGAGAAGCTGTAATTTCTTATACTTAAAGGCAAAAAAGACACTGATGAGACTCAGTGGAGTGTGTGTGCATGCGCGCCTGCGTGTGTGTGCATGTGTTTGTAGATATGAGAGAATCAGTTAATTGTTGATGATGTTTAGAAAAGGGATTATGAGAAAAGACACTGAAATGATGACAGGGAACATCTTGGATCAGAGCCAAAGAAATAAAATAATCAAGGACAATCAAGCCTGCAGCTCCGGAGAAAGCGCCGACTGTTCTGCCGGGGACTTGGAAGGAATTTCCCCGCGCTGCCGAGCTGCAGCTGGAATACGTGCTTGGCACCAGGAGGGAGAACTGCAAGGAGCAGTTTGCTTGGAGCACGAAACAACAGAAGAGAGAACTATGGAGCTGTGCTATAATTCAGAGGTTAAACAGCTTTGTCTGCTTATGTGTCAGATGGAGACTCGGTTTTGCCCACATCTGACCTGCTCTCTGAAAATGCAACTTCTGAAATCCTCTGCAAGCAGAAGCTGACGATTCTCCAGACGCCTCTCCAGAACTGCTGTGGTGTTACGAAAACAAAGAAAAGGGAGCTTGAGGAATTAAGTTCTCCTGTGGCTGCAGGACCTGATGGACCTGACCATGGGAACTGGCTCTGGAATCGAATCTTCCTTAATTCTGGAACTCGGAAACCCCTTATTCGGGTGGGGGGTTGCAGCTCACTGCCTCCAAGCACACAGGAAAGGTGACAGTCATCGGGAATAGCAGGAGCAAGCCTTCCTTCCCACCTGGGCGTCTGATCGCTGGCCTGAACGAATGGATTTTAATAAATGGTGGCTTTCTCTTGGGCTGAGGTTGGGTGGGCAGAGAGGACAGAGGGAAATTTAATCCGTCCTGTGACTGCTATGTTGTAAGTGAGCTACAAAAATGCCATCTCTTTGTTTTGGATGTTAAACTCCGTCTTACTTCATTGTTGCTGAATTTTGGCACGTTACACTCTGGGCTTCTCCAGCAGCAGAAACACATGGTCTATTAAAGTGGGAATCTTTGGGGACGTGGAGGCAGAGAAACGAGCCAATCATACATGGCTTTTCCACATTTCATGTTTTTCAGCATTTGCAGAAAGCTTTTCGGATGGTATGTATGTGTGCGTGCACCAGGGAGGGCGGGAGGGGGAGAGGGGGTGCGCACGAGGGGGAGCGAGCGCATGGCAGGAGCAGGCACGATGTTGGGGTATGTCTGTCATGGACGCGGCGCGCGGTCCGTGCTGCCAGGCAGACACCCCTTCCCCTGCGCCGGGGCTCTGCCGAGCCGGCTCAGACCTGAGCAGAATGTTAAACGCAGAGGACTAGATTAGCATACTAACCAAGTCGTGTCAACCCCCGGCAATCAGCAAATGGCCATCTCCTCGCTCCAGCCGGCGCGGCAGAGCCTGCCAGACGCTTCACCGTGTCCTTTGTCAGATTGCTTTTTATGTTTGTATTTAGCTTTTGTTTTCCAATCGGACCCTAGAAATTCATTAACAAGAATGAAAGGCAGAGATGCAAAAACCTATAATGAAAACAAATGATCTATTTAAACGGTGCTCAGGCTGAAAGGAGAGGTCTCAGCGCTGGGACCAGGAGAGAAGAAAATCCGGCAGCCTGGAAAATGCCTGGACACACGCATGTCCCTTCCCGTGCCAAGGCTCCGAGGAGACAGTTACTACAAAGCCGGTGGTCTGCGTAAGGATGTTGTAGCGTTGTCTCTACAGAGCCTCAAAGAAACGCCAGCCACCAGCCAAAAAGAGAAGTCTTCATTGTTCCTGCTCTGACTGCGATATCGTAATTACTGCTACTGCCGCTAGACGGGCTTTAATTAGAAAAAACTTTCAGTGCCTGTAAACACAAACTTTTAAAATTATTTGAGTTCATTCACATCGTTCCTCCTGCTCCGAAGCAGCAGCTCCGGTCCTGCAGCCGAACGGCGAGGGCACGCTGTCAGCGTGTGCTGCAGGTGACCCGGGGACGAGGCGCTGCCGCCATGCGCCGGAGCTTCGGCGCGCCCCAGCCGGCACCAGGGATGCTGGACCTGGTGCAGCAGGCTGTTCAGATGTCGCCATCTCTGTGTTATTTCATAAACAAATTATTTCACAAATGTTAACGTCCCCTAAACTGTCATATGGTTGTGGAGAATAAAAAGATTTAATCCAAGCATGGTCTTTTTATTAGGATCTATCAAATAAGGGAAAATTTGAAATTATCTATGTTGCATGGTTTTTATTTTTAAATGGCGTGCAATTAAATGGGCTTTAAATATCACAGGGGCATAGCTTACATGTTCGTCAACAGGATTTTTAGGCAAACGTGAATGTGCAGAGGAGGAGAACGTGACCAGCCCCGGAGCTCCCCGCGTACTGCGAGTGTGCAAGTCTGCGAGGTCAACGCCAGGGACAGCCTGTCTGCAGAGCCAGGGATGCTCCGCGGGCTGCTCACACCCAAGTGCAGGAGCCTGAACGCAGCCTCCCTGAAAATGTGCCCCTGTCACAGGAACTTTCTGAGCTCTGGGAGTCTGCGTAATTTATATTTTTGGGAAGCAGGAATGTTAGCAGGGAAAAAGGAAAATGTGTTTCAGCCCCCTTTGTCATTCTGTCCTCTGTTCGTACTGCGGGCTGGGTGATGTGGGCAAAGGCTCTTCAGCTCCGTGTGCGACTAGGGAGGTATCGCCGCTAGTTCCAGCTGATTTACACCAGCTAAGAACCTATAGCTTAAATGTTTTAAAGACAGACAATGTAAAGATTTTATCTGTTGAAGAAACTGGACGAAAATCTCTTATGCATTCCAACACCTGCCATATGTCCACATCTTCCGGTAAGGAAAACAGCCACCGAATCAGCTGGTGTTTAAGGAAAGCTCTCTAATTTATACATGGTAAGGACTTGCTGGATAATCTTACTCAGTGTAGTTTAATCTACCTTCACAATTAGATAAACAAACTGAAACCGTTAAGAATCTTCAAAATTTATCCTAGATTACAACCAGTCCTTATCATCAAACTTTTCAGTGTAAACACTGCAAAGACTGGTGAAATGTTTGCTGCTTGCTAGGGATTCCTACCGACCGCTGCTGGGCTATTTATGATGTGGGACCAGAGAGTTTTGGGGCCACTGAAATGAAACCATAGTTTCAGAGTAGCTTCTGAAAGAGCCTTGTGCCAGTTAAAAAAAAAAAAAAAAAGTATTTTGGGAAATCACACGAGAACTGTCTATCATATATGCCAGCACATCACCCAGGGGATGAGCTGCAAATACATTCCCACTCTTTTTTCAGTATTTAAATAAAATAGAGGAAAGTTACTAAAAACACATTATATTCTTATGCCAGAAGATCAAGACATACTCAAATTGAAGAACAACCTGGAAAAATATGAGCAAACAGACAAACAGAAAGGCTATTGTTCTGGGGGGGGGGGGGGGGGGGAAGGGAAGCTCTTATTTGGGATGTTCATCAGTAATTTAGGACACTTCTTACCCACTTAACGAACAGAACAAACTTTAGGCAGCACCTGCCAAGCGCTGAACCAAACAAGGATGTTCCAGCCTTTTCCTTGCTGTCAGTAAAACCTGCAATTCAGAGCACATGCTCCCTGTCCGACTGCAAACCAAACCTCTCTCCCTCCAGGAGAAAGCTGCAGTGCAAATGTTATTTGCCCTCTGATACAGAAACATGAATTTCTCTGGATGGAACAGTGACCATGGCCACAACCCAAACCAGCGCCAGAGGTGAATCTGGCTCCCCAGCGCTCCCCGTCCTCCCGCCAGACGGGGGATGCTGCGTACCCTGTGGTTTGTGCCCAGGGCAAGCGCCGTAAGGGCAGCAATACGTGTAGCTATGGTATGGGATCCGACGGGAATGTCAGCCGGCTGATGTAGTGCCCTGGAAAAAAAAAATGTTCCTCCCAAGCTTTCCCTCTGCCCAGGCATCTCTGAAGTCGGGCTCTGTTACTCCTTGTTAGTTCTAGCAGAAGGCGTTAAAAGAAATCCCAGGGGTATGAAAGGATGTGACCTGCCGGCTTCAGAAGATGAGAGTTCTGGGTGTTAGTAACAAATGCCCCTTGTGCTCTGCAATACAGCGTTGGTCCCACTTCCTCACTTTCCTCACACTTACTGAAGAGCAATTAGCCAATCAACAGGTAATTATAATAATATCCTATAATGAAATCTATGACAACTATAGCAGCAATATGAACAAGGCATTTTCTTCATCACGGTAGGTTGAAATCAAAGCCTTCAGTTTAACAACCAAGTCCATTCTAGATCCAAAGGGAAAACCGAGCCCATGCCGAGGGAGGTTCCTTTTTACCAGGGAAGGTAACGGAGCCGTGTTCCACCGACACCGCTTGGTCTTCACAGAACCAGAATTGCTGATTTTCCTTCCTGCGGCTGGTTAAGGGTTTGGGTCTCTTCTGGAGACGAGTGAGCCTGACAGTATCTCGCCCTTTGGTAAAATAAAATTGTACCTGCTTGTACCAGCTGTACAATTTTTAAAAGTTACAATGCTGCTAACCAAAAGCCAGTTTTCACGTGGCCATGTAGAAGCTCTTTTTTCTCCTGAGGCTTTCTCCTTGTCAAACAGTAGTCTAACTGTTCAGTGCTTCTGTAGCTCAGAAACATTTCTGAGTAACAGAAATTTGTACCACGACATCGTCATCCTGAAATACAGCACAGTTTTGCCTAAACTGGAGGAGCAAAATCACAGCTTGAAAATGAGAGTTTCTAACTATCTAGAGAAAGCTAAAAAACAGTGGATACAGTGAAAACAGATACATACCCTGGATTCTAGAAACTATACAATTTCTATGCACTTGTCCTACAAATAAATATAATAATATTGTGATTATCAGTAAAAACACGGCACAGTTACCTGCTTGCTTAGCGCTGTTTGTGCGTACCTACAAACTAAACAGGCTTCTCTCTCATTTCCACTTGCAGGGAAGTATTGCGCTACTAGTCCCACACAGCTTGCTTTTTGTCGTGGGTCCTTGTCTCTTCGGTAGAATTAAACCTGCAGTTTACATTGGCCGAGATGCTCAAGCCAACCATCCGCAAAGGTACCCCGTGCACTCTCTGGCCATCGTTGCTCTGTTTCACCCATATACCAGCTTTTGGTCTGGTTGGGTTTGTCTCGCTTTCTCATAACCCCATCTCCCCCCTCTACGGCCGATCTGATGACACCGTGAGGTTGGTGGGTTCCTTCAGCATATTGCTACTTTTTCTGCCGCAGACATTAATGAAAACAGTAAACCGATTGGTCCCAAAGGGGATTCCATTTGTAGATGTTGGATGTTTTTAAAGAATACTTACAGTTTACAACACAGCGAAATCAGTCAAGACATAATTGTGTGGAAAAGGCACAATCGACCGCACATGTTCTCTCCCCAAAGTCTTTCAAAGTTCTCCATTTCAAACTCCTTTATCGTTCCTTCTTTTCCACCTCTCTTACCTTCTGCCCGCTTTTCTGGTCTTTGTTCTGTCCATCTTTCCCTCTCATTCTCAGATCAAAGTCACGAATATTAGCTCAAGCTCAGGAAGGTGACTGGGATTTTGGTGTTAATATTCCTTACCCAAATCTTTGGATTCAGTTTACAACATCTGAAGAACATCATGCACCCCCCCACACAAAGGATACCAAGATGTTTTACTCAGGATCCTCTCAGATATTAAGAGCGCAAAGAGAATGAATGCCTTTCCCATCACAGAATTTCCCAAGGTTTCCATTTAATTTATAAGTCTGATGACTCTCAAGAAATTGAAGTGTGCGCTTATGTTGTAAACAAAATACTTCAGATAAAAATGTACGAAGAAAGCAAGAGAGAAAGCTTCCTTAAAGGATAAAAAGCCCCCAAAAGTAAACACAGGAAAAAATCCAACTCCAAACTTACACTTCTCAGTTTTTAATCTAGATAGAGGATACTGACGAGTATTTTTTGAAGCCCACCATTAATCTTTCCATTGCTATCGATATTACACAAGGTTAGTTTGATATTACGGAGCGCCCCAGATATTATGAATGACTTTATAATGACTCAAGATATACAGATATATTAAAACTAGGTACTTCACAGTGACTCAGTGAATTCTGGTTACATAAAAAATAATTCTGAATGTAATCACTACATTGGGACAATAGGTAATTTTTCCAGTGCCAAATCTAATGGTGGTGAGACTGGTAGGAAGAGTAGGGATATTTTTTCCCCCATTCAGGAAGATGTTTCTTCTGCCAGCACATCATTTACCACAGCTTTGGGACAGCAAATATCTAAGAATTGAAACAGACCATCTGAATATGATTTACTTTCAACAATTCACAGGCAAAATGAAA
This sequence comes from Balearica regulorum gibbericeps, assembly GCF_011004875.1. Taxonomy (NCBI): domain Eukaryota; kingdom Metazoa; phylum Chordata; class Aves; order Gruiformes; family Gruidae; genus Balearica; species Balearica regulorum. Next base: position 764,718 of record NC_046196.1, read on the forward strand.
CAGGTCGAGTCTCATTTTCTCATCTGTCCTTACGCCTGTTTGTCGATGACAGAAATTCAAGGGACAGTTTTCCTGCTAAGAAGATTAAGCCAAGGACACTAATCATTTGGCTTGTTCTTTAATGACAGAAACTAACAGTTAGGACAAACATAAACAATGAAACAACAGAGCCTTGAGGGTTCCTCACCAGCCCTCGTAGAACTGTAGCCTGACAAGGTATCAGCTTGAAGACATCCCCCCCCTTGCAAAATAAAATAAAATATGGACTGTCTTGTTCAAAAAACACCTTTTCATTCATCTTACTGCACTGAAAATAATATGAGCCAACAGTACTGACCAGCAACTCAGGTGCTAAGAAATACTTCATGCAGATGGCATTTATAAAAAAACCATAGAGCCACGAGAAGAAAGAGCAGGCAAACACTGCTGCTCACCAAAATGGCAGAGGATAAATGACACAAAGAACTCTAAAATCTCTGCCTGAGAACAGCATGGTTGTATTACATGTAATCACATCTCTTTTAATCCATGTTATTTACATTACACATCCCAGGAGGGCTACCTACACCAAAGTCACTTCTACAAGGCTTAAGAAAATTAGGTCACAGAAGATCTCCCTACCTTGGTATGGCAATGCGAAGATGATGTAGGAAGATTCAGTGCCAACGAGTGCAGTAGGGGAGGTGGTTCCTATTCAGCCTTGGTACAAACTCTCCAGATCAATGCCTGCAAATGAAATAATATCAAGTATATAAGGAATCCTAAAGGATTTGGAATAACGCACCAAAAGAACCAGAAGTTTGTTTACAGCATGGAGTTGTTAGTATTTTTTATCTGTGTTCAGCTCCAATCCAGTCAACATTCCCAACCATTCTACATCTCCTGCAACTGAAAGCTGACCTGTGGCATCTTTATATGATAGGTACATCTCGCGTTCTACAAAACAGACAGCTGCCCTTTCCAGCGCAATTTCCAGCTTCCTGGCTTAATATAGGAAAGACTGCCTCAGCTACATTTAGGTGGCCTTGCCAATGGAAAACCTACAAGTTTATCTGTACCATGGACTCTGACTTGTCCATCGACAAAGATACAAGTTCTGTGGTCTTATTTTTTCTGTTTCAACCACTGCAGCTCAGCACCACTGCTCATATATCAAGCAAGGGAGTAGATGTGAAAGGAAGGAAACCAAACACAACAACGAATTAGGAGACACAGTTGGATTCATGAGAAGCCTTCTGCTTCCCAAAGAAAAGCACACAGCTTAGTGTCCAGATGGATGACTGAACAGGAGGTGTGACGCAACCAATGTCAGGAGGTCTCCGGGACGGAACCTCTTCCATTCCGACGGTGGTTCTTGTTGCAGTCACAACCCTGCAGCTGTCATGAATTTATGAAGAGGAATTACAGAAGCCCAGTGAAATACTGTTTGCCTCTCCCCAGTTTGTCACTCCTCTGTCTACCTTCGACACTTGAATGTGTCTTACCATTTGCTTTCTTGGTAAGAGTCTTGTTTGACCACCTGAATATCAGCCTCGGTCTTGGACGGCATCTGATGGGGAGAAAAGGCACACAGAACTCTGGCACAGGCTTGAGAAAGGAATCCTGGCCGGCTGATGGCTGTATCATCGCGGGGTCACTCTGCCAGTCTGCAAATCCAGGCCATGGGCAGAGCCCTGACGATCACGATGCCTCCTTCTCGCCCTGGCTTAGGGAGCGATAGCCTGAAAGTGAGCGGTGCGCAGCGACACAATGTGGGACACCAATGGGTGTGAGACACAGCAGGATTCAAAGCTTGCTTTGCACATAAACAACAGCCAAAGGAAGCTATTTGAAACAGAAAAAGATACTTTCGGAAAAACTGGAAGTTGTTTCCAAACAATGAAAATAGAAAAGGACACAAATGTAGCGAGCTAAATGGAAAACCAGGACAGGGCAAGCCAAACCAGGTCCCAAGAACAAGCCGTAGAGTCGGGAGAGCTGATAAAAACTTTCCAAGCACGGAAGCAGGAAGCCTGTCAGTCACCTAGCACAGCTGAGGGATGATCAAGGCGTAAAGGGAGGAATTAAGAAAGATAAGGACACAGCAGCAAAATTAAATTAATTCTTTGCACTGCTGTTCACTACAGAGGAGGTCGGGAAGGTTCATACGCCAGAGCAACAAATCACCAGAGGCAGACAGCACTCCCTCAAGAGTTTTAAAAGAGCTCAAATATGAAATTGCTGAACTTTCTTCCTTTGTATCAGAGGATGGCAAGGTGACGAATCTTTAAAACAGGCTTTAGGAGCGATCGTGGGAATTACAGACCAGAAAGTCAGATATGGGCAACGCGGTCTAGTGGGGGGTGTCCCTGCCCGCAGCAGGGGGTTGGCACTAGATGATCTTTGAGGTCCCTTCCAACCCAAACCATTCTGTGATTCTATGATTCTATGATTTCCAGAACAGGCAAAATGGTAAAAAACTGTCAGACCAATCTGAATTAGCAGAGATGAGGAAACAGGGCGTTGTGGGGAGGAGTCGCAAGGCAAGGGGAGAGTTTATACACACAGATCGGAGCTGTCTGATGGAGGAAACAGCCCCGCTAATACGGGAGATTTGGGCTGACATAGTGGAATCAGATTTTCTAAAAGCTTTTCTAGAACATCCCTCACTAAAGGTTCTTAAGGAAACTAAACTGTCATAGAGTAAGAAGGATTAATCTTCCTGAGAATTCCCAATAAAAATATAGGGAAAAAAGAGCACAAGGGATGGGAGCAAGTAGCAAGAGATGGGAGCAGAAATTCTGCGCTGCTTCAGCATACTCATAAATAACCTGGAAAGAGGAGATAGTGAAGTGACACACAGATAATGAAGTTAACACGCAGAGTTTTTCAGGAAAGTCTAGTTTAAAACTAACCGAGAAGAGTTCCTGAAAAACCTCACGGAGTTCAGTGACCGGGAGATAAAATGCAAGTGCGTGTCCCTGGTTGAAGAGGATCCTGGTTTTAACCGGGCATTTTAAATCTGCCTTTTTTTTTAAAGGCAGGTATTTCCTTGCTCTAGTAAATGGGTTGGCTTGGGGAACAACTTGATACCGGTGTCATCTGGACTAGTGGGAAAGGAAAGGTTAAATCCTAAGTCTGCTTTTTTTTTCTTTTTTTTTTTCTTCCCTCCCCCCCCCCCCCCCCCCCCCCCCCCCCCCCCCCCCCCCCCCCCCCCCCCCCGAATAGCATCCCCCATCCTTGGGGAATCTTTGGAGGAAGAGCAGAGAAGTAGAAAGCTAAAGCTTCTCATTTTGGCCATGTAACAGGATTAATTACTTGGACTTTGGCAGATATTTTGAGGACAGATTCCCCCAGTCTGCAGTGGTGCTGCAGATGAGACAACAGCCCTATTGCTGGTTAGTTACAGGAGAATACACGACTCCATCCTCTGACAGATTAGATGAAAGAAGAAATATTTTTTTTTTTCCCCTGAAGGCTCTGCCACGGATGGGAGAAATCCCCCCTGGTTTTGGGAGAATGGGGAGCAAACACCCCCCACCTTGGGGGACCATCCCCAAATCTGACTTCGAGGTGGAAGTAACCCCTTGCACCATTCTGAGCCGGACCGGGAAGGGAAAGGGTTGCTGAAGTCGCTCTGCCCCTGCCCAGGAGCGCACCTGCCAACGGCCCGGGTGCTCACCGCCCTGCTCCTCCTGCTCCCGGTGCACCCCAGCAGGCAGAGGCCGCGTCCCCGGCTCTGCAGCGCAGGGCGAGGGGAGGCAGAGTCTGTGCCCCCCCAGCACCGAGGCTCTGGGGAGACGGGTGTGTGGCCGAACTGCTGGGGCGACCGGCCGTGGCGCCTTCCCGCACCCCGCTCGTGGCCCCCGCTCGACGCCCGCAGCCGGTGGGATGGGAAAGGGGGGCAGAAGGAGAGAAACAGCTCCGACCCCCACCACAGAATTATCTTGTCCCAGAAAAGGGGCTCTGGTGGCAATGCGGCCTGTCCCTCTGCCTGGCCTCGCCCGGCCCTCTCCCGCTGCTCAGGGCTGGCACGGGAATCCCTCTGGCCGGCTGTGGCTGCCACGGAGCCTTCTGCCCCGGCAGCTGCCTCGATGCGACAGCAGCTGAGCTACGTACGGCAAATAAAGGGCCTCTGACAATGCCCACACTAAATTAAACTGGAGACCTTCTCGCCAGCACGGAAACAAAGCACGTGGCGACGAGCCGGGGCGCAGCGGCGAGGGGACGGCAGGCGGGGAGGGTGGGCGGTTGCCCAGACGCCTGCCCACGCAGGCAGCAATGCGGGCAGCACCCTGCCCGGCCTTTGTGCGAGGCTGCCGGGCAGCGCGGCGGGGCACTGCTCTGAATGGTGCGTGCGCTTGTTTTGTCCTGCTGCATGCCACATACTGAGGCTGCTTGTTTTCGTCTGATCACAATTAGCACCGTGCGAAATTCCTCGTGCCTCGCACTAATTCAGGAGGATTGGCATGTCACACCCTGCCAAGAATTACAGCCGGCCGCCGCCGAGACGGGGGCATGCCTGCCCTTTCATTAAGCTTTTGTTTCAGAAGAGAGGGCTCAAGGACTCTCCTTTTCTGTCAGAAATACCTGTGGAGGCGCTGGAGGGTGCAGAGGCCGCGCGGTTTGGCCTAAAGGACGCGTGCGTGTGTGTGGATGTGCAGCACGTCAAGGGATTGGTGCCGCACTCCCTGATCCATCATGGCTAACTGGCAAATTTAGAAAAATCCGCTATCTCCAAGACGCTGAAAATCCCGGGATGCATCAGAGCTGCAAAGCCGGTGCAGGGCGCTGTGCGTGTGCTGCAGGAACGGAGCAGGGAGCGCATCCCCTCCCGCCCCAAACTGCAAACGAGCCACAGAGTTACGAGCCAGGACAAGGCGCACAACTGAACATTGCACCCACCGTCCCACCCCGCTTCGTGTCTCTGGACAGCTACGATTAACCCAAATACTCCCAGGGCAGGGCTGTGCCCAGATTGCGCAACGCCATTCTGAGAACCTGAGATGAAAACAAAGAATTGGTGCCATTATAGCCCATCTCCCACGGACGCTCCTGTCCAACAGCCACCCCTGCACACGGGCAGCTCCCAGGGGAACCGTCTTCTCCCCGTGCAATGGAGCTGCTGCTGGAGGGATGGATGGGGGGTCCTCCTGTGGCCCCCGTGCCCAGCGGCTGTGTGCCCCCCTGCAGACCCCGCCGCGCTGGCTGAGCAGAACGCGCTCCTTGCCCGCTTCTTGTCTTCAGTTGTCATTTGAACATCGCTCCTCCCGTGAGCTGGGGATGCCATGACGAAGGCCGAAACGCCATCCACAAATTCTGTCCGTTAAGCCGGCGACATTCCTAATGTTTTTGGGTGGCAACTCCGGTGTGCCTGGTGACAGCCAGCATCTGACACGGACTCAGCAGTCTGGCTTTGGAAGGACACGGAGCTCTCCTACCACTGCAGTATCCCACGCCATTGTAACCTGTACGTACAGGCCGGTGTACCACCTCAGTAATTCACACCGATTACATGCAGGATGTTGTGAATTACTGAATTTGTCAGATTAGCAGTATGAGAGCAAACTGTTCAAATAGCAGAAGCAGAATACTGCTTCACAAAATGCAATTTAATTGATTTTCTTAATTGTAGGTTGATTTCTATTTATGCTAATTCATAACAAATTATGAACTGTATTATGTAATTGGTAAAACGACAATAATACTTTAGTAATCCTAGAGGGGAGTTTGTTTTGTTTTTTACACTCCATTGCTTACGTAGGTAGGCATACACGTGGCTGGACACGTGTCCCCGTGTAACCGACGCACAGACATAGAAACGCCATCGATTTACGTGCACAGCCTCGCTCCACTCAGCAAATAGAGTAATTATATCGAGTGCTAGGATTGCTTTTTGAGGAACTGTAGAAGGGACACGGATCATCTGTGTAAAGGCTGAGGCATGCCAGCGTGCGGCCAGGTACGAGTGTGCTGCTCCGCTTGCTGGGGTCCTCCCAGAAACCCGGGGGGCTCCTCTGGGTCGCATCCTGCTCTGCTTCCTGACAATACACTGACGGCTTGGAAAGAGGACGGACCGACAGACAGCGACCGGCTGCCGAAAGGAAAGGGACACCGTCTCAGGGAGGAAAGCCACCAGTACAGCACTGCAGCAGGACATCTAATTATTAAGTTTTAAATCCTAGTTTTTATCCCTCAGCGTGCATAGCTAATGGGGCCTGACCTAGAGAGAGCGGGCTGGGCGTGCATTCGGCTGCCCGAACTGGGCATTTGATCTGTAATTGTTTTTCAATGATTGTATCTTTTTCCGTGTTATTGCTTTACATGGCTCGGTTTTGTACAATATTGAAAATCAATGAAAATGCATGAAAAAATGTTTTCCCACCCCCCCTTAAAAGTTAAATGATCTTGTTAGGATTCTGGCACTGCTGTTTGAAATCAGTTAGCCTACGCCTTCCTCCCCGTGCTCCAGGGCAGCCGGGGGTGACCCGCACGAGCCCCAGCTGCGAGAGCCAGCACTGCGGTTTGGCTGAGGATGACCGGCGAGTACTGTGAGAAGAGCCCGTGTCCCCGGTCCGGCAAAGCTCTCGGCTGCCTGCTTCAAGCCACTGCTGCTTCGGGCAAGCCCAAGGGGATATTGCCTCTGTTGCCACTGACGCCTTGGCTTACGAGGAGGAACCTTCCCCAAGTTACACGGGGAGCCCGTGGCAGGAGGAGCCGATGCTCCTCACCAGGATGATGCATCTCGCGGTGCTCCGACATCCTTCTGCACAGCTTGTCAGTGCCAAAGAACGCGAGCACGCCCACAAAGTGTCACCAACACTGCTTCTTTTTTTGTTTCCTTACTTATGCAACAAACCCAAGTAAAAGCGGAAAAAAACCCCACAACAACCTATTTACTCTCAACTCGGGATTAGGATTGGGCTATAGATGCTACAGGAGGTAATGAGCGTGATGAGATGAGGACAGGGGAGCCACTTAAAGAGATTAAGGGATTCAGTGCAGCGTAATTGAAAGGACCAGTAGCCTCGCCATGGCCAGTAACAGCTCAGGGAAAGGAGCCTAACCTGCTGTAGCATTAGGCAGCAACACCAGCCGGAGGTGGTCATGGCCAGAGGACGGTATCGCGGGACAAGAGGCAGGGAACTCCAGTCCCACGCCGGGTCACGCTGACCCTGCGGGAGTTCGTACAGCCTCAGCGCGTTTGGGTACAGAGATATAAAACGACCGCTCAGTTCTGGTTTGATGCCCGACCGTAAAAACTGGAGCCTGAAAGAAGTATTTCACATTCAATGGAAACATTTCGATTCCTGAAACAAAACTGAAAAATATGCTTGAATTGTAAGAATATTTTGTTTGATGCAAGCGAAATCTTTCAGACTTTTTTTTTTTAAAGTTCCATTTCAAAGTAAAACCTTTTTAAACAAAACAGAGACAATATTTTAATTTTTATGACTTTTCTAAAAATCTTGACTTTTCTTCAAACTTCTGTCAATTCAATGTAGCTTTGCAAAATTTTTAAAACTATTTTTCTGAAATTAAACTGTTTCTGTGAATTTTCTGCATGAGACCTTGTACCTATGGTTACATAGGGAGAGGTGACCTGCTTTCCACGCACATTTTTTGGAGAATGTTCCCTTTGTGTTAAACTGTGGTAATAGAAGTATAACTGGCCGCTAGTGTTTTGTTTACGAACACGGTGCCTATTCACGCTACGCCTCCGAGGAAACACTAAACCTTAGCGTACGCAACGCACAGACGCGCAGCGTTGCTCCCGCTGTGATGGGATGCGGGAGGTGGGCACGGCTGCCAGCCCCTCGGCGGCCACACACGTCTCACACGGGCAGTCCCTCCCTTCACGCCGTTGCCTTCAGAGAGGTTTCCGCAGACGGGTATTAAATCACCGCGGATTTGTAACGCCGCACACGTTTTGCCAAAGCCCCGTCTGGAATAAACACGCACACGTCTCCTAACGTTAACATCATTTTGTCACGTTAGCCGGCTGATAGATCTGGCTCCACAGTTTGGAATTCTTCAGGAATTAAAGCCTTACATAAACATATCATTTAACTTTATTGCAGTATAATAATGATTTTTAAATAACTTTGTAATAGGTTCTATAGTCTTTTTTAAAGTGCATATTATTGTACTGTCACAGTTTCATTCACTCTGTAACAGGCCAGTCAAAGCAACAGATAGGAAGGTAAACACAACCGAGAAGGTATGGAGTGCCAAGTGGCCCCTTTCCCAGGTTTATAACTTGCTTTTCCAAACTGCCAGCTGCTCTGTAGACAAGCCATACTAATTGTGGGACAATTTGTGTATTCTTAAACTAAAATATTTTTCAGTTAAAGCAATGCATAAATTATTTATTCATTTGTATTTGCATTTAAATAGTTGAAAAATGTCCAAATTAACTGCTTTGAAAATTGTTCCAAAATTTCCCCCTAGGCTGTGACCTTGTGGCAAAGTTTAATCTCAAAGCAAATTGAAAGAAGGGTTTATAACTAAAATGTCAAATGGCTCTGAATGCGCTTTGCTTCAGAGAATCAACTTATTCTTCTGCAAACTCAGCTAAGCGTTCGGTTTGAGGCCAAAGCTTGGTTTTCAAGCATGGGGTTTCCACGAAGTTACCCAAATCTAGCGTTTACAACTCAAGATTTTGTTGGAGAGGTTTTGTCTCATGCTACTTGGTAGCTTCCTTAAAGCTCCTGCTTGCGCAGACACCTAATAACGCGAGGAGCTCAGCCTCCGGTTTAAAAACCAGTTCTAACGCTCACGGTCGTGGTGAAAAGCGTTAAGCGTTAGAAAGCAGAATACAACTGAAAACAGCAGCTGCATTAGTTTTAATAATCTATGCATGCTGTGTCAAACCTGAGACGTAGGGCGCTCAACTCGTGGCCGTGACAGCGTTGCCGCCGCAGGTCACCTCCAGCCTGGCACGCGCCCTCAGCCCTTTCCGCACCCGCCGCCAGCCTGCGGCCCCTTGCGGCACCGGCCTGAGCGCTGAACTCCAACGCCAAACATCGCCTGGGTACGGTTCCTACCGTGAGTATGGCTGCGTGGGACCGGTTCTCCTTCCTTTGTCAAAAATGGGGTTTCTGCAGAAGTACAGGAGATTAATTCCTTACTCTTTCCCTCGCAAGGAAATCTGCTGAGAGGGAAAGAGAAAGCACAGGCACCGCTCTAAGATCTCAGCCAGCGGTAAAAAGAAGTCAGGAACCAGCAAGGAAGGTGATTTCCCAACAACGCATGTCCTGATACCAGTCTGCCCGTGACGAGGGGGAGCTCCTGTGTGCGTGGCTGTGCTCCTTTCGGGAGGAGAATGAAGAAAACAGATAGCAAAGAGAACTCCTAAGTGCACAGAAGAGGACAAAAGTCAGAAGACTTCAGTGGAATGGACACATAACTAAAGAAGTAGATGAGAGGTTTGTTTTATTTAATATTTATTTGAAATTAATAGCAAAATTCAGTCTGCTTGGCTACATCAAGAGAGCGAGATGTACTTGGGTTTAGGGTGGCCAACACAGAAACCAACTCGACACCTCAGGGCATCAGCTCTGTGAGCGGCTCTTGAAGTCCGCAGACTGTCAAGACGGGCGATATCTCAGGATTTTGGCCCCACATTACTTTGAACTCTAGAACGGGTTCATGGCATGCCATGAAAAATCTTGCACGTCCTGGCCAGACCTCTGGGCAATGACGTCAGCTCGGCGAGCGCTGACGCGTGTCCGGCCGCGCAGGCTCCTCGTGCCCCTTCGGCACAGGAGAAGGAGCTGTCGCTGGTGGGGGCTGTGCTGTCACCGCGCTGGAATACACGAACCACCTCGCATTGCACATTTCAATAGATCAGTAAATGTGTTGCTGCAACAGGGGTGAAAAGGAGCTGTCATGCTGTGCACAGTATAATTGCTATTTCTTTTATATGATTATAAGAGTGTGTGATTCTTTAATAAAACCTTAGAGAAAACATCCCAAGTCCTCCCCCTCCCCAAATACTCACGTGTCAATTTATATAAAACAAACCCAATTGACTAACAAATGCAAAAATACTGAAACAGAGATCTAAACAGCACATTAGGCATTTCAGCTACCTGTAAATAAGTATGAGTTTAAAAATTGAAGATAGAAACAAAAAAAATTAAACGCCAATCAAGAACACATGAACTGGCTGGTATTTCTTCAGCACAGAAGGCTGGCAGGGAGAACGCAAGCAGAAGGACCGGACGATCCCCGTGGTCGGCACTCGGGGACAGCACTCAGACACTATCAAAGGCTCCATTGCTGCCTCAGCCCCTCCTCACTGCGAGGTCTCTGGGTTGGAGCCCTCCGCAAACGGAAATCTCCGTTCCAACCTCTTCTCCTGGCTCAGGGGCAGCGCACGCTCAAACCACAGAAAATAAAAAGATTTTGTCGGGGAATGACTCAGAGTTGGGACAGAGGGTGGGGTGGCAGCGGGAAGCAGCACTCTGCAATAAAACCCCCCTTGAAGCCCCCGCAGAGGAAGCCTGCAGCACACGCGTACCGTGGATGAGGTTACCTCACCTTCCCTCACGCCCTCCCGGAGCAGCGCTGAGCCAACGCTCCCTACCTGCCTGCCTCTTTTCCCCCCTTCCCTTTGAAGTCATTTACTGCTCTCATTTTAATATTCTCCGATTCCTGTGCGTTTTCCACGCGTGACTTCCGCTCCCCACGCAGCCACGTGAATTGGCTGACGGACCGTCCGTGCCCTCACATCGACGGCGGCAGGGGCATCGCGGTACAAAAGCAGGCACCAAGAGCCAAGATTATGTCTTCGGTATCTCGCAGGCTCATGCAGCGCGTATATATCTTCTGTAAACAACCCTCAGTTTTCACATGGATTATTTAGACTTTCTGATGAAACTGCAGAAATGTCAATGCGGCGCCGGAGCGCCCAATCAGGCAGCGGCTGCCTGACCCCTGCCCTCCCCCTCTCCAGCATGACGGCTATTATCTTCACGGGGAAAAACCCTCCTTGTCTCTCGTTATACCTTTTTTTATGATCTAGGATTCTGTTAATAATGACTCCGTGTTACATAAAACAGACACATTAATGTCACCAAGTCCCAAAAGTACTGAATCAAGCTGACTCCTTCAGAAAGGAAGAAAGTAAGAGATATAAGCAAGGGAAAGGCTTAATAAGAGCGCAGGTCCTAAGGACGGGAAGAGCTCCACCAGATCGCTTTCTCCTTCCTATTTGAAACGGGGTATTTAAAGGGCCACGCGGCTAGAGGAGATCAGAGTCGTGGCAAGACGACTGTGAACGCACCATCAAAGTGAGCAAATCAAACATGCGATTTTAGGTGGTGCTGCAAAGGCGCGCTCCGACACTTGTGCGCTCCGGTCCCAGTTGCTAATGGGGAAAGGAGACGGAGAGGCTCGGCAGCCCAGCACCCTGGCACTCGCCTTTCATCGCCGGAATGAAAGGGCTGGCTTAGACCAATGGCTTTGGAGAAATAAGTTGCCTGGACTCAGTTTAGAGGAAAAAGTAGCCAACCCTTTGACCTATGCACATGGCTGAGGCTATTCTTGCTCCCCTGCAGCTGGAGCAGACGTTACAATTAAAAGCAACACCCAGTGATTGTTAGAGCTAGGAAAATATTGAAATAGAACAAAGTTTCTAATCAGGGGTATGGAGATAATTAGTGGCGAAACCATTAATATCTGAAAACTCCAGAAAAGAAAAGGCAGGATACTCTGGCCAAGGCCATCTGCTACAGAAGAGTGCTGCGGTCAGAAAGAAACATTGCGGTGCTCACACAGATACGTCAAAAAACCTCTGAATTACGTCCAGGGAACATGCAAACGGATTAATAAATGACCCTAAAATGACATGAAAAATTAAGTCATGTTTGCTGAACCTTGTTTGGCTGGGCATCGGGGTGTTTTTCCACCAGCCATAGACACAGCAGATATTTTGAGTCCCACCCTGAGGAATTTGGGAAAGCGTACAATCTTAAGGCCAAGATGAGGTAAATAAACAGATGCAGCATCTTTACAGAGTGGCACCCACTGGCACGTAAGGCTGAATTTGGCCCAGGGAAAATGTGAAGGAGAAAATGAGGGGCCCTACGGAGCCATGGCTTGGTGCTCCAGGAAGGGGAAATCGGGGCAGGAAAATAACATCAGCCACGATGAGCGCAACTTCCAGCACAACTCGGGAGTTGCCTCATGGACGTATGTAACAAATAGGGAAAAAACTGAAGCAATGGTAAATGTCCGACCCACAGACTTTTGTTTCCTTCTTTCACCCAGCCCGTTGGGCTTGCAGACCATGGCGTGCTCCAGTCTTTGGAGACAAGAAGAAGTTCCCACACGCAGCAGTCTATTTACATGGCGGGTGAGCTGATAACCCGGTAAAACCAACAACACACAAAACATGCCGCTGTTGAGTAAGAGAGAGGAAAAAAGGGGAAAGGGGAAAGTAGAAGGTTACTCCTTAGGAAGCCTTCTTCAGGCTCCATCAACAGATCAACTTGTCCTGCTCTGTGCTGTAACAGAAAATACCTCCCACAACAGACAGAGCTCATGGAACAGCCCTGTACCAGTGCTCGAGTGCCATTTAGACTCATCTGTACAAACAAATCCAAATTCAACTCCCCTGACAGAGATCCTCCAGAGCATTAGATCTATTAAAATTTGTATTTTGCAATTACTTCAGTTTACTTTGCTTCTTTTCTAGGTTTTATGCTAAATTACATGGATGGAGGATCAAGCTTCACTTAAAAAAAATATCTATTTTTTATGGGTTGTGCCACTGTTAGAACAAATTTTAAATCATCTGATACAATGATCATAATTTTGATTGATAGGTTCACTTTAGACCAGCCTCTGTGTGTTTAATAGAGCAAAATCTGACTTAAGCTACTAATTTCTAATTTAACATAAATAAAGTACATGACACATTAGCCATTTTTCTTAATTCACTACTGTAAGATGCTCAAACAGTGATGAGGTTTGTGTTTACGCAGCATACCGTAATTCAGCAGCTACCACCAATTCCTTCCATTTCTTTGGATGAAAAAGTTAACATTTCTGTGTCTCCATTCCTAATTCATAAAATGGACATACCAATTTTGATCTCAGAAGTGGCAGAAGGATTAATTTGCGAACAACCAAAAGTATAATGTGAGTGCAAGGTGCAATTATTTTAAGTGCTAAATATCTCACGACGATGGCAGATAGGAGTAAGACAGCAATGAGACTGCAGTTCTGGGGTTTTTTCATTATTCTGTAGACAATGCTAGCCCTCAAAGCATGCCAGGCATTTTTCCAGATCAGAAGAAAATGTGATCCCTACTCTGAGAGCGCCTAATCTAAAAAGTCAAAGATGAAAAGAGGGAAAGGAACTCAGGATACAAAGGAATCTATGTAGTGACAGGTCCCGGCTTGTTATTTTAATTAAAAATATGCTAAAGCCTTCTTTTTGCCTCTTTCAGCCCTCTCATCCGGGCTCTAAGCTTCAATTCCCGCATCCGCGCAACCTTCCCAATCGTCTGGCACTCCCTCCAAGTAAAGCAGCTCTTTGGAGCCAGGGTCAGGATGGGGACGGGGTGCGCGGCACGGCGCGACAGCGGGTAGGACGACAGACACCAAGACTGGAAATCCAACGGATCCAGCCCAAACGTCTTTCCAGAGAGCCACTTATGTCCTACCAACAGGGCCGGTGTTGAATTCAGAGGCTTCTCGCAACTTACAGGGGGTAAACTGGAGAAAAAGCCCGGAGCGCTGGATCCCCCTGCGCCTGCACACGTGTACAGCTTGAGAAGTGCCTCCGCTGCTCTGAACGCAGCCTCCTTTCTCAGAGGACCCTGCCACGGCCTCAGATGGACCATCGAATGAGCCAAATACATAAAAATGCTGCTTTATCAACGATTAGAGAGTGAGCCAGCAGCACTGTGCTAGTGTAAATCTTCCAAGAGTTTTACCAGGGGTTAGAGATCCCACCCGCCCCCTTCCCGTGCCTGCTCATCCTCGCCGTCGGCTCGCCCCCAGACCTGCAGCAAACGTCTCCCGGTGCAGCTGACTGCGCTGCGCTCCCCGACTGCCCCCGGAGCCCAATGGATATTCCTTCAGATGTCTAACAAGCGTTGAACACAACTGAGGTTTAGAGAGAGACAGAAATCAATACCGCAGCTTCCACTAGTCACGCTGAGGGATTAGCCGTCCCAAGGAAAAGCACAGACGGTTGAATAGGAGAATCATGACTCCGAATAACGCAAGAGGTTTATGAAGCTGGAAAGCAGCCTCTGGCCTTGATAACCTCCAGCTGGCCTGGAAGAAAAGCAGGCAGTGGAAACTCGGAGCATCCTCCCCATCTGCACCAGCAGGAGCTGGCCTCAGCGCATCCACAGTGGCATCCCGGGGCGAGGGAGCAGGCAGGGACCGCCCGGGTCCACCCGTCACACCAAGCGTTGCGTGGCCATCGGTGGTTTTCTGGACCTCCGCTGCAGCTGGGTGACTTATTTCGGCTCTGGAGCTTGTAAGGGAGCAACCTCAACAGCAACAGATGCCAGGAAAGGCAGGTGGCACGGGTGAGATGCACAGGCAAGGAGGTGAACGCTTTAACTGTAAACCGAGTTCATCACAGTGTGAGAGGGAGAAGACCCAGAAAATGGCTTGGCTCATGCCATTGCCAAAGGAGGCCCACAAACCTCTACTAACGACAGATACGGGATCCCGTGTCACCGCTAACAAGTACCTCTGTCTTCAGAAATCCAAATCCTCCTTGATCTGGGAATGCTGCAAGAAGCACCTATTTTTGATGGGTAGAGGCAGGGTTAGGACAGGCACTCGAACAGCAAAGTCGTTTTTAGCTTAGCTACCATCATATAATTTTCTGTGGTTTTTACGAGTTGAGTATTTGTTGCTCCCTATTGCTCTTGCTTTGGTTTTGGTTGCTGTGTTAGGACTCCAAGAGCTGCAGATAGGAGTTTTTCTTGGTCTTTAAATTGTCACAAGCGAGAAAATAGGGACTACAGAGGAGAGGAAGGGGGAAGCAATGTTCAAAAAGCCTTCAAGGTTTAATGAGGCATCGGAAATATATTTGCATAGTTTGAGAGAGGTCTTTAACGATGTCTGAAGTTTCCAACATTTCCGAAGTTTACAGCCCAGCGTAAGGTTTCTGGGAACACCAAGTGAATAAATGCTCTGAAACTCACTCCTAGAGCCCACTCAATCACAGAGTCACAGTTTGCTTCACTGCCCAGGAAGCATCATTGATTGTCCACAGGACTTGCAATGTCATTCTGTGAAAGCAGATGAATTCTTTGCAATCCAAATTTCACCCACGGTGAGAGAAGAGCTATGAGACAACAGAGGTGTAGAAGAGCAGACAAAGTTCAAGTAATATGCAGAAAAACGCCTCAAGGTAATTTTCAGTCACGAGCCTCTATAAAGCACTATTTCTTTTTTATTTAGCTTTCTGATTTTTCTCAAGTGAATTAACACGGGGGGGGGGGGAAGGTGTCAATACTTCTCAATATAGCAGCTGAACAGCTGCAGCACAATAGAAGATTAGCAAGATGCCCTCATACATATCTTCCTTAAAATAAGCCCCATTTATGGCCTGAACACTTCTATTTCATTTCCCCCAACTAGTCATATTCATCTCTCCCGCTGTCCAGCAACTAAAAGTAAAGATGATGTGGAACCACATACGGCCAGAGTCGCTCACAGAACTCCCCTCTGCATTTCAGAATGGTCTCTGGTCCACTAGATACTAACTTTTACTTACCATGACTGAAGTTTAAATCCATGACCTAGAACAGGTCTGCACCCTGGTGTGCGGTCATGCAGAACCGTCGGAGAACGAGCTCTGAACTTCAGGTCAAAGCTTCAGAGATGCTTCAGATTTGCTTCATTTTAGGAAAATCTAGTAATTTTGAATGTGCTAAGCAGTTATTTGCAGAAAAGGACGTAACAGTAGACATAGTGGAAGGGGATCGGGAACACGCCTGCCCTGCCTGTGACTGCAGAGGTGATCCACGAACTGGGCGATTGCCTCGTGCAGTGCCGGATTCGTACAGCCAGACACGCGTGAATACTGTTTGTCCGTTAACCGGGAGGCTGATTCACAGGAACCTGCTCTTTCGCCCCAGAATCTGTGGCAGAAGCTGTGCTATCAGCCCATCCTCACCCCGCAGGCCTTTTGCCCGCAGGTTGGCTTGCGGGGCGGCGCGGTGGGACCGCGGTATTTTAACCTGGCTGCGGGCTGCCCGGGGCGGTGGGGGGCACAGCCCCGTCCTTCCCGGCCGTGGGCAGAGCGAGGTCAGATGGCTCAGCCGTGGTGCGTGGCTGTGGGCTGAGATCAGCCTCCAGCGCAGGGAGCGCATCGCTCCCTCCCGAGACCATCAATCTGTCCCCGTCCCCACCCCCACCGCTCCTTCTCCCGCATTAACCTAAAATATGAGCGCATGTGCTCGCCCCCAGTGCTTCTGCTCCCAGAAACCAGCCTGTCCCCTCCCTCCAGCACTCCTTATCTAAGGCAGCGTGTCACTGCAATTTTATGGTCAACATTACAGGCTCAAGCCCTCCTTTGAGCCAATCGCCCCGCGCCGCATCCGTTAGGAGAGCAGCCAGGCTTCCCGCGAGGAGCTGCCTCCTGCGCCGCGCTGCCTGACCCCCTCCGCCGGCAGCCGCCATAAATCTGCCGTACCTGATGGGAGATGGGCTTTTTAGGATCTCTCAGGGTGCTTTGAGGTAGCACTTCTATGAACTCCGTGCCACAATAAATAATGCTACCTGCAATATGTCTTTGGGAACGTGTCAGCAGCGGCTGTCCTGCCATGAATTTTTATTCTTTTGCCGTCTGGAAGATAGATTCCAGATACAGCATTTCCCCGCACTTAGTGTCAAATCTCTTTACCCCTTTGCCCCGGCAGAATGACAGGGACCACAAATAAAATAAAATAATAAAAAAGAAGCATAGGAAAAATGGCCTGAGAGCAGAGGGAAAGCACTAAACTCACCTCTCTCTGCAGCTGAGCAGCTTCAGAGATGACAGCAGTGACTACGGGCAGGGGCAATTTGGAACGGGAAGAAGGTAATTTTTGTACGCTGCAGATAAGACTTCTGCAGGAGGATTCCACAGAAAGGAGCGTAAAGATAAAATTGCTATAAAGAGCATAATGCACATAGAACCAAAGACACGGGAACGTGGGTATGCGTGCCATCCCAAACTGCTGTGCCACAGATGGGGAAATAAAGTACTGACCCCAATAAAGGAAGAGGTTTTTTAATGAAAAAAACCTTTCCACTATAGATAAAAAGGTCATACAGAAAGACTAATGAAATGGCCTAAATATTTGCAAATCTTGCACTGCAGATCTGATATCAAGGTTAGAGTGCAAAAGGAAGAATGCTGTGACAATTACCAACAGGAATCCCATGAAAAAAGGAATTGCAGTTGGCATGAGAATCTTGTAATGTTCATTTGGACTGCAGAAAAATAGCACGCAGTGCACCCCAGGGGTCAGTCGTGGGGCCAGTGGGGTTTAAGAGCTTCGTTAAGGAGCTGGACGTGAACACACCTTCAGCACATCTCTGGAGATGATGCCAACGCGGGTTGTGCTGCCCTTCAGAGGCACCTCAAAGGGGTCAACAGGAATCTTGAAATTCAACAAAGGGAAAAGCCCCATCCTGCGGCAGGGGAGGAGCAACCCCAGGCACCGGACATGCCAGGGCTGACCTGCAGAGAGGGACCTGCGGTTCCTGATGGACCCCGGGCTGACCCCGGGCCAGCAACATTGCCTTCATGGCAAAGGCGGCCAGCAGCGTCCTGGGCTGCGTTAGGAGGACCCGTGGCAGCAGCTGGAGGGAGGTGATCCTTCCCCTCAGTGCTGGTGAGGCCACATCTGGAGTGCTGGGTCCAGTTCCCCAGCGCACGACAGATATGGACTTACCGGCTGGACAAGGCAATCTCCAGAGGTGCCTTCCCGCCGCAGAGATTCGGTGACTCTGTGACATATTTGAGGAATCCAGGCTTTACTTCCGGGTTACCACACATAAGCAATTGAGTAAACTACCCTTAAGACTACAAAATGCTTAAAAAAACCCAGGCAGGTAAAATATTATTAGTCGTACAATTCAGTTGGGAATATGAGAAATACCTGCTCAAACAATGGTATAACAGCTGGAAAAACCCTATAAAAAGATAAACAGTTCCAGCTAGATAGGAGTTCACAGTGCACAATTTTTTCCTCTCAGTTTCCCTCTTCTAGCTCAGTGCCTTGTATAAAAACAAAATAATCACTCTTTTCCACTTCTGAATAGTCTGGGCTGCAGTGCAATCTTATCTTAATTTGAAGACGTTATTTTACTTTCTTCCTTTATTCTGATGAAATTACCAAGTTTCATGTTCCTTGCATCTAAAAGATGTTAGGACGAGCACTCCGGTATCTTCACATTCATGTGCGCACGCCTAACATATAGCACGTTAAAGCCATCGCTGTTCCACCATTAAGTCACCACTGTCCGGTCCTCAAGTGAAGTCAGAATATATCGATGCCTTCAGCACATGTGCTTCCCCGTTCGCATCAAAAATGGTGACACAAGAGTTAGAACGGAGCTACCCGTTTGCCTGACCGTCTGTCCTCTTCCTATTCCCACCCTTGAAATGGAACTTTAAACACTGGAATTGAGACTTTGTTAACTAGACGTTACCCGGGAACAGTACAGTTTTACAAAACCAAGCCACCCCAGATCTTTTGTTCCCCAAAGATGTTGAGCGACTGCTTTTGCCACACAGCAGAGTTAAAGTGGAGGAGATTTACAAGGTCATTGACAAATGCAAGTATTGATTGAGTATTAAAGTGTCTTGTGATTAATACAGCCTTCGAAGTAATTAGTGCAGAAGATCTCTTATATCTCACCATGTTTAAATAATGTATCTGTGAACATGCAGGCCCCCTGTCAATCACTCTGGCTGAGGCCAAACATCATATCACCTAATAACTCATTTGGAAACTGAGCTTCCTGCCTGCTGAATATCTTTCAAAAACAGCAACTCTTCCCTAATTGCCTGGGGTGACCTATATTTAGAGCCTCGCAGTTCACTGGGGGGGTAGAGAGGGAGAAGAGAGCTAGAGAAAACGCTAAAGCACGCTATTCCCACAGTGGTGATAAAAACTCAGGAGAAATATCGGAGGCACTGAGCACAACTGGCCGGGGACCCATGGCGGGAACACGCAGGCGGCATCTGCTCAACCCAGATACGCTATTCCCATATCCGATGTAGCCATACAACTCTCTTCCACTCACACGTAGGTAAAACTCTAGGTTTTTTCATACAGTAGTCGATGTTAAAACTGGGAATTACGGTATTGCAATTTGTTTTTTAATTCAAAGAAATACGTCAGGCAAGATGGATACAATTCCCCCCCGGTCTCCTAAGTTTTTACTGGGGAAAGAGGTGTTCAACTAATACTTTTCAAGCTATATCTGCATCTGGTTCACTAACAGATCCCAGAAATCTATGATTAGAATTTCTATGATTAGAATAATAGAAAACAGGGCTGGAAAGGACCTCAGAAAGTCACTAAATTGATCTTTCTGCCCACAGGCAGAATCAATTACACCTAAGCATCCTAGTATCCTGGCATCCTAGATTGAAAGGATGGGTCACGTTAATCTAATAGCAAACTGGTTGTAAGCTCTTGATCAATTTGCAGTCATCTGCATCCTCACTAATTTTCCCGCTCCCTGGGACTTGGGACCCAGAGGCTCGTAGCAAAGTGTAACTGCTCTTGAGGTACAGGACTGCAGGAATAAGAACAACTTAAATTCTAAAAGAAAAAATATGCTCCAAACCCAGAAAATCTTCGGAAGAAAGTAGATAATGGAAGAAAAAAAAAAAAAAAGAGGGTGGAAAAGGTATCTGCAGTGTGTAGGAGGTACAGAAGCATCAAGGGAAGGAGGGCAAAGGCAAGGAATATGCACAAACTCAAAAAAAGCTTACGTGTCGGAAACATTATTGCTCATTTATTTCCCATTTTTTCCAGCTATTTAAGGAATACTTTTTTTTTTTTTTTTTGCTGTTATTATATAGTGGAGCATAATACCCAGATAAAAAAATATACACAAGAATGTGCTGAGAGGAGGATTATAAAAAGACCTAAAAAAGTCACTCTGCTCTTCCACATGTGCTCAGTGACACTACAAAACCTCTGCGTAAGGAAGCTCACGTTCCTCGTGGGGCTCCACATTCCGTATTTAAACAAAGTCTTTGAGCCCCTCTCGGGCAGTCCTTGAAGCAACTTCTGCCGGTGCCGAGGGCGCTCGGGCCAGGGCTGGCAGCCTCAGCATCCCTGTCTCAGCGCTCGGTCCCCACCAGAACAGCCCAAATCCCATCTGAAATGAGGACACCAACGTCTCTGGGAAGATCGGGCTGTCAGCAGTTACTGGAACGACGCGTGAGTTTTTCTGGAGCAAGCCGGCGTTTATCGGTCACCTAGATCTAGGAGGTAAATGTTCTGCAGTAAGTGCCACTTCAGCAAAATAAGCAGCTTTACACCTTCTGGGTGCTTTTTGGAGTCCATGAAGCACCAGGTACTCATCTAATGTCGTCTTAATCTCTTTCCTACCATTTTCTTTAAACAATTGTAATCACAGGGTTTCTCTGAAGCACACTTAGAGATCGTTAAACATTTACTGCTTATTGGGTAAATAAGGCTCTGGGAAACGGTTTCGTTCAAACTCATTCATTTCTGAACTGCCATTTGATTCTAGTTCAGAAAAAAGGTGAAGAGCTGAACTGCAACCCCACTATCCATCTCAATCTCTTACGCTTTCCTCTGACAGAGACGAAGGACTGGTGCAAAACGCACAAATATTCGGGTATTGTGCAAAGATTGCACGCTCCTGCCTCCCGGCCAGCCAGAGCATTCCTGGTTTAGAGGAGAGCTGGGACCGCAACATCAGTGTGCTTCTGGGGAGGACACAGCCCTCGCCTCCCACTGCCCGGTTTAACTGCCAGGGGTTAAAATATGCAACATATGGAAGTTAATCACTCTCATACATAATCAAATCAGAGCAATTCCTAAACTAATTTAGAGGGGGTAAAAAGAAGGAAAAATCCTTCTTCCTGGAAGACAGTGAATGAAATCCAAACCTGGGGCTTGTGGCTTTTTCTCTAGACAAAGCACTAGAAATATTCTCCTGCCTTTACTGTTAATCTCACTTTCTTTTTCCTTGCACCTGCTAATGTTCCATAACTCACAAGTCCCTCTTCCTTCCCCTCTTACAAGTTTATTTATTATGACTATTTTACCAGCTATTGGTTCAACACACTCCACTCAAATATTCATCATTTAGTTCTCTGGGTAAATCGTATTTAATCAACACAGGAGAGAAAATAGCATAATTATAGATGCCGGATGCCATTACACTCAGAAGAAATTAAACCTTGTCCAGTGGTGCCTCTGATGAAAACAAGCAGGCTCGTTGCTGGGAGGTTACCCAGAGGTTAGTGGCCATACGGGGCCAAACGCACCTTCCAGGATCTCCCAACCCAAGGAGCAGGCGAGAGGCACAGAGGAAGAAAGAGGGAAGCTGCTATGGATAAACAGCGAACACCAGAATTTGTCATAACGAAGCTACTAAATGCATCTTTTTTTTGAGAGTATGGTAAGCCAAACTCCTATATTAATTATAGTGCCGAAGAACAGAGATGTGGTTGTTGTAAATAAATCCTGTCCACAAAACACCTCTCAAGAGTAAGGACAAAGATAATGCACGTTTCATCTCTGGCTTTAGCAGATGGTGAATTCTTCAGAGCAGGAGCTAGGCTGCCTCGGTTGGCGGGTCCGCTCCGCACTGCACTTTACCAGACTGCAAAGAAATGGTTCAACACCAAACTGGAGGGAGGAGAGGGCAGCTACACAGATTACCAACCCACAGGTCGTGCCTAGTCTACTTTCAGCCAATTATAGTACTTCTGTGTAATGGGGGGGGTTTAAGGTAAATAATTCTATTTTAGTAATACTAATGGACAAATTCTTTACAGATCGATAAAGTCCAAAAAGTTATTACAGCAACAAAGATGCAAATAGATTCTTAAAGTTGCCTGGAGAAAGAAATGGGGCAGTCTTCTCCAGCTGGCACTGAACCACTTCGAACCTGACATTACCCTCATATAAAGTATCCCGGCTTACCCAGGTTACGGCACAAAATGCTATAGGAGACATTTTACCTGAAGACGCTTCTTATTCATCACTTGACATCAGTGCTCAGAAGCGACTACCCAGGTTCAGACAGAACAATGGCCAGAAAGGCTGAGTGTTGTATTTTATTTATTATTTATTTTTTGCTAATAATACATCTGAGGTTTAGATAAGTAACTAAGAGGAAGGAGAGCTCCTTCTAGTCCATCCTGCTGCCGACAATTAAGAAACCTCAAAGTAATTTTTGAAAATGTCAGCGTCTCATTTAGCAAACGGATAAATAATGAATGAAGCATAATCACTGTCCTGTGCTGGTGGTACAGCTTCGCGGTGTCATTAGTAAACTAACGGTATAATATCTTCGTGTCACAGTTTAATTATATCTTGTAATTAGTTTCAGCAATGGATTGCACAGAGTCAGGCCCCCTGAGCTAAACAAAAGGTAATGGAACTTTCAGAGTCCGCGCATAAATCAATTATGAAAGTGTCCTGTGTTATTTGAGGCTTGTTTGCTGTAATTTTATGCACAAAGAAGAAATGATCCCTGCTGCCTATGGAGGGTGATTCACCTTACCAATTGCCTGCCTAAACGAGTGCGAGTACCACAGGAGCACGAGCCCATCCTGTGCTGCACATCTCTCAGTGCGGCTCCTCCAAAAGGGCCGGTAAGTGTGGCTCCTGAGAGAGTGAGCGGCATGGGCAACACATAAAAACGTACCCTGCCTGGCTGCGAACATCACAAAGACACGGACGTTACGTGCGGAAATGGGGAGATGCTACTAGGATTTTGTTGCTGCTGTTGTTGCGTTATAGGCTAGTACTGAAGTTTGGCATTTTACAGGTATTATTCGTGCAATCCTCTGCGTCCAAAGCTGCATGTTGTGGCATTTCTGTTCACCGTCTGGAGAGGACCACGCCACCAGCCAAACACCACCTACACCTTCCTTCTCCCTCTGCTTCATCCACAGGGTGAACAAATGCCCCCGTGCAAGAGACCCGACCTCTAGTTTGCATCGGGACAAGCCACCAGCGCTGGTTCCCGGCCCAGGGACTGTCATCCTCCTACAAACGCGCCCGGGCTAGTTCCTTCTCCTGCTTCATTTCTGATATGACTCACTTGCTGCCCCGGGAACGAATCAAGCAGAAGAGGGCCACACTGGAAACAGATCCGTGCAGGCTGAAGGGTCCGTCGAGGTTACGCAATTGTAATTGCAGCAGATCAAAATCTCTGCTGCCATCCTGCAGGCTGCTACTTAAGCTCCGGAAATTCTACAGAAGACGCTCTTTTCTTAAGAGCTCTTTATACTGCACGCATATATAAACCGCGGATATCAAACCCTGTACCTGCAAAGTGGCTGTGAATGATCTCCACTATCCCAGCCTATAACTTCTCACACAGTTTCAGGGAAAAAAGAGAGTTGTATTACTGGAATTAAGTTTGGGCTTAATAGCTGTATTTTATTTGCATAATTTTCCAGAGTCATCTTAAGAGTATGAGGTATTCTGTTACCATTCCTCTCCGTACTGCTGCACATGCATGGCTCTCACTGCTCTGGTGTCTGAATAATTTGTCTTTTTCATGTTCCTCCTCTGCCCCCACTGCTTGGCGTTGGAAGCTGCCTATGTTACGTGGGATGGAGAAGGAGGAAAAAAATAAATAATATAAAATCAAACCTCTCAGTGTGTCTAATTTTGGCCTACCGAGATCTCCAAAGGCAAAAAAGGCTGAAAGCAGCAGCAAAGGGCTGTCCGCAGGTCACCCAATCCGAGTCCGAGTGTCTGGGATCCCTACTGCGGGCAGCAGAGGAGAAGTGTGGAGAAGAGTCTGAAAGGTGCCAAGACATGTAATCGTCTCAGTTCTGATCAAGCTGCAAAACACACTGGGGTCCTGGTTCAAAGCCCTCATCAAGTCTGCCTTGAAAGTGAATCTAGTGGCATGCTGGCCTTTCTGTTTATACAACAACTTACAGGTTTAAATGAAAAGCTGCTTGATAAAGCCGCCTGAATCCTCCTATTGTGAGCCCTTCAGCAAATTTAACAAAAGAAAAAGCACTGACTAGAAAAAAAGGGAAAAAAGTCCACTCCTCGGAGCGGTGCTGCAATCCGGCTGGTTGCCATGGCGACATGATGACTTGTTCACATGGCAACATACCTTAGGTCCACTATTAAAATGATGAGAGTAAACTGGGTTGCACTAAGTATAGTATCCTGTGTGCCGCACAAGCCTTTCTCTGCGGCAGGAGCTGGGACGGATACCGGAGTGCGGGAGGAAGAGGAAGGAAGAGCAGAACAAAGCTGAGGACGGGAGTGCTGGTGGGCAGTGGAAAAATAAGGGGGATCGACAGAGTTCTAGATCTGCGTCTGAGAGGGATGACAGCTACACAGATGATAAATTAAATTTCGCTCTGCTATAAAATCTGCCTTTATAAGCTAAAGGATGTTTTCCATACATCAGTAACATGCTCCAGAGGGCACTGAACTCTTTAGGAAGTGACCTCTAGCGAGCACGGGCAAAAAATACGTGGGGGAAGGGGGAGGAATCACTGGAGAACCTATCAACACAAACCTAATTGTGGTAAAAATAAAACTTAAGAAATAGCTGCTACAGCAGTGAAACGCAATCACGTAGTTTGTCATTTACATTAAAATCCTAAACAAGTAGCAAGTGGTAAATTGTGCAACATCTATTTAGTCAGAACGAATACTCAAGATTGCAAAAAATACATCCTCATTGCAATATTATTGGTGTCTTTTCTGCAATTCTTTTAATTTTAACAGATTTAAACACCTCCTTCGGATAGCACAGAAAATTGTGATACTGCTGGGGAACTCATCATCCGGTTGTCCCTCATTTAGATGAAGGACAGGATGAATCTCCTTGGTTTATGAAGCATGTACATTACACAACAGACACGAGCAAGTCTCTTAAAATATAAAACATGAGAAAAAATACCTTTAATACAGATTCTATTTTAATTTTGCCAGCTTCCTTTCATTACTTTCTACAGAAGGCAGTAGCCTGGCATCTTTCTTGCTCATACATTTTTAGCTTAAAATCGTATTTAGATAACGTAGTGATTTGGAGTACCAGCAATTTGAAGACACCAAGCGCAATCTACTGAGGTTTACTTCTATCACTGAAGAGTTAAACAAAGCCCATAACGGCATGAAGCCCATAATATGCAGAAGCATTCATTTTTCCTGTTCTCGTCACAGCGACAGTTTCAGCATGTTGCCCTTCATTCGCCTGCAACTCTCCTCTATGTTCTCAAGACCTCTAGAACCCGGAGATGACTTCTGGGCAGCTCCCGCATCCCTTGCCCTCCAGCGCTGCCTGCGGTGCCTCCGTGCCAGGCTCTGCCCTGGCAGAACCGGGGTGGCAATAAGGCTGAGCTCAGCCTCGCTGCTCCACCGGTCAGCGCATGACAGGGGCTCTGGGGGCCGTGCTGGAAGCTCCCAGCACAGCGACTGTGAAGACCCCACAATTTTAGCAGATGTCACAGCAGAGGCGGGCTCCTTTCATCCCGATTGCTGATGAAACGGAAGCTTTGTCCCGCTCCCCAAAACAGAGCGAACGATAACTGCCTCATAAGGATGGTACATGGGGAAAAAAAAAAAGAAAAGAAACCTTCTGGTGTCTATCAAGCTATCATGACAGCTGCACTCATGTTTCCTCCTGAGGACCAAAATAACTACAAAGTGCATGAAATCATTAAGCACGTGAAAATCCCAGAGGTAGGCTTGGGCTAAACCTCACGATTTCCCAACCAAAAGGCATCAAAGACCAATCCCTCACAGTTCATTTGCCGTTTCCCTTCGCTCCATGCGTACCTGTATCAGGGAAGCTTGCCTTTACTTGGTAAGCACAAACCTCCGAGTTGGAGGTTCTCCTGCCCATCCTCCGGGCAAAGGTAAACAGTCGTGGGGCAGAGCCACGGCAGAGGAAAGCCCGAGTTGGGACACAAACCCTTTCAAGTGCATCTGTACGTTTGCACAGGCACATCTGCACATTCACAGTCTGTAGGAGCTTTTCCAAACAATAAAGGGCATCTGTCATTTTAAGGTAAAAAAACATCTTTTGCATGAGTCAATAGGACAGTCCTTGCAGGAGCACAGGTGATAAGGTGCTGATTTGGTACGAGTCTGGGAAGCTAACTTCATACAGAGGAGATGAGGTCCCATTTTTATTCATAATGCTATTTGGTCAATAAACTAAACAGTTCAAATGAACTTAGAATTTTTAAGCGTGACGCAACGCTTTAAGCAGACCTGCAATTTGATGTCCAGTACAGAAAGTCATAGAACAGAAATTAAGCTTATATCTCACCAGAAAAATCTGAAAGCAAACGATAGACTTCATATTTCCGTTTTGTAAAGACTGATACCTAAGTGTAGAGAACGTACCTACGGTATTTTTTTCAATTGGTGTAATTCATAGATTTACAAAGTGGGCACAGGAAGTCTTTTGCAATGCTTTTCTCCTCTCATTTTCTCCTGCTCCATCCCCGGCATATCCAGAGATGATTTGCGACTTTCCAATGGTTCAGCACACACCTACCTAATCCCTCCTTTAAAATAGTTGCTTCTACAAATTGCAATAATCTTACTATTTTTAAAAAATCAATCCCTATAAAGAGCAGAGAAATGGAATCAAGTTCACTGATTCCCAAACTTTTAATGATACATCTAATTTTAGAAATAAGATTTATCTGAAGGATAAATCAGGAAGGAATTCCAGCCACTCGTAAGAACTTCATTAATGGAAAAGGAACCTGAAGGTTCACCAGTGAGACAACAGGTGTTTAAACAATTCCTTCTACCTACACTCTCACGTCGACTTTATTTTCAAGTTTCACTCAATGATGGAGTTGTTTCTTAGCTCCTTGTGTGCTTAGCCATTTAATTAAAGCAATCCATATTGAATTCATGTCCAGATGCCTTGACCAGCAGAGCCAGATCCTCATTGGCATGCCAGCTGCTCAAAGAAGAGCACAGCCCCTTGCATACTAATCAGAGGAGAAGGCAGTGATTCATCAGCCTATGATACTGCTTCAGCATCTACAAGCACTTATGACATGTAATTGGTGGTGCATAAGCAAGCCAGGCCACATTAAAAAGCCTACAGATAGTCAGAGATAAAAATTAATGACTTTTGCTTTGTGTAATCCTGCGTGCGTTGGGGCGGGGGGGGGGGGGGGGGGAAGGGAGACTGGGATTAATGGACAAATGTAAGTAGGCACAAAGGAACAAAGAGTTTCTTGGCCTTGTTTACATATTGAACAATAATAATAAAAGAAAAGTGACAAGTTATGGGAAAGGCAAGTGTGAATTTTCGGCACGAGTGAGTTGCAAGACTGCTTGCAGTTCATTATGGATGCAGAATTTCCATACTCATTATTCTGAAACAAACCTCCTTAGAAGGCCCTTCTGGGACCAATGGCAGCAGTTTTTATTATTCATCTTTTGCTAGTATTGAGGATGTCATTATAAGAGCTGCACAGAGCTCTTGCTGCATGGCATACAGGAGGAGAGGAGTATAACTACCCTGGGAGGAATAGCTTATTTTTCATGAGGCCGGAGCAAGCAC
Organism: Balearica regulorum gibbericeps; assembly: GCF_011004875.1. Classification (NCBI taxonomy): domain Eukaryota; kingdom Metazoa; phylum Chordata; class Aves; order Gruiformes; family Gruidae; genus Balearica; species Balearica regulorum. The sequence continues at coordinate 792,465 of NC_046196.1, forward strand.
AGCGCCAGGGTCATAGCGGGCCACAGTTGTAAAATCAAGAAAGAGGAGGGAGGTAAATCAAGGACAGCAGACAAAGACATTACGTTATGCACCCATGACAGCAGCTTCTGCAGATCACGTTCTCATCAAAATATCCACGCATCAACATCGTCGTTTGAATCTCCCTCTTCCTGCCACACATCCCCTTTCTTCCCCAGTGATGGATACACCCCTCCTTGGAACAACTTTGAAGAAAGATACAACTTTTCTATTTTTATTTTTTCTTTAACAACTGCTTTCTCTTCTGAAGTCTTGGTGAGACGTGTCTATCAAGGAGAACAGGGAAACTGAAGTTACTGGAGCTGTCTTTCTCCTCGGAGGCAACAAAAGGAGGGGAAAAACCAATGCATGTGTGACAGTATACTTAATCGGAAACTTAGTCTCACCTAACGTCTACCTGCAGCACACCAGGCACAATAACCGACTTCAGCAGCTTCCAGGGGTAGAGGTCTATTGATTTCAGCAGAAATCTGCCCGTGTACAATAGCAGAGATCTGGTAGCAGACTTTCCTTCTGTCATGAAAATTGCCAATTATGCGTACAGCTGCATGTTCTCCAGCACAGAGGCTGATACCTCTAGTTTCATTTCTAAAGGTAAATGCTGGCTCCAGCTCGGACTCTCATCCAACTGGATGAGCCACTACACTCATCCAGGAAAGGCAATTTATTACCTGTTGAATGGAAGTTTCTGCTCTGTAGCTGGGAAGAGTTATTTTAGGAACTATTGATTTATCCTAATTGCATCTATCTTAGTACTATGAAAAACTGCCATTGCCATGGCAATAGCGTTAAAAAAAAAATGGAAAAAAAGACTATACTTTAGTCAAGCATGTTGTTCATTTTAATACAGTAGACAGACCTTTCCTACAGAGGTCAAATACGATCACTGCGTGACTCGGAGGTAGCAGTACAAACCTGGAACTTGGTTTGGCATCTAACCTGGACACCACACAACGAGGCCTGGGCACCTTCAGGCTCTGGAAACCGCAGTCTTTAGCAAGCAGTTTTGGCAGAATGACATGAGAAATACTCGGCTGCGCCTGCAAGAGACACTTGGCGCTGATGCCAAGAGCAACCGTGATGCCGTGCAGGAGGACAGTATCTCCGACAGCATTTTCAGAAAGCCTTTCTCCTCACAAGTTCTTTGCCTCAGAGAAGAAAAGATGATTCCTGAGATTCACATACACCAGGGAGGAGAGCAAAGCTCTTCCCTTTCCTCTTCCCAGTGGCTGCCCGTTGCATGACTGACATGGCCATACCGATATACCACAGACACGTGCTGGAACTGCAGGTGAATGGCGGGCTGGGCGTTATACAGATGCAGTCCTTTACGCAGCAAAAATTGATTCCCATCTCCTAGCTGGTAACATCCATAGAGACAGTCTGGAGGACTATTTAGCCTTCCCATCCTTCCACAGCCCTGAAGAATAGAGGGTAAAGCACTGGGACTCAGGAAAACAGAAAATCATTGCTTTCGGCAGGCAGCTGAGCAGAAACTCAGAGCTATCAGTTGTGTTTAAGGTCTACTGCTGTGTTACAACCTTTCGTTCTGCAAACCTCGCTCTTTATTCATTGGTTACACCAGCTAATTTCATCTGTTTTGCAGAAATATTTACCGAGGGTAGGTGAGGGAAGCAGAAGCTGCATCCGCAGTCACCATACGATTTATTTACAACTGAGGCTTTGTGGTGCAGCTAGCTAAAAGAGGATTAAATTACGCTTTGTAGATTAAGAGTCTGAACACTATAAAACTCATAAGCCTTTGTATGCTAAGCAAGAACTTTGACTCCCATAGGAGCTTGCAACAGAGATTCTGCATACACATAGACGACTTGGATTTTTTTTTGATGTTTGAGTGTATCTTTCACAAACAGAGATATTATCAAACTGTTTTGGAAACATTTTATCAGTACAAAAAAATTAAACTGAATCATGATGTCCAGTACATTTTCATCTCAGTTCCTCCACGCAGTCATTCAGTCAGACTTCCCTATTGTCACAGTACTATCACCAGGTATACATTGTCCATATATCCGTCCCACTGCCCCTCCCCACTAGAAGAATACTGCCCCAGATCTTTGCTTACTGGGAAGACGTACTAACGCAACACACACACACACACAGAGACACCCCCCCACATCCCCTTTTCCTGCCCCCTCTCTTCTCCTTCCCTTGTCTTCTCATACGCAATTTACAAAATGCATGCAAAAAATTCATCTTTCAAGAGAACTTCTCCTTATATTTAGATAGTATTCTGCTTAAAACAAGGACAAGCAGCGCTGTTTGGAGATAAAGAAAGCAAAAGAAGCTTTGAGCCTTTACAAGACCATAACAAAAAATCTACGTATGGATCAGCTACAGAGCAGAAAGATTTGTGTGTGTGTATTTTCAGCTAAGAGGGAGGCAACTCTCGAAGGATTCAATCGAGTTATTTCTTCCTCAACCTTATTTTCCATTTTTCCCTCCACGCTTTTAGGAGAAAAGCAAGAAAACATTTCAGTTTGATGCACACGTGCCACTATCTTCTGCAATGGAAGACAGAACGAGCTGATAAGCTGTTTCATGTGGGGATGTTTGAGGCTAGCCACTGCAATAGTCCACAAACAGCTGTTCCTGGATTTAAAAATACTAAAATGGAAGTTTCCTATGTAAAACTGCTTGAGAAAGCTGGGGTTTTCTTTATACAGTATGGGTCGGACATTTTAAGGTAAGCCTTCCGTTACCATCATTGATGGGAAAGGCAAAGTGGGTTTGGAGCACAGAATCGCAGGCTGGTGGGGGTTGGAGGGCACCAGCAGAGCGGGTGTGAGCATGTATCGCCTCCGATGCTCGAGGCAACGGTGAAGCCGCCGGTCGGGTGAGTCCGATTCACCTGCAGGCTGGTTGCTGGCATGGCCAGCCTGCTCCCAGGGCTGGATCGAGCCCCAATGCCCACGCACGGCACTGCTCGGCAAGGAGCAGACGCCTGGTTGCGCAGCCCCGGTTTTGCTGAAGTACGATGGGTTCCATACGTTTTGCTGCATAATCCAATAGGAAGCGCTGGGAGAAACGGCTCCCCGACAGAAGCCAGCTCCAGCTGAGAAAGGAAGCTCTAGGGGCGATATTAAATGTTAACTGTCCAGGAGTAGCCAAGACGGGCATGTTAAACAGTAATCGCTAGGTAACTGTCTCAGACAGACAGAAAGAGAGGGGGAAAAACCTGAAGTAGCTATCTTTAAAGAGAACAAGCAGATCTGAGTAATCCAATTTAGGGGAGATAAGAGTCTGCTGGTAGCACTGTCCTTTAACTGGACAAACGCCTTCGTTCAAGTGTCAACCCCAATCCTGGGGAGGTCAGCGCACGGGGCCTGCAGCCTAATGTACTCCTGAATTGGCTGAGTGGATTTCCGAACAAACACGCTGGTCCAACAGAATTGATTTTCAGCAGGCCGTATGGGTCCCTAACGTAATTATCCTGCAGTGAGTCAGTTCACAGCAGCCCCTGCATTTAAAAGCTGCTGGTCAGCCGAGAGGAGAGGTTACCACTGGTGCCTCAGCCTCTCCGCCAAGTACAGCTTCGCTTTTAATTGTTTAAACAGCAGTGGAATTTCTTTTGCTCTTTCTCAACAGAGAATCATTATAGCCCTGTTTAAAGAGGTCTGGAGGGACCTCAGAAGAAACTTTCCCTTCAAGCTTTGTGTGCTAATGAAAAAAATCAAGTCATAGCGCTCTAATAGGCGAATTCAATTTATAACAAGCAAATACAATCATCTCGACACCAGCGCTACACCACAATGAAACTTCCCCGGCTTTCGCTCCACAACAGCTCCTGCGAAACGCAGCCCGGTGCCAGGCGGCACGGCACGCTGCCTGGCTCAGGCACTTCCCGCGCTTCCTACCCCACATTTCCAGGCACGTTAACACACGGGTTAATTCCTTAATGAAGTTCCTATAGCGCCTTTCTTGGAACTGCTGACATGAATTGAGTCATTTGATGCGGAAGAGCCAAACTTCTCCATGGTAAAATAATATCAGATTTGAATACCAACCGGATAGAGCAAGATCAGTTTTACAGTGTTTCCCCTAATTCGTATTTTTCTCTTTCTCAGTGAAGGTTTGGACTGACTCTGAAAGCCAGGAGGGACCCCCAGAAGGTCTGTAGCTCTGAGACACGTACAAAAAAAAGTCCATGTCGTAATACTGGGCCTTCTCCTACAGACCTTGCCAATAATAATGACGTGAAGTAGCACTAAGTACTCTAACAAGATTCCCCCCCTCCCCGTTTCGTTGTCGGCTCTTTACAGGAGCGGCTGTGTCACCCTCAGACAAGAGGCACAGCACCCGCTGTGCTGGTTTCAGATGGCATTGCAGCTCTGGCAGCCTCGTCCAGCTCAGTTTTGTCCCAACTACCTTGAAGTTTCCCACGCTGGGGAAGCCACCAGCACGTTGGGCCGATTCACAGCAACTGGGACGACGAAGATGCATTTGTAGTACAAGTACTCAGCTAGGTGCAGATGTGAAAATGATGAACTTGCTTTATATCCGCCACTAAGCACAAGTTATGTGCGCAGGGCTTTCTGGAGCTGCTGACCTCCTGCCAAGGTACTGCAGCGCTCCGTACGCTGCCGGATCGGGACCGAGGAACCCCCGCGCTGGGGCCGCGGGAAATCCGGGGTCCCCTCTCCAGCCGTGGCCGGAGCACGGGCAGTGCGGCGTGGTGCAGCAGGGGCCCCCCCAAATGGAATTTCATTTGTTCCATACCCACAGTGAACCTCCTCTCCCTCGATTTGTCTAATCTATTCTGAACTCATCTATTCTAGTAGTCCTCCACGATATCCTGTGCAATAAATTCCGTACATTAATTATGTGCTCTGAGACAACGTACCGACTCATCTTTGTTTTAAACTTAACTCATTTGGTGAATACCCCTTACTTCTTGTAATTATTCCCTAATCGTTTCTCCTGTTCCACCCACAATTTACAAGCCTCTACTGCATTTCCCCTTCACATTTGTTACCACAGATGACGAATTCTAGCCTTTTTAGTCCCTCTGCTCATGGAAAGTGCCATGTATCTGAAAACAGTCTAAATATCTGATCAGCTCAGTTCTCCATTTCGACATTTTCAAGGAAGGCCTAGCATCCTGATTATGCCTCCAAGGCTGCAACACTTATTAATACAGAACCCGCCCCTCGTATCTCCATTGAAGAGTGCCAAAAAAAATGTCAATACACCCTCAGCTTTCACAAAGCCCCTGTTGCATCCGTGGTGCTAAAAATTTCTTGGCAAACTAAGGCTCCACCCAGACAAAGCTGCCTGGTTTATTTTGTATGGAGAGAATTAGTGCAGACGCAAGCTGCTTCCGAGCTCACCAGCCCACTGTCGCAAGCGAGCAGACACCAATCGGTCCTAGACGGAGCATCTACCTGAATAATGGATTCACTGCAATACAATTTTGTGCTGGTTACATCTGTGTTTCCTCCAGTCAGTCAGATGCTGCTTTAACTGTACTCTGCTCTCCCCGCTGCGGTCGCAGAAAACCATCTGTCAGATTCTCAGCCTTATTTCCCTTTTCCTGTCTTTTCCCAAAGTAGGAGCAAACGGGGCCAGATTCCAGCTGTATTTTTCATCCTCCAATTAGCAGGCTCCAATTCATCACTCTGAGTATCTCCTGGCATCAGTGCTGAGATTCCCTCCTCACGCTTGGTAAATCGGTCTTCATTTAAAACCCTCTCTCTTAGCCCTAAATGGAAATCAATTCTGCAAGTTTAGCAAATAGTTAATTACTCCACAAAGAGGATTGATTGGCCTTTGATCACCAGAAAGCTCTGTAGTGCTATTAGTCTCTTTCATCTGTGATTAAACCACAGAGAAAAAGAAACAAAAACTAAATTAGGCTTCTCCTGTTATCCTACAAATATTTAATGACGGGATAATCTCCTAAAGGTGTGATCAGGGGATATACATTCTGCCAGGAAACGTCTCCAGCTCAACCTTGAACCCAAATTCTCTCCCTGCAAAGAGCCTGGCAACGAACTTTACAGAGGAACGGAGCTGAGCTCAAAGGGACGCTTTGTAGTACACACTCTTCTTGGCCTTTTCTTCTTTCCTCTTCTTATGTACGTTTTAATGCAGATAAAGATTTTCCCAACGGAGTCCTGACATGAATAATAATAATAATAAAGGCTTTCTTTAAATTCAGTTTTGGCTCTGCTGACTTTCTCAGCAGGACAAGACTGTGTCCCGTTGATTTGCAGCATTGTACAGAGCTGTTTCCCCAAATGATGGGATCCTCCCACTTCAGACAAATTTCAAATATCGCAGCCTCCCACTGCTAACCCACTCTAAAATTCAGCCCCAAAGTAAAGCATAAAGCTTTCTCCGCACTGCAGCAGAAGCCATGACAGGAAGGTCACAGAATGGAGAGCAAAGATCGAGTTGCATTTCTCACGTTCCGGGCAAATTTAAGGTCTAGGAACCTTCCTTTTGTGACATTAGTGCAAACCTCATTAGAGGGTGGCTGGCAGGTCCCCAGTGGGCAGCGCAGCCTGCGTGTGCTCCACGCCGTTCCTGCCCACAGCAGCACCACGGTGATGGTTAGCAGATGCACTACAAGCCGCTCCAGAGGTCTCGGCAGCCAGGGCCCGCGTTGTCAGGTGCTTGATCAGCACGTACTCGGGAACTGCTCCTTCCCCAGCGCCGCCAGCGTTTTGGGAGAACTGTGGGACACCCCGCTCTGCTCTAGCCCGTTTTCGACAGCTGCGAAGGGCGCTGTTCCCAGCATGCGCTCCCGCGTGCAGCAGGGAACGGGGCAAGGGAGCTGCCCGAGTTCCTGCAGCCTTTGCCTCCCCGCCTGGAGAGGGGAACGGCCAGGGCTCTGGCTACTGGCCGGCTGGGGAAGCGGGTCCCTGGCAAGTCAGCGCAGCTGATGGGTGCGAATAGCCAGTTTGAAGCGATCGCTTCTGCCATCAGACACTGTTCTGTGGGTCCGTAGCAAAGAAAAGTATATAGACGTATATCCAGGAGAAGGTCAGGTTTCAGGAGGCGTATCTCGCCAGGTAAGAGGTGGCCTGATCAGGTGCGAGACTGAGAAGCAAGGAGTGGAGGTGGTAAGGCTGAACTTCAACAAGTTTCACAACTTGCTATGAAAACTGAGAAAGTTATCATAACTTTTTTTAGCACTAAAATGTCATAATGCTCTTCGTGCAAGAGAAAAGAGGAGCCTCCTGACATGTTTTCAACTCTCGAATGGCAAAGAGTCCTTGAGGGGCCATGCCACGCATCAGGCAACAGCAGGCGTTAATTAGCCTAGATTTTCTATTGAATTGTTTTGTGTGTGTGTGTGTGTGCGTGCGCGCACGCGTGTGTGTGTTTTTCTTTCCCTGGGTGTCTCATTTGCAGAATGTTCAATCACCCTCTCTCTCTTTCTGATTCTGCAGTCGTGTGTACTTCTGTGCGACTGTCGAGTCCTGACACCTGTCAAACAGTGCCACAGTAAATTGGACGTGTCAGCCCCAGCGTGCTGGTGCCAAGGTGTGAATTAGATAGAGTCTCTCACTGCTGTTCTTCTGACCTCTTCGCTCCGTTACTAGGACATCCCGAGACACACCAAGCCTCAGGGTATCGAAACCCAAAACACAACAGAAAGAACCCCACAAACCCATTGCAACCATAGCCGGGTGCTTAAGGATTTAAACCAGCACTTTCTTCTCTATATGAAGGGAAGAATTTAAATAAACGGGATTTGTAAACATGCTGATTGCATTTGCAAAACTGCTAGAAAATGGGCTTCGCGTTTTTGTTTCATGCCATACCGGGAGGCTCTGGGAGGCCAGAAAGAAAAGGGAAAGTGAGCGAGCAGTTAGCGGAGCTTTCAGATGAAAAGAAGCATAAGTCATTCCGCACAAAGAAAAGTATTTGTTTATATTGTGCCCATCACTGTAGATGTGGTTACCAGAAAACTCTGCGCAAACAAAAAACCCCAAAACAATGCGTGTGACTGAAATCACCCTGATTCCAGTTCCTTACCTTCCCGGAGGTTGGGGGGTTTGTTTTGTTTTTTAAAACAACAGCTCCCAGAACAAAAGGCTGATTTGTGCAGCAGGCAGTTCTGGGGACCACCTATTGCACAGGGCTGTAGACACATATGGTGCTGCACAATAACAAATAAGAACAACAATAAAGAAAGCTGCACCCACTTTGCTCAGTACGGTGTTCTCAAAGTTACACAGTAAGAAGCAATTATCCCAAAGTGGCAATTTTATTTGAAAATAACATTTAAATTAAAATGGGCATTTCAGGGCCTCCTGCTGAAGAGTGACACGGGCTGTTCAGGGGCCCACTGTCACTTTGTCAGCTGTCACATGCTGCCTTCTGCTAAATGGGCGCAGTTTGCCTTTACCCTTTATCCAGACTCTTAAAAATGCCGCACGCATTTTATGAAGACCAACTAAGTGGGATTGCATCTCTGACAGCTGTTCCAGCTTGGATTCTGGGGAAGTGCTTTGCATACATCTATCTTTCCTGCTAACAATTTGGATAGATAACAAAAGCTGAGGGGGCTGGGGACAGGGATGGAACAAAGAGCTTCCGCGCCCCAGTCACCTGTTAGCATCCCGCCAGGGTAACACCAACTAAAGTGGGGGTTTCAGGAGAAGTCAGCCCGACGGCTTTGGTAAAAAGAGTTTTAGGTCTCCTGATTCCTTGCAGTAGGTATGTGTACCTCTTGCGACACCCCACCACAGTCAAGCATCCTCGTAGAGCTGGGGGGAAGAAAAGATGCTCTTCTGGTCTGGGGCACCAAGAACTATTGACTGTCAGTACGAAGCTGATGGCGTGAGGGGTGCAGGGCTCCACTGGATTCCTTTACATTCGGTAAATTCAGAGCTGCTCCTCAGAATCTGGCAATTTTGCTTATTCCCTCCCCTCCTCTTTTTAAGAAATACAGTTGATTATTAAAAATCGCCATCTAACAAAACCTGTCCTTCAATCAATACGTAGCCATGCTGAACCTTGGATACTGTAGGTTACCAGTTTAACAGCTCTCACAACAACCTTCTCGAGTTCAGTGCTCCCCGTAACCTAAAACACAATTTATGTTTCAGATATTCACCCGTGCTCCTGTGTACACAGACACACATTCTTCAATATACGCAGAGACATTCAACAGCAGACCCATGTTTCCTCTAGTCTTCCTTTTGCTGCTGATCTACCCGTGGAAACCCTTTTGGTTGCCCTTCACATCCCTTGCCAGGTTCACCTCCAGGTGGGCTTTGGCTCTCCTAGCCCTGTACTTGCATGCTCAGATAGTATGTCTGTAACCCTCTGGGTCTCCTGTCTAGGAGGAGGCGATCCCTAAAACTAACACAGCTCTCCTGAACTGCACTTCTCTCCAGGACCATATCCCATGGGATAAGGACAAAACGTTCTGATGAAACTGGCAGTTCCTGCTGGCAAGGCAGAAGCAAGGCATAAATTCAACATAATGCCAATACTGTCCGAAATGATTCACTAGAATCACCAGTTACACATACTGAGGACTTTGTAATTATAAAAAGTTAAATCGCTAAATATTTGGATATATAAATATTTTTACAATAAAATTTTGTTAATAAAACCCCCTCAACAGATCCAATAGATAAATGCTTTGACAAGAACACTACAATATGATGTATACAGTTATTATTAGTCATTATACGATTTCAACAGTGCTGGCAAACAACAGAATCAGGGTCCCTTTGTGCTAGCAAGGCACCATCTGCAAAAAACTCAAAACAAACATACCAAAATGAAACGAAAGACCAAGTGCACGTGAGAGAAACACTACTTTCTGACAGGGATTAGCAGAAGCCTTGGGGTAGCCACCCGTCCCTTGGCCTTTCCAAGTGGTAGTGGTCCATTTTCTGCACCTCCTGCACAACATAGCTGAAGTGACTGGTGGTTACTGAAACTGGGTTTTTAGGCTTCGGAAGAAGAAGGGGTTCCCACCAAGAAGCGCAGTGGCTTGGGTCAAAAGTTTTCCTGCTCCATTAGTCTCTCTGTGCCTTGATTCCCTTCCACAACACGAATGTATTTTTGTGCTAGATTACAAAGATTTTCAGAGCTGTGAGATTTTCACATCTATGGTAATGAGGACCACTTCAATACTTAGAGTAGATGGAACGTGTGCGGGAGATCTGCTGATGGGAAGTAAATTCTAATTTCTTCCTGCTTTTTATTGCTGATTAAAGTCAAGAAATGTCTGTAGTTTGCTCCATTCTGTGTTGTGAGATCTCACATAATCGCTGACAATAGTTTAAGGTATTATCTGATCTATGAAAGTACATGTATTTAAAAAGAGGTAAAAGTCTTAAACCCAACATATTAAACATGAAAGGGGTGTCTGGTTTACTTGTTCAAAGTAAGGGATTTGCTCCCAGGAGTGACACATCTATTACTAATTAAACAATTAATTTATTATGCAGCACTTGCAGAAAACAACATATTTGAAGTCTGAAAATGTCTGCTAAAGAATGGAAAATAATTTGGATACAAATAATTATCTTCAGGATTTTTATTTACACTGGAATACGCTTAACACAATTCAAATGTTGTTTTCCCAGAGCTAAATAATAGTCACTGTGTCACTGGCAATGCATAGGCAAAGTAGAGCAATAACGGGTAGTCATTTTTCCTGAACATGCCCATTTCTGAGTCATTTTAGAGCACGTGTGGAAAGAGAGGCAGACAGACACGCATCTACGGCTTTAAATTGTTAGTCTGCAGCATCGGCCTTAACATAAGAGATTCTCTATCAGGAAGTCATACCCCAAACTGTCGCCTGGCTCCCCAAGATCTTTGTACTGGGCAGGAAGACGAGCTTCTCCATCCTCTCCCAGTGACCACGCACCGAGAGTGAAATCTTAGACACATTTGAAGAGGAATTGTCAAGACTTTAACCAAATGCTGCAGAGAGAAACCTACTGTACCAAATGGCCAAGTTTCTTTCTATGTACAATCAATAGCTGCGCTGAGAGCTAGAAGTCCAGTTATTTCCCCCAAATATTAAGTGCAACATTGTTGAGTTTCATCTTCTGAGGTACATTATGCAACTGGAATATGCCCCATGCACAGCACAGCCCTTAGCACCTCCCCGCTCAGCTTCAGCACCGAGAAAAGATTTTCTGCTGTGCTTTTCTCTGCCAAATCACTCAAATGCTTGAGTTTGGTCAGTTTTTCTTTTCTCCATGATCCAAAACTCCTTGCAAGAAACCTCACATCATATACATACATATATATACATACACATATACATATGTTATTGAACAGGAGGAAACGGGTATTCTCATCCACAAATAAAAACTCAGTTACAACACAGAGGTGTTGAGGATTCAAAGATCTATCCCTCTATCTAAAGGTGTAATTCAAAATAGCACCCAACATCTCGTCTCCCACATCCAGAACTCCACTTAGCTAGAGCAGAGGTCCTGATCTGCCCTGCAAAGTCTCTTTCGCTGCCAGCCTTCTCAAATATTTTCACACTGAAGTCCCTATCTCAGACATCACCTTTTACTCCAGCTTTTCTCTGTCATCATATTCAGATTTTTGTCTACGTTTGGCTTGCTTTCTCCATAACACCTCTAAAAATCTTTTACTAAACATTCTCATTTCTAAAATACCTGTCTAGACACCCGTTGTTTGTCACATACAAAATGGAAGCATCCTTTCTCTACTCTTAACATCCTCATATTCCTCTGAGAGCTGGGACAAAGATAATCTTCCAAGTTTATCACTGTGACATTGCAACCGTCTACAGGTGCTTCCTTTTCTAGTGCATACATAATATATTTATCTCGCTCCTTTATAGCTCCTTATGATCTGTTCTCTACTACTTCTCTTTTGGTATCTAGAGGCTAATTCCGCCTTTGTACTTTTCTTTCTATCAGCTTCCATTACAATTTTTTTAAAGCGTTTTCTCCTGTGCCGCTTTTATAATTGGGCCTGCTCTAATAATTCATAAAATGAACACGCTATGTCACAATTGTTTATTAAAGCTCTCCTTCTCCATGTTGGCTGCAGTTATGCCGATTGCGTACGGAGGCCACTGCTGATCGTGGCACCCGATATCACCACAATATGTGTGTGTGTGTGTGCGTCACCTCCTGATTTTTGGAACACTTATCTCAGACTTTACAAGAAAACCCCTCAGGCAGAGATTATTTTTATCCTGTTTGTATGGTACCAAGTCCAGAGAAGAGTCCTACTCAGGGCAGGGATCTCACTGCCAGAGCAGAAAGGAACAAAGTATTAAGGAAAACAGCCCTGCTGCTCCCTTCCTCTTGGCCGCTTCTGATCGGCTGCCACCACCTTCCTCTGCTTTGCCGAGCCCACGAGCACTGTCACCGCTGGTAGCCCTGGGACCAGCTGCAGCACACTTCGCCCCAGCACATGAGACAGGATTGTGCAGTTTCCCCAGCTCAAGCCAGCGCTTCGGGGCTGCCCGCTCTCCCAGAGCTCCCCTCATCCACGGCCACTCGGAATAATGGTAGAGAAGGAAACGAAACAAAGGTAGAGAAGGACTTTCATCACAGACCCTTTGCTCTTTGAATGAAAGTTGCAGATCTTTGTGGAACAAAACTGGAATACATGGCTTTACTTGGCAGTCTCACCGCCTCCATCCCCCACTGCAGGGTTTGCTGTCAGCTCTGCTGGCCACCTCTCCCAGGGCAGCTGGAGGGGGTGATCAACACGCTCCTGTCTCCTAAACAACTTCCCCTCTGAACTACACGCTCTCCTCCTCCTGCAGCACATCTAGACTGAGAAACAGCAAATCCACGAGGGCTGGAGAGGGCACCAACAGGAGAAGACAGTCAGATGGCCAAGTAGGTTGGTCAGGAAAACGGTCAGTGTAACAGAATCCATATTAATGTCTGAGATGGGCAGCACCAGACAGACAATGGAGATACTAATACAAACTGGAGGTCTCCTTTTGACCCAGCAGCATCCCTTCCCATCTCAAACGTTATTGCTTACACAGTTAATTAAGCTGTGTGAGGTTTAATGAGCAAACACGACAGTTCTCAGGAACTTACGGCACTGTGACACATCTCGCAAGAAAGGGGGCTAGAGAAGGAAAATATGATCAAGCAATAAAATTATCTCTTACTTCATCACATTACTTCCAGCTTTTAAAGATTTGGTATATGTTTTATGAGATATCAAACTCAGGGTACAGCAATGGCCAAAAGCAGCAGGCTTAAAGATAAATATGGCGCAGCTTACTGGGCGCACCGGAGCTCAGTGAAGATGTAGGAGACAAAGCATGGTGAAAATACCACACAGAACATAGTGAAAACATGAAGAAAATCAAGTCACAGACAAATAAATCTCATCAACTGAGAGGAGGGGATGAAACACGGCTAGAAGTGGAGCTACACAAAGCCACGGAGGTGTTCACAGAGCACACAGCTCCAATGAGCGCGTTCATGAGGAACAAAACAGAACTGGCAAGTGACTTGAGGAGGGAAGCAAAATGGACAGCATGCCGTAAAATAAAGACACATTTAGGAGAAGGAAGGAGAAAAACAAAGCTTCCCCCCCCGGAGATATTTACCCTATTGATAACGTGATCGCAGTAGCATTTTGTTGGCGGTTTGACCCTAGACAGCTCTGCACAGAATGCGTCAGCAGAGCTCTGCCCACGGATGGCTGGACACACGGTTACACCAGAAGTCCAGACACGGACAAGGTCTGCAAACTATCGTGGCCCAGCGGACCCTGGGAAGGGACGGGCTGTGTGGCCGGTTTCACACGCACTGCAGAGCTGCTTTATTGCAGCTGTATCGCAGGAGGCGGCTTCAGTGCTTTTGAATGCGATTAGAAAAAAGATTGGAAAATGGGATCTTCATGTTCATTATGAGAAACGTAGTGCTTGAAATAAAGTCCCAAATATGTTTTGTAGCTGCCTTAGATATAACCATTATTAGCGGCCTTAAGAGGTGCAAGAAATTTCTATAACTGAAAATGTAACAAAGGAACAGAGTACTTGGGGAGAACAGTAGAAAAATCAAGCCCTTTTTTTTTTTAATATATTTTAAAGGTATACATTTCTTGCGATTTAAATTTACCACCAAACCTCCCAGCTTCTCCCCCAGTGTACCAATTCAGAGCTACTTAGAAGGAAAAAAAGAAGAGAAAAAGGAAAATCATTAAACAACCCCCCAAAAAGAGGGCTCAATGAGGTCTCATTTCGTCGTAATGAGCTCCAATTTAACATGATCATTATTTCTGACATTAAAGGCCTGTGAATAGTGTCACATGCCCAGAAGCTATTTTTTTTTACCCTCTAATGCCAGAAATAACAAGCTGCAGTTAAGGGACAGTGAATCAGGGTCTGTAAAATTACATTAAAATAGGAATTTCACTACTGATAGAATGACTCTTATCTAGGCAGCCCTTTCTGAAGGAGGTTTCTGAAGTGTACGGTTATCGGGTGTTGGGCTGGTACCTGCCGTACCTCGCACAGCAACAGACCGTTTCTGCAAAAAGAAGAAGAAAAGCAGCAAAGTCCTCCTGCCCCGGCGCAAAGCTGCCCGAAGTGCCACAACGTCAGCACAGAGGATGAACCACCTTAGGTTAGACCAAAGGCCCATCTCCCTCAGAAACCTCTCTGAAGGCAGCCACTAGTAGATGCTGAGGAAAAGAATTGTAAGAACAAAAGAAACACTGGGTAATCCCTTTTTTTGGTAATAAGCATCTAGTTCCCAGCAACCCGAAGGTTATGGATTCCTAATCTGCAGTGAATACTTTATCAAGCTGTGAATTTATCAGGACAAAACAATTCAAATCCAAAAGATGGAAAAAGCTCCCAAATTCCTGAGTTTGTTGACCTTCACTGTATTGTTTAAATTTCTACCATGTCATTGTTGAAACAGGTAACAAGAACCTGAAGGAGCAGCAGAGATGTGGCTGTCCTACAGCTACATACAATGGTGTGAAAATATTTCTGTATTGGTCTTTCTTCCCTGATAGTGCCTAATGTTTTCAGCGATTTGTTCCTCAATTTTTTTTTTCTTGTGTTATTATGAATTTATGTTTAATTGCCAAAGCTTATGCTTTTTCCTTTTCTTTAAATACAATTCTCATTTAAAAAAAAAAAAACAAAAACCAAAATCCAACACTTGTTTTTAGGGAATCTAATACATTCTATCACTCAATCACTCTGCACCTGTGAGCTTATTGGTGTCTTTAAAGTAGTGCAATAGGTTTGTGATGATTAACTTCCATTTACAAAAGCTGTGCTGACTCTTCTCCATGACCTCAAACTTATTTGGGTGCCTGCAAATTCCATTTGCGATATCCCTATTTTTCCACAACAGAAATAAAGTTTACTACTCTGAAATCCTTTACATCACCCTTGAGCCTTTTTAAAGAACTGTAATCACAATCAACTCCTCCAGTGCTGGGCCAATTTCAGCTACAAGTTACACAATACAGTAATTTGGCTGTTTTGAATTTGAGTTCATTAACTCTTGGCATCTTCTCCTGACAATTTGTTGCAGTTGTTTTTATTGATTTGTTTTAAAATCTTCTCCTGACATTTTAATTTGAGATGTTTTTTCATACCTATTCCCACTAAAAATAAAAGCCTCTAATGCGGTAACCTCTCAGAGCTCTGCCACAACACACACCAGCACAGACATCATAGTTAGCTTCTCCGATATCACTTTATTTTTGATAACTGCTCATTTTATAATTCAGTCATCTAGTATCCCTTCTGACTTCCCGGGAACCTTCATAAAGCTGATGTGTTTGAGCAAGTATCTAGTGTTACTTTCTATGTTTTCAGCAATTTGTTCCTCGAACATGTTGGGGGCGGGGGGGGGCTTGCGTTAGTATGATTTTATATTTAATTGCCAAAGCTAATGCTTTTTCTTTTCTTTAGTTATGACTCTCACATTTTCTTCTCTTTTTTTTTTTTTTTTTAAACCCAATGTCCTTTACTTAGCTATCTTAACATTCAGGGTTTTTTCTGATATGGGCTTTTTACCCTACGTCTCTGATATGGTGTGTTTGAATTGCCACCATTCCACTCAAAACATTTTAACTTTCTGGATTCTTTCTTTTCTAAAAAAAAAAAAATAAATTAACAAAATAAATTTTTAAAACCTCATTTTAATGTATTTCTCTTTTCAAAGTTGGACTTTATAGCAGTCAATTTTTGGTGGCTTTTTTCTTACAAAATTGCTGTACAATAGTTACGACCTGTACTCTGCCCTCTGCACTGCAAGAAAATAAAAATTATCAGAAACAGTCTTTCCTTTCTGGGGTTCTCTCTAAGATGTTGTGCCACACAAAAGTCACGTAGAGCATCCAAAAAAAACTAGCCTTGGCAACAGTGAGTTTCACAGCTTTCACGTACGCAGTCATCTCCTCACACCCGAGGTCTGGAACTGAACCACCACCACTTTGGCACAAACTGCTCCCCGCAGGGACTCTCGTTAGCTGTACTCACTGACAGTTACATTTTTACCTTAATTAATTCTACTGTTTCTCCTATGCATAGCGTTATTCTTTATCAGCATGCCTTGCTCCATCATTCCTACTTGATACCCTTGGAAAAAGAAGCATTTACTGATTATCTTCCTCCCATCCAGTTTCTGAGAGCCGCTCCGACCAGGACTGGAAGGAGATACTGCGGAATACTCCGCCAGGTCTAGGTGTCCAGCATCTGTGTAATTATTTCATCACTTTTAAAAGGAGTTGGGAAAGAGTCTGCTGAGTACGCCTGGGCTGCGCGGAGCCCTTTTAAACCAGAGCTACAGGGGCGAGACACAAAGGTGCTCTTGGTCTTGCTGGGGGTAACAAGGCCGCGAGCCACTTCCAGCAGCACGAGCTTCACCTTCACCTGCCGGCGCGGGGAGCTGCTGGGTGAATCAACGGGGTCCCGCGGTGGCAGCGAGGGATGAACCAGCACAGTAGCCCAACAGAATCGTTTCTCGAAGGAGCGGGCACGGTCTTGGCCAACGCGAGGTGTGATCTCCTACCGGGGGCGAGAGGCCTCAGGCTGGAGTGCGGCCCCGGGGAGCCAGGGCACGAGAGGTGCCAGAAGAGTGCTTCGGGCACACACTACGAGGTTGGGGCTGGAAGAACATTTCTCTCAAACCTTCGATACCTCGACAAAACATGGCAAATTTTAAAGCCCTTTCTTTTAGCTTTTTGTTTTAAGAAGGTTATTGGTTTGCCACAAGTAACCTCTCAGTGTCTGCCATCTAATACTTCCCAGGCTCGTCTCATAGGGTCTGAAACGCATTTTCATAATGGTGCCAAGGGGCTGATTAGTTTATCCGGGGGTATGGACAAGCTGCAACGCACCGAGGCAGTCAGCGCGATGTAAAAGGAAGCTCAACTATAGATGCACTTTAGGAAGGTTTGTTCTATTTTACTTCCTTATATCAAATATACACGATGCCAAATTTCCACACACAAAGTATAGATCCAAACATTAGAGCACGGTTCCAGCACTGGACAAAGGCTCCAGCTGATCACAGCTGTCGTCTCACACTCCGTGTGAAATATTTAGTGTTAGAAGGTGACACAGGGTTTTTAAGACAACACATATGCATCCCCGGCAAACACACATGCTTGCGTTCACCACATAGAAAACAGGTGTGTTCAGTGCTATTAATTTCATTTTATGATCTCTGGTACATAAGTCCTCACTTAGGTAAACTGAACAGACTGTTTTGGGGGGTATTTTTGTCTGAGACACGTGCCAGTAAGGTGACCTCCAACTGAAACAAAGAAATTCTCAAATTAATGAATGACCCCAGCTCTCTTATGTGCTTTTATAAGAGCACGCACACACAAGCGCGTGCATGTGGATGCTGATTTATTTGTGCAAGTCAATACCAGGTCTGGATATGAAGGTGTAGGCTTAACTGTGAACACGTAATTCAGCATGTGCAAGACAGACCAAGTGAGAGGAGGCAGAAAGAAATGCAGGTTGATGTGTGTCTGTGAAACCTGGGGTAAGTGCAAGGCTGAAGGAGCTTTCAAGGAAAAGGGACCCAATTTGTATCTTCATCGATAATTGGTTTGTTTGTGTGGAGCGAGCAGGCGGCTCAGGCGGAAAAGGCAGTGGAGGAAAGTGATGGAGTGAAACAGCAAGGGCTGCGATTCCCTGCCTGATGAGTTGGAGAGAAATTGTTAGTAACTGAGGTAGGTCCCAGAGGGGTTCATTAAGTGACTGGCCCTTCACAGTACCCTGCCACATCTGACCTGGAAACATTAACATGAGGCCAGTGTTACAGCACGCAAGCGTGAGTGTGTGTGGGAAGCAAGGACACATGCCAGTGAGCAAGCGTGCGCCTGCAAGTGTGCGCCGCCTGCACACATGTGAGCGTGTGTAAGAGCTGAAGTCCTGTGACACATGACGTGTCGGTCCCGTGTGTGAAAATACCCCCTTTCGCTGCGCGCTCAAGCATCTGTTGGCCAACCTGTCCCTGCTGCCGCGGGAGGGATCCTCCTGGCACTGCACGGCAGAACCCGGAGAACTGAGGACATTACACCATGGAAGGACAACATCAGAGCCACAAAGTAAGGGACAGTGATGGCTGGAGAAGACACGGGCAACAGAAAACTACCTTCTGCAACAGATAATGAATATTTACCAGGAAACTAGGTGACCGCTGGGACCAAGATGGGCAGGGAAAGGAGCAGGGAAAACCGAAAGAAAGAAAGAAAGTTTAGTGCAATGCCCCACTTTTTTTGTCTTTTAAAATCTGAGTATTTAAAAAACATCTAGCTGACTTCGATCTTTAGCTATACCTGAAATACAGAGTTTAGAAATAGAGCTAAGAAGTGTCATACCATCCATCTAACAGAGTTATCCAGAAGAATGAAACGTTCAAGTCTGCGCCGATGATCTGAGTTTGTAGGGAATGGCGTTTGTGCTGCCCGGCAGGAGAAGCAACAGTGGGAAGAGCATCAGGGGAATACAATATACCTGCTGCCATCACAGAGCACATTATACATGAGAAGTGAACAAAGAGACATCCCCAGAGCACTCAGTTTAACCTGTATTAACAAAATGATTCCTACAAATAAGATCGAGGCACTTCTCCAAAACTATATTCACATCCTCCTTAAGCATATGACTATCTCAGTCCTTCTAAAATCCGTGTCTTTTCACATCCTTCATGTGCCTCCACTGGATATAATCACGGGATTTTAAGCATTACCATTCAATCAAAAAGTATTTTAAAAGGCTTAACAGAAACTTAAAAGACAAAAGTAAAAAACCCAAAAAACTAAAGATCCTCAAAGGCTGAGTGGCTAAAGGAAAATATACTGGCAAGTTAGAAGCAAAGTATTTTAGGGAAGAGATGAAGCAAAAAGATACAGGATATAGTTTAAAAGCTGCCGAGGAGAATTCTCTCACCTGAAGAGTTACAAGACTGTTAGGAGGACAGCACTGCCACTCGGGCATTCGGCAATCAGACTTCTGGAACCGGAGGGGTGAGAATATGGGAGTGAAACAAATTATATGAGAGGGACGGGACGCAGTGATTTTCGTGTTACGAAACAGCAGAACAGACTCAACAACATTAAAAAGTGAACTGAAATAAGGCACAAAAATTGCAGGAAGGAAATGCAGCTGTACTTCTCCAATGGTACTCATCAGGATGTCGTCAATTATTCGTAGCCAGGCCAAAGAAAATAGCGGAGTCTAAAGACAGGCAGGTTGAGTGCGCAGTCCCAAAGTTTTGAGGATCTGCGAACAAGTAAGTAGATAAAGGCATTTACATTTGCCTTGCTTTTCAAATTTTCTCCTCCGGACACGATTCATGGCTACCTCTGCATTTGCACAATACATGAACAACATGGACCTCTGCATCTGGCAAGTCCTACAAGGCACTATAGAGTCTGCTGCCATCCCCAAACATCCATTGAGAACAACTTAGCTGGACAACTCTACGCTATTTTATTGTTCATTTATTGGTTCACAACATCACATTGATACGGGAAGATTTTGACTGCAGCAGGGTCTTTCAAATGTGTTTTGCTTTTTTCCAGGAATAAAACCCCACCCCAGTATCCATACATTAGATTTTTCCATGAGCCTGTGGATAAATGGCCCCAGCCTGCACAAATTGAAATCCGCTGGAGTGACGTTCACCCTCCTCAGTGTGCAGATGTGTCTGTAAATACAGAGGTCCTAGCAACACTACCTGGTAACTCTTATTTTGTCTGTGGGAGCAAAAAATTCCCATGGGGCAGAACCATCTATTCTGGTCTTAGTCCAATAGTCTTCTAATTTAAGCATGTGCCAGGTCTAATAATATTTTCCTGAATTACTTTGCTTTTACATTGCAAAAATCAAAAAGAAGCAAACTCTGCTTCAGGAAACCGCTCCTAACAAACAGCTTTTATTGTTTATGTATGACCTCTCTTCATCTACTCAGAGCTAAGCGTTCTGTAAGCGATGTCAGTGGACTCCTCTACACCAGCAGCCAATTTACTGAAAGATACAGATCAGGAGAAGTAGGACTTGGTAATCATATATTAGTAATTTTTAAAATAAAAACTGACTCCAAGTTTTTTAGTCAATTAAACGCATCCGGCACATCATGTATGTGATGTAATGACAGCTCAAGACTAGAAATGCTTTTGATGCATTATTAACCATAAAAAAGGCATTAAATACCAAGCTTGAATGCCATAGGGATGCATATTTCAATAGAAATTATTTTTCAATATATGCTTAAAGTTTATTTTGGTAAACAGATGACTGTGGGCTGTCACAGATGGAGACAGATTTATGTTTAGTTGGAGTCTTTTTGAAACGAAGGGAAATAGCTGGACTTGTTGAACGCATGGAAGGAACATAATTCTTTCTCCCAGCTAAGGGAAGGTTGAGCAGTAGCTTGGAAGCTGCCCCAGTTTGCAGTATTCCTTTCAGGGTGACAGTTGGGAATACCACCGAGTAAACAAAACCTTGAAGAAAAAAAAAGAAAAAGGAAAGAAAAAACCCTCTCCAAGAAGGAAACAATGGTGGAGAAAGACAAAATTTCACTACCTGATCTGAAGGTGATGTAGCCATGCATTCATTTTCTGAATCTGCAAACAGAAGCCAGGCCAAAGCTCAAAAGTACAGTAAGTGAAACTAATCCTGTTGCTTGAACATCCAATAATCCCTGGCAGAAACTTGGATTTTTTCATCCAATATTGTATTGCCAACATTATAATGACCTATCATCACGTATTAAAAAACCCAAATGAACCCAAACCAACCATCCTTCCACCCCTCATGCCCCCCCCCGACAGAGGATGCCTGACAGTAAATTTCTGCTCTTGGCTCATGTGAATTCTTGACTCTGATATGCAGAATCAGAGCAGCTAAAGGAAGGAGAACCTCATGGAGGGGACCCACGTTGTCCCTCTACTGTTGTGGTTCACTTTCCTCATTGTCCACTATGCTTTTCAGATTAAACGTCCAGGCTGAAGGATTTGATATCTTCCATTTTAGGAGAATTCTAAATTTTCAGTATATCAGTGCTAGACATTTCTTGCTGATATTCAAATTACTTCATCTGCTCCCCTATACATACACATATGTATAAATAAATATATATTATCATAAGCAATTTTAGTTTGGTATTGGGGTCCAGTCCCACAAACATTATACCCAATGTCTATTGATTGTGCAGGGACATTATGAAATTGAGGTCTGCAGGATCAACTCCTTTATGTTTAGATCTTCAAACATTTGTAGACTGTTATCAAGCCTTCTTGTACTCATCTCTTTGCCAAGCTACACATATTTAGCTCTTTTAATCTTTTCTCATAAATCAATCCCCTCAGCCCCTTAATCCTTTTTGTTGCTCTTCTCTAATCTCCTTCTGGTTTGTCAATACCTTTTGGTACCGCGGTGTCCAGAATGGAACATGACGTTCCCAGGTGCCGCCGCACCACATGGGCACAGAGAGCCCAATGACCCTACTCCTGTGGATGCTCCAAACCACTTGGTTTTCCTAACATCTGGCACGGCAAACTTCACGCATGGGATTCCCGTGCTGCAATCTGCTGCCTGGCTCCAAGGGCAGATTTGGCCTCAGCTGTTCCCTGTTCCAGACAGCAGTTTCTGCTTCCGCATACTTTACGCCTCTTCCTGAGCTAGTTACTATGTGAAGACACACCGTTCCATCCAGCATGGCGACTGCCAGCAGGCGATGCTGCCTGCCTGCTCCTTCTTTACTTTTCCCCTGCACCCTTCCCCTGATTCACCCAAAAGAAGCCTCAATGCCTAAATCATCTAAACAACTTCAACTTTTACCCTGCCACTACCTTCTCCTCCTGCTCTTGTCTAGATTCAAAATAAACAAAGGAAGAGAAATATGTTACCGTTTCAGTACCTACTCTAGAGTCAATGGAAAGGTATCGGAGAAGCTTCCAGAACAAATTCTTGCACCATGAAGCAATTTTCTCCTTAATGACGCACTGTAGCTATAGCAGAAACAGGGGGATTTCTCACAGCACCCCAAGAAGGGTGCCTCTACTTCCATTTCTCACCTGTGGAAGTGGAGGAATACAGCCAGCCACTCCCAAACACTGATTTGTAATGCAAAACGTGACTACGCATTCGGGTGCAAAGTGCGTCTGATCTGTCCCATGACAGAACCAAAGCTGCGCCCCTCCGCAGCACGCGTCCCTGGTTCAGCCGTGCGCTCTGCCGGACACTGATCCCCTCACCTGCAAACCACTGAGAATCAGAAACCAGCGTTAGATCCATGAGAAAGAAGAGCCCGTACAAATGCTAATAATTATTTTAGGCCTGCAAGGCCTTTACCCGTTGCACAGACGTGGTGAGATGGCAGCTCTGATCTGGGAGGTGTGTAAACTGTCGGGTGTTTTCCCTACACACTCACACCCCTCTTTTTTGATCAGAAATGCTGCTTCACCATTTCATTACCAAAGAATGTTGCAAAAAAAAAGAAAAATACAGGTTAAGTTGCCTTTAATCTTTAATTCATATACAAGAACATACTGCACATGGTAAAGTATAAAGGAAGAGCCAAAGTCAGCGGGTTATGCAGACTCTGCCAGACCTTCACTTTCAAAGAGACACAGCCTGGGGAATTACACAAATGGCCTTCCATTGCCCTCTTAGTTTCTTTTTATGGCAAAATGCTTTGCTTTTATCAATTCCTCCCCCTTCTACGAGTCCCAGAGGCTTAGGCAAAACAAAAGGCAGATGCGCAAAATGCACCCTTCTCCTCTGAATGGAGTGGGAGACTCACTCCGCAGGAAAGCGACGGACGGATGGAAAATGCTCTCTCGAAAAGTAAAAGCCAGCAAGCGTGGACAATCTTTCTGCCTGGGTGAAGGAATTTGGCCTCGGCCAAAAAAAAAAAAAAAAAAAAAAAAAAGGCAAAAGAAGGGGGCTGCTCTTTTCAAGCCCCCGTAGGCGGTGCTGCATTAAACTGTGTCAGGCTGGAACAGACAGAGGAACATGAGCCTATTGTTGGAGATAACCATCAAAAATAGAAGCAAAGAGAAACGATCCTGCAGCAGGATCCTGACAGGGAGAGGACACTAAACCAAGTGCCACCTTCAGCTGTGGGAAACGCTGCGTTAACAGCGGGGTTCAGACCCGTCCAAGGAAGGATGGGGAGCAACCTCATAGGCAGTTGGCGAATGACAGCAGCAGCAGCGATCCCAACTGTGCAAATAAGGAAAAGAGCCAGAGCCCCACGGCGGGGCCAGCCTGGGGACGGGGGTCCTGTGCCTGCAGCGTCCCAGGCAGGAGGCAGCGGGACAGAGCCGCGTCCCCAGTCCTGGAGTCACTGCTGTCGCTGATCTAGGAACTGCTGCCCGGCGCGCGGCCGTCACGATGGGCTACGCAATCCGGCAGGACGCTGCAAGGAAGCGGTTCAAGAGCTTTGGCAAAACAACTTTCCTTCTGGAAACAGAATTTTTCCATTTGAGAAATCTTACCAAAAAAGCATTTTTGGGAAAAAAAATGCACAAAAAAGAAAAAGTCTCAATATAGAAACAAAACTGTCAACATTTTCTAGAGCAAGTATTTAAGTTTTAAATTTCAGGATTATTTTTCCCTTTAACTCCTTTCAGTGAAAAATATTACAATTTAAATTAAACATGTTAACTTGTTTTCCAACAAAATAAATATTTATTTCACTATAAATAAATCTTCCAAGAGGAAGATTTTATTTATAGTGAAATAACATTTATTTTGTGCCAATCTGAAAAAAAAAAGACAATTTTTTAACAGCTGTTCTCTACCTGATTAATTCTAATGCTAAATATCCTACTTCAATTAAATTTAAAGATTCTTGCACTGTTTTTAAAAATTGAGACCAAGTAGAATGTTGGGGCAGAGGGGCAGAAATCCTTTGGCTGTATTTATTGTACATTTCTAGTTTGGATTTCATTTTGTTTTAATTTAGATTTGAAGAAATCACTGTGACTGCTTTGAGACTGAAAAGTGAAGGAATAAAATTAGGTAGGACTTTCAAACCTAAAATATTTATTTCAAAATAAAATGGCTGTATTTAGCCAGTGCAGACTAGCAGAGGTTAGCCACTTGGCTTTCTTCAAAATTATGTTGGATTACTTCTCAGAACAGCAGCAATGAAGGACACGGAAAGCACACAAGTGAGATTAGCCAGCATCTCAGTCTGGAAACTCAATTTTTGATCACTGAGCCACGTTATAGATACTACACTAACTTACATTTTCTTAGTACTAAAAAAAAAAAATAATCCAGAAATTACTTAATTACCAAACAGCAGCGCTGGAACAAAATCAAATCAACGACAACCGCTCACACAAGCGGCAAATCCCAACTCTAGGGGGGCACATCCCGTGCGGCCCCTGGTCCCAGGGACGTGCCCCCAGCTGCTGGTTCGTGCTTTCTAAACCCTGGTACTCCATATACTGTAATTATTCTGCTGAAAAATTCAGTGGTATCGTTAATTCCAGAGTATTTCTGTGGAACCCTCAAAACAGATTATCAAAAAGGCTGCATGCTGCACCACGTTAGGAGCTTTTCTCTCCACCAGCAACTGGGTGGTGAAAAACCAACAGAAAAACAGCTCCTGTGGGTCAGACCCGAGGTCAGCGGACCCCAAGTGTTGTCGGCTGACAAATAAGTTGTCATTTCCCCCACGCATTTTCCTCTCTTTGTTATGCAGCTTTCGGAAACATCACTCTTTTTCAGAGCATAAGGAAGATGTTTACTGTGGAAACGTATGGCTCCAAATCCTCTCAATGTAAAGGGGAACCCCCGTTTGCTCTGCGATCTCCGTTGGGATGCTCAGCGATCCCCAGATGCGGCTGTGGCGAGCTCTCACACAGGCTAACCACGCCGAGCGGCGTGAGCTGCAGCGTGTCGAGAGGCTCGTGTCCACCTGAGCACAAACAAAGGACAAGGACCAGTGCCACCTCCAAGGTGTGACAGAGCCCAGGGGGGAGCATCGCCCTGAGAGGCCAGGCAGCGGAGGACACAATTAAACTCTTAATAAGCATTTGCTGCCCCCATTGCAGTGCACGATGTCCGTGAAGTGGGAAGAGGAGCCGCTACCGTTAGAACAATTTTACGTAAAGTTCTTTTAGAATAAAAAAAACCTCAATTGCTGCAAAATGAAATTAAGTAAGATTTTAAGGATGCCCATTTTCTTTTTTAGATTGCTCGATGCTCTTACTCATGTAATTTTTGACGGCAGAGAATGAAAAATCTGTAATTGACAGAGAAAGACATACAAACCAATTAAGAAAGCACCAAAATTTTCCTGCCTGCCACCTTTCAATCTTAACATGTCACTGACTCACAGAGACCTGAAAAAAGATTAAATGTGTAATAATTTACTCAAAATCAGATGCTTGCACAGTATGACTGAAGCACTACCTACATGCTAATTCAGCTTGAAACAACTAAACCCACAGTGTTAGCTCATGGTAAGAACTAACATGTTGAGTTTTCTGCAAGAAGGAATGTTTAAACCTTGGATTAAATTTGCACACAAAACCTGAAAGCCTCATCGGTGGAAGTTCATTTACAACGCATCAATCTACTGGAAATCATCTCAGCTGCCATTAATCACCATGTTAGATCGTCACTCCTCCTTTTACCAATACATGATGCTTGCAGTCCTGGAGTTACAGGCCTGGCTATCATCTACGAGGAAGCACTTGGCATCCTCGCTGCAAGCTACTTCACATGAAGTAATTTGCTAAACTGTGGGAAAAGTCTATTTTAAATTTTGGTTTCTGCTTTTTACAAACATAACCCATCGTCGTAGGTCAGCACATAGTCTTCCCATTAAAATCTATTTATACTCTGGACTTAGTCTGTTTACAAGTTACATTGGTGAGATGTACATATGGAGTAATTCGTCACACTTCTGGTCTAATACTTGTCGTTCAGGGCCCGGTTCGGGAAAGCAATTGAACAAATGTTTAAGCATGTGCTGAAATTTGGACATACACTAAACTCGTCTAGATCGGTCCAATGGTGAGCACATACTTAAGTGCCTTCTTGAACGTGACTGCTTTCCTGAGCTGGTCCTGAGCCTGCTGGCACTCCCGTGCACGGGGGATTTCACCCAAGTCCGTGACACGACGTTAACGCCCGGGCACGAGCGCTGGCAGAACAGGGCCCTGCGCGAATTGCCAAAGGCACCCGGGAATTGATGGTGACTCGGGAGGAGTACCACTCTCTTCTGGTTTTCAGTCCCACGGTATGACTGTGAGGCTGCACTCCTACCATTTCCTTCAAATAACTCAGAAAAACAAGCCAAGAGAAAAGTGAGATTTCTGACAAGTCATGTCTAGAAAATAAGGGTGGACAAACCCCACCAAACCAACCTGCCAAACCCCAAATCCTGGCAAACATCGCTGGGATGAGGAACGGGCAGAAAACGGCACAGCCTCCAGCAACGCTCCGAGGGCATCACCAGCTCACGGCGCACTCCATCCGCTCCCACGCGGCGCTGAGCAAACACATCCCTGCTCGGCATCTGCCTGCGCTCACCACTCACCCGCGGTCAGTCCTTCGGTTTGGTTTGGTTTGCACAGCAGAAGGTAACTTAAGCCACAAATAAAAGCCCAGATTTGTCACAGCTAGCGTAGTGTTTTGCTCAGTGTTCTTTTCAAGCATCATTCTGATACAAACTCGTCACAGCAAACTGTTACAACAAGCCAGCACATACACATACCGTTAATTTAGCAAATGAAACAGTAACGGCAACGTTTTTTGTTTAAAAAAACCCCACAGACAAACCACAGCTATCTGTAGTAACAGGGCAAGATTGAACGGAGTAGAGAACGGCTCCTGCCCAGGCCATGAAGGCAGAACACCAGTGACACTGGGAAGCATCGCTCTCGTCACCACACCGTGACCTGTTCCTCCAGACACTTTTGTACAGAAAATTGGCATTTTGACATGCTTTACTTTAAAAGGGATTTTAAACTATTGCTAGTACGTACAAATATAAGATATTGACAGTTTTCATCTGTGCGTACGATTAATAAAGCGTAAGATGCTGCCTCTGTCTTTAAATGTTTACATTTCTGAAAGCCTGGAGAACAGCTAGTTTAAACAACATATGTATTCTGGATAACATTTCTTTGCGAACGTTCCCTCTTTTGCTGTGATACCCGTTAAAAAGTGTAAAACGTTCCACGCTAATAAGAATCAACAGGGAAAAAAATTCTAAGCACAAGAGCTTAAATAAATTATCATCTTTGCAACTGTGCCATAAATCCCCCAGTTGGGATATGATGATTTAGCATTTGCTGCTCTGGCACAAATCCAAATGCCTTGGCTTTCTTAATGGATAAAATATTGCCTTTTCACCTTTCTGACCTTACTTCAACTTCAGTTAGAGGTGACACGAGTCTCCTGGTCTCTGCTCAGTCCGTGATGGGCGGCAGCAGGCGGAGCGCGGGAGCGTTTCCTGCAGCATTGCAGCCCGCCGAGCGCGGGGGCACAAGCAGCGAGATGCCTCCAGCCAGCGCCTGGTCCCGATGGAAGAGCACTTGCATGCATTTCCTCAGCTACTGAGCAAGGCTTCGGCTCCCAGAATAGGCAAATAGAAAGGATGCAAACAAATCCCCCACAATCTATAAGGAGAATACCTTCAATCCAGAATTAAGAAAAAGAAGAAATCCCCCAAAAGCCAACAACCAAAAACCCAAACAGGAAGGGTCACATAAGAGCTGGCGCTTGGTTCTTCTTGTTGGAAAGAAGCATTTGCCACTCGCTTCAGAGAGAACGGTGCTTCCATCCAAGGTGAACGCTTAGGCGGGTTGGTCTTATTCGAAATGTAAGCATTGGCTTTATTCCCTCAGGGTTCATGCCGCGGGGGAAGAGAAAGAGGAGTGCAGGGGAGGAGCAGCTCCAGGACCAAGGCTGCAGTGCTTCACCTAACGAACCAGGGTCTCCTCTTTGTCCTGCTTCTGTGGTGGAATCCTGAAAACCACCTCAGGACCCCGACTTTCTTTTTCAGTGGCACAAACAGTTTCCCCCAGTCATTAAATACTGAAGAGTGCCTTGTCTAGGATAGCGCTTCCCTGCAAGAGTTTACTAAGTTGCTTTTCAGGAATGCTGCTCCAGATACATAACAGCCTTGTCTGCTCCACTTACTGCTTTTTCTTCAACATTTTAAACACTGCCTGGCTTTTCAAAAGGTGATTTCAAGGCCATTTAATTGAGGAAGTCAATTCCTCAGCTAAACCATTTTTATTAGAACATTTAAGGAGTAAATCCTGCAGCGCTTACATTTATCTGGTTTATCTAGCTTCCAGGGACTCAGGGAAATCTCATTTTAGGGGTTTGGTTGACTTCTCTCCCAGCTAAAATGACGAGCCTCAACGTCTTTACAAGCGGTAGGACTGACTCGAGACCCCTTTTCCAGGCAGCATTCAGTTTCCACTTTCCAACAGAATCAGGGACTTCCAGTTAAGCAAGCCTCCTCCGTGTCTCCTGAGCGCAGCGCGAGGTACGCGCTTCCCGGCTCAGGGAGGAGAAGGGCCAGCAGGTACCAGCTGGCCGTCGCTGCCGTGCCCATCGGTCCTGGGCAACTGGTCCGGGGCGGTAAGAGCAGGACGTGACAAATCGCACAACGCTGCCTGCAATCTGGCTGCTGCAATTAATCATATTTCAGCCTCTGCTCTGAATATGCATGTCGGGGGAGGTGGCTGCTAACCTCGTCCCAGGACGAGCGTACGTAAGCTTGCTTTTATGTTTTGGATACACGTTAGAAGTTTGTGGGTACCTAACATGCCATAAAGGTCATTGAGGGATAAATATTTGGAACAAAACGTGTTATTACACCACAATGGAGAATCGGCGCAGCACCTTGGTCCTGAACAGACAAAATCCCCATTGACACCGAAGCGCAGGACTGCTGAAGCAGTTGCAAAGGGAATACGAATGCAACTATTAGATATTTCTTTGCGTTATCCTCTTCTCTCCATCATAGCTCCACCCGTGAATAACGTGTCCTTGCTCACATCTCCCTTACCTTGGACACACTCTTAATTCTGCTTATACAGAGCTACAGCTAAGCACGGTGCCAGAATAATGTCCAAGCACGTGCATGTTTGCGGCGCTGGTCAATGTGACCGCACAGAGTTTTGCTCGCCCTCGCTCTGCCTGCGGCACCTTCTGCACGTGCGGTGCCCAGAGCGGACTTTGAACTTCCCGGTGGGAAAGCGGAAGCGCTGCTCTCCTCCGGTCTCCGCTTTGCCGACGTGACCCGATGGATGCCAGCGGCAGCCGAGACACACCGAGAGAGAATCGACCCCGAGGCTGCGCTGCGCAGTGCAACGCAAGTTGTTTGTTAGAACACAAAAGCGCCTAAATCAGGGGCGGGGAAGGCTGGTCACGCTAAGGCAGGGGAAGGACTGCTGGAGCTGCGGAGCGGGGCAGGGATGCCGAGGGGCAGCACCGGCGCCCCGTCCATCCCGTGGGGACGGGCTTTGTCTCCCGCGGCCAAGGGACACGCGCTGCCTCAGCCCTCCGCCCCCTGCCACTGACCCGGGGTCGGAGGCACACATGCTGGCCTTGAACTCTCCGTCTGTCTCTCTGCTGTCTCCCTGCCATATTAATTACCATTCCCCTCTGCCAGGGCCAGAAAACAACCTTCACTGCATTAGTGCTAATTAAGAAGAGTGAGCTTCCTATTCTGGCTGCTTAAATCACACTCCTCTGCTCATTCAGAGCAGAAAGGAGTGCTGACAATCTTATTAAAAGCAGAAGGAAACACCTCAGTCGTGCTTCAAGCTGGCAAACGAGGCCAGCGAGCTCCTGTCCTTCGCAGGGACAGCAAAGCTGCAAGTGTCGGCAGAGGAACAGAAGGGAGGGTGAGAATAACGACCCGTTTCCCAGGACTTGGAGATCTGTATCTCAGGAGAGGTGGGGAGAGCATCCCGCATTGGAAACATCTAGATTTGAAAGCAGAACACCCGAAATGAGCATATTTAAAACACAGCCCCGTGCCAGAGCGGCAGTGTAACTCTCCATTGAAACATGGACCCGGAGCAGCCCCGGGTGATGGCTTTCCAGAGACAGCAGTATTTGGAAAATCTGGATTCTGATTCTATGATTTTCTCAGTATCAGAGCAAGATTTTGATTTGCTTGAGCCATGTAAACAGATAATAAAGTCAGTAACGAGGTACCATCACTTCCCACTGAGCTGCAGCCCGTGAAGGAAAGCCTTCCTCTTGGACACTGTGCCCATGACACCCACGCGTGCCGTTTAACTCATTTCTGCATTTTTCAGTCTAACACACAAAGTTCGTTTCCTCTCTTTAAAAGTGATTTTCTTGGTTAGCGTGCTTACCAATTTTAATTAGAGTGTAATAACAGACAGAATTATAACGGAGGCGATCGTGAAGATGAGTGCAATACTGCAGATAAACAGATTACCATTAACTATCCATTTGGATATATGGGATCCAATGGAAAACAGAAATTCTTCTAAACCATCCAGGCTTGAAGGCTAGAAACTGTCCTGACTTCACAGAACCAGGATGAGAGACAAGTCTCCTTCAGTCCTCCTGTACTGTCTCTCTCCCCCCAAAATCTTGACCAACCAAAATTCCCAAGACTTAGTCTTCTTTTACTGCCAGACAATACAGAGAGATCCAGCAGAACAATGTGTCTTATTCTTCTCTAGTGGCTAGTCCATAAAGTGGGTGACCATTAACTTCTTCTGTCACGTATTCTGTTAGCGCAAGCAGAAGCAGTTTAGGCTGTGAAGTGAAAGGTTCCTGCTCTGTTAGAATATGTATTATGAAATTCCCCCAGTTTTTAATTCTTTTTTTGTTTATGTTTCTAAAAAGCTAGGAAAATTCACAGAGATAAGTATTTAATAAAAGAACATTATTCGTATCATACTGCAAGAAAAAAAAAGGTCTCCTTGTCGCACATGCATTAAGATAATATCTCTTATCATCTCATGACATGATTTTTCCACAGGAGCCCAATGCTACTGGTTGCACGGGACAGAGCAGACGTGAGCTGTCGCGGCTGCCGTTGCTCCTTGGCGCGGGACAGGCAGCAGCGAGGCTGCACCTGCAGGACCAGCCCAGGTGCCAGCAGCCCTGAAAAGGAGATCTGGAGAGCAGACCACGACATCCGTGCTATTTCTATTCACGGAACAACAGCTTCCGCAGGACAAGTGGTTGTCCCTACTTGGCGTACTCATTATATGTGACTGGAGGAGACCCAGAGAGCAATCAGGAGTTTGAGTTGTCCGAGTTCAGCAATATCCGAGCCTTCAGCATTTGGTTTATAGTCCTCTGGGAATGGCAGATGTGCGTTAATCGCACACAATTATTTTAATTTTTATTGCCGAACAACTTTCAGAATCAATGGAAGGCAGCGTCCTGCTCTGAAAAGGATGCTGGTTAGAGGACAAGAGCAAGCCCCCCAAAGCGGCGGAAAAGCCGAGATGCACAGAGCCAGGCTGGCTCCCTCCGGAGCACGTGCTGGGAGCAGCACCCAGGGCTGGACGAGGCTGATTTCGCCTTGCACCACAGAGCTCAATCACACAAAGTCACCCACAGAAGCATTAAATAGTTTCCTGACATGACATTTCTACGTAAGCAGTTAAAGCTGTTGCCATAGGAACATTAACAAATACAGTGATGTGTATAATTGTGAATAAAATGGACTGGGAAAAAAGAAAGAAAATGGCCTACGCTATCGAAAAAGTTCAGACTCTCTACGCCGTGCGGCTCAACCGAGTCCCGAGAGCTGGCAGCCCCCACAGCCCCGGGGGGGCTCTGGGTGCACCCCCGCACGAGGGCAGCTCCTGTGGCAGCGGCCGCGGGCCGACGCGGGACCCGACTCGGAATAAGCCCAGCCCAGGAGAGCGGCCCCCCCGGGCCGGCAGCCGTCCCGCCGCGCTGCTGCCGACCGACTCTGCGGAGAGGAGGAGACCTGGGGAAAGAGGCTGCGCTTCAGGCCTGAGCTCAGGCCCTCCTCCCCTGCTCCCCCAGCTCTACAAAAATGGAAAGAACACATGTTCCCATTAGTGCCTTGCTAGAGGGGAGCTGTGGGGTATGTGCTGACAGCCTGAGCGCCCAGCTCTCATTTGAATAGTATTTGCATATTCCAGGTAGACAAAGTGCAACTGCATTAAAACAGGCGCGCGCGAGGATGTACAAAGCGAGCCGGCAGCCTGATGACATTTACCAGAAATGGAGCCTTTTTCCCAGCGTGTTTCCCAACACGCTTGTGAGGGCCCCTCACGGCTACTAATGCCCAGCCTGGCTAGTTTCAGGGAGGCTCTTAATTAAACTTCCGCTTGCCAAGAACGGTTTGTATTTGCAGAAGTGAGGACACGGCCATCCTCACGGGAACATTAGGCAGAGGGTTTTTCCCCCTGGATAATACCACTCGCTAGCCCCAGCGAGCAGGAGACATTTCAAGGTAATCCGAACCCAATAAATGACTTTCGCTGCTGTTGACTAAGCTGAAATTCTGCACGCTATTTTCAGGCATTCAGTTAGGACTAATGAGCGTCGAAAGCTTATCGTAGGTCTGAATGCGCACCATCCCTCCTCACTGACATCCTCTTGATCTTTAAAGGCTCAGTGATCTTTGGCTGGAGCATAACCCCCGGGAGTTCAGAGGTTAAGTTTTGGGGATGCAATCAGTGAGCAAGGCAGGACAGAACTGCACCGAGGTTACGTCAAGGCGCTGCCAGGGGAGGAGGAAAGCCCCGACTTGTACAGGTGTCTGTGTTTTGCGTGCACCAATTCACAGGACAGGAAAGCGGTTGCATCCAGAGCAGGACATCTCACCAGTGCTTCACCAAACCTTTGCAACTCTCTCAAGACCAACGGTCAGCAGATATCAGTATCTATATGCAGGTAAACATCGTACGTATTGCCTTTCTGTCTACCTGTCGGTCCACTAAGAATTGTCAACACAAGAAAATAAAAATTTTTCATAGCATCGGCATATCAACACTGTTGCATACATGAGGGCAAAAAGAATGATCTAGCTTCTATTTTCCCCCTGTAGTTCATGAAATGTAGGGGAAAGAGGGTTTTCGTCGTCTTACCTTCCCAAATAAAGAGCTCAGAACGTGACTTTTCCACACACACACTTTAAATACCTATTCATTTGCAGTTATTTAATAGACAGTACTATGTCTAGATCAGACTATCATCTATACGTGAAAGAGACAAAATACAGTAAGTCGCTAGCACTTTACCACAATTGATCTAAAAATGGATACAATTTGAAAGAAAGGATCTGGAACTTTAACTCGTCTAGTGAGTTCTGGAAAAAGATTATAATTCAGCATTAATTCCTACAGAATGGCTGAGAAATGCCCACGTCAGTCTGTAATACTTTATCAGATCCTAAAGGATAGCCATGATCTGTGACATTACGCCATACGCCATTGCAATACAAGCAGGCAGAATCTTGTATTTCATTCCTGTTCAGCTGTGTGCAAAGCACACCCTCTTCTATTCCCCTCTATTTACACCAAACTCTGTCCACCAACACGACACCCGAGTGCTATCTAGACGTTCGTTACGCACTGTGACTTGCAGATGCCTCGTGTAGCTCCCACAGCGCCGAACAAGATAGGAAAGGATGCGACCAGTCATACACTCACAACAGTTGGGAAGATGCTTCAGGGAATCAGAAAAGTAAATCTCTGTCATTCTCTAACAGACCTTAGTGCTCTGAGATAAAGCTCACAAACTTCTGGTTTGGAATTACAGCATCGTCAGCCAGAGATCAATTTATTGCTGAGGAATAGGGGTAGGGATATTTGCACTGGAAAAAACCAGCTGATTAATCATAACAAAACTAAGAACATTCGACACTGCCAAGT
Source organism: Balearica regulorum gibbericeps (assembly GCF_011004875.1). Lineage (NCBI taxonomy): Eukaryota > Metazoa > Chordata > Aves > Gruiformes > Gruidae > Balearica > Balearica regulorum. The sequence continues at coordinate 826,848 of NC_046196.1, forward strand.
TATTAAGAAAGTTTAATGGGCTAGATGGACGTCTGACCCTGTATGGTTTGAGCCTTCTCCTATTCTCCCAGTAAGAAGGAGCTTCCTCCCTTTGTGGCTTTGCTCTACATCCATCCTCAAAAGATAATATTTGACATTTTTCCCACCCTAAGGATTTTTTCCTGTGTGAGTTTCTCTGAACGCAATTCTTCCGCTCCTGCTCAGTGACCCACCCGGAGCTCCGAGGAGAGCCAGTGCAGAAGTTCAGGCAGACTGCGCTTTCAGAGTACTGATTACAATATATATAAAATAATATTTTGTACAAGTTCAGAGGGAATAATTAAACGTTGCTCTCAGCTCTTGGCAGTGACTTTTACAACACTGTGTAATGAGTTATCACATTTTGACCTTTACGTCTAACTCACCTTCTGCGATTTGCTGAAAAAATTTTGAACACCATATAAGCAAAAATAACACGAAGAGTACTAGAAGATAGGCGTGGGTTACGCTGTCAGCTAGTGCGGAGAAATGAAGGCAAACATCAGGTATCCGTACAGGAAGCAACTGAACTACTTCCTAGTGTTGGATTTAATAGCAAATTACCAAAGAGACACTACACATTACTACAATCTGCACATCAAACCAGGCAGAAAGGAACCTACAATTATACAATTAGATTGATACACAAGCTTCCCGCTAGTGTTTATTTCTGCTGCCAATCATGCTGCTTACTGGAAAACAAGGGCTCTCAGCATCCATTGTGCCTACACTCTTCTCCTCTATGCTTTTCCATTTTGAAGGGCTTTACTGATCACATCTCATTCGTTTAACATCCTGACGAACCTGTCTTTAAGATCACACCTTGCCCAGGTACCTTTTGGCTGTACTGAAATCCATCTTTACGCAAGGAGCATCATCCATCCCAGCAGCGACTGGCTGCATGGAACGTGCGAAGAGGAAAGAGACAAATAAATGTTTATTATTAGCTGATGAAGGCAGCTGACTGAAACCTAACAAACTCCTTGATTTCAAATGAAAAATTATTAAATGAAAGTCATTTAACTATGCTGTGCCCTGACAAAAACCATGAAAGGTGAATGCAACTAGGAGAGGTCTTTGTATTTGAGCTTGGTCTCCTCCTAATATAGTGTCTCTAAATGATTAAATGTTGAGCGCATCTCAGATACTTCAAATAGGTCTCTAGCTCGGGTTCAACGCATGTGTGACCTCTCAGGTCGCTGTGATAATTTATTTTTCCCACCCTATCTTTAACCACACCTGTTCAAACGGTTATACTTTCTGGGTCTCTTGAGCATCATTCACTTACACGTACCTATTATAGCCTAAATGCTGTGAGCCTCTTCGTAGAGTCAGTCTGTGCACCAAATTGATTAGATAAGTCTGCAGAGCAGATGCTATTTATACAGTATAGCTAGTCAGCAGAGCTCACACACACAAACATACATTGATCCGCCTGGATACAGAGTAATCTTGACGAGCCATTGTATCACGTTGCATCTGTATTAGAAAGGAGTTTCCCATTCCCATTCAGCCTACTGGCACGGGGCAAGAAGGTAAAGGAGGGTGCAGACCCAGGCGTGAGAACACCACTCACTCCGAACAGCGAAGGCAGAGGACGCAGCACCTCTCACAACAAACCTGGACGCGCACAGCCTGCCCCGGGGGCCGGCAGCGAGGCAGCGGGCTAACGGAGATCACGGCCGACGGCGACATCCGTCAGAAACGCACATTCCACAGCGACAGCTTTACATATCTGTATGCACGCACAAACAACATTTCTGATGATAATTCTCTTTTCACAAATTATTTTGTTTACATTTCTGGATTGCATTTAGCTTTCCTGTCAGATCTCACCACAAAAAGAGAGCCCTTCATTTCCCAATAAACGCTGAGAGATTTCCCTCAAAAACATTTGCAGCTTTTAGCAGCTCAAGTCTCAGTGACTCACACACCCATTTTCTGGAGCCCACGTTTCATGCTGGTGGTAAATGATTCAGATACGTGGAGGCACGATAGCTTAGAGACACGGAGCAGCATCTGCGAGAACTCGTGTGGCATCACCCTGGCAGCACGGCTGCGAGCACTGAAGGGACAAATCAAAGCACAAGTGACAAAATCCATAACTCACCCGCTTCCTCAGGTAGCTGATGCCACGGCTGCGAGACTCAGTTTGCCTCGATTTGCTCCTTCCCATCTGATGGGATCAGCTTTCCAACTCTTCCCTCTCGCACATTTTAATCCCGAAGGTTATCTCGCCGTGCTATGGGATCACCGGCTCCTGCATACACCCACGGATTAGCAGACCTACTATTAGCAAATTGGAAATGTCTTCTGCTCCCTTTCCTCCAAGCATACGCACATTTACTGTTGCGGAGGGACCAGTCTTCCTTTCATACGTGTGTCAGGGTTCCCATTTTTGACCATTTTTTTATGACAACTTAAAATGTTTTAGTTGTCACACAGCGCTATAGCTTTTGGAAAGCATATTCACGGATTTCAGTGAAACAGTTAACAAGAGAAGACAAGTCCCCAGATCCCTTTACTTGGAAGAGCTGGTCCATGTAAGAAAAGTCAAGTATCTGCTCACAACGCCCAAACGCAGCTTTCCTATCAATGGCAAAATCAGAGTTCAAATACCGCGAGTGCAGCCAGATTCAGAACGCCCGGAGCCGCCCAGCAGCCGTGCTCAGGCTTTATGGACCAGCGTGGTGCGGGTGGTTATTTCAGTCGATGGACAATTCACATTTGACTTGCACCACAGAAAAATTGTACCAAGTTGCCAAAACAGAGGATTTTGACACCGATGAGCAGTTGTTTCAGGAGAGATCACTTGGCACACAGAATTATTCAGCTTTATGCGCTGACCTGAGCAGATCTGTAACCTAACAACTAGGATGTCCTTCATCTATAAACTACCTAGGAGTGGCAAATAGGTGATCTTCTAACGAATAAAAGCCTTCTATAGACTTGTGTGAGAAGACACCGATTCTCTGCTGCTGATACCCATCTCTGAGCTGTCCCACACAAGGCACTTCAGAATTTTTCTTTGGACTTGAGCTCCAGAGTTTTTTCTCCAAAGCAAGGAGAACAGTAGGAACATACCACGTCACCATCTCTGTATCAAAAAAAATTCTCTAGCTGTCATTGTACAAGGGTTCAAGAAAAAGTCAAATTCAAACCAAATTTAGCAGGCAACACTTTACAGCACTTTAGAGTCAAGATGGCAATTTGCAACACCACCTAACTTACTGACTCAAGGAACACTTTCATAAACGGAACAGGATTAGGGCATTATCCAGAGTCTGTAAACTGGGAGCACTTGCACAATAAACGTTCGCTTTTCTTTCTTCCTTTCCCACAAACTCCACAAACTTAGAGGCAAACTGTAAACCATGCATTTTTCACTGTGTGGACCTTTTACCTGGAACACCACAACAAAGCTATTCAAACAGGATTTTTCTATCTCTGGCATCACTGGTGAGACCAGGAGTCCGGACGGTCTCTCAGAACCATCACCACAAGGATCCCCAGAGAGCACATCAAGTATTTCTCGCACTCTGCATCTTGGCAGAAGTTCTTCTATAATGCGACGCAACATCTGGATTCACAAAGGAAGCTACGTTATAGGCCAGTTTGGTATTAAAACGAAGCCTTTTTCCTCAGGGGGCAGGAGGCCAGCAAGACCTCCATCTAAATTTTCAAAGTACACAGGGATTCAGCTGTGCCTTTCGCTTGTCAAAATCCATACAGGATTAAAACTGAACGCAGCGTCCTGGAAACGCACGTACCGGTACGACAATCCAAGCGTCAGGTCGTGCCGCGGACGGGCTGCTGGGTACCGCCACCAGCATGGCCGGCATCCGTCCTCCCGGGTCCTGACCCGGACCCGAGCAGCTTCATGCGGCAAATCACAGCTCCCGCGTTTTGAACCCTTCAAACAGTATTGCACTTTCTCACCAGGCAAAGAAATTTTTCTGTATTTAAGAGACATTTAGTAGGCTGCAAACAAATGGATCAAATCGTGCTCTTCTGTTTTTAACATAATCTAAGTAGAAAGCACTTACCATCAGTGCACAAAGAGCTCAGCCATGCTGGAGAAGAACAGCACAGCAATAAGAGCAAAGGTAGAAAATGGAGGATGCAGATTATAAAATTCAGTCACATTTTAAAATTTTCTGCTACAATAATTCACTTTATGTAGAATTAATGTGGCTGATTGAACGTTTGTGCTGTAATTTACTTATAATTAACATTTTATGGTGAACAGATTTTACCATCTCCTTCATGCTGTGAACTCCAAGCCATAGGTCAAAAATAGAGATGAAACAGATAAGCACAAAATATTCTCACTGAAATATTAATGAGATTTTAATTTACTACTTTAAAAATACATCTTTCATCAATGCCTGTATATCAAATCATTATTTTAATTTTTTTTTTACATTGTATTAAAAATATAATGAACTTTCCTAACTGGTTGAAAGACCCTGAAATATCTATTGTGAAGAGACAGCTCAGGGGAACAGAAAGGCCCAAATGTCGCAGCTATCAAAAACCTCAGATGGTGATTGGGTGGGAATCAGCTCAAACTGAACCGAACACCTTTACCATCAACCGACTGAGGCCGCCGGTCTCTGCTCTCACAAACCCTTTGGTCCAGCAAAGAGATACTTGTCTTCCTGCTAAGATTTTATTTAAAAGCATAAGGTTAGCCTCTCACAACTTCAACCGCCACAAACTTCTCAAGGTGTTGCCACAAAAGTTGTCGCATTCGCTGTTGAGACATAACATATACCAGGTGTTGCTTTGATCAGGCATTCTTATCTTTTAAGCCAGTTCTGGCTAAATTTGAAACCCTCCAGAACAAGGCTCTGCCGTTAAGACAGACGCCATGAGTCAGAGGAAAAATATGCTTCTTCATGGTCTAGGAAGAAAGGCAGAAGAAAACCTGTATGAAATCTCAAATCCACTCACAACATGTATTTAAAGCTGTCTTTCCTATTACCTAAAGATGACAGACCACATCTGAATAAATTATCCAGTCATCTGCAATTCATACAGTTTCCTATATTCCACTGCGCGCTATCAAACAGGCAACTGAGGACATTCCCGGAATGGTCTGGTGACAGAAAATGAAGATATGGGATGACAATGAAAAAGTCAGCAGAAAATCATAAGTCAGTGGAACTATTTTATGCTCTTTACTTCCTCGCCTGCACCAGTCCATTCAAAAGGCTCATTAGAATTTCAAATGTAAAGCTGAATAATACAAGCATTATAAATCTGTTACAAACAAACCTAAAATGCATCAAGGAAAATATACATGGAATTTTCCTTCTTAAATGGCACTGTTTTTTCCTACAGGTTTGTTTGCTGGGAAGCAGCAACTATCTGTTTTTAGGGTAAGGCTGACTTTTTCTTTTCTTTTTTAATTTACTTTACTTATTTAAACTGAAGGCCAATGCCTATCTCCTTGGTCCCTCTACAGCTTGAAGAATGAAATCCAGACACCCTTCCGTTTTCTCTATGCAGCCACACGCCTTTTTTTTTTTTTTTCCTCTTTACAGACATTAGGACTAAAAAAATAAGTTATTTACCTGTGGGAGAAATCTCCAGAGAAATCAGAGCCTGAGCTTACCGTGGCATCCCACCACAGAGTGACTCCCAATAGGAAGTTAAATTCTTATCTGCAGAAATAGGACCTCTTGGTAGAAGAGCAACAGGGAGGTGATTTCTGCTGGGTCTCGACACCTCCACCCCTCCCGCAACACGGTGGCAGCACATGGGACTGTTTCCAAAGTTGCTCTGTAAGACCAGGGGACTTTTTCACACAAACATCTCTGCTGATGATTAGGACTGTTCATTAGAAGTCCTTTAAAATGAAAACAAACCCTCAATGTTTCCTTTGAAGTAAAACAATTCAGGCCATTTCTAGTAATAACAGAACAAAAAAATGTAACATACAAACTACCACCAAAGTGTGAGTGGGGTGAATGTATTGCTTCTCAGAAGAGCAAGAAAAAACCCAAGTTACAGGAAAATACATAATACTATATTAATGGATAAGACCTACATAGCATTTTTGTTGTTTCTTGGTTTTTAACATTTTTCATTGTCAGAATGGGAAAAAAACCCGAACAGACCAAACCCCAAACACAGCGGGGGGGGGTAAGGGGGAACCACCACAAACCAACAAAACACAACAACAACTGACTACTGAACCAAGGATTCCAAAATAAAACGCTGTGGCACATAGCCCTCAGAAATCCCAGTAAAACTTCTGGACTTCTCCGACACTGCCCGACACAGGACCCCGCACACTAAGCCAGAACCCTACGTGCTGCTCAGGGCAGCCGCCGTGGTGGCCGCGGGAGGAGCAGGTCCTCATGACCCAACAGGGCACTGCGCTGCTCCGTACGCCGCCCCAGTGCGTCACCGGCAGGACGACACAGCTCCTTCAGGCTGGAGTCAATCGGTTGCTTAAAAAATAAAATTCAAAGATTGCAATGCGGTAGAGGTCTTCATCCCTTTGATCTCTTACCTAGTGCTGATGTGCTACTGAAGCTATATGGACTCATCTTTAAATGAAGTATTAATGATGAGAAACTATTCTGACAGATGTTATCTCTGTACTTTCTCATTCCCAGGACCTCTGTTACCATTTTCTAACACATAAGATTTTTTTTTTTCTTCCCCCCAGAAAGTCAACCAGGCTTCTACTCACATATTGGGCTAAACCTTGAGAGACTGGCTTCCACAGGCATCTGCTTGAAGAAAATCTTAATGCAAAATCTCAACGAGAACCTTAAATTCTAACCACCGAATCCCAGAAACGTTGTTTACTAAGCACTGAGTTCACCTGGAAGAAATGCTAATTACGGCTGAAAGCCTGGGGCTCCCCGGTAAAAAGGGCCAGCCAAGGCATACGCTGAGAAATTCAGACACGCTACAGGATGCAACAACAGCGCCCGTTCAGCCAGCGAGCATCGTCCTCGGATGGGGCGTGCAGGACTCCTGCGCTCGGCTCGCTTGGGAAGACATACTATATCTGTATTTAAACAGCTTTCTGCGTCTTAAGGAAAGAGAAATGAAATAAATATACAAATAAACAAACACTTCAAAGATAACAATGAAATCTCACCAGTTGCAGCACATGTCCACTCAGGCTCTTTTTTTTCCCTAAGTGCCTTTCCTTAGTAAAAGCCGTCAAATATCATTGTGAATTAGTAATAATTTTTTTAGCGGCATCGAAGAATTAAAGCAAGAGAGAAAGGGAAGGCATGCAAGAGAGAAAAGGAGGGAGAGAAAGAGAGAGGTTAAGCTCAAAGGCAGAGAGAGCGAAATGGACCAGATTATACAAAATTAAAAAGCAAATACGCGCAGACAATTTGTGCCGAGTGATTGCAAGCAATTACAGTCCGGCTTTTCTGGAGGGAAAATTGGGGAGGGGGGGGAAGGTTATTTCAGCTTAAAAGGAGACTTTATTCATTCCTGATCAGCTTCTCCTACTATTCTCTCTTTTATTCTTGGATATCAATTTAAAAAAAAATCACCCTTCAGATGTTACATGTCTAACCCTGGGAATCCCACCCCTGGGCAGAGAGGGAGGATTTCAGCTTCCAATCGGCTCTTTCTATAGCCCTGAAAAAGCAATTTGCTCATAAAGGATAAAAAAAAAAAAAGGGGGGGGGGGGAAGAGAAAGAAAGAAAGAAAGAAAAGGAGGGCAAAAAAGGAAAACCACAACAAGGGCATGCGTTTCTCTTGGAGGAGAGCTTCAATTTTACTGTAATTGTCTGAAGAAGAGCTGCTTTGATCTGCAGAATTATTATTATGCTTCAAATGCCTGCCTGCTAATGTCACAGCTGTGCTTTGGCAGGAGCCCACCGAGGGGGCCGGGGGCCAACCTGGGCCCTGCCCGCGGCCCTCTTCCCCCCCTTCGTCTCAGAACTTTATTTGAGGAGCACCCAAAGCAGCACGCACACACCCCCCCTCCGCTGCCCGGGGCCTCGGCGCGCTGGTGGCGTGGGGAAGGGGATTCACGTGGGATCACATCCCCGACCCCCGTCAGGAGACGGGGTTTAACGCAACGTATTTTCTTGCTGTTTGGTCTCGCTCCACCACTAGCCGAAGCAAGGGGAAGAAGGCTTTAAGGCCTTCATCATCCTTCTTGCCTTGCGTCACTAGCTGCTGCTGTTGTGAAATTCTTTCATTTCTTTTAACACTAGAACTGAATAAGGCACAGTGTTTGAAACGCATCTCCCTCCGCGCCCCGAAGTTAGACGAGCGCTGCTGTGGGCAGACAGACAGCCCAGCCCAGCCCAGGCACCAGCGGGCGGCAGCAGGACACGACCCTGCGCAAACCCCCCATCCACCGTGGCAGCACAGGGAAGCTCCAGCTCTTCTGACTAAATTTTAATGGGGTTCCCTGAAAATTAAGGCAGTCCCACTGGGGCAGCAGAGGCATTTGCCGCTGTGGCCCCTTTACTTCTGTGGACCTGCAGCCTGAAGCTGTTTGACTTTGCAAAGTCCAAATCCTTCCACAGAACACAGAGAAGCTCGACTGCGGTCCTGTTTTCTTCCTCTTACGCACCGTCTCTGTACTTGTATGAAAACACATTCCATGAATACAGGTAGTCTATGAATTTATTTTTTTTTTTCTTCCACTTTTATAAATTGGAATTTAGGGTTACTGAGATATTCTGGACAACAGCATCTTTTTTTTTTCCAGTTCTTTCATAACTGGAGTCAGAACCTTCATACCGTACCACACTGGTACCTGTTTCTTCTGAGCTACTTGGATTCAGATAAAAACTTTTAGAAAAATATGTCTATTTAAGAGTATTCTCAGAAATCATTATTTCTAATTATTATTTGAAAATAACCATATTTAATGGTGAAGTTTTTCAAATTCCTCATTATGCAAAGCCCTCTTCTGAAGTCCCTATTTGACCACCTCTGCGTTGGGGTGGCCAGTTCGAACACCCCGCGGCTGACGCGGAGAAGCCCGCGGGAGCACGGGGCTGCCGACAGAGCAGCCCAGCGCAGGCAGCCGGAGCACCGACAGATGCAGCCGCAAAGCCGGGCTGCACCCCTTCAGCTGCACGGGACGCTGGAAGGACAGAGAAGCCGGGAACATCAAAAATGCCTTTCCACGCATCCGGGTGTCAGCTATTTAAAGCTCAAGGCTTTACGAACTACGCAGTCTAAAAGGAAGATCAGTATCCCAGAAATTTAGGATTCATCAACTAAGGTATGATTCTTGTTTCCAGACCTGCTGATCCCTAACGAGACGCTTTCTGTGCCACCGCTCGAGTCCCAAGTGGCACTCGCTGTCATCAGAGGGATTTGGTGTGCCGGTGGTCCCGCTGTGGAGAAAGCACGCTTTGCACCCTCACCTTTCTCTATCCGGTTTACTTCAAACGTCCCAAACTTCTGCTCTGCAAAGAGCTGACATGTGTGTTTGAAGGAGGAATAAATATTTTTAATCAAATAGAGGAGTTTTTCCTCAAATGTAACATTTCTTATCCACAAAGCACAATTCTGAGGTGCAGCAGAGACAGCATTCAGTCACTGGTGATGAGACACCCGTGACCAAGTATTTCTGCGACTTACTAAGAACAGAGTAAGAATTTTGAGATTTTACAGCTTTCCAGAGAGTAAAGCACTCCATGCCTAGGAAGTTTTCAAGTTACATATGATCTTAAAATCTTCCCATTATTATATATAAAAAAATAATACTTTGTGTAAGTAAAAGCTTCTAACATCAGATTTGTACAATTTCTCTGTTTGTATAGAGTCAGAGTCCTGATAACTGGCAGTCCACCTTCACAGGAAGAAGTCTATGAAAAATTGTACACACAATTTCTTAAAAAGTCTCTAACACCTTTCTGAAATAATTTGCCTGTAAAATATGTAGCATACACAAAATAGACCAAGACGTGGGGTGACACAAACGATTTATTGGCATTAGGCTGGGATGAGCCACATAAGTCATGCCGGGCTTCACTACGCGTCAGTATTGCCGTCATCTCAAAGTCATCAATAACACCTTTACTCTATTGCATCCTACCATGAACTGGGTATCTATCTAAAATATAAACATACACAATTTTTCAGTCAAAAGAGTAATAGGCAAATAGCTGGATTTCACTCATTTTGTGTTCTCCAGGTAGTAAAATGGACGCATATTTAATGTACCTACCAAAAAGTGCAGTGCCAATAAGCAGAGAGAGTCATATTTCCGAGTTAGTTTATGGACGGCTATATTTTATGGCTGTGCTGCTAAAACCACATACGCATGCATATAAATACAGATAAATATCTGTAACGTCAGACTCTGCACACATGAAATAGAGGACTGGCTAAATGCAAGACAAAGTACATGATAAAAATAATCCTAATTTCTATATACAATTATGATCTCTTGACTAAAATTACTACTTCGAAATGAGATCTTGAGGTTATACAGTGTCTTCTCACACTGATCCTAGAGGTTGCTATCTGATATTGCCCTTTTGCTTTGTAATTTTGCTAATTGGTCATTAGGAAGTCTATAATTCTAATTCTGCCTTTGCTGGCAACACGCTGTGGGTCAGCAAGTAAATTAATCTACCTCTACACCTCAGTTTCTCCAACTGCAAGACAGGGAAACACATATCCATCGCGAGGTCCTGTAGGAGTTAATCTGTTAATGTTTGTATCAATCAAGTTGTCAAGTGCTATTTAAGTGCTTATTATTACTTATACAATAATTCTCTCCTTCAGGGCTCCGTAGGTTTGTAAATGCCTCTTCCATCACATACATTATGCTCTTCTGGGGCGAGGAGACCATCTGGATTACAGGCTGACCAAGCACACCTCTTCGTGGTGGCCACAGAACGCCAAGTGCTCCAGAGCAAGGCAGACCGAGCGTTCCCCAGTTTTGCTCCCGTGCCGCAGAACGCTTTATCCTTCTCATTTCTCCACAACACTTTTGGCAGCCGCGCTCCGCACCGGATCAGGGAACTGACGTAGCTTGAAGATGTATTTGTATCTTATGCCTGCGTACGCCTACACGCATAACCTCACGCGAGCACCTTTCCCACAAGGCAAGCGTTAGGCGAGGGTCTTCGCCCACCTTCAGTCTGCTCTTCCTGTGCGTGCTCCCCTTTTTGGCCTGGAAATCGTTAGGCACAAACTTGGAGGAGATGCTCTGCTTATCCAGAGCATCGTTTGCTCTGACTGTTCCAGACAGAAGCTCTGTTTGTTCAGGATGCCTGGCTCAAACACCTTGGTGAGAGGTCCCACTCTGCGGCACACGTGCTGTACCCAGCTTCTGCGCCTGGGCAGGAGGAAGGACGAACCTTCGCTCCACATCGACGATGCCGTCAGCAGCCCAGTCATTCCCCTCGCCCGCACATTGTGACATCAGAACACGTAACGCAGCCAAACACTTTCTGGAAACCTCAGAGTCTGCACAGTCACAGTGTGCACATGCCGGGAAGCTTGCGGAGTCCTGCAGTTATTCCACAGAATTTGCAGAGTTGCCCTACGCAGCTGCAAGAGCTTGTACATTTCCCCCAACTTATGGCCACGACACACCGCTGTCATTAGAGCATGCCAGTATAAACCAGTATATCAACTCCTATATAATGAGCTAGCGCTCTTTATCGATACAACTCTTGCCTGCACGAGAGGCGTGCGGCATTCAAGGCACATGTCAGCCGGGATTCCTGGAGCCTGCACGCACTGGGACCTGCTTTAGAAAATATAGTAGCTACTCGTCTAATCTTCTCACAAAATGAATTCTCTCTACTGGCACCAGTGAAGCTAAATACAACTTATAAAATATGGAGCAGATCTTTATAAGAACGCAACTAAAAAAAGTGACACTTTAATTATTATCTTTATGCTCCAGAAATATCCCATCAATATGAGAAGCAGATAATGCACAATACTGTTTCAGCCACTCTGCAGAATCAGGAGATACTGGTGCATCATCTACACCAGGCGTGCAAACATTAGTGCTATGTATCTATGGAGGTAGCCTGTAGTTATTTATCTACTGTTTATGCATGCACTTACTTATGAATGTATTTAATTTATAAACGTTTATATTGTGGAGCATGAGATGATGAATTCAGAAGAAAAATACCGACTCACAGAGTACGACCCTCCTGCCTCGTTTAGCTGAGAGCTCCCTGCCTCGTACAGGCGGCATCACCCCGACCTTCCCGCCAGCAATCGGTCGGTGACAGCTGGCCAAAGAATTGAGACTTGGGGAGGAGAAGAGTTTTAAACAACCCGGTTCTTCCATGTGATTTTATCCACAGTGGTCCTGAGCAAACCAGTTCTCCCAGCCTCCAGCGACGAGTTCGCGGAGTCTTTTGCCCACAACTGATCCTTGGGAAGTTAGCGAGATTCTGTGGCAGCTAATATGTCAGCAAACGACATAACCCCCAGATTACTTTTCTATTTTCAAAATAAGGTGTGCTATGTGAAAAAATCTCCCAGTAAATCACATAATAAATAAATAAATGTCTCTGTGTAATTACTTGTTAAATAGCTCATTTTCCCACTGTTCCAGCACTGACAGTCAGCTGCCTAAACTCAAAGTCCATCAGTTTTGAAGCAAGACATTTAGCAGGATATTTTTACCCCTGATTTCTTTTCCTGCCTACCCTTGAGTCTGTTTTCCCATAAGATTTTAAGTAAAACTCTTTTTCCTTTAAATGTACATATTTTTGTGTTTTCTCAATACACCAAGCATGACAGAGGCAAATAGCATTAATTAAACACATGGCTGGACGTGCCAACTATATATATTACTGACATTTCACTCTCCTGCTATCTTCAAGTGCCTCTTGCTATGCGCTACACGGGTAAAATGGCAGAACAAATGATACAGCATTTTCCACCGGGTCCAAACACACGTCTGAGCAGGTCGGTAGGAAAGCAGCGTGGTAAGTGGCTCCGGAACGTCAGCGATTCATTGACAGGTGTCTGTTAACGAAGAAGCAGGGAGGCTGTTCCATCCTTTGCATTATACCCCACTTTCCAAAGACTCCTGCCGTTTGTAGGATGGTTTGCGTGTCAGGAGACACGACTCGGGAGCGATCCTCCAGTTTAACCAGCGCAGGGGTTGTCCCTGGCCGAGGGAGACGGGTGCTGCAGGGGTGGACGAAGCCCCGCCAGCAGCGCGTCCGCCTCCGCGGCTCGGCAGCGCAGAGTGAGCCAAGGGTGGGCAAACTGCTGCCGTTTATTTTCCTTATCTTCCCCTAAGACTAAGTACGCATTTTAAATAGCGTCCTGACTATATTTGAAACCAACATTTGTAATAATTTCTGATCGTTTTTCATCCTCTTGAGTAGTCTGGACCTGAACCGCTCCTTGGTTAGAGTCTGAGATTTCTGCCCCCAACTTTCTAAAATTATCTGAGTTATTCCTTCTCTGCTAGAAGCTCTGCCACCTCAGTGTTTGTTCTTCACTTTCAAGGGTATTTTATTTATTTTCTTCACGTTTAGCTATTGAAATCGGCAAGAACAGATTTATATAATGAACCTTAATAACAGTTTCTCCCATAAAGTTACCTATTTATCTCCTATTGTAGTGGTCTAGAAAGCACGAAAATGATGGAAAAATATAGGTGTAGTGATAAATCTCTGGGACTGATAGTGAATAATTTTAAATAGTCTTTATCCATGGGGGTGACGCTTGGAACCCACCCACTCTGTGTGAACCATTCCCAGTCACTCAGACTCCTCCTTTCAGAACACTCACAGTAATGTTCTCTCCACGCAGACAAATAAAACCCTGTTTATCTAAACCTTTTAATCCAAATCTGTTCTATCTCTCAGCCTGTATCACTTACCCAATAGCTACCACCTTTATCTGAATGTTTTTGACGTCCTGGATCATTCCGGATAAGCCGAGCTGCTGAGGGAGCACACGTGCGACACGCTGCCAGCCGCGTTTCCGAAAAGCTCACTTACCCCGCAGGAAAAAGGTTGTAGTTATCGGCAGCAAAGACTTTTCTGTCAGTATTTCCCTCAGAAACATTATTTAAGCAAATTAGAGAGAGCAGAAGAGCAGAGACTAGGCTTCTCCTTTTTGTGACCTGCAGGAACGACACTATTTGGAGACCTCGATTCTGCACGCCGTGCTATCTATGGCGGCACTGCCCCTTCCCCTCCGGCGCAAACACAAACCGGGACAAAACACTTCACTTGAAGCAAAGCAACACTCACCCTCCAAGCGAGCTCCTTGGGAAACCGCTAGAGATTGACTTTGTGTTTTGTACAGCACCAGGTACGCGCTCAACACCAACAAAAGCTATGTCAGCATTTTGTTCTTAATTATTTATCCATTTTTAATGGCGGTAAGAAATGAATATCGCAAGTGCTTTCTTTGCTGAGAAGATCCTGATGCAGAAGAGGATGAAAACCACCCATTATTTCCCCCTGGTTCTTTATTTACAGACCCATCTGCGTGCAGTTGCAGAGTCCGGTTGAGCCCTGCCTATATCTCCGTTTCCCTCCAGCACTAATTAGTAATGCAATCCCACAAAGAGTGAAGTTGCCCGAAACCTCCCCTCACTCACAATGATTTATGTTCAATTTGTACAAATGGAGAAAATGAGATTTCAAATTTCAATGCCATTTCTGCAATGAGGTGATTAAAAGAGAGAGAGGTATTGCGTTCTACTGTATAGAATATTGATCCCAGTGCTATTTTCCTTAGCAATAACCATTAGCTCAGTATTATTTGCAAACCTCTAATGTGAACCTGGAGATGTAATTTACATTTGTGCTTTACTTATTTGCTTTAACAAAACAACACAAAAGCTTTGGGTCTTTCAATCTAGCCTTATTGTCAATAAAATTAGCAGTTCATAAAAAAATTAATGTATATGCAAAACCATCGCTTCCTTGTAAACTACACAGAGACTGTAAATGTTGCTCAGAACAAAAGGGAGATAAACTATTAAAAGCCTCTGGCCATTTAACAAATTGAATACCAAACGAATTAAGATAGAGTTCCCTTTTGTCCCCTCCTTTAATTTCTGGGCCCCTGGGAGCCCGCAAAAGTTTCAGAAGTACGGGGAGGTTTCCCCGAGGAGCACGGCGTTGACAGGGGGTGTCTGACGGGAGCACAATGGGCACGGGGACGCACATGCTTCTGCTCACAACCGGTGCCGCGGCTGTTGCCATCGCCGGAGTCACCCGCCGCAGCCCTCGCGGCAGGCAGCACAAAGCGCACACGCGTGCACGGGCACACACGTGCACACGCGTCCGGCATGCAAATGCTTCTGGGGAGGACGCCAAGAAAGAAAAAAAAATGAGAAGAAAGAGCGTAATCGCGGCATAAAGGAGGACGGCGCTCGGGCGGCCGTTTGTCAGCCCCCGGCCCTTGAATAAGACAAGGCAGTTCCTCCCGTCGCGCTGCCGCTCCCTGCAAAAATATCAGCTGCTTCTGCTGCCTGGCAGAGTTTAGAAGATGAGAACAAGGAAAGAAGAGGGAGAAAGGGGGGGGGGGGGGGGGGGGAAGAAAAAGCTAATGACCCATAATTGCCATGATAGTGGAATAGGGCCCAGGCAGCTGTTTGACATTCTCGGTATGTATAGTATGCAAATATCTACAAAGGGCCGACACAGTTTCTCTATTGTGGATCCTGAGGGTAACCAAATTAGCCTTTGGCAACCATGGTAATTGGGAGGTGCTGTTCCCATTAGGAGTCCTGCAAATTATGAAGAAAAATGGACCAAAGGCTTTGTCACAAATAATAATACCGAGAAGAAAAGAGCAGGCGGCCGTCTTTGCTTTCCTTTTCTTTCTTTTTTTTTTTTTTATTTCTACATTGTGTTGTTAATATCTCTCTGTTTAGTAATAAGAAAACAGTCCTCGGTGCCCTGCTGGACCCTCCTGGGCTTTCCATAGCAATATTAAGTTCTGGGGAATACTAAATATGGGACAGCAACATCAGTTGCAAATTCCCCAAGCAGAAGCCTCGCGACCAGACACGGTATTCAGTTAGACAATGCTGCCTCCGCTCTACGCTGCTTTTAGCTGCGTGAATCAGAATTAGGAAGAAAAAAGAAACCTTAGCTAGTACTCTTATTTGCATAGGACAACATAGGATGCCGAGTGCCAGCTAAGTTTTTTCGCCCTAACTTTGATTCACGCAGCTAAATACAGATTTGTTCTATGAATCACCCCACTCTGCTGCGCAAGAGGCTACGTTTGCCATTAATGACTTGAATTTTCTTTCACTCTTCCCACCTTCTTTGATCATCCCGTATTTCTCAATTCCAGCATGCAGAACACTGTTTGATTGTTATGATCTACTAAAAAAAAAAAAAAATCACAACTGCCAACTTTTTGAGTGGAGCTCTGCGCTGTGACACCGTAAGTCAATGCCAAAAACATTGAATGCTTTTGTCTTTAACTGCCCCTAAGAACAGAGCTCGCTGTCTCCATGAACTCTCCTGGCTGAGGTCATGGGTGAACTTGCAACACCCGGTGACATGGCCATGAGATCAGACCTATGGGCACTATCGGGTTCAGGCAACAGTCACAGTCCTGGGAACACCGCACATCCATCCCCTGCAAAGCCCAAGTTTTTTGGAGGGGGGGGAAAAAAGAAAAATCACACTGACAATGAAAAGTAGGAAATAGCTTCCTTTGCTTTCATATTTCTTCCTGTAACCTTTATGATTACATCTCCCAAATAAGACCAAAAAAAAATCCCAAAATCTTTCTTGGGTTCCTTTTGGTTCAGTACAAAAATTAAAGCAAGATGCCATCACAAGGGCTGACCAGCCCAACCTACAAAAACTTATTACTACTGCTACTACGTTACTACTTCCCAAGTGCAAATTTTAGGCAAGACTCTGTTAAGTTTTACCCACCTTTCTCCTAATACGAAATCAGACTTACGAAAAGACAGCAATTACAGACAGAAAAGAATGCATTAAATTTCTGATTTACAATCCAGGGGACAGAATAAACAGAAGCAGAGACAGAAAAAAAAAAAAATCAAAGTGTTTGACTACAATGGGAAAAACATAGAAGGAAAAACAGACGAAGTAGGACGGCTGGTAAAGGAAGCACTCCATGGTACAGCCGGCCTCTTACAGATTGACCAAAGCAACGAACTACCCTCGTTTCTAGATGCTGATTCAAAGGACCAAACTAAACAAAGCACAAAGGCGAGCAAACAAGACTATTTTCAAGATTTAGTTGAATTTTAGAAAACGGCATTTCTCAGTGAAATTCAC
This sequence comes from Balearica regulorum gibbericeps, assembly GCF_011004875.1. Taxonomy (NCBI): domain Eukaryota; kingdom Metazoa; phylum Chordata; class Aves; order Gruiformes; family Gruidae; genus Balearica; species Balearica regulorum. The sequence goes on from NC_046196.1 coordinate 844,104, forward strand.
ACTGCCTATCGCACACGGACACGACGACCACAAAGCAGGCAACGGGACCCCGTCATCCCCCGTCCCCTCTCAAGGATCCACCTCCAGGCTGTGAAGTGACTTTTCTGGCAGGCAAAGTGAACATTTCCCAGAATTAAACCTTTTTTAATTATTTTTTTTTAAATAAAAATCTGCATCGAGGCACGCACCTCTTCTAATAAAAGGAAGAGCTGAGAATACCCCCCCTCTTTTAAATAATAGTTGAAGTTTTACATACACAAAAGAGTCTCTGCGGCACAGAAGAAAATCCACCCGTCCTGACGCCCGAGCTTATCTCCGCAGCCCTGGGAGCAGAGGGTGCAGGGCTCCCTCCCGCAGCCCGGTTTGAAAGCGCTCTCCCAGGAGCGGGAAGGAAGGTACGGCTGCGCCGGACAGGAGGACGCATCTCCAGGCGGGGAGCAGAGGGCATCGCCCCCAACGCTCCGTTCCCAGACCTGGCTAAGAGAGGCCATGTCTGCCCGCTGGGCGATCCCGCGACACGCAGCCGAGACACGCGGGGTCTTTCAGCACATCTACGTTGAGGCCCCCGACCTGGCTCTTTGTGAAACAGACACTAATTTACTTGGCACCGACACAATTAATACACTTTTAATACCAAAAGCAATACTTTAGGCACCTTAAGAATTTTTCTGGCAGGAAATTAAGTGCCTAAGGGATTAACTGACGATTGTAAAGACACATTTTTAGATTGAATTAACTACTTCTGTATAAATCTTACTTTAAGAATCCTTAATTTCTTGACGTGCATGCAAACCCCCTGACAGGGCTTGCCCGCTCCGGATCTCCAGTCCGTTTTGGGCAGCTGTGCAGAGGTGTGCCCCCGGAACGGCCCATCCGCCCCAATTTCCTCCCCATGGAAACTGGGATGCAAAGAGGTGCCTGAGCTGGTCCTGGTGCTGTGGTGAAGTTATGATCACAGAAAAGTCTCTCCTAGAACGGGAAGTTCAAAAACCCATCACAGGAAAAGTTCTTATTGCCTTGGTACTAATTACTGTAAAAGATTTTTCTGTCAGTGGGGGACACCTTGTTCTCAGTAACGTACCTACTCCCATTTTTTTTTCCCCACCTGCTCCAGGCTGGCAGCGTAAACAGTCACTTTAAAGGCCTTTTAGTATAAATAAAATTCAGAACGACAACTTCAGGAATTGACAGTCATTGTGATGGCTGTAAAACCTGAATCGGCAAGTTTCATCCAAAAAAAAATTATAACCCAAGTGTCGCAAGAACAGTTGTCTTTTAATTTTTCATGCTCAGACTAACTCTTCATGTTAAAACCATTATAGCAAAAGTCTTAACCCCAGATCTTTATTTTTTCATGGTTTCCCCTCAGGGCCTCTTTAAGTAGCCGGCAGAAGAGTCACTTCCCCGCCGGTGCAGTTGGCATGCCTGCAAGTGTACTTAAAGTTTGCGTCTGATCAAGTTATGTGTATTGGATCTGAAACCAGTTAGTCAATTCTTTCAGGTCCCTAAGTGGCGATTTGTGGTAATGTCTACATCAATACTAACAGAGCGGTTTGCTAGCTGGTTTACGTAAAGCAAATGTCTGAAGGATGGAGGGGCTGCCTCCAAGGGTTCTCTCAGTTAATGGAGATGTGGCTGGAAAAAGAAACATGCAGATACCAAAGCAGTGCTGCTTCTAAAAGGACCATCCTTCACCAAAACGCACAGCTCGGAGGAGACGACAGCCAGGCATCGCCCAGGAACACGCACCCTGTCGCAGTGTCTTCTGGACAGGCTTCTGCCACCGAGCCTTCAGGTCTGCTCCCCAGCCACGCTCGGCTCCCTCAGTCTTAGCAACAGTGAGATACAACTCTGTTGTATTTGTTAATTTTTTTTTTCCTTTCCTCTTTTAAGCAAAATCCTGGTCCTTCCCTCCTGCATTTTCTTACTCCTCGGGCTCCAAATGGTGGATACTGGCCATAAATTAGAAAAAGCAAAAGGTCAAAGAATCAAACCAACCAACCAACACCAACCACACTAGGGTAAAGCGTGACTAAAACTTAGGAAAAGGTAGAAGATGTTATATGCAACAAAAATAAAATTAATGAAAAAAGCAGGAAGGGGCTACTGTTAAGCCAAAGTTGCCAGTTCAAGCCAGAAATAATAAAGGACTGCTATAAGCAATAACCAACATTGGATTAAACATCTCCTTTCCAATAACAGCTTTTCTCTCTTCAGTACTTTTGGTCCTAAATAGCAGGCAGACTCTTCAGAGCAAGAGTTATCTTGTTGTGCTTGTGAAGCGCACAGCGGAACGGGCTGACCTCAGCAGCGCCACGGAGTGCCACTGAACCGCCAACAAACCCATCACGGGTACGTTGCGTTTGGCATAGAACCCCTCCTCACGTGCCACATCTCTGTGCGATCCCACGCGCGCCTGTCGCGCCATGGAGGAAACAGGACCCAGCTCTTGTCACGTACCACATCTCCTCATTCCTGATTTTGCTGTGTCCTTTCCAAGATGAGACACCTTTGAGCAAAGATGATGCATTTGTCTAGATAGAGCTCTGGGGGTTTTTAGGATTGCCACAGAATTAACAGCTTGTGGAAATAAAACAACCCGGGGAAAAAGATGGGCTTGCATTCTCTGGGACAGAAGCGGCCAGGTTAGTTCTCAGGAGGGCTGGGCTGCAGGACGGACGTACACACGTCGGGCTGGCCAAGTCCTGCTCCTTACCCTTACAGCCCGCTCCATCCCGCTTACAACACGCGTGGGCTGCAGTGGAGAGCCTGGGGGGAGCCAGCAGCAATTTTGGTCAATAACTTAACCGTGAGTCCTCGCCAGATTTAGTACACCACCCTCTGAGACCCACAGTATGTGAAAACATGTGTTCTCTGAAGATTTTTGTAAATGTATGTGATATCTAGCTTCTCCGCGTGGGGAACCGCAGGTACGTGGTAAAGTCGCGATGTGGGAGCCCCACTTCTGCGAGCTGTGCCGGTGGGCACGCCTCTTCTCCCCAGATGGGACCTCTCACGAGCCTCTCCTGGGGCGGCGGAGCATGTGTCACGGGTATTCTTCAGAAAACGATGGAGTTAACGCCTGTCTCTCGAGTGTCAAAGGTTTACCGAACCAGCGTGCAAGAGGCAGGGAACACCCACACCGCCGTGGTACTCAGGAACGCGTCACCTTCTGGGAAAGGATCCCGAACGGCAGGGGACAAGTGCAGGCAGAAGGTATTCGTAAGGAAAGATAACAGCATTCAAAAAATGTTTCATCAATTACAAATTGTATCCTAACTATGCTGCAAGAATGTTTTCTTTCCTAGATTTACCATCATATGTTAATCGGTCATTTTGTAATTATTCATCACCATTTCTCAAGCGTTTAGAATAAGACTTTTGAAGAATCCCCAGATAGGATGCTCCATGTTAGCTGAGGACTCGGAGACTGTGGGGCAGCGAGCACACGTTGCTGACGTACGCAGCTCCCTCGACCCGTAAGCGCTAGCGCGCGGCGCTGCACTCGAGCGGCAGACGGGCTGGAAGCAGGGGTCTATGCTCACAGCTTCTAGGCACACACCAACCAGAAAGTACCGGCACCGTTCCTCTAGATGTTTCATCCCATTCTTGCTGACATTATTACCTGGAACAGATGGCTACTTGTTGCTGCCCGCAGAGGACGAACCTGCCACAGCCAAACTCCACGAAGCCAGACGCCTCCAAGGGCCTGAGCTACCTCTGGGCAGAGGGTACGTGAACGAGGGAACCCACCACAGATCACACCACATCTTAAAGAGCAACGTCGAAACCTGCACGTGGCTGGGGATGGGATACCGACAGAATAAAGATGGAAGCTGGGGGAGGCGAGACCATCCCCGGCCGTCACCAGCCCCGCAGACAGCGCGTGTGTGCGGTGATGGAGCGATACGCTGGGACACGCAGGTGAGGAGTGTGGGTGAGGGGGGAGCAATCCATATGGGCGAGATGTATGGAGAAGTGTAAGGACTCACAAGCTGAACACGCACAGCAACACGCCAGCACGCGTGCCAGCAGGTCGTCCGTTAGTTTGGTTTAGGACCACAACCCTCCCCCATAAAGACACATCTGAGAGCGCGAACGACAATCTTCCAAAAAACAGAGGTGCCACTACTGAGTCACTTGCCTCCAGCACAGACGAGAATTTCAGACATCATCAGCAATTTTGGAATTTATCCTGTTATTCGGGATTACTATCCCAAATTCGCTCAGGTCACAGAGAGGGAGTATCCCTCGGCACAGCCTCTCCCGGGAGGAGCTCTTGCTCCCGACCTTATCTGCAGTGGTGAAACATCCACAAAGGGCGGCTCGGCTTCCGTCCCCAATGCCGTGCGGGGAGGAGATGGATTCCATGGATTTGCTCCGTGCCTTTGGGCCCATCGCTGCTTCTGCGCTCTGCTTCAAACAGAGTAAAAAATCCACGACTTCCACAGCAGCTATCCTCTGATTTACACTTTGTTAAGTCATTTAAATATACTGCCTGAAGAGTAAAATCTGTGAACTGTCAGCAAACTTCAACTTTGCAAAAATTGTTCCTATTTATTATAATAAAGCACTATATGTATACCAAGAGACGGCTTTGATAGAACAGATCCTCTCTCAGACAAAAATATAGAATAAATGATCTCCTGAGGTCTCCTTCAACCCTGTTTTCCATGACTTTACAAAGAAAAAGAGCAGAGCACAAACGCCGTGGGCCGGCTCTTCTCCAGACATGGGATTCTCAGGGGCATCCTCCCGTCGGGGAGCCGGGGCGGGCAAAGCCCCGCTCTGCCCCAGCACCGTGACACGCTCCGGTGCCGTGAGTTTTCAAGCTGCTGCCAGTAACGAAGATGCTTTTTCAGACCCTCATTCATCCCACCTAAGACTTAATGATTTCAAACGAACAATAAAAAGCAGCAGAAAAAACCCCCAAACCCAAGTTGCCAAATTGTAGAAAAGAAAACGTTTCCAAATCTATCAAGTCTTTTGCCGCCTTCAACCCCAGTTCTTCCACAGAAAGCAAAGAGGGGTTTAGCAGCGTCGCTCAACGGATTTTCAAATTACAATTTCATTTTCTCTTACTAACAGAGAGATCCTGCCCAACAATTGCAGGCAGAAGAATAAGGTATTTTGTGGGAAAAAGGAAGGCTAGAACAATTATTTATTCATTCAAATAGTTTCCCTGAAACGGGAAGACAGATTTTTTTTCCCCCTTTTGTTTATAATTTGAATTTTTAATTTCAAAGCTTCAGTGCACGTATCTGAAGAACATCGTAAAGGCCGCCTTCCAACACGTTTCGCTGGTGCTTCCAGGCTGCGGCAGGACCAGCCCCGACAGCCAGCCCTACGCGCCCCGGGCAGCACAGACCCTCGGCGGGGTGGCTCAGCACCTCGGCTCAGCGCCGCACCAGCGCACGCGGGACAAAGTCCCTTCACAAACTGACCTTGTTTCGCTTGAAACTCCCCTCGACTGGGGCGGGAGAGCAAGGCAGACGGAACGGGCTGGACGGTAAGGGAGGATTGTGGAAGAGGAAGGGGAGAGGAAGAGAGAGATGCTCATTCAGAGAAGGTAGTGAGAGTATTTGTTTATGGCAAATACATTTTAAAAGCTACCAGTAGCTTTTGGCAGGCATTGTAACATGTAGTACGCGTTGTGTTTGTTATTGCTTTTGGGGTTAGCTTTTATTTTTATGTTCATTTCATTGTTCTTCTTAGATCAAATAGCAAATGATTGGCAGGAATCCTGTAAATCTGAAAGAATGCTCATTTATTTTCCACATTTTTCTCCTATATTTTCAGAGATTAGTGCATGTAATATTTTCATGCTATGGCATAAATATGAATGAGAGCGAGAGCTCTTATATTTATACACTTGTAGTGCATGTGATGGCGATATCCACGTGATTAGATACAAGGGCACGTGGTACAGCGCATTTAACACGCGAGCTGGTCTGGGGCGCCGGGCTGGCAGAGCGAGCTTCACACCAGCGAGACGTAACAGTCAAGTCTCCGTCACGGCGGCCGAGAGCTGAATTTCTGACCAGTAAAGCGAGAAAGTCTGTATTACCTACAGCTGTGGTATTTTCTCTCCATTACTGATGTCCCTGGGAAATAACATTAAGACTGAGGACTCTTCAGAACCAAAAAAAATATATCATTTATTTTAGAGACATTTTAAATTAAAAAAATTCAAATTTGGGGTTTTTTTTTCCGAGTTGGATTTACGGCAGGTTATGTAGTAGCTTTTTGTCCCATAAAACTACTTTATAAAACACTTTATATATATATAAAGAAAAATCATTGAACTATAATACTCAAAATATGTGAAATCAAATCTACAGACCCATCTCAATAATTATTGTCACAAAGAGTACACGGACATCTATATTTCTGCTAATGACACGCGTGTAGGTTAAAAGAGACAGAAGATGGAAGCAAAAGTGGAATACATGGGATATTCTGGAAACAGAGGATGTAGCTGCTGCAAAAATTAATGTGTATTTACTCAATCAAGCCTAGAGTCCATCATTACAAAACATTTAAGTAATTTAAAGACTCTTTGTGCCCAGCAAACCCTCCGCCGCTCCCTGCCCAAAGGGGCGAGCTGCGCAGCGGATCCTCACCAGCGTGAGTCACGCAGACCTCCAGGACACGCAGCCACAGCGTGGAACACCGGGAAAGCTCTGTTATTGCTGAGCCAAGAGGAGCACCTGCAGATATCTGAACGCTTCCTCCGCTGGCCGCTTTGAATTCTTGAAAACGCGTGTAGCCTCGGGCACGGACAAAGGCAACTCTTGCTCTTTGCCAACGACCGCCATCCCAACGCCCGCATTTGCGAAGACGAGGGATCAGCCCCGTGCTGGCGTGCCTAGCCTCCCTGTGGCCCTGGCACCCCGGGAACGGTTCCCAGGAGCCGGATTTCGCCGCTCCCCAGGCAGCATCAGCGCGACGGGCGCCGCGCACCGTTCTGCCTCCCCATTCGCAGAGGGATATATCAGTTTTCCTAATTCAGGCCTTCTGTCCTTTCAAAAACATGGGCGGGATTTATTTCAAGAGAGAAATGACTGAAGATTATCCTGCAGAGCAATAATAAAACACGCTATAGACCAAAGTTAAAGGAAACATGCTACCCGACAAAATAGCTTAGTACTTCAGACAAACACGAGAGGACTGATGATTGGGGTTTTTTTATGTATATAGGCAACTTAATTCGGGCCATTTCTTAGTGAAATTCCTGGGGTTTGATAGTGGCAGGTTTACACGTGCTTACAGCAGTGTGCTTTTACCACGGTCATGATACTGCGCTTAAAGAAAAGTGATGGGCATGCTTAGGAGATGGGAAAGAATTTCATGTCCTCGCAGTAATTACTGCCTGGGATCAAATATTTTGACAAATCAGTGGCTCAGATCTGGGCTGATGGGATAAACTTCAATTCCTTCAGAATTTTAGCCCTTCCAGGCATCACTCAACACCTGGGCAAGAACCGAGTCAAAACAAGGTGTCTGACATGCTTTGACAAACGGCAGCGAGCAAGATCAGAGTAAAACTCTGTTGATACCTTGACGGCCTCTCTCTGCCTGGAGTAACGGCGTTGGAGGCAGCGAACAGACAGGCACAGTCCTTCTCCCAGATTTGGGAAGAGAAAAATCCACTCATTCACCCATTCTGTGGTCAAAATCATTCTGTCTCCTGAATACCTCATTAGAAAAGGGGGGGGTGGGGGGAAGCCTAAATATTCTTCAATTAAATTCAAGGATGGGGTAAAATGTAAAATGACAAGTTAAAAACCAGGAAGAATTTGAGTTATGGAGATCTCAAGGGTCTCTTCCTCCTGATGTCCTTTCCATCTCTGGAATAACGTCTCCCTAACCCCCGATAACACTCCTCTCCTCACTAGAGACGTGGACACTGGGGCCGCTGGGAAGAGGAGAGACCCGCCCCAGGCTCGTCCCGTTAGTCACAGGACAATTCAAACAAAGTCTTTGAGCAAGACAATGCCTTTTTTTTCTTTTTGATATTATGACTAAGTCTGCCTGGGAGCACGTATACAGGTCATCTCCTTCCCCAAAACCAACCCAAAAGTGAAGGTGTTTGTTTATTGTGAGACAAGGCAGCTATGATTTTTAAAAAAAAAAAAAAAAAAAAAATCAAGCCGAAAGCACAAAATTAAATAACTGAAGAGGGGACCTGGGCCAAACGAAGACAAAGCAATGCACTTAACCCACCTGGAGAGCAAAACAGGCCATCCAGCCCTGCCGGCCAAGCGCCTGGGGGTTGCGGCGGGAGGAAAATCCGCTCGGGCGCATGTGGCTGGAAAGCGTCTCGCGGCCGCACCGGTGCCGCGCGCTCCGAGTCTTCCCACGTCCCCGTCACGCGGTGGAGATCGGCTGCTGGAGCGCGGTGGGGAGGGGGTGGACTGGTAGGTGGTGGGGGAGCCTGCCTGACTGGGCAGGGTGGCTCCGAATTTATTTATTTTTTTTTTAAGCTACATACATCAAATAGAAGAAGAAGAAAAAAAAAAACCCACAACAAACCCCCTCCTTTTATTCCTTTTGGGTCATATGAGGGAGCCGCTGACAAAGATAATAATATATGAAGCAAGAGAACGAGAGAGAGGGAGGGAGGGGAGGGAGGAAGGGAGAGAGAAGCAAAAGGCTTTCTATTATTCGGGACACTGGTGATGCACACTGAGGCAGTTGGAAGATTAAATTAAGTATTATATCTGCTGACCCCATTGCCATGGTTACCGGACAGCGGAAAATATTAATCAAGCCAAGCCTTTTCAGCTGAACATACCAGAAAAAAATGCTAAATATAAATATATATGTACATATTTGCTGCCCTGCCATGCTAATGTGGAGTGCCAGCAACCAAACCACCTGATATCATCAAGATAAACAAATTTAAAATATCCTTGCTACACGAGAAGGCTGACGTCACCGTGGCGAGCGCTGCATGGGGAACGGGGGCTGCAGTGCGCTCGCTCTCCCTTCAGCCGATTAAAAGAGGAATTTGAATCAGGAAGGGTAACGTCTCGCTGGGTGCCTGAGCCGAGGGGCCGTCAGGGCTCTCCTCCGAAAGGGGCCACAGCACCGTCTCCCAGCCAGGGCAGCACCATCCAGAGGCAGGCATATCGGAATCCCGGCAAGACGAGGTGCCGGTCTGTCGTCCGGCGCCAGTCCCAGCAACACCGGCTCTCCCGTGCACGGCCGACCTCGCCACGGAGCCGTGATGCCACGTGCAGACCGCGCACCTCCCGCGGGAAAGTAAAACAATTCCCACCAACTTTGGCTTCGCCTTCAAACTAGAATTAGTGCTCAGAGGGAACCTAGCTGAAGTCTTGATCTGCGCATCGGGAAGTGTTCTGTGGTTGTAAAGTCTGTGTACGTGACCTGCAGGTCTCTGCCTTCCCGTCCGTGTGCTACAGACCCGTCTGCTGGGTATGTACGCACGCAACACACTCGCACTAAAAAACAGTATTTAGGTATCTAAGGCGATGGAGACCACACGTTGCTGAGCTGGAAAGAGACCACGACGTATTATTACGGAGCGTATTGTAATGCGTAACGAACATCCGAGTAAGCCTGCCTCCGCAGCCCTCGTCCGCCGCCGGCGCCCGGGTCTTGCCCGGGACGGGTCTGAGACAGGAGCTGTGCAGGGAACCTCTTACGCTTTCAGAAAGGGAAAAATGCAACCAAAACATGTCAATGATAATTATAATGCTGATATTAAACTTCTATCTTTAAGTCTAAGCTTAGACCCAGAAGTGGAAATAACAACACAAATTAATCTGTCCCCTTCCATGCAGTAAGTCACTGGCACACCTGAAAAGGGAATCTAAACCCTTCGCTGTCTGCTTTAACCACATGTGAAAAAGGAGATGTCCATAGGAAGAGAGTATTTTCTCCCAGTCAACATGCCCGCTTTTGCTCTGTTGCCTGGTTTTGTCTTTATTTTACAGGTAAGCTTTATGCAGCTGCTGTTGACTCGTGTAATTTGCCCTGAAGTATTAAAAATACGCAGAACATGGAGGTGACAACTGCACGTCCTTTGCTGTGACCCATCGACATATTGAGGTGCTAGAGAAGAGCTATTGGAACAAATTGAAAAATAAAGGAATAACAAGTCACTAGACCCAGTGAAAAAGCCAAGCATTTTAAAGGAGTTGGAGATGGAAACAATTAATACATTAATAAATGTGCTTTATAACAGCTTCTTGCGGAGCAACATACGTGGTATCTAGTAGATCGGCTCAAATGACAATTAAACACGAATGATGAAACGTTTGGGTAAATCTGATGCAGCAACGCACGTCAGCTACGTAACAGGAAAACTGTGCATCTTGAATCTACCAACGTTTTGGGGTAGGTCAATTAAAAAAAAGCGGTCTGACGTCTAGCATTTAACAAACAACTGTTACAGCCTCCTTTGTCCCCCTTGGCACTACGTGTTAAAAAAGAAGAGATACTCTGTAAAGCAAACAAGATGCAGATGGCTGAAACTGGGCAAACCGACGGCAGCGCTGTGGCCGGCACGGGAGGGCAGGGAGCGGCATGAAGGAACGCGCCTTCCCGTAGGGGCACGCTCCAGGGATTCGGGACGGAAGTTCACACGCTCAGCGCGGTTGCCCCACCTCGTGCCAGGCAGCGCACTGCGAGGTTCCCAGTAGCCGTTCACCACCCGACATCGGACATGAGTGCACGCCGAGGCGAGTCCCGGAGAGCCGAAGCCCCTCGCCCACGTGCCCGCGTCAGGCCACCCCGCGCAGCCGCGCGCCACCATACCTAATCCCATGCTGGCGCTCTCAAAATACAGCGGACTGAGATCACGAATACAAAATATGCATATAAAATATTTTATAGATTACACGGAACAAATGTTCTGGTTCATTTACAGTTCTGTAAAAACAGAGCCAAATTTACTGAAGGCATAAACAAGTACATCTATTTCATTTTTAAAACGCTAACGAAGAACAAGATTGTTATTTGTTCTCGGTCTATTTTGTGATTTTAGCCAATAGTTCTAGTGATAATTATCAACTGTTTATATTTAGATAAAAACAGTCCATATGGCAATAGCAGAACAATCTGATGTTTAGATCCTCAGCTACATGTTTTCTATAAATAATATGATTGAATAACTGTAACAAATTATTTCATCAGTCTAAAAGCAGATACCAATATATAACAACTAAGAAAGCCATTTACTCATTATCTGCAAATAATAAATACCTTCCCAAGTACATTTAACACTTAGGAAAATACAAAAAAAACCCCAGAAATACAGATATTAACCCATAAATGTTTACACAAACATATCTTGAAATTTACTTCTTAATTTCCCCTGGACACATACAAAGCATCAGATGGGTTCTTACGATAATTAAAGGACCTGCCTAATTCTGCACATAAACGCTTACTGTTATTTGATACGTTTGGATCTGAATTTTACCCAAATATCCTCCCTATTCAAACTGCCCCACCAACTCTGTGGGTTCCAAACCCTATGAACACCCCTCCTGAAAGGGACCTCAGCTCCGGACATGGGGACCCTCCTCAGGTGTGGGACCATTCTCAGTGACTGGACTAACCTCTCTCCCGACATTACGGCAACGCCGCGCACCCAGAGAAGGGCGGCAGCAAAGCCTTCCCGGGATGTTCGGTCCCGGAACCCTCACTCAGGTTTCCAGGTTGCGCAGCCCTCCTCCTCGCGCACGGGAGCGACCCCAAAACTGAGTGCGGGCAGCACGGGCAGCCGCCCCTTCCCAGCGGGGAAAATGATTGCGGCACAATGGCCGGCACGGACAGCTTAGGGCAGCTGTGTCATATAAATTGTCAGCAATGACCATAAGCACTCAGAGAAACAATTTAATTCCTCACTCCCGCCATCATGGGCTGATATATTCTTTCAAGGTCATTACCCAAGGCTAGGAGGGTCGCATGATTAACGAGTGACACGTCCAATGAGGGCGGCTGTGCCTGAGCAGGCCTTATATTAATTAGACAGAAGCACTGAAAAATAAGCAGCGCCTGGCAAGGAGGGGCCAAACTCGAGCCTTGACGGCCGCTGCACCTCCCCAACCCCCAAAACGCCGTCCCGCTCCTTGCCCTTAACACCAAACTGCCGCTTCCTTACAGAAATTCACAAAGGAAATAAAAAAAGATGCCTCTTTCCTGGTTTAAATGACTTGGGCTCTTGCCCCAAGTTTCCCTCCAGTCTTTGCTTGAGGCTTTTCTTCCCCCTTGCCATAGTTCATTGACTTACGCCGCATGGAAGCGCAAGAGACTATTCACCATTAATTGTACATCTCAAGAGCAAATTAAAAAAATTCCCAAGGCTTACGGGTTTGTGCCAGGCCCTTCGAGAGACCTAGAGCAAACACTAGAATATACACCAGCCCATCACAATCTAATCCCGTCTCCCCAAAAAAATAAAAAAATCCTTCATAACAGTTTTGCAAGTTGAATGTTTTTCTGAAAACTAAAAGCCACTCTTCTGCCCTGGGTGCCAGAGGGACATTCCCAACCACGGCTCTTGCCTCTCCGCAAGGAAAAAAAGATTTAAAAGTGCATTGATGAAACTTAAGTTGATTTTCAGATACTTTCATCAACCAGAGAGAAGGGTCCTTGTGATGAGCCAGCAGACAGAACCTTCGCCTTCAAACAGCACAGACAGCCCCACGCTGCGGGGCTCAGGTCCGGGGAAGGAGCGTGCCACGCGGCATTCGAGAATGCACTATAGTACTATGCAACCTCCCTTCTTAGCACTTACATGTTTTCTGTAATAAAGGAAATAAACCCATTTTGAACGTTTATCACACTTTGCTCAGGTTTTTAGATATTCCATAGAAAGACAAATGTTATAGAAGGAGAAATAGCCAACTGAAGATTAACTGACTTGCAGGGATAAGCAAATAACAAACAATGCTAACAACGATAAATTAAGGCCGCACAGCTAACCGGCTATATAAACTTTATATTTAAGAAATAAAGGCCCCTCTGACGGCTGCAGCTGTGACCTAACCGCTCTACCATGATGCCCCTCCGAGGAAACGCTGTAAATAGTAGAGCTACCCACACAGCCTGCAATCCTCCCAATACCATTTCTTCCGTTACCCGCCACATTTTATAATCCTGCTTATTCTCAGAGTAAACTAGATGAATTTCTGCCATTTTGCTTCCCTGGTGGTGTGTCCCGCCAGCTCCTTTCCCATCTACCGTTTCACGGGGTTTCATCGCTCCCCAACCGTGCGCTTGTACTTTTGCATGTTTACAGTGCTCCTGCCTCTGCCTCTCTTGTTTGTGAGCAATAACTGGGCTCCCGAGGACCTGCAAGAAGGTCAGCCTTCCTAAAGCAGTAATCCACCCTCTGATTAATGCACCCACGACACGCAGCACTGTACACACCGGTCTCGATTGGGCTGGGGACATCGAGCCTGCTGTGCCAGGCTGAACTGATTTGATGCTATTAAACCAAGAGACATGCATTGTCAGCAAAGATGCAGCTCGGGACTATCTATACTTATTATTTGGAGCAAATGTCTTTGGACACCACCTCGGTCTCAGATTTCCCCACAAAAACCTGGAAATCAGCCTGCTCGCTCAGTACAGCACATTAAGCTATACTTGGTTTATCTGTTCAGACAGAAAGAGGGACGACCGCTTCATTTTCACCATATTCAGGTGCTGCTATCAGGTCTGCCTGACATTTATGAGTTAGCATAAAAGTACTTTAAACAAAGACAACATACTCAGGATCTGCCTAAGCAAGAAGGACTCATTTTCCAAGATTCACAGCACTCACAGCATCAAATGACCTAAATGAAGTCACCTCAACCATTTTGCAAAATTACATTCAAGCGTTCTTGATATTCAGCTGTTTGTTCAGCCCACAATATCGTGATGCCTTCCAACTGCTCAGGTCAGGTATTAGAAACCATGACACCCTCCTGCCTTTCACCTTAGGACGTTTACCAGACAGCATCTTCTCACCCACAGCCAAATTTCCGATGATGCGAACCACTCACCTACCTCAGGGCAGAGCTCGGGAGCACAAGCAGCGTGCGGCTGAAGTGGTCCACGTGCTGTCAGGAGCCGGAATCCCTCCGACACCCACCTGCATCCTGCAGACCAGAGTGGCTGTCCCACGCACACATCGGGTGAGATCTTCACCCAGCAGACCACTCACTCTGGTCCTGAGGCACCAGCACCGTCCCAGCTCTACGTGTCGTGCTGCAGGCTCCTGTGGCCACGCTGGAAGCTCTGCCTGGGGCGGGAGAGCAGCCAGCCCTCACGGGCCAGACCCAGGTGAGCTCACTCAGGAGTGGTCACTGCCAATTAACAACCCTTAGCAACCCTCTGTAATTCGACTTGCTAATTTCTTCAGAACCCCCATTTTCTACTTTCAAAATACGATGACAAAAAGTAATCATAAAGAGGAGTAAAAGTTAAACCTGCACAGCAGCTTTTCTAGGGTGTCACTGGCACAATTACACTCATTAGCTTTCCCTTAGTCTCACTACACAGATGTCATGGTTTAACCCAGCCGGCAGCTAAACCAGCCACACAGCTGTTTGCCATGTCCCCCTGACGTGGGGTGGGGAGAGAATCGGAAAGAAAAAAAAAAAAAGGGTAAAACTTGTGGGTTGAGATAAAGGCGATTTAATAGGACAGAAAAGGAAGAGAGTAATAATAATGTTAATGATGATGATGATAATAATAATAATAATAGAAGAATATACAAAACAAGTGATGCACAGCACAATTGCTCGACACCTGGAACCAATGCTCAGCTAGTTCCTGAGCCGAACTGCCTCCCGGCCCACCCCCAGTTATACACGGAACATGATGCTGTATGTATGGATGTGCCTTTGGCCAGTTCGGGTCACCTCTCCTGGCCACGTCCCCTCCAAGCTCCTTGACCTTCTCGTTGGCAGGGCTGGATGAGAAGCTGAAAAGTCCCTGACTGCTTGGCAACAACTAAACACATCGGTGTGTTATCAACATTATTCTCATCCTAAATCCAAACCACGGTGCTGTACCAGCTGCTAGGAAGAAAATTAACTCTATCCCTGCCGAAACCAGGACAAGAGACCAAAAAGGATAGCAGAAAAAAAAAAGCAAAGCTCTTTGCCCTAACCACACATTTTTCATCCATTATCTGCTTCTTATAATCTACCATGAAGGGTTCCAAGACGATCTTAAAATTCCCCAGAAAGTCTGCTGGACACTGAAACAGAAAAGCACCAAACCCAGGAAGATGGAATTTAGCCAAACAGCCAAATACTAGGGGCTGGGATGCTAATTAGACTCGGAAATAATTTATTTTTGAATCCAAACCAAAGTTTCAACTTATTTCCTAGCAACATAATTCAGACTAATTTTCTTCTTTCTTCTGAAAAAAAAAATAGCAAGAAATTTAAAAATTTAGCAGAAAAGAAAGGTTTGTGGGAAGCGGGGAGTAGGTTCCAACAGCCCTAGTCATACGTCCTCACCAACAACGAATTCTGTGCCATCATGACACTTCTATTCTTCCACGCTAATTCTCTTCGCTGATACTTCTAGGCTGCGTGCGGGCTAGAGGGAGTGTTTTCCAGGCTGCCTGATCAAAACGCTCGTGCTGCCAATCCATACGCCGCGCGGTTAAGGGAGAGCCTCTCTAGCTTCCCAGGTGACCTGTAAAAACCGAAACAAATTTCCCCTTGGCCCAGAGCAGCCGTCCCAGCCACGGCGCGGTCGTACAGCACCAGCAGCGGCGAGCAGGCTGCGCGGGCCAAAGCAGGCAGATGAGCAGGCGTACGGCTCGAGGGAGGCGGATGACACTAGAGGATGTGGGAGGGCAAGCAGGAGCTCGGTTCTTAGGGCACCTCTGAAACAAGAGGAGGAACAAAGGTGAAAACCAGCCGAGAGTATTGTAAGCAAGTATCACTGAGACCGTGCAATACCAGGAGAGGTAAACGCACGTATGTAAGCGTGTAGGCAGGGGCCGGGGCGGGAGGGAACCGTGGCCAAAGAGCTCCGTGAGTACGGTGGCATGCCTGCGTAACAGTCAAGAAGCGCGCGCCCACCTCCAGAAATGCCCGTGCTGTCACACCTGTCCCCGGGCACGCACCCGCAGGGCTCGGCTGAACGTCTGTGGTGAATAACTACGACTATATAGTGATAAATAAATAAAATATATAACCTATCATGCATGATAACTATATAGAATATGTACCAGGAATAAAAATAACTATCAAGAAACCTGTTTTTTTACAAAACTAAGAACTGTGAACATTTCCCACACCCCCCCACACTCCTGCGGCCGCTGGCTCTTCACCGCTGTTCATCACCTAAGGCAAACGCTCGCTCTCTCCCTTTCCCTCTCTGTTTCTTTAAAACTCTAAACCACAAGGCAGCACGCGAGCAACGCCATAGGTGACGATATCAAAAGCGGGAGCTTTTACAGGTGTCCTCGATAACACAGGCAATAAAAGGCGGCGGCGGCAGAAGCAGAATCACTGACCTTGTTTGATGCTGCACAGCAAAGGCAGGTGCAGGCACTGCCACAGGGAGCGAGGTGCGCCACGGAAACAGGCTGGGCTTTTCTGCTTCCTTACGCCAAATCGTTCAAAAGTCATTCCAGCAGTTAGCACACGCAAAAAAAAACCCCGATGTGGCTACTAACGACAGGAAACTTGGCCAAGCGAGACGCTTCTTGGCAACAGTGCTGATGGCCAAACCCCACTCACGACCCACGTTCCTCTGGGAAAGCCGAGCGCGTGCTGCATGCCGGGCGCACAAACACCAACCCGGCTCCGCACCGCTCCAGCTGGTTGTACGTGTGTGGAGACGGGGCACCTCCGGGGCAGCAGCTCCAGCGCGGGGGTATGCTGCCCGTGCAACAGCTGCTTCACGCAGAGGTGTGCGCATGCCCCCACACACGTGCACACATGCCCCCCCCCACCCCCCCACTCTCCACTTGGCAACCGAGATCCCTTTGCACACGCGAACGGCCAAAGCACACATCACCCACCGGGCAGGGCAGCCTTCGCCGATTTAACGGGTAACAGTGACTTTGGCAGGTACGAAGGCACACTCCGGCCCTTCATGGTAGTGGTCTTCTCTTCCCCAAGAGTGACCACTGGGAATTTTCCTTTAAAAATTTTCAGTATTTCCTTTAAATAATTTTGGTTTACCCAGAAACACGAAAACCTTTCCATCGTCTCATTCTCCAGTCCTGTTTCTCTATGGTTACTGTCCCTGTGAAAACGTATATCATGTATGACATAAACCCTTTATATGATATGGGGGTCATGACTTTGAGCTGCTAATACTGTTTGATATTTCTCTGTTCTGAAATTACTGCATTTTTGGCCCTTCCTAGGAAGACTCCTCTTCATGTCCATAAATTGCACCGCCCTGGAAACCTAGTGGGAAGAATTGGGGTTAAATCCCCCTCGTTTGGGGCAGGTGAATAATGAGGGAGTAGAGCTGTCGCAGGGCTCGGGCTGACGCAGGTGGACAGACCTCCGGTGACCATGGGACAGGCGTCCTTTCACTTACGGCAGGCTCTTGGGGGAAGTCTGGGTGACTCTTCTTGCCTCTTGTTCTTTCTCCTATCAAAGACTTTCATCGTTGCCTTATTTTCTGGGACAATTCCTACCATCCTCAGGGAGGCCACATTTCCAAGGATACCTAATTTTTCCCTCTCTGCCACCTTACTCCTTGAGTAAGGCTTCGCGGCAAGCTCTTTGGTCTTAGCTCTGCCTCTGTCCTGCTGAAACATCATTGTCAGACCTAGTCCTATTCTGTTAGAATTCCTCTCCTCAAACACTGAGATCACCTTGGCTCTAGAATGACTTCTGCTTAAGGCAGAGCAGTTTGCACTCTACTCCTTTAAAGATCTACATCTAGTAAGTACCGCGTGTACTACGCGTGGGTGCACGTACGTGACCCGCAGATGCGATGCAGAGACCACACGCCTGCTGTACAGCCGCAGCACACACCGCAAACAGAGCTCACCCACGCACAGAGCAATTCCACGCGCACACACGGTATTTCTGTATCTGAACGCATCGGAATTGGTCTGGCTTAATTTATCAGGCACCAGTACACTGAAGATCTGCAGATGCGTTCTCTGGAAAGCTCTGCAGGCGAAGGTGGGATTGCCGGTCGAACGCCGGCTTTTCAGCATCAGCATCATCACAAGCAATATTCTCTGGTGTGACACGAAGCAAAGGCCAACACGAATTACAGATGCCAGAAAAGAGAGATTCCTCCCCTCCCGTTCCAGTCCTTCCCTCCCAGTAACACCCAGTTCCCGTACATTTAGGAAGGGTGGAAACACCACAGGGCCCTGCCAGGTAGGCAGTTCACATGAAAAGCTGACTCTCGTGCTATTTGTAACGTGCCCCCCGTGTACGAGAGGACTATTTACGTTACATCTATTTAAGTGCGTGTGAGTTTACGTGTTAATGCTTGCTCACGTACAGGATAAAAAATGCACAGCACGGTTAGTCAAACACATGTAAATACAGACAGAATCCTACGTATCTGGCAGACCACACAAAGGCTAAGAAATGAAAAATGCACTCACACCCTCTGACACCCTGGCCAAGTGTCTGCACGAGAGCTCTCGTGGTGGGGACTGAAGACTGGCTCCTGGCTCCCTCTCTCTCCCTCTCCCTTTTCTGTTAAGAAGGTACTTTGAGTGCAGGGATTGCTCACAATCCGGCTGTGTGATCCACAGGCAGGACTTGTAATATGCCTGCTACTCCCCTCTCCCTCCCCGCCACCCAACCTCCCCCCCACCCCATCCCTCTCGTTCTCATGTTCAGTGGTTATTTTAGCTTAATGTGGTGACATCACAGCTCTCTTAGTGAGATAAAGCCCTCGCCGTGAATACAGACTACAGCTCCACTGATCACTTCCAAGTGACAGGATGTAGCGAGGTCCGGCCGGTATCCAGCGCTCATCCCGCGACAGAAGACGCTGTGGTCTGGGGCAGGTCTCACCGTCGGGTTGCGCAGCCCTGCTGCAGCCTCTGGCTGACGGCGCGGCGTCTCGCTGGGTAAATTGGGAGGGAGACGCTTGTAACAAGTTCCCCCCGTTTTGAACAGCAGAGGAGAATGGCTAGACACCTGTCTGCGGTAATCACTTGAATTTGGTGGGGTTTGTACGCAAAGGCTGGAAGGAGACGGTTCTTAGCTGAGGAGAGAGATGGAGCGCTGGAAGACATCTCATTTTTCAGCATCACAGAGGAGCCAAAACCCCGCTTTGTATTAAAATGAAAATACTCGGTGAATTTTTAAAGTTGCCCAAGAACCCCCCTACAACTTTTCATTTATCTGTAATTCCTCCTCCCTTTTATATCAGATTTGCAATAGCCTCAACACTTTTCATGATTTTGCTCTGCATTCTTCTGAAATGGGAAACAAAGAGCCAGCACATGATATTATAAAAACTTAACAGCGGACCAGATAAGAAATGCAGGAGGAGAATAATGCAGTCAAATAAGCTTTCCGTTATTAACAACCGTGCCCTGAGGTCTACGGGCATAGTCCCAAAACCTAAATTATCTTAAATCATGAGGTTACTAATAAAGACAGCTTGGGACAGCAGAAGGGGTCTGTGATTTCAAGGGGTTTGCAGACCACATATATATGATTAACATTTCTGTGCTAAGGTTTATTACTTCATTATAATATTTTCCATCATAAATGAATAGGTAAAACACCTGGCTATTAAATATAAACCTATCCCTCAGGATGATCAGATTATCACTTGAATTCAAAATCTTTCTGAATTTTTAATAATGCATAACAAATAAGATTATTTATGCACTTTCTTCGCCCCGCTTGCAGGGCCCACGATTACGTGTTGCCTCCTCTCCCAAGCACAGGGTCTGCAGGGGGGTACGCCGACGGCTCCCCTGCTCCGCTCTTCCTCCCCCCCGGCTCTGCCCGAGACCGCCGCCTTTTCGCGCGGCAGGGACCAGGGACCCTCCTCGGCAGCCCACCCCCGCAGCGCCCGCCGGGCCCCAGCCGCTCCGGTGCGGAGCGCGGGGTAATTCACGCGGCGCGGGAGTTGTCAGCCGCGGTGGTGCGGAGGAAGCAGCTGAGGAATCGGGGGCCGCCAATGGGAAAGTCAAGTGGAGGCCTGGCTGCCTGAACCTCTTCAATAGAGCTGTAGTCTGGACTTGAACCCTGCCCTCTCACCTCGGGGTCCCATATTTCTTCCCCCCGCCCGCTCCCTCCCACCTCTCCATCGGCAGCGAGGCGCGGGCCAGCGGCAAAAGGCCGTCAGTGACCCCCGCCCGCCCGCCCGCTCCCCCCGGCCGCCGCCAGCGAGGGGCAGGGGAGGGGGGCCGGGGGGAGGGGGGGGAAGGGTCCCCGACTTCCTCACAGGTAATGAAAGGCACTGTTTTCAAGGTTGCACGGGCAAAAGACAATTCGGCCTAATGAAGCATCGACCGGGCGGCAGCAGGGCAGACGGGAGCTGACATCCTCGCAGAGGTATCGCCAGCCGATGCAAAACCCCGCGCCAGGGACGGTGCGCGCTGCTCGGCACTGCCGTCACCTGCCCTGGGAAAGCCGGAGTTTGCTTTAAATGGATACTCATTCCCTAATTACGCAAACTTGTATGCTGAACAGTATGAAATCATTAATTAGAGAGGCAAATTATTTTTGCGGTTCTTTTTTTTTTTTTCCCCCCTTTGTTTTTCCTCTTTGGGATGAATGTTCTTCGTCGTTCACGTTATAACCCCGCCAATCAGCGCCGACGGTGCTGAATGCATGAGGTCAGTTATGGAGATGCAGGAAATTACCGGGGATTGGCAGGGACGTTTTTGTCAATTTGTAAGCAAAACCCTGTGTTATTGCCAGGTTTTCATCTTTTCGTCACTGTCAGCCTGTGCCGGCACAAGACACCTGAAAGCAAAACCATCTCAGAGGCTGCTGGAAAATTAACGGGGGGGAAGATTAAAAATATATTAAAAATATTTTTGTGTAAAATAGAAATAGGAAACAGGTACTTACATTAAAAAAAATTAAGCCAATTAAGCCCCCTGGAAGTGCTGACACATAAAGCTCGCCGCTCAGCCTAACCAGGCATCTGCTCTCTCGCTCGGAAGCCGAGCAGCTCGACAGCATCGCGCTCCCGGGGCTCCCAAACCTGCCCTCGCCTCACCCAGCCCCTTTCTTCTCGCCCAAATGTTTGCATTTGTAGGACGTCTGAATGGTAATAAAAGGGCCAGGAAATGATAGTTGTGCCAAGTAAATTGGGGTGAATGCTGGGGGAGGGGAGCGCGGATCGATTGTGAAACAACTTGCGCATTATCCGGGAAGGATTTGCTCGCGGTCCTGCGCTGCTCCGTGTTGCAAGAGGCCCCGCACTCAACAATAGCGTGTCCCCTCGGAGCAGGAAACACAAAGGGAATTTGCTCTGATTCAATCCACACAGTGAGGCCCCTCTGGGGCTAAAGAGGGTCACTTTTACCCTGGCTAAAAATAAAGAAAAAAGATTTTTTTTCCCCTCTAACACACACACACACGCATGCACGCACACACACGATCTAGTCGGAGAAAGCAGCCCGCCTCCGCTCGACGAGATGCTTAAAAATCACGAGCCTTCTCTCTCATTTTTTCCACTTCAACTTTCGAATTTATCAGAATTTCCTTGAGGAAGAATTTCAGCAAGTGGAATGTGATGAAAGAATGGCGAAACGGCCTCTTCCTTTTATGCCGTTTACTTGTATAACAAGTGCCTGTACTGGGGGACTGCTGCAACACGGGCCCCTAATAACAAAGGAGGTGACACTGCTAGGGCACGGAACGGTAAACTGAATTTTAAAAGACACGCGAGAGCCTTGGTGTCAGGGCTCCGCTGCATTCAGATGTATTTGTTTTCTAATACTTTGCCTGTTTTGTTCAAAACAGCAGTTGCGTTCTGCTTCCCACCCCAAATTCTTTCATCGAGAACAGGTCAGCAGAGAAAGGCAGTAATTGTGTGCAACACCTGCTGAAATTTAAAAAAAAAAAAAAAAAGTTTTTCCTAAAAATGGCTAAAATGTAGCTCAGCAGATTCTATCTGCATTAATTTGGCTGAACAACAAGATATTGCTGGGGACAAACTCTGAATAAAGCGGTCCCGAGTTCCCCGAATTGGCACGGCTCAGCCTAAACAATGGCTGCTTCCTATTCACCTTAACCCAGCTTTTCAAAAGAACATCCCCAGAAACACAAAGCATCAGCGGGAAATGGCAATTTTATGAATCCTAATCAATCAAAGGGCTTATTAACTCAATGTGAAGCCAGATTAAAATCTTTAATTATAAATCGTGCTAAAAGGAAAAACAAAATGTACTTATGGTACATTGAAAATTCCGGATATTAACATAGTTGCCATTATCTCTCTCAATATTAAATTTCCCCTCCCTGCCCTGCAACATGCTCACCTTTTTCTGTTCCTGAAGAACAGAACTGTAGAGCAAACTCATTTTTCTCCTTCCCGGGCTTATTAAAATGTATTCTTCCTGCCCGCGCGCCCGGTTTGAGCGGGGGGGGGGGGGGCGCGGGGAGCCCCCTCCAGCCGCGCAGGCGGAGGCGAGGGGCAGCGCTTGTTTATTAAGTGGGCCGAGTCGGAGTTACGGATTATTTTTTTGGGGCCACAATCAAACGTGAAGCATTTCTGCTAATGAAAACGGCACGCATGTCTGTGCCGGCGGGGTGATTGGCAGGGCTGCAGATTGCTAGCCACGGGAAGGGCCCCGGCTGCCTGCGCCGCAGCGAGGGGCTCGGGGTGCTTTTCTCTCAGGCAGACGTTTGGGAAATGACCACGGCAAATGTAATCACAGCCGGACGGGAGGCTGGGGGCGGGGGAGAGGGAGAGCAGAGAATGAGACTCGCATGTTTTATTTATTTGTTCAAAGTCACGGTCATCCCATTGTGTGTCCCTCTCCGTGCCTGTCATCTCCGGCCCCCCCCAGCCCCATTGTCAGCACCCGAGGCAGGATCCAGCCCGGCTTTATCCTAAAACGCACCTAACTCCTCCGAAGCACAGCGTTTGGCCGGAAAGGGGCTTATTTTCCGTTTGGAATACTAGCATTGTCCAAACACGCTCTAACTATGCCGTTAAGGGAGACGCTTCCTGCGCAGCCGCTGCGCTGCCTCCTGGGCAGGTTGTTTGCCGCAGGTCCCTGGCCTCGCACGCCTTCCCTCCGTGGCAGATCGGGCGTGCACGTGAAATTAAAGATTATTTTATTTTTATTTTTTGTCCACAAAATTAATTTTTCAAAGGAGAGTGAAATTTCCTTTGGAAACAGATACTACAAGACACGCTCAGATTGTGATTCCAGGTCACTTCATTTTTTACAGACAATTCCTATTTCCCTTTCCACTCCTTTTCTCTTAATGCATTGCTTCCCCGGGATTTATTTCTTCAGCACTCCCAAAACGAAGAGCACCTTTTCTGAACTGGGATTTTTCCCTTTTGCTGTCAGTTGTGCGGCCGCACTTGAAACCCTGAAAGGTGTTTCCCTGCTGTAAACCACAGCTGCTTAATTTGAAATACAGTTTTAATTTTAAAAAAAAAAAAAAAAAAGGAACTTAATTTTATATTTTACAAACGACCGGTTGGCTCCAAAACGCTCGCAAAAGCGAACTTCGCA
Organism: Balearica regulorum gibbericeps; assembly: GCF_011004875.1. NCBI lineage: Eukaryota > Metazoa > Chordata > Aves > Gruiformes > Gruidae > Balearica > Balearica regulorum. Next base: position 867,751 of record NC_046196.1, read on the forward strand.
CCTTAGAGCAGGGAATCGCCCTCTCTGCTCTCTGACCGCCGCCTGGCAGCCCCACGCTCCGTCCTGCCTTTGCACCGCCGTCCGCAGACGCAGGGATCCCCTGCCCGGCTACGTGCACACCGGGACAGGCAGGGGCCGCGCTGCCTGCGCCCAGCCAGGGCAGGCTGCGGGATGCCAAACACCGCATCGCAAAATACGACCACCACCTGTCTGCAAACCCTGCCCGGAACACGCACAGGAGAGCTAGGGAACACGGAAAAGGGAATTTTAAAAATATAATCCACACGGTACTGAGTCCTGCTGTGCTGAACGTGCATTTCTCAGATTTTTGGGGGGGTTCCCACAAACGCACCCTGGCACGCACCCTTTGCCTATCTCCTCTCAAACTGAATATTCACGCTCTGTACTGTAGGCACGGAATTTAGAGTCCCAGATTATTTTTGCAGACAAATACCACACACGCTTCCCGGCCGAAAACACTAACGTGCGAGCATTTCTCCAACTCCTTTAAAACCTTAAATGCCGCGTAACAGCGATATTCCTTTGAAGATGATCATTAGACCTAATAAACAGGCTACTGGAGGCAGAGATCTTGTCCTCTTCAGCTCTTGCGACTGCCTTTCAGCAAATTCAGAAAAGATCCTTTGTGCCTAACTCGCTTTTCATTTCCTTGCTTTTAAATTTGTTCAGCTTGACTTTTGACACTTTAGAGGCTTAGGCTTTTTTAGTACAATAATATAATAAATATTTGTGTTGCCAAAGAAAAAGTGGATCTGTTGTTAGCGTTACATAAAGCAGGATCTCTTTTTCATTCGTTTGTTATAAATAATTCACACAACTATGTGCATTTTATAAACATAATCTTTAGGAAACTGATACTATCAAACATTTTTGAGACAACACTCAGAAACATATACATATGCACAAAGTATTTACTACAGCGTCTTTGAAACTGTAAACAAAAAAATTGTTAATGAAAGCAGAAAAATAAAGATATTTTATGTAAATAATTATGTTAATACAAAGTGTTTTCAGACTTATTTATACAAATTAGTCATCTGTATGACAAAAAGCTTTGACAAACTACAAAAACCTATCAAAAATCATATTATTTGGCTCATTTTCCCTTGCAATTTCCCTCTTTGGCTTGCCTTAGAAAAAGACGACAGAATCAGAAACTCCCCTGCTATCTGTCAATACACTGGGAACAAGCCTAGTCAAATGCATTTTTCTTCACCTATACATTAAAAAGCATTTTCATGTTTTTTCTATAAAATACCCACAGAAATTGGCTCTTCAAAAAGTTTAAAAATTCAGGAAGATAAATCTATTTTAATCCTAAAATATTTTTCCTGAAATACTCGCGTGCAGCAAGTTTGGCTCGATTAAAAAAAAAATAAATTGTTTTTTCAGGTAACAATTTAATATGTAGAAAATATCTTCTTATTTTCCAACAGAAAACACTTAAAAATCATTCAGCGAAGAAACAATGTCTTTAAGATGAACGTGAAAAACACCGTGCAGGAACTACCCAGAGCTCCACGTCTGCATTTTTTGCACTTTTCGCTATCGATCTAATTGTAGGATGTTAAGCATTCCTGGTTTGTTTCTGCTCATGAAATGACATTTTCTTGCATTGTTAGAAATTACAATTTGGAAAAACTTTACGTTTATTTATAAATTCAAACCACAAAATTTCAGACAAATTATTTTTTACTATTTTAAATGCTCCTTTCAATGTTTGGGACCCCCTTGCCGTTCAGCTTTGCAATCCCACGGTGACTGTACGAATTCCGTTATTCCCAAGAACAACAAACCCCATTTATATTAACAGATGCTTCTACACGCAGTAACGGGGCCGGAGACAAAAAGGCGCCACGGCGTGAGGAGTTCCAAATTATTTATTCCGGATTAATCTCGCTCTGCGTTTGCCCCATCAACCTGGTTTTCGGGAGCGCAGTAGGCGCGGAGCGGCATCCTGGGCTCTCCAGATGCCCCGTTGGACTCGTCTCCGGAGCCTGGTTCAGGCTCAGCCTCTCTGTCGGGGTAAAACCATTTATCTTTATCATTTCCCGGGCGGGCAGGCGCGAGGGGCTGGGCTGGGCCAGGCCAGGCTTGGCTGGGCTGGGCTTGGCTGGGCCAGGGGCCGTCTTTCGCCTGCTGTGCGCCGGCATTGATGAGGCCTTGGCGGGCGGCGGCGCTGAGGGCAGGTCCCCCAGGAGCCCTTCGGGGCTGGGCCGTGTCAGGGGAAGCTGTATTGAGTCGTGATGCGAATGAGTGCTCATTGAGGGAAACGGGTATTGGCGTCCCCATCAGCCCCAGACACCCCGGGTAACGCTTAAACAAGTCCACTCTGTTAATGTCAGGCCACCGGGGACACGTTCAGCCTCTCTGCTGACCATTAGACCCTTTGATGGAGTGGACAATAAACCTGACGGGACAGGCTGGACGCTGCTGACAGCGCGCCGTGGCCTGCCTGCAGCCTGCCCGCAGCCTGCCCGCGTGCACGGCCCTCCCTGGGCCTGTGCGGGCAGCTGCCCGTACCTGCAGCCGGCAGCTGGAGGAACCCGAGGTGCCCTGGCCCCGGCGGAGGAAGAGCAGCAGCGGGAATGGTTCCCCAAACCCGCCAGCGACCCAAACCCAGCGCGGCGACGGGGGTGGTAATTTTGTGGTTGTGCTTTCAGTTCTTACGTCCAAACATCTTTTCTACCAGCTGGGCGTTTTGGAACCTGTTTCTTAACTGCCTTCTACAAGAAAAAAATGGTTATGACTCGAGGAAGAAGGGACGTTACGTAATTAATGACACTTTGGTCACAGCGCTTTGAAGGCAGTTTCCAAGAGCGGTTTATTTCGTGCCACATTCCTTAAAAAGAAAATAATCAAAAAGGAAAAACAGTGAAACGAACCGCCCTCCTCCACCCAGAGAACAATTCTTGGGGGGAAAAAAATCAAGTTTCAAAGTATCGATTCTGTATTCATCAATCAAAACTAAAAAATTAATAGGAAATTCAAGCTTAGCTGTTTTTACAGAAGTGTTGATAATTGCATTTACATTATTTAAAGAAATTATATTTAAATTTTTTGTTACATATGAGCTTACTAGTATTTACTTTCTTAAGTTTCTGCCAGTAAAAGGGCCCTGGGTTTGACAGAGCAAATTTTCTGGCATTTGGAAGCTTTTATCCCAATTTTAACACCTTATCTCTGTTCCTCTAGAGAATTAACTGATATTGCATTAAAACAGAAAATGATATAGAATTTTAAAGAGTCCACACAACTGGAAAGCTGACAGGTCATTAAAAAGCTCTACTGGAAAGAAACTTCGTCCTAAAAATTTGGGGTTTTTTATATAATATATAAGCATATCTATATTTACACATATACATATGCTCATATACACAGCAATTTTACAACAAATAAATAATTTGTCTAAAATTAATTTAAAATAAACCCTATCTTTTAATATTAAGTACTTTATCAATTAAAAAGATTGAAACCACTGAGATCTTCTTTTAACCTAATAGTCAACAGAAAGCAACACAGCTAAAGAATATGTAAGTATAATCCAGATTATTCAGATATGATTTGTATTTTCAGTCAAACCTTAAAAGCTTTTAACAAAAGAAACATTATTTTTGGCACTAATGCATTTTCTAATCTGTGTAGCTTGCTCAAATTTAAAGATATTTTTTAAAAGCCATTTAAAGAGACACAACAGTTTTGCGGCACATTTCTTACGAACTTAGTTAACGCTGCATTCATATGGATCCGAAAACAAAAGGATTTTTTCCTGCCACCCGTGTGATGGTATTTGCCAAACGATTTCTGCGTTTATTCAGACCGAGCCTGTCTCACACCTACAACCCGCAAGCTGCCCTCTGAGGAACACAGGTGATGATGTTTCTGGATTTTTTATTTTTATTTTTCATTATGATTAAAATAACATATAAAATTAAGGAGAATGCCAACTATTGTTTTTCCCTGTAGGACCTGTTACTTTAAGATAATATAAATTTTCCGGTATCCTCTGTGAGCACGTGCTCTCGGGGCGCGAGGGCACGCAGACTCCAGATAAGTAATAATTTAGTATATCAGAAGGTGAAAAGAAAAAGCAGAGTGAAAAAGCCAGTCCTATTTTTGCAGAAAGCCTTCCGCACCAATTAAACGTACCGGCTGCTGTTTCTCGCAGCTGGCACGCCGCTCTCCCTGGGCCTGCGGATGCAGAATCCCCGTGTCAGAGGGGAGCCGGCACCGCTGCCCGGAGCCTCCCCTGTAGCTCCTCTTTGTGCTCCGCTGCTCTCCCTTCGCTCCTCGCCGCATTTCCATTTCGAGCGGCTGCACGGGGCCAGCAGCACGGATCAATTTGCCCCGTGGATGGGCAGCAATACGGCCAGGCAGAGGCGCTGGAAATAGTGGCATTTAGCAGGAGCAGAGCGCTGCCGCGCCACAGGGGAGCCGCACCGGCCCCGGCACAGCTGACTCACAGCCCGTCCCCTTACCCTCCGCTCACCAAGTTTCCCCACAGCTTTTGTGAAAATTTCTGATCGTGCATTATTCACAGAGTTCATCGCCATCTTCACAAAGTAGTTCCTGACCTGCCAGTCCCGCCCGGGCACGGAGCGGTGGGACAGGGAATCGCTGCCTTCTGGCCCAGGTGGGGCTCTGCTCCGCCGCCGGGTCCCATACTGCAGATACCCGTGCGACGCCGTACCCGCCTGCGGAGCACCTGATCAGCAGAGGCGTCCAGAAAAATTGCAGAAGAAAGTCTGAACCCAGCACCGATTGCCAATCATGAATGTCATGAAAGTGTTTTGTGGAATTAGGAAAACGTCTGGGGCAGAACCGTCCCCTTTACGGGCATGCGTGGAGCCAGCAGAAGCTGAAGGCTTTGGAAGAGCCACTGCCTCCCCCTTGCCCGCCAGCGCTCGGCACAACGGGGCCCCGGGTTCAGAGCGGAGCCTGTACCTGCTGGGTGACACAAATGGCAATGCTGACTCGCTCCCAGAGCTTACTGACCATGGATGTCTGCCTCGACGGGTCTGAAACGCTGCAGAGACAAAATCCAATTTTGGATTCCAATAAACGCTAGCCCTAAATTATCTCCATCATACCTACCCCAACATGATGAAGATAAAATTTGCAAATTTGACTTGATATAACTGAACTTTCACCTTTGAATCTACACAGAAATTATATTACAACAATCATTTAGGTCTCCCTGTGATAGTCATTTTATATATTATAAAATATCTACAACCTTGGAAAAAGAGATACTGTAAAAAGAGCAGGAATTTAAAAAAAAAAAACAACCCTCTAACCACTTCATTTAGAAGGAGTGCAAAGGCAAAATGTTTTTAAATACACAGTAAAATCCTAAAAGTCGCATCAACATGATCACTGGGTTTGTGCCTACCTGACTATTATGCACCTCCTGGAGGAAAACCCTTCCCTACACATGGAGAAGCTACTTGTCACGTCCAGAAGCAGGACTGATAAGAAATAAGGCTTAAAGGATAAAAGATTCGATGATGGCCAAGGGGCAAAACCGCCCACCCTCCCACCGCCCCGCTCCGATCCGGACAGGCGCTGCCAGCACAGCACAGCGAAGCTCAGCACTCGGGAAACACCCTCGGAGCAGCTCTGCTCCGTGCACCGGTCCCACGGCCGTATCGCATCTTGCGTGAACCTCCCCGCGATTCTGCACCAAATCTGGAACCTCCGTTAGCTGCTAATCCCTCCAAGTATTCTTTCTTTTCCCCTTTCCTATCTTTCCACGTGGGCTCTAAAATTGTACGTAACCGCTCCGTTGTTTTTAATTGCAAATTTCCTTAAACATGCTAAACTGGCTTGTTTCTTTTTCATTTTTATCTTTTGCAAATCACCTGCCTGGTCATCTGTTATCATTTTTGCCAGACACTTTCACGCTGACCAGCAAGGTCACTGCAAAACCTGTATTGATTTTCTTCTTAAATATCCAACTGTACAAATACATATTTTACCAACGGTTCTGAAGTCGTCCCTGGGAGCTAACGTAAACACCAACCAAGGCAGCTGCAGAAGCCTTTGGAACATGGAGTCATACATGGACTTCTGCAGAGTCCCGCTGGAAAAAACACGGCGGGTTAACCCTTTGTTTGCCGAGTGGGGAGGTCACTGGGCAACGAAGCACCGTGCTCCGGACTGGGCACCAACGCTCCTTCGGGGGTGGCAGAGCGGTCGCCGCAGCCCGAGCAGTGCTATGGCGTTTACCTTAGGGTGTTTCTTTTGCTGGGCTGATTGATTTCAGCATTCAAACAGACCTTCCGCTGTTTCAACCCAGAGATACTCAATATCCTTCCTTGGAAATACATCAAATGTAAATTTTCCAAACTCACCCCCCAAACCCAGCCTCTTCTAGCAATCAAGATAAACACCTGTAACGTGCTCTCCACGGACAGGAGCTCATAGCCTGGCCTCACGTCTCCTGCACTCACCACCGAGTTTCAATGCCAGGCCGGGAGCTCCCCAGAAGAATGCCCTGCTCGGTCAAGAATTTCAGGTGGTTAAATTATTTTTTTTTTTTTTCCCCAAGAATGTCAGAATCCTTTTTGCAGCCGAATAAGGACTCGCTCTCTCCCTGAGCCTACGAGCAACAGAGATTCTCAGGTAAAACCAGATTTAGTTTTTTCTTTGCTCGGTCACCGTCTAGGTACTGAAACATTTAAACCAGGATCACAAGAAAAACAAACCAGGCGGTGTGGACGGCTAGAAAAAGAGATTCAGTGTGGGACCGTGCTGCACACATACATCTATAAGAAACCAACTTTGAATCATTGTACCAGATGCAGTCCCAGGGAAAAATGTATGCAGGCAACAGGGAGTTAAGTAAATAAATTTTTTCTTTTCTTTGTCGATGTGTTTAGTTCTCTTCCTGCCAAGACTCATTTCACTCTGCTATCTTGTGAGAGACACATATGGTGCGGTGAAATTGCCATCCAAGAAAGCATGTCCCAGCCTGTTGAGACATCATCAAATAAGATTAAAGCAAAGTAAAAATAAAAAGATAGAACGATTTTTTTTCTTTTTCTTGTACAGAGAACATCTGATGAAAGTCACTGAGGTACTTGAATGCTTCTAAAGGTTTTGCAACCATTTCTTTACTTTGCCTGGTTAAGAAAAAGGCAAGAATAACAAGCCAATATCTCCTTTTTCTTCTTCAAGTTAGTGAAAAAACGTGTTTCATAATAAACCCGATGTATATGAATAAAATACAATATTGCCTTTCGAGCTTCTGTGGAAACAGCACTTAAATGCACAAACCCACGTCTGACTCCCTGTTCTGCTTGCCTCTCCACCAGCATCTCTGCGTTCTGCATGCAGAAAACCTTTTGGGGCCAGGACAAAATAACTCGTCTATTAATCTAGCCCACAGGCAGGGCCAAGGTCCATCCCGAACAGCACCCTCAGGTGTCTCTCTGGCTACCGACTGCTCCCCCAAAATTAAAATCCACCGCCTGAGAAGCACAGAAGTCCGTGCCGCAGTACTGCTGTAAGCGTGACAGTGTTGCCCGTTTTCCCCACACACGCAGCGGCCCCGAGACGCCAGCTGGGGTGAAGATGACTTTCCAGGTTCCTTCCCTACGAGGTCTTTTCAGTTTCCACACGTTAAATGCAAGGACTGGGTAAAGAAATCCCAGCTGATCGCCACTTGCTCTTGCATGTGGTCCTTAGGACAAGATGGAGGAGCAGAGTGGAATTGCCAGGATGGTTTACACGATTGTATCAAGAATCGCTGGGAAGCAACTTGCCAGCTACTCTTCACTGCTTTGGAATCGGGCTCTGGCAATATTTCAGAATTATTGTACACCTACCGCCAGGAAAGCACCGGCAAATACCACGCACGCGGTATGTTCCGTACTTGACGTGAATCAACAGAAGCCTGCACAAGGCCAAAAAGAAATCACGAAGGATAGGAGGAAGCCAAAATCAAATTAGCATTGTTGATTACGACAGAAGTTGAGGGGGAGCTTTTTAACCGTACAAAATAATCTGCAAAATGGGGTTCAACTTCAGAAAGAGGAATATATTCTGTGTCTTTCTTTGCCAATCTCTCCAGTTAGAGACTGCCGTCTCCAGATCTTGTTTCCGATGCAGAGCCGTAACTGGACTGCAGGAAAGCAACAATGCATCAGTAGCAGAGATTATCCCTGGCCTTAATAAGCTGTTGTTGGCTTTCATAACAACTGCAGCCGAGGACGAGTCACACCGAGCTCAAAGACAATCTTACCAATAGCCTGGAGCAAGGATTATAGAAACAAGAATCCAAGGGGGGGTGGGAGGGAGCAAAAATCCCAAGAAACAGGGGCTAATGTAAAATCGTTTACATATTAACCTTCTTCCCTTCTGACAGTGGTCAAGTTCTGATTCAAAATACAAATTATCTCCAATTACTTCAAAAGAGGCAGTCACAGAGCTGTCACTTAACCTTCACCATCTGTTTGGCTCAAAAGCAAGCTGTACAGCCTGCCACTTTGACCTCATCTTTCTCTTTCCACACTGGACAGGCACCAACAGAAGAGAAGACGGCTCATTGTTCTCCGGAGAAAACCTCGGCCCTTGGGGAGCGGGGGGCTGAGGGTGCTGGGAGGGCAGAGCTCCAGGAGGTGACTTAATTTAACTCTTCGGGGGGGGGGGATTTGTTTTGGAGGATGACTTTGCAAGCCTTCCTCGCTCCTCCTGCCAGCCGTGTCTGGAGACGAGGTTTGTTTCGAAGTGGAGCCTCTCTGCAAAAACCGGTCACCGGCGAAACAGCAGGGGCGGGCGAAAACGCAGCAGCTGATCCGCACTGGATCCTGGCTGAGGGAGTTTTGTAAACCTGGTAGCCAGAGGTACATAGAAAAACATCGGCTATTTGAGATGTCAAAGGGAAAATAAATCCTGGAAATGAAACAGCTCTCTAGGAAAGACAGTAGCACAAAATGATTGGGGCAGGGGGGGGGAACCCCAACCACCAACTGACTGACCGACGTCAAACAGACCAACCAACCGAGAACCCGAACACCGCAGGACCAGAAGGTGCCCGCTCCGGGAAAGCACGACTTACAGCTCTAACCATGACCTCGTTGGAAGATAAATCAGAGTTCACCGCTACTTTCAGCTGTACAGATCAGCCCAAGGCTCCTCCCGTTCCCCACCGCATGCCCCAGCCCCGCCGGCGGCCGTAGGGGCGGGCAGGGAGCTGCTGGCCCCTCGCCCCGGACGAGCGCAGCAGTGACGGACCAAGTCAGGGTGTCGGGGCTCAGCAGCACAACCTGCGAGGGCAGAGCTGTTTGGAATGAAATAAACCGCTGGAGAAAAGAGGTTCCGGAGGGGCTGGAGGGCGCAGTAATAGGGTGCAAATTTTTGAATGCCTCATGGTTTATGGGCAGTTTCTAATGCTTCTGCCGAGAAACATTACAGCATTTCCATTGGCTCTGATCTTTATTTTTAGTTTTATTACCCACTGCATAACAGGTTTCTTCAAGAGAGAACGAAAGAAAGCAGATCCCTCTGTAAACAGGAGCAACTCCAACTCCTGAACGTTTCCCGTCGCCGTGGTTTAGCGTGAGGATAACGTCATGTGTGAAAACAAACATTGCCGTAGCCGTGCACGCTACGTGACACTTTTGGCGCGGGGAGGCAAACCCCTGTTCTTGTCATGCGGTGTTTAATCCATGAAACACACACCACAACGCACACCACCGGGCGACAAGAGCTGCAAACTTCCCATTTCCATAGCAGATGGGAACGAGTCAATTAAACACCCAGAGCGAATGCCAACGTACAGTACGGAGCACGCTGCTTGGTGGGAGAAAGGAAAGCCGGCTGCAAAAGGTGCTGAATCTAATAATGATCTCAAGCAAATAACCCTTTATTTCCTAGAATCCAAATTCCTTTGCTACCTTTCTTAAAAACGCAAACAGAATATTGAACTCAATTTGCAATTCAGAGGGGGCAAAAAACCTCCCTGCGCTCCTGCGCTGGAATAGCCTGACAACAGCTGCAGCCACACTGAAATGTTTAATTTTACTTAAAACATTCTCTCAGGCCTATGTATTATTTGAAGTATAATGTACAGAATTATCTAATGAATTCTCAAATCAAATACTCTCATTTTGCTGCAGGCCATTTCCCGAGAACAAACTAAAGGCACACAGGCTTCTCTCCGTGTCTGACTGTTGAATTTAAACAGATGTCCAGTGGACATCAGCTTCTTTCAGATCACCTCTCCCGTTCGCTCCTCTGTATCTCCAGCCGCTGCAAACCCCCTTCAAGTAAAAACAAACGGAGAATCAAGATAACAAAAAATATGGCGAGACTAGCAGGCACAAACGGCTCTGCCGTGAATTCTGGCCGTCCCCTTGCTGCGGCGAGGGCTGCGGCGACAGTGAGAAAGTCGCCCGGGAACAGCATCTGGCTCTGATTAGGCAACAAGCTGTAGCATCTGCAAACTTGTCAGTTCTCAGCCCACAACAAAGCCCAGCCAGCAGACCTCTGTTTAAAATAGGAACTAGCTGTTACATTTTATAAGACAAACATTATCTGTTCCCATTGCAGGGTGCCTTTTTATTAAGGACCAGCTATAAGAGGAGAAATTAAATGTGCTTGTTACATTTTTCTTTTCATCTCAAGGAAAACACTACTCGGTTTTGAGTTTGTCTGTCAGAACCCTTTTTGCTTGTCTTTCCTCTGTGTGAGGTCACAGGAGTGAACCCGGGGTGCTCCTGCACCGCTGCTCTGCCCCGTCCCTCACTAAGGGCAATGAAGGGACTCCACAAGCGGTGAGAAATCCAACGCGCGGCTGTCCCCCCGGGAGGCACAGTGGGGCACACAGCTCCCTGCTCGCGGCCGGACACCTCCCTTCCCCAGCGCGGCCAGCCCGCATCGGACCTGGCCGGTGTGACCGCCCGCAGCACCCGCCCGCAGCACCCAACCGCAGCACCCAACCACAGCACCCACCCGCAGCACCCAACCGCAGCACCCACCCGCAGCACCCACCTGCAGCACCCAACCACAGCACCCAACCACAGCACCCGCCTGCAGCACCTGCCTGCAGCACCCACCCGCAGCACCCAACCGCAGCACCCAACCGCAGCACCCACCCGCAGCACCCACCCACAGCACCCACCCGCAGCACCCAACCACAGCACCCAACCACAGCACCTGTCTGCAGCACCCACCCGCAGCACCCAACCACAGCACCCACCCGCAGCACCCAACCACAGCACCTGTCTGCAGCACCCAACCGCAGCACCCAACCGCAGCACCCAACCACAGCACCTGTCTGCAGCACCCAACCGCAGCACCCAACCACAGCACCCACCCGCAGCACCCGCCTGCCACCGGGCAGGAACCCTTCCGCTCACACGTACCGGCTTTGTTCGACAGCACAGCCAACGTAAAATTCACTCAGCTCCAAGTTTTTGCTTACGTACTTCGGCAGCGTATTTGACTACGAAAGCTTCCATATTTCACTATTTTTCTCCTCCTTTATTTTCCTCAGTACGTCGGTCTTTTTCTCTGTGCTCTGCATTACCGAATGACAGCTACAGCGCTCAACGCCTCTGCTATAACCTGAAATGTATTTATACTGCTCTTTGGAAAAAGGAAAAGAGAACACTTTGTGTGCCCCGTGTAAGACCAAAGTCCAACATAACTGAGGAAGAACTGAAGAATTATCAAACCTGGAAAGTTAAATTTCTGGCCAGCCTCACAGTTATTTTTGCACATCTAAGGGAAATCACCTCTGAGCACCTCCACAAAATATGTTCCCAAAAAACTCCGCATTAGTCAAATCAGTAGTAGAGACTTAGATAGCATAGCTCCCCCTGTGCGGTTTTGGGAACCTGTCAGAAATTCACATAATTTTAAGTTTTCTCAGTCTGAGCAGTTTGCTGCTGAAAACACTTACCCTGGTGCCTCAGTCTGCCTGGGGACCAACCTGGGTGAACTTCACACGGGGCTTCAGTCTGGCGGTACTTACCACAGCAAGCATCAAAATACACCGATGGGCAGAAATGAAAAAACTCAGGCGCTGCCCCATCACACAATCTGAGCAGAGAAAACACGCTTTTTCCAAAGCCCGGGACACTGCAGAACTCCACAGTAAGGACTTTAGGGGGAAAAATGTAGGTGTCAGAAGAACTTGGCTGAGGGGTTTGGTTGGCTTTTTTTTAAACCTTGCTAAGAAATCCGGCCTATTTATTAGTTGTGAAATACAAACCGCGTTATCATCAATCTTAAGGAAACGGATTGATGTTAAGTGATACTTCAGAATCCGCCCCGTAGCGAAGCTACCGCACCATTACGGAAAGATAAGCGGAAAATCCTTCCTGCAAATAAAGGAGACCTCCCCGATGGTCTATAAACCACGCCGCTGATTTTTAAAAGCCACTGACGTCACGTGTGGGTCCGGAACGTTTCTGCTCTACAGTAGCATGCAGTACCTCCTACAAAATGAGACTTCCTAAAAAAGAACAATGCCTAATTAAGATAATTATCCTGAAACGTTGTTACATAAGCTGCAACGCGCGCTCCCTTTATTAATACTACCGATGGCTCTGCAGAGCCCGAACGGATGCCGTGGGCTGCCCCGGGGAAAGCCGCTGCCCGGCTCTGCAGGACAAGCCCTTCCTAACTTCGGTAAACCCAGCCCAGCAGAGACCCACTGCTGAACGGGGCGGGGGGTCCACGCAGGGACGAAGCGCGGGAAGGCGCTTTCCCCGCAGAAATCCCGCTGTCGGTGACGCCGGAGCAGGCCGGGGGGCGTTTGGGGCCGCCGCTCTGACGGAATCACGGACTCGCGCGGCGTCACGCACCGGGACCAGCCCCACGCGGGCGCCCGCCGCGCCGCGCGCCGCCACCTTCCCCGGGCGGAACCCGCCACGGCGCGGGGCTGCACGCGCCCGCGGGACGGAGCCGCACCCCCACCCCCCCGAACTCTGCACCGACCTGCACCCCCGAACCCTGCACTGACCTGCACTCCCGAACTCTGCACCGACCTGCACCCCCGAACCCCCGCACCGACCTGCACTCCCGAACTCTGCACCGACCTGCACCCCCGAACCCTGCACCGACCTGCACCCCTGCACCCCACACCGACCTGCACCCCCGAACCCCGCACTGACCTGCACCCCCGAACCCTGCACCCCCGCACCCTGCACCCCCGAACTCTGCACCGACCTGCACCCCCGAACCCCCGCACCCCCACACGCCCGCACCCTGCACCGACCTGCACCCCCGAACCCCCACACGCCCGCACCCTGCACCGACCTGCACCCCCGAACCCTGCACCCCTGAACCCCGCACTGACCTGCACTCCCGAACTCTGCACCGACCTGCACCCCCGAACCCCGCACCGACCTGCACCCCTGAACCCCCGCACCCTGCACCGACCTGCACCCCCGAACCCCGCACTGACCTGCACCCCCGAACCCCGCACCGACCTGCACCCCTGAACCCCCGCACCCTGCACTGACCTGCACCCCTGAACCCTGCACCCCTGCACCCTGCATTGACCTGCACCCCCAAACCCCGCACCCCACACCCTGCACCAACCTGCACCCCCGCACCCTGCACCGACCTGCACCCCTGAACCCCCACACCCTGCACCCTGCACCGACCTGCACCCCCGAACCCCCGCACCCCACACCCCTGCGCCCCGGCTGCGCCCCTGCAGCCGGTAACGGCACCTGGGACCAAGGGGCAGCCCGCCGGGCACACAGCTGCACACTGAGAGCGAACCCCGTTTGGCAACAGTCGGTGGAAGCCCCGACTGGCAAAATCAGGACTTTTTTCCTTCTGAAAAATTACATGTGATATAAAAAGTAAATTTATTCTTTTTTTCTGAGTAATTCCGGCTGCTGGGTGATCGCTGTTGGGAATGAAGGTGTGATGAGAACTGGAGTGTGCTGAAGGACAAAACCCTGGGAAATTATTCTGCTGAGAGCTGAGGCCGCCCTTCAGAGGCGCCGCCGCTTCCAGCTGCCATCCTGGATGGCACCCGCATCAGGGCGCCGTCCTGTCGTACAGAGGCCTTCTCGTCCTTCGGAGGCTGTGAGAAACCTTACGGGTTTGTATTTGTTGTCTTCTTGCTGATTTCAGAGCATTTAAAACGCTGACAATCTTTTGGTCAGCCAGTACCGCGTCCCACTACGTTGTACCCGCCGTACGCTTCTCCCGGTGACTTCTGTAATTATACAGGAGGCCGACGGGCAAATTTTAGTTATTTGATTTTGTTACCCACATTGTTTCTGCTATCACGCTTCTCTGTTCAAAACAAAGCAGCGCTCTCACATGCTTAACTTCTCCCAACGTTACAGCCTTTTTTACAAACTGCTGTGATTGCCATTACAAAACCGACAGAGCCAGCATTCCCCTAAAACCATTTTAATTCCTCAACAAAAGGCCGTGCATTTTAAAAGCAACATGGTTTGTCCATTATTATGATTTATTATTATTTGCATTACAGTAGTACCCAGAGGCCCCTGCCCGGGTTCCTTTGTGCGGGGCACTGTACAGAATACACAGCAATGCACTGAGCTACAAAACTTAAATTCAGCCTAAGAGGTTCCAGACCCATTCTCTCTAGGTATTTTGTCACTCGATGCGTTCATCGTTTTTATCTTCTAAGGGGCATTTCCCAAACTCTAATAATTTTTTTCACAGCAATACAGATTACAGAAGTCTCCCAGCGCCTCCACTTCCAGGTACAACCCTACGATTAACGCGGCAACAGGCTCCAGGTCACCTGTGCCGAACTTACAGCCGGGATTTAAAAAGTCCTTTGGACCCAAGGATGTGCAGGGTAATTACAAGCATCAAGGTGATGCTAACTGGTCTGCACCAAGCTAAATAATCAAGCCAAGACGACAACCGCTGATTTTATGTGACTCCTTCTCCTTTAGCTGAAAAAGAAATCCCAAAGCAGCTGCTCTAAATGAGAAAAAATATCCAGAAATACAGTAAACAGAAAAGCGCTACGGATACACAATGTGAGGATGGAAACAAAGGGAAGGTGTAGAGATTGCATATATCACCCTTGAAAGCAAGAGTGAAAACAGCCTCTGCTATCTCTCGAAGCAGCTGGGGATGATTCGCAGTAGATTTTTCTGTAATAAAATTCCCCTACGTTTCTTTACTTGGAAAACTCAGTTTATAGGTCAGTTAACAAGTATTAAAACCACAAGAGAACATGAAACGCACCACCTTTTCCTTTTGATCCTTTTCCCTTTTGGATGAAAGTTTTGAAGTTTGGAATATAAAATCCCTGAGTTTTTGTTATGTTTTATGCCTCCACGAAGGCATTAAAACAAAAGTTTGTGGGCTGAAGAAATAGCCCTTAACTAGTAGGGAATTAAAGCAAGCTGTCCTGCAGCAGGACACCTGCTAGCCAGGTGCGCGGCCGCCCCAGCTCCCCAAATGGAACACCTCATTTACAAAACAAATCTGTCTAGAAAATTACCTGCCCCTCTTGAGTGCTGCAAATGGTTTTCATCAACCTGCGCTGAACTGTACTCTGGTCTCTCCAAATTTACAGCATCGGGTATAAGAGTCATTGTCGGAGGAAAAGGAATAGAAGCAATGTTTAAAAGCCATTAAATAAATAGAGGGTCCCCACTGAGAACGGTCAGTGCCTTGGGTGTCCATTCGTTAAGGTAGCTTCCCGCTGCGCACACTACATAACCCACCACCAAGCACAGAATTGGCTTGGCTTAAAGGTTTTAAAGGCCCCGTTCTCTTGCAGGATGCTTCGGTTTTGAAATCTATCAAAGGAATCTCAAAACAAATTACATGGTAAATTATTATCTCTGTTCTGGCCTCCTCTCTACACCCCACTGTTCAGCATGAATGACGGTGGGAGAGCCGCTTGTGAAAGCCTGCAAGATAAGCAGATTACAGAATGTCAGGTGCCTCGGGCTACTCTAAATTTCACAGCCAAACTTCGCCGGGCGAATCAGTTCATCTCACTAATATGGGTCACAGGCTATTTCAATTAATGCACCTCTAATGACTAACATTTGTTCCTTAATGTGAAAGGAATAAATGCAGAGATACACAAAGCAGCAGTATAAAGCAAAACGCGCTCTCCTTGCTTCTCCTCACCGTCCCTGCGTTTGGTTTCTCTAACCAGCTGAGAGAGCTGGGGAAAACAGTCTTGCGAGGAATACAGAATTTCTTTCAGAAAGAAACCTTTTATGTAGCTTTCCTATCATTACCAACGCGTTTCTGGCAGCTTTCAGTGTCCTCTAGATCCCACTGCACTGAATAACAAGACCTGATATGAAAACAGAATGCAGAAAACAAATTAGCATTTTGAAAATAAAAAGCATGGCTTTTAATCCTATTAAGATCATGGCTTTTTTTTTTTTTTTTAAGTTCTCTGAAAGATATACTGATGTTTCCATTAACATAAATGCTGAAATCAGCATTTCCTTTGAAAGAAGTTGTTAATATTTGGAAATGGTAGGATTTCCAATCCTAGATTTGATTGTTATTCTATGCTACCCTGCAAGTGCCAAGGTCATGGGGAGATTCACCTGCACACTGAGCTAAATGAATGCACTCGGCCACAATACATGTATAATTTAACATTCTCCTCTCAAGTACCACCATGCATTCCTAAAAATATTTTATTACAATAACAAATTGGTTTCAAAATCATGCATTATGTATTCTGAAATTAGGTCTGCCAACGAAACCTGTATATACAAACATACAAGCAACCATGCAGGACAGCACGAACACAGAAATTATAGGTTCTAGAGGAGCTGAAAGGAACAATTAATTCTTCCTCTAACTCCAAAAAGTCCTTTTTTATTACTTTAATCTGCATAGCTAGAAAGAAGAAAACAATCAATTGCAGTGACGTGTATTTAGAAATCAAACAGCGTGTCCGTTTCTAGATGTCTTCATAGGAAGGAAACGTTTAACTGCGAAGTGCCCGGTGCATTCACACGGACGGTGGGGAGCTCATTTCTCCAGGGGAGGGGTGGGAAAAAGAAGACAAAGCTGCTCGAATATTTAAAAGAGTATTAGCCACATTTCCAAACTTCACCCTTTGAACATTTTTAATGCCTTTTTCCTTCAGATCAAGTTCCTCCAAATATTTACGATTAATTTATCAAAAAAATTCCTGCTAAATTCCTGATAAATAAAACTAGTCCTTTGCCATTTCTTTTTTAGCTAGTTAGCCAAAGAGTTAAAAATTTCATAGTATTGCTGAATTTTCAGGAGCAAATGCTGCACCGTTAATGCACTTTTGGGATAGAAGGCTGTTTCTGATTTGCAAGTTTCATTTGAAGTTAAATATACATTGATACAGCATCCTTTCACAGCCCAAATAGTCTTTTTTCTCATGCAAAATAAGCATGTTTCTTGGTCAACTGACATTTTGTTAAAATGGACTTGAGGTAGCTATTTATGAATAATTAAGATTAAAATGTTTCTGTGATTCCCTCAATGCTTTTTTTATTTTAAAACATTTATATCATGTCAAAATGGACTTATTCTTGCAAAGGTAACTTTCCATTAAAATAATGGAGAAAATGACATTTCTAATTTTGATAATAGCCCTGAGTTCTTAACTGGAGTCAAAGCCTTCTGCGGCAGACGCCTGACATTTTTTAGGACTGATACCATTATGTGAATTCTTTGTAATGGTGTTAAAATACTTGATTTGAAGTATTTAAAACACGACAAATAAGATCGACTAAACTGCCATTTTAAAACAGCAGCCCCGACTAAACCTTTATTTTGGACGACGTCCTTGACTCTGTTAAAACTATTTGCTTTTCTGTTATTTACGGTACCAAAAAGAGTCTGGCAGAAGCTGCTATAAATTAGACTTCGTTCAGTTTTCAACTTTAGGGAACGTTCTCGGGAATGGCTTGCAAATGTATGGTCGAACCGGACATTTCTTATTTCATTTTTATTCCAAGCAGCAAAAATGCAAAATATTCTAAAAGACTGTTTTGCAACAGGGAAGCCAGATTAGACTGAAGACTTTACATTTCTAAGAGATTTTAATTTAGTAAATATCGCACCAAATTAGAACCTTTCCAGTCTCCCTTTTGAATCCAAGTGCAAACGTTGCACTCAGAAACTGCTTCTCTGTAATTTCGTTTAGATGTTCTGATAGGACTAGACATGCAGCTTTTTCAGTAGCGAAATTATGAGAAATAATTATCTCTAATCTAATCAGTAGCATCTGAAAATGGTAAACGTTAGCGGCTTAATTTGTGATTTCTTAAAAAGCCTTTTGTATTACTGTTTAGACTGACACATTGAAGCTTCGCTTTTAAAGCAATAATTAAGAAATTGTTGACAGAAATTAAATGTCACTGACAATTTTAAACAATTGTAAATGTTCTTCCCCCTTTCTTTCCTGAGGTTGAGCCTGACAAAAAGGGAAATCTAAACTGCCATTAGAGAGGGGAACACGAGTTTCCGGAACGTTTTTCTGCAGTAAAGAGATGTGATTCATATAAGTAATAAGCAAACCCCACGCTATGGATTTTTAAATGCCCTGGCTTGTAATCCAGAGGTTAAATGATTAAACCCATTCCTGCACTTTTCAGTTTAGCTGCAGATACGTTTCCTTGAATTTAGCTGTGGGCAATTTTAAGCTGAATAGGAGCCGCTCTTTTATTTGTTATTAAAGTCCATTGCTATCTTTCAAAACTGTTTGTTACACGCATCTGAACACATACATGTATTAAGAAAATGTACTGAAATAAATACAAGATTATAAAAGCTAGACAAAAATCACTCGGAGTTTGGTTTTGCGCGGCAAATTGCTTAACGAAAATTATAAATGGCAATACATTAAATCATTAAATACAAGCATTCTCTTTCTTGGACAGATTTACGTACAAAACAAAACAAAACCGTTTTCCAAACGCCGCATGTAATCCCTAACCGAAAGGCAGAGGAAAGGCAGAGCCGGGGGTCACGGCTGAACACACGAATCGCTCCAAGCGGTCAGGGACGGCGAGCGCGGCTCGGCCAGAAGCAGGAGCTCCGCGTTTGGAGGAGCCTTTTCAAAATGACACTTACGGAACAATATATATACGTGGGAAGCTTGCAAAGCACGTAGGAGGTAATGGATATATTGAAGCCTTCCTTCTTGAGCGCTAATTATTCCTCACGAAAAAGGCAGGGGTGCCTGGACAGGAACAGCGTCACTGTGCGCTGTTGCACCGTTCCTTGCGAACGGTTTGTTGTTTTGAATTCAGTGATTTAGGTTATAAGACAGCAGATAGCGTAGCAGCTTACAGACCCTCTGTAGGGCTCTCTGGCTGGCAAGAAAAAGATCTGAAAGCTAAAATGGAAGAAGGTTTCTACATATTTTTCCCATTCAGGATCCTGCAACTGGCTGGTGAGCTGCACGACACTGCGAAACACGCAGGCTCCTGACAGGATTAAAGGCAGAGGAAGAACACGCAAATCAAAAGCACACCGGTGTTTGCCAGCGCAGGCTTGTTTTCTTCTCGAAGTGCCTCCACCCGAGGTGTAACCCCGGGGACCCCGTGCTGAGCCCGCAGTTCGGGGAGCTGGCGGGGGCCGGGGGCGGCTGGGGGGGACCATCCCCCTGCTCTGCGTCCGGGGCTGAACCCGGCCCGAACGTGGGAATCAGTTTTTAGTGCGACCGTTACTGTTTGGGGGGGATACGTTCCTCAGTTTCTCCTTTAAATCAGCCTTCTGTTCAATGCAGAAATATTAATTAATTATTCCTCTGGGGTGTTGGAGGTAAACTGACTAATCCTTGTGCTTTTGATGGAAAAGTTACAACCCCTGAGAACTTCATTTTACCATCACTATCAGAGCCTCAGTCCCGTGGGAGCTTTACTGGGCAGAGGCTCTCCGGGCTGGCTCCCTGCACCTCCCCGGCTGCTGTGACGACGTGTTCCTCAAGCTGTCCTAAAATGCACGGCTGCGTTTTTCTGCTACGTTATGTCACGGCGCAGAGAGTGAAACCCGTACTTCTGCATTCGGGAAGCCAAGTCCACTTCCCCCAAAAGAAACTACACCACCACACCCACAAATAACCTCCGGAACCGTTTTCAGGGCAAGACAAGCGAAAACACCCGGATGTGGCCAGAGGGAAATCAGACGAAGGTCCCCACCGAGGAAGAGGACCCAAAAATAACCGAACAGGCCATCTGAGAGTTCAGCTTTCCCTATGCCCACAAGCCGGTCCAGACGACGACGCGCCTTCAGCCTGCCAGCGACACGCCATCGACATACCAGCAGTGTGCCATCAGTACACCGGCAGCACACCAGCAGCATGCCATTGACACGCCATCAACATGCCATTGGCACACCATTGACATGCCATTGGCACGCCATTGATACACTCATCAGCACACTATCAGCACACCATCGACATGCCATTGGCACGCTGTCGGCACGCCATCGACACGCCATCAGCACGCCTCGGTCCGTGCCCATGGCACAGAAGGGAGCCGAGGGAGGGCTGCGCCGGGTGGGCCGGGGTGCGGGGTGGTTTATCTGATGGCTCCAGGAACGCTGCTGTGGCCACAGCTCTCTCCCAGGCTGAATCCAGACTAAGAGTAATTCAGGTTTGGGGGTAGTAGGAGTAGTAGGAAGGTACAATTCTGTCCACAAGACCAACTACCCTGAGTACATTACCAGAAGTAATATGAAGGAGTACGTTCATGGGCAGAGCTCTAAAATGAAATTTAAAAAGCAAATCTGTTAATTTGATACCCATCTATTTTTTGTAGCAGCATGTGAAAATAATAAAGATTTAAAGCATGTTCTCAAGAAATAAGACACGCTAAGATAACAGTGTGACAATTTGCTATCTGAAGAAGTTACAGGAAGATGGTGTCCATAAAAAGGAGGCTTCTCCCTATGTTCAAAACACAGTTGGTTTTAATTTCCTTGAAATTAATGTCCTTGAAAAGTAAATCATACTTTTTCCTCCTCCCCCTCATTTCTGCCTTACCTTTTCCTCTTCTCTACCACTAGAAAACAATCTTGTTTAACGGAGACTTAGCAGGTCGTCTAAACTTTAATTTTTATTCACAGCTATATGATTTTTGTAAAAGTTTTCTTTCCACAAATGTTGTTCTTCCAGCAGGCAAAGCAGGAAAGTGAGATTTATTATGTGTTTACTAACAGTAATGAGGAAGCAGAAGGGTTTCTTGCCATAGAACGTTTTCACACAAAGTTTACACAATTAAATTTAGGAAAAACTAAACTGGAGGCAGATGGAATCCCTTCCAGTCAAACTGAGGGAGGTGCACAAATTATCCATCGCTTGATATGGTTTTTATCTCCGGCTCATCTCTGGAAACTGCTTCCTTGGGCTAGCAGTGGGGGGAAGTTTCCTTCCCCCTTTCCATTCCGGAATCACTGCCTCTCGTGTGTGACGCGTTTTGGGTGGAACGCCAGGCAGTTGTGGTGACATGCTTTCACGTGCCCCTCTCTCTTCCCGGGATGGCTTCTGCAACCCAGCGCGCCCCGGGCGCGGGGGCTGCCCAGCCCTGCCTCGGGCTCCCGGGGGCTCCGTGCCTGCAGCAAAGCCAGAGTGCCGACTCCCGAAAGCGACGGACCACGTTTTAAATAGCGATTCAGGGTGATTCTGCAATGCGTCCCTCAGCAGGGCCCGCACCAAATTCCTTCCCTTTTACTGTTTCCCTGTTTATCGGGGCTGATCCGTTACATAGCGCAGAGTCTATAGGAACAAGCCATCTTTCAGCGTAACGGGTTTACAGTAAAATTAGAGTATAGTTTTATAAATCCCTCGGATAACCCCCCATATATCCCATAGGTGCAGAACGGGACACAGTGCCCGCAGTGTCCTTCTTCATAAGGAACAGCTACTCTTTGCACTTCCCTCTTCTTAAACAGAGCAGGTCAAGAGCTTTTTTCTATCAAACTACGGGCATGGGATTGCCACTACCTCTTCCTTCATCCTCTTTAGCGTGGTTATTTCATCCCCTGAGGTCCTCACCTCTCCCAGAAAGGAAGGCCCGAGAGACCCGACGGGTGTATTGCCGCTGCCCAGGAGGACCCGTGGTCCTGTGGGCTGTGAGCTCCATCGCTGAGCCGGGAACCCAGGCACCCCGTTTGCTACGGCTGAGACGCGGGACAGCCTGGCTGGAGGAGGAGGGAAGCACGAATCTAGCCTGAAAAGAATACTTTTAGATTGAATGAAATACACTACCCACAAAGAGAGAGCAAGACCTTGGGAAACCATGGGACTTCTTTCTTTCTTTCTCCGTTTTAAAGAAAAACGCTGTTTTCTCTTGGCGTCGTTAAAAAACAATTCCCATTTAAGCAGTGACAGGCAGGACTCTGTAATCTGTACATACAATTTAATCCTTTAAAGAATCAGCAGAACCCACATCAATCAAGCCTTCATCAACTTGTAAAAACAATATTTTGATTCAATCAGATTCAAAGCCCTGAAATTCCCAACTAATTAATGCAGGGTCACTCAGAGGCTGCGAAGCAATGGCTAGCAGAGTGGTCAAATATTTACCCCTCAACACAGTAGACATTAGGACAACCAAAGGACCTGAAGAGTGGGCAAGAATAGATAATGTGACTCTCACTGCGGCAGGTTTCATTCACTGGCAGTATTTGGATAAAGAATTTTTACAAAGGAGAGAAAAGAAGCAACTGAAGCCTCTGCCGTGAGCGGCGTTCTCACATCCTGCTCAAGGGCTGTTAAATGGTCGGTGACCCAGGCAACATCCTCCTCAGTTTTTGGTTTTTAACATGCATGTCTCCAGACAGTTGAGTTGTTTTGGTTACCGTCCTTCCTTAGAACATTCACAATAAATTACATTACAAGGACGTAGGCAGCAAAAAATTACCGATGAGCCCAAACCACTAAGACCTTCTGGCCTGCTGGGTACTCCAAGAAACGAGCCTTGAATTCAGCTTTTTCCTCGCAACGTTCTCCAGCCCTAACCCCGGCATTCAGCGTGTTCCGCGCAGGCGGACACTCGCAGAGCGCGGAGCGGGTGCCGGTGTGTGCGGCACGCAGGCGCCTGCCGAGGCTCGCGGCTCGAGGCGGCTCCTCGGGGTTCATTTGATGCAGCTCTCAGCTCCGCCTTACAAAAAAGCAGGTTTTGTACGTTCCGCTCCAGAGCTAAAATCTCATTGATTCTTTTAAAATGTACTCATTAAAACAGTCACAACTTGTTAATGCATAATGTATATAATCATATATATACACGTACATGGGGCCTGTATGCAGCTGAGCGCATTCTTTGACCTCGTGCATGTGTGTAAAGATACACAATACACACCTGCTGTGCGTGCGCGTGTGACAGAGGGGAAAGGCCGTCTGTCAGAGGAAACCAGGAACACATCGGGGGGCTGGTCTCCGTGACGCCTGATCCCTAAACCCAGCTCCTTCCTGAAGAGAGATTTTTGACATCTCTTGGCAGAGGGGGATTCTGGAAGCGCTGCGCCCGCTCCCACCCGTTTCTCCTCTGCTAATGGCGGCTTCATTGGAAACGCCGTCCGTCCCCGACTGCGTCGTATCTGCGCGGGACACAACCGCTGCCACGCGCGTTCCAAAAATGCACCAGGAACCGACTTGCTGCACAGAACCAAAGGGGCATTTTTCACTTCTCCTTTCAGTAATCCTTTTGGGTATTGTGCTTTTTTCATATTTATGTATTTTTGCATTTGCACTCTAGAGCTGCACAAGGGACAGAAGTGGAATATATTTTGCATTATGTTGCTGTGACTTTTGCTTCTGTGAGAAGTATCTTCATGCGGAGATATACACTCTGGATAGACAGACTTTGGATTAATGATTATGCAATTAATATGTGCTCTTCCTTCCACAAGAAAGTTTTCAAAAAGCTTAAGAGCAACCACTTAATAATTCACCATTTTTACATTGCCTGTGTTTTGAGACAGCTTGGGAAGGAATTATACACCCAGAGGAATTGTTACAAAGCCATTTTGTAGAACCCGTGCTGATGGCATTTTGCTGGAACAACCGTCAGTGTCTGGTTACACCAAAGCATATTTTAGAAGGATGCCCCGTCCCAGACTACCACAATAGTAGTAGTAGCAATAATAGCGATAATGAAGAGATCCAGGTAATGCCACCTGAAAAAATATATTTCAAGAAATCACCGCTCTTTTGCTAATCTTACTCTCATCTCCTTAGGAAGGACCAGACAAATAACCTGGGGGTGAAGGAGCAGTTCTGTATTTCCAGATGTGTGTCTTACAATGCAGAGACAAAAATTATCACATCTACTTAAAATGTTAGGCGCAAAAACCTGGATTAAAGCATCTCCTCTTTAACTTACATACTACTCAACATCATAAAAGAATAGATGAAATCCTGTTTGCATTCCCAGACTACTGTCATTTCCTTGTATTTTTGCACTTCACAAACCACCACAAAGAAGTTGCCTTGTTGGATTTTGAGAGTTTCACATTCTGACTCCAGGCACTAGTACAGTCCTGAGGGATCCTAAAATTAAGCGGACCTTAAAAATTGCGACCACACACGTCATTTTTGCACCAGGTTGACCTGTGCAGCAGACAGGTCATTCTGACACATAAAAGGAAAAAGAAACAGAGCCCCGTGCTCGGAACTGGGGCTGCGTGCGCTATGTTGGAATTGCTAAAAGAACATACAAATGAACTCCTTGCTACAAAACCGCACGATTTCCAGTTTCCCTCTGTACTCCACCTGGAAAAAATGCAATCTGCTCAAGTTAGTACAGACTGAGAAGTTCTGGGATCGAAGCAGTATCCCTTTCATTTTTTAGGAAAGAACAAATGCGCTGTGGAAGCGCTCCCGTGCCCAGCGGCTGCTCCAAGGGTCGCCCTGCAGGCCCAAGGCAGGGTACGGCTCCGATTCCCGCTCCGGCCTTACAGGGCACGAATTTCCAGAGGAGATGTCACAACTCTAAATTCCCTTGTTGACAGGCAAGCATGAGATGAACGTTCTTTCCATACGTCCATCTTTATAACCTACATTCTACAGGTTTCCATTCAGTCAAGCATCTGAATAGGGAAATTACAAAATATTTTCAAATTCTCTATGCCACTGAGGAAAAGTAAGAAACTAACCAAAACCATCTGAAAAATTTCCATACAAAGTGGAGACCTTTCCTTCTTCTCCTTTCATTTGCCAAATTGTAGCTGGTAAAGAAAAAAGCACCGATCGACATTGTAAACTCCATTCCCACATTAGTGACCCATTTTTGTTGGGACAAAGAACAGATGAACATACTGATGCATAGAAAAGCTGGTGTAGGGACAGAAAATAAGTTATTTCATCTGCTGGGATCCGCAACAAGCACCCACCCACCAAACTGTTTGGGTCAGTGCGAAAGCTCTGGACACAATGCATTGCCACGCACTTTGAAACAGCTTATAAAATGTCTGGAATATTGTATATCTTTTTCTTTTATCATTCTTCTCTTTGGATTTCACTTACACTTTTGCTGTCAGACTGAGGCTGATGAATTGAAGACGAAAAAGTGCACATTTCTCCATGTCTTTTAAAAAGCACTTGAATAAATATTATCCATGCAGCCAAGTGTGTCCTGCATTTGAATAGGTGCAAAGCAGTCGGGACGTCACCGGAAAGAAACATCTGCCCTGCAGCTCTTGGCGCCAATGCAGTCAATATACCAAAGAATGATTTATATTAGCAACTTTTCATGTTGCAATTAATAGCTCTTTTTGAAAGCGTTACAGTTTTAGTTTCACCTTAGATATTAATCTAGCATCTAATCCATAACTGCTTGCAAATACGCACATTTGGGGAATTATTCTTGGATACATCCAAAGATCCTTCTTTGCCGTGGTAGCATTCCTTCGGGAATTCTGCGAACCAGCCTGAGCTAGTGCAATGGGACGAGGCTACTTCAGCTTTAAAATACAACAGAAAGACAAACTTCAACAATAAGTCATGGGTAAATGTACCGAGTGTCCTGGATATTAACAGAAATACTACCTCACAAACAGAAGTTCTATATTCTAACACTTTTGCCATTAGTATTTCAACGGAGTGAGTAACAGAAATTAAGGAAGTCTGAAACCTCTGCTGGTAAAATATATTCCCAGGAGGAAAAGCTTTTTATATCATCTCTCAATGCAAAATGTGCTCCCAATATCAAACTCTCCCCATTTTTTTCTTTCCCAGAGCTTCTCTGCAGAACAGGACGACTGCTGCGGTACCAGCACAATCTCTCCTCGTGGTGTCTCTGAACTGTATCAGCTCCTGAGCTTTCCTGCCCCCCGTACAACCGTCCGTGTCCCACCTCAGCCACCAAACCCGTCACCCGCTGTTGGATCCCTGCGGTTCCTCCGTGTTCTCCCCCTGGTCACCAAATCTGTCACCCTGCTTGCATTTGGACACCAGGACATTGCACTGACACACCGCCCGTCTTGCCCTAGTCAGAAGATGTGTGGCCTTGTATTTTTACCTCCGGTCAACACGTCCATCACCTGGCTGGTGCCACCGCCGCCGGAGATGTCACCGTGCCCTCTAAGCTTGTCCTTGTACATCTCCACACAGGTTATGTCCCCGCTCACTGCGACTCTCACTTCATCCTGCCTCTACAATCAGCATTTCACTTCATCCTTACTCCCAGTGACATCCATCACGGGTTTAGTATCAGAAATTCTTCTGGAAATTAATTTTTGTCTCACTGTCTAAAAGAACTGATTTTTTTTTTTCTCCCCACCAGAATTAAAGAGCTTAAATAGAACAGCAAGATAGGCACCTGCCAAGACCAAGTAACTGTCATTGCCGCATGGGCTGGCTCATTTTTCTCTTTATGATCCTCGCTATATATCTAAAACTAGACTGTAAGCTCTCTGAAGTAGGGCTTGGCTTTTCTATATGCTCCAGTAAAACAAATTACATAATAAAAATAACTGATGTTTGAAATGTAATTGGTCACTAGAATTTGCAAATCAGTAAGATAAAACTGGAACAGCTCTGTAAATCAGGAGGTGATGAATTGGCCCCCAGTAAAATAAGCTGAGCGGTCCCTGTCAGTATGTCACACAGTACATATATTTACAGTTCAGGGGCACTCTGCCTTCTTAGTAGAATTTGCAGATTTCTGATTCTAATCTCCAAAAGCAAAAGCCTCCGCATAGAACAAGAGATGGATTATCAGCACAGGGTGTCGAGGAAGTGCTCACACCCCTGCTCGGAGGTTAACGTTTGATTTCTCCATTGTGCGGTCATCTTTGACTGAAAGAATCGATATACAAAATTAATTCCTAGTTCTCAACATTACCTTTTCTGTTGCAGCTACAAAAAAAAAAAAATGTTGTTCAAAGCAAATAAGAAACAAGCTAAATAAAAACTACTCGAACTTGAAAATTAAATCAAATAACTGCAGTAAAATAATCCCTCCAAAATAATTTTAAAAACCCCAAAACAACCCTCATGTAAAAATTAGCCTTTCCTTTACTGCAGTAAACTCTTCATTAAATAAAAGGTTTAAGGATCTCATGGTATGCCAGATATCCGTCACGCCTTTGGTCACGAGATGCTGACGGCTCCACGACCCAAAGGCTCCACGTTGGCCGTCAGGTGGCCAGTCAGCAGGGATACGCCGTCCCTTTGCTTCGCGCCTTCCACCCCAGGGCCCGCGGGTTTCACGGCCGGCACGCAGCGTTGGACAGCGGAACGCGAAGAGAGGGTGGCCTGCCTCCTGACTCGCCTCTTGCACGCTGCTTAGCTAAGACCCGCCTCGGCGGTCTCTGAAGGTGGTCTCTTGATCGCTGTTAGTCCGTGTGGCCAAAAATTGTTTCAGTATTGAGATGGACGATGTTTTTCATTAAACGCACGGTGACAGTGCTTGCAGGGGTCTGTGAAAAACACTGAGGGACAACCATGGTGCAGAGCCCCAAGCCACCGTCCCACAACCCGCGGGGCAGCACAGGCAGGGAACAAAGTCCCTGCCAGGAAAGACAAACACGTAACTCGCCAGCGAGACCGTCTGCCAGGCTCCGTCACCCACCACCGCCACAGCTAGTGCCAAGGCCTGCGCTCGTCAGACTGAGAAATCAGAATATTCCGGCTATTTCTACCTATACTTTGGAGGGTCACTAAGAAGATACAAATTCCATTCGGTTTTGGGAAAGGGGGCCAAGAGACATCACCTGAAATGCCGGCTAGCTCTCTGGCTGCAGCTACAAACGTCTCGCCGTGCCTTGATTCTCCAATAAACAAACCTGGGGTGTGCAATACTTAACTCCTCCTGCAAAGCACTCTAAGACTTAGAGAAGAAGATTATTATGAAGAATTACATTAGACAGTAGTTAAAAGCAGTTTAAAATCTTGCTTCCACGTGTTCTCATTCTTTTCATGGTATTGGGCAAATTACTTCACCTATTTCTTGCTGCCTTCTGCATCTGTTCTTAGTAACGATGATAAAAGTCTACAGCTAAATTTAAATATTTATGAAGAATTTTCACAACTTCCTTGTAGAAGTTGTTGCCATCTTTGAAGATGGCAAAGGGTCACTACTTTCAGTGCTCACTTGGAGTGGCTTTTTAATTTCTGAACCATTTGATTTTTACTCTTGGCCTACCTATCACAGAGCAAAGTGATTTTGCTGTGTCTGCCCGGAGCTCGTTCGGTGGCGTCTCCAGGCTCTGCCTGGGATTCTGTTTGGAGGACGGCAAATCGTGGAGTCAACATGCTGACGATGCTTAAATTCAGAGGTGGCTATTAATCAGATGGTTATTTTAATCTTTAATTAACACAGGGGCAGTGGTATCAAAACTATTTGTGTAGTGATGGCAGTGGTATCAAAATTTTTTGCTATTTTAATGTACAGTATACAGAACAACTGTTTGGGATTTGCAACCGGAGTTCTTCCTCTGCATGTGGTGTTCTGGATATCTCCAGTGTATACCAACATACGCGTTGTCGTTGCACACACAGAGAGGCTTCAGACTGGTTGCTCTTTACATTTGCCTGAGTGAGTTCTCCTTCAGCTTGTCTTTCCTGCTTTTCAATGTAGGCTTTGAACAAATGTGTACAGAACTGTTCTCAGGCCATTTTTTAGAGATGTCAGCAAAGCCCCTTACATTAACTATTCTAATGCAAATTACAATTAACCAACAAATGCAACCAAACCATTCTCTGTCCTCGTTCAACAACAGTCCCCTCGCCCTTGTTCTTTATGGATAGAAATGAGCAGAAAATGGTTTATTCTGCACTGGAAATCTCTATCGGCTCTCCTGAGGAAGGCAAAAGGACCGATCACTGATACCAACTTCTAGCCAACTCAAGGCCACCAGAACCCTGCAAGCAGCATGGAGATGGGACACAGACTCGCTCTGACTCAGCCTGAAGGCACGTGGCAGGCACAGGGCACGTCCCAGCCTGCGGGTTTTTCCAGAGCTTTAAGCAATGTAGGTTACTCTGTGCTGGACCTGCTCTCTGTGAAGACAGACACAAAGGATGCTGCAGTGAAGAAATCAACGCTTTCAGCAACGTTGCTGTACAGCCCGTGGTCTTCCATGGAGCTAAAAAGAAACTGTTCTCTCTCTGCATCTCATCTTTTAGTACAAAGTGAGTGAGAAATCTATAAAGAATTAATTAAGACAAAACGTGTTAAATAAAACATCTTCTTCAACAGTCAAAGGTTGTACCTCAGCATTTTGTAACAGTCTTAGGAGGTACAGATTTATACAGTGGGGAGAGGAAGAAGCAGAGGGAGGCTGCAGCGTTGAGGTGGTTTAGCCACCGCAGCGCTGCGAATGGCGTCGCGGGGCTGGCACCGCCGGAGGTTCTGCCTGCCCTGCCTTCCGCTCAGGTCCGCTGCCCGCCGTTCCTACCGCATCGCAAACAATTCTTGTTCTACGATTTGTTTCCTGTATCTATGTCTGTACCTGAAATGGAGAAAAATAAGTATTTTCTCCAGTAAGCTGACAACCCAACTACATGCAGACCCAAAACTCTAATCCTATCTCCATTACTGTCTACTGTGCAAAGAAAAGTGAGCCCGTTTCCGAGATGCTTATTTACCTAATAGACTATAAAAGGTATCGAGGGAGTCATTCCATTCAATTGGGTCAATCTTACGTATGTAAATATGTATTTAAATTTGGTAAATATGTACAGTATTTAGAGCATGTGGAGAATGATTCTTCTGTGGAATGGGGCACCTCTTTCAAAAAGGTTTACACTACTCCAGGTAAATTAAACTCCTTTACACACCAATAATGAAAGCTGAAATCTGCTGGAAAAGAGATGCCCTCTTTTTGTTAACTGATGTGAGTAAACATTGCTGAGCTTTGCAGCATTCTAATTGCAGTTATTAATTAAATGTATTTCAATAGGATTAACTTAGCGGATTTGATATAATATCTAATTTTAAGGGTAGAAATAAACATTCAGTTTCACATGGGAAACGATTCATTCATGAAAATATTTCATTATTTAAGGAATATATATACACACACACACACACATGTTTGCCTACATGCGTCAACCCCAACTATGGATAAAAGCATTAGATACACGCACATGCATTTCTCTTCCCTGCCCTTAAAATGCAAAAATTTCCTAAAAATAAAATTCTTGGTAACATTTTTCTGTTCATCCACTGGAAAAAACAAAATCCTGGTACCTTCAGCCTTCTAGCTGGAATATCTCATAGGAGAATAAATGTGTTGATGCTAAATTACTATTCCCACTGCTCTACAACCCTGAATTTATGGTGCAACCAGGCTAAGTAGACCTTTGTTAAAGAAATAGTTTTATTAAAGAGTTCTCCAAGTAAAAACATCAGACTGCTTGATATATGCTTGTTAGAACTCTTAGCAGAACAGTTCTGAAATAAATATATGTTTAAGGTACTTATGTCAGTACTCATTTTTGTAGGAGAAGCTCTTCCACCATCCAATGGCTTACGAAGGAATAATGGGGGGGCACGGGGACGCAGGAAATCAGCATCTTTCAAGGCTTAGAGTGAAGAGGTTTTCAGCCATGGAGAAAGCTCTGGAGGGTTCATTTCACAGAAAATGCCTCTCTGGTCCAAGTTCACACCTCGCACAGCCAGTACCAGAGTGCTATGCAATGAGAAACACATTAGACTACACTTATTTATATTACACCCTAAACAGCAAGTCTAAATAATTTAGGATTTCTACAGCTTGAAGGGAAAAAACCAAGCCAGTTACCATTTTTAAAGTCTGAAAGTGTGTGCTGTTGGGCCTCTTAGGGACATCACCTCCCCATGGATGAATGGCACGGTATGCATAAGAAAATACAAACCCTTTAAGCGCCCTAATACTCAACGTTAGTTCGAGGGGAGGCAAGCAAGGGAGGAAGGGAAACAGTTCAGCTCTTGGCTCAACTTCCCTTGGTAAAAACCCAAAAAGAGAAAAGCTCAAACTGAGGCTTGGACACAGATCAGTGTTCATAAATCACCAGATTTATGAGCATGCAAAAGTCATTTCATAACTTCCCGTTCTAAAAAGAGAAAGCAGCATGCCAGAAATGGTGACCCTTTTGGGAATTTCCAGATACACGGTATTTCAGAGACACAGCATTTACATATGTATGTATGTTATATATACACAGTGTGTGCATAGATGCACACTCCTTCATTGATAAAAGGAGGTAAAAGCACGCAGAAATCAAACAGCGTGTTTATATTTCATTAAATGTAAACAGTGCTGACACATTTCTAAATACAGCAATTAGGAAATTAGACTACTTCAGTTGGAAGGGACGCAATATCTTAATTTCTGTCTTCAAATAAGCTTGTGAAAACTAAGTGACAATATAACCCAGATTTCCATGTGCCCAAACCAAACAACTATATTCAGCATCCCTGTGAATATTCCAGAAACTGCCAGCGGATGTGGGGGAGCGTAGGGCAGGTGGGACAGTCCGTACGAGTTCCAGAACCGACCTAGCAACTGAAACTGTTCAAAAGTATGACGAACTTTCTCCTCGTTACCCTTTTTTCCCCTCAGTGTGTCACCGCACAGCCTACCGATGGTAGCAGAGCCTGGCGAGGGCTGCAGACCTTTCGCCTGGCTCCTGTGCGCGTCGTGACTTACCCCTGAGCAAACTGAGCACCAGCTCGGGGGAAAGCCGTTCTCTGCTGACGTCGGACGTCGAGGATTCAGGGGGTTCAGAGGAGACGCGGAGAAGCAGCTGAGCCTATCGCACATCCCGGGTCTCTTCCCCCCCGAGGTGATTATTCTTGGCAGGTGAGTTTCTGCAGGAACCCATGTTTCGGAGTGCATTGGGTTTGGGTCCAGCGCTCATACCTGGACCCCACGTTTACTCGGCCTGTGTAAGCAATACTGCTTCTTCCTTTCCTAGGGCTGTGCTATGTGGCTGTGGAGAGAATGTGGGTCGCCTAATATTAGTATCATAATAAAATCAGCTTTCGCAATCAGTCCCGACACCTTCAGCTGACTGCTGTTTTCCATTAAAATCTTCTCTTAGATCAAGTTATACAATGAAATTCAGCTTTCTGCTGCCTCCATTTTCAACCGATTATAATGAACAACATCTTACGTTTGCATAATACCTGTAGTAGTGTGTCAGAAAAGAATAAAGTACTCTTTCTAACAAAAGCCTGGTTAGAGTAGAAGACAGAGAAATCAAGCAAAAAAAATAATCTTGTGAACTAGTATTGAATTTCAACATTCTACTTGCTTATCATATAGTATAAATAATTCACACTTGAAAATCTTATTTTCAGAAATGTTTACTGACACAGCAAAAATCCATGTGAGAGGTTACTGACATCGCACGTCAATGCACACCTAAAAAGACTGGAGTGATCGCCAAAAGGATGAGAAAAGAATTAATCTAAGGAGAATATCAGCTAAGAAAATACATTGTCCTGAATAAACTATCTGGTAATTAACAGCTCAGGTACCGGAGCCTGCTTCATTCAGATCTGCCCAATGGTAGAGTTCTGCAGTACAGATGACTTCTACTACTACTACTTCCAGTCTTTGATCTAGTTTCTATTTTGATTTGAAAGATATGAAGAGAAAATTACTAAGAAAAATCTACCAGGATAGGGAAACAATTTTTTTTTTGTCGGTCTTTTTACTTTATTCTATTGAAATGAGCTTTGTGGTTGGGAAAACATGAAATAATCCAAGTAGTGGAGGAGTACAGAATGGAGCAGGCAGAGGCAGGGCCGCCGGGTGCCTGGACACGGCTGCGGCAGGGAGGACGGAGCGGCGGCTGGAACAGCAGAAGCGGCTGCGGTGGGCTCTGCACACAAAGACGTGTGAGGCCCGCAGCTGGAATTGCTAACCACAGCAGCAGCGATGTCTGTTTGTCACCTGCATTAACCAGCCCATTCTTTCACGAGGCAAAAAATTCCCCAGTTACAGATCTGCAAATGTTCATTTCTGTAACTCCCCTTGGGTAAAAGAAACCTAACGACAAGAAAAATATAATTCAAAAAAATTAAAATCATGTTAAATGCATTCTGGTTAATTCTGCGTGCTAAAACGGCAGCTCTAGCGCACAAGCGTTAAAAGCTGCCCCTCTGCAATGGCGTGGCACGATCCCACAGCTCGCTCCCAGCTCTGCACCCAAATGCCGGAGTTTTGCTGGGATACTCGGCCAAAACGGAACGACGACTCATCAGAGAGGAGGCTGCGACGGCGGGGGGCAGGGGGTGTTAAGCTGTGGTAGAACGCCACAGACAGTCGTAAAATCCAGAGGACTGTACCTACAGAGCTGCGCAGGAGCCGAGCGACGGCCGAACCACCGCCGGCCCCGCGCCGCGGCAGCACCGGGCAGGCGCCCCGGCTCTCCTTCCGCACAACCGTTACACCTTCGGGAGCGAGAAGAGCGTTGAGTGAAAAGGTTTGGCGCTTAATAGAAAAACAGTCCAGGGAAAGGCATGAAAGCTACAGGAAATTTTAAATGCAATTATCTTAGATTAGAATATTTGGCTTGAAAGATCTGGAGGGTATTGTTTTTGATAAGACAGAGCCACTTGACAAGTCCTGTCACCACTCCAGGTCTCTCTGTTGTCAACTGAAGATGAAAGGACATCAGAAAGAATTAACTTCAGCTTTTAAACATTTTGAAAATGTCAAAGAGGTCATAGCTGATCTATTTCCTTATACAGCATATTCACTTGATGAAATTTGTGGTAACAATGTGTTTTTACTTTTCATTCAAATTGGTCTAAAATCCTGGTAATTGATCACAGACTAATGAGAGCTGACACGGGACCGGCGCGATTGGCTGAGCTTTGTATCAATCACAGCTGCTGCCGGTCCACGCTGTGTGTATTAGACTTTCTAATGGCACTAATTGGTGACTACAGAAAAAACCTGCTAAATCTCCTAGCCTAGTTTCCAGAACCATTTATTTGGTTTCCAGTTACACTAAAGCCAATTTAAGCCCTTTTATAACTAACACCTTCCTACATATAGGACCTATTGTTCATGCCTTCTCACGAGCCGTCTAAATAGTCCTTAAAATATTCAGTGAGATGACTCTAAATTAAAAATGGGTCCAATCTGTGAAACAGCAGAAGTAAAAGAAGAAGCTAAATATTTGTATTGACCTTTTAGAAGCATTAGCCAAGTCAGTAAAATATCTTAAAGGCATCAGATTATGCGTATAGAGGCTAAATTTTTAAATCTCGTTTAAAATAACACCTGACCACATTTGCTAAAAGTGATTTTGTATTTCCTGAAGATATAAGCATATCTGAATCTATAATAAGCACTCTAAATCTGAAAGTTATCAGTTAAAACAAGTTGAAATGGTGTTGTGTCATGCTAATTCTCCCCCACCCCCCCATACGATTTGGAGAGAAAGGTCAAGTCTGCTGTCACTTCCCTCTAACTGATGCTCGGAGACCGTGAGCACTGAGCATGATACATTTAAAAGAAACCAAGCACTCGGCCATTTTCTGCATCAACTGTATTAATCATAAACCCTCCATCTTGAGCTAAAACAAGAGATGAGGTGCTCAGGAATAACGGCAGAAAGTTTTCTCTCTGCTCAAAACTGAAGAATCCTTGTGCGTGTTGGACACGCTCCTTACGCTGTGCGAAAGGGCAATAACAGTACCTGTAATTTGTAAGACAGACTGCCAAGGAAACGGGCATTTAGGCACAGATAAAACTGTATGACTGAAACCTGTGTTCATGATAAACAGCAGGATGATACGTATAGAAAAAGCAGGTGCAGTGAACACCAGGGTAAAGCTACGGACTGGGAACGCTGCTGCTGCGTGCCTCGTTTTTTCCTACGTACTTGCAGATTTTTTCTACACACGCGCACACATAGATAAGAACACACATTTATATAAACCACAACATTTGACTTACGTATACCTACGTTATATATACACACGCGTACGTGTTTGTATATACAGAGAGCGAATACCTGAGATGAGAACATAAGGGATGGAAAGCTACACTAAGCAATCTGAAATATTTTGTATTTCAAGCCATAATAATAAAAAGAACAAGACAGAGAGACAAAGTTTAGAACAAGCAAGCGCTAAGGTTTAGAACAAACAGACCTAATTATGCTGTTTGTTCTCCAACCTGAGATAAAAATAATCCTTAACATATTAACAGGGCTGTTCAGCAATACTTCATATATTCTACTACGCAATTTGTATTTGCTTAGTGGAAATAGCTTAGGAGAAACAACTATCACCCATGTTTCTCTCATACATTTAAAATGGAGGGTACGTGCAGGAAAACGTGTTTTAATAAAGCTACAGTCTGCGTTTGCAATTGGAAGCTAAAAAAAAGGAAATAATTTACTGTACGATGACTTAAACATATTTCTTTAAAATATTTGGCAAACTGAATAAGGTCACATCTCCTGCGCAGGCACGGCTCGCTAAATCTTTATTAAGGTACCTCTCGTCAGAAGGTAAGGCAGCTGCAGTGCTGCTGTGGGGTTGCTGAATGAGAAAAGGAACAATTCCCAGCAAGCTCTACAGACGTCACCCGAGGTGATTGCTCTAACGTCTTCCCGTTCAAAACTGTCTCACTTGTATTTTAAAATGTTTCACTTAGGAGAGCCGCTGTTACGCCACAGGTAAATTTGATCCCAATTCAATTAGTCATTGGCATCAGTAGCACTTAAGCACATAATTACACGCCAAGTATCATCTCGGTGCTCTGCCACACACAGACATCTGCAGCACACGTTTTATCACTCTGGTCACCCTGTCAACCAACAAGTTCCTTATACGAATTACAAACTAATAAATCTAACTGTATTTTCATAACCTATTTGTGAGGTACGCATTCCCCACTCTCACCCTTATTTAATTGATCTGTAAATGCAGATCTGAGAAGTCATGCAGTCCAGTCTACAAGGAGCACGCGGTAGAGCGGCCGGCGTGAGGTGGGGTATAAGGTTTTCCGTGCACCAAAATCAGATTGTGCCAAGACGCTGACCCCCTTCAACAACAGTCTGTCCAACTAAGAAGAGAAAAGCATAAATGAAATATTTATCTTAAACATACTGACGCGTATTTCACTGAAGGTTAACATACAAAAGCCTTAATTTGCCAATTTACACGTATCAAGAGCTTTGATTGATGGGCAATGCAACAAGCCCTCCCCTCGGAAGGCATTAGTGCTAGAAAACAGGAAAGAACACAGAAGGTAGGGAGGCTGCCCTCCTTTCTCTCCCTCTCGCTGCACGTTTTGTGATAAGCAAAGGAAAACTATAACCACTGGTGCTTTCTTGGTGTTGCCTACTTAGAGCTTACTTGGACCATGGAGTCATTCTGCAGGTGCAGGGGGAAAGGAGATTTTACGAAAAGAAGAGAAACGAGGAGCCATTTTCCAAGGCAGTCTCATTGAGGAGTCAGGAACGCATCACAAATCAGAAACTTTTTTAAGTGATCCTTCCAAGATTTCTAGCAGGCTCTCAAAAAAAGAGCAAAACTCTTTTAAAACTCAACGTATATTGAAAAAAAGCCCGAGCCTCTGCAAGAAGCAGCAAGGTCCCTTTAGCTTTCTCACTTTCCTTTTAGGCCAAAATATATTGCACTGACATTGCAAGCATTTTGACATAGCAACTGGTAAGAGAAGAGGAGGAAAGCCCTTGAAGAATATAATTTCCTCATCAAATTATATTTAATGGCAATAATACGCATTTTCTATTTTCAGTCCTAGGATAAAAAGTCAGGCAAAATAATGTAAAGGCATTTCACATCCTGCAGGTGAACTCTGAAGCCCCTATTTTCTAATTAAGAGGGTTTGAGGTTAATCAGTTTAAAATTACATTGATTTATATAATCATTTTGATTCAGTAAGGGAATAAATTGAAATGAATTATGAGGTACATCTTAAGTATACGTTCTATTTTGCTGCTTGTTCAAGATTTGGATATGATTGTGAACTACATATTTTGGATGTATTGAACTATATATTGGATATTGAACTATGGTTTTGGATATCTGTTTTGAACTACAGGCCGGGCAGGGAGTGACAGGCCAAGGGGAATGGCCTGAAGCTGCAGGAGGGCAGATGGAGATGGGATCTGAGGCAGAAATCCTTCCCTGGGAGGGTGCTGAGGCCCTGGCACAGGGTGCCCAGAGAAGCTGTGGCTGCCCCTGGCTCCCTGGCAGTGGTCAAGGCCAGGTTGGATGGGGCTTTGGGCAACCTGGGCTAGTGGAGGGTGTCCCTGCCCATGGCAGGGGTGGCACTGGGTGGGCTGGGAGGTCCCTGCCCACCCAAACCAGGCTGGGGTTCGATGATTCTATAAATTACAGGCTCCTCGGAGCAGAGACGGTGTGCTTTTAGCACATATGGGCACGCACGCAAATACTGAGCAGAAAGTGCAGCAGGGCTCCAGTCCCTGCAACCCTTGGGTTTGGGGCTATCGGTACGAACAAAACCAGCAGCAAAATACCGCTGGGACAATCTAACCACTTAAACATAAAGTAGAGATTCTGATTATGTTTCTACCATCATCTTCCTTCGACAATCTTGCTATTCAGAGATCCTCCCTTTCTCTTTTTAGAGCACAAGTTATCTTGAGGTAACTAAAGTCCCATTTAAAAGGTGATTTTAATCAACTGCTTTGCTAAATTGAGAAGAATTTGATTAAAGCATTCTAATCTGCTCTACATTAGCAACCTTCATAATCAATTTTCACCTCTTCAAGTTTTCTGGACATACCAACTCCCAGAAATTTGATGCTCCAGCACTAGAAATCCCAACTGCTGGAAGCCCGACACCGAATTTATTACTATCAACACGATCCTTTCTTGTTTACAATGTGTAACACCCAAAGGGCTATAACAGAATCTGGTCCACAAGGCAGTGAATGATACACGAATAAATAAAGCCACAGGGCAGATTATTTGCTACTATACAGCACTATTGCTCCACTGCCTTCAGTAGAGTTGTTCCTAGCAGTTTACTAGCAAAGACTCTCTCCCAGAACAGTGGCATGATAATGATTGTGCTCATACAGCTCTGTCCATGTGAATTCTCACGAACGTTTCGAGGTGTTCGTTAATTAGAGGTTCTAAAACTTTCTCCGAGTTAGTGATGCGGAATGGCGACATCCCCTTGTGTTCAATAAAATACAGACACCTCCAATACCAGCGATCAATATCTCAGGGAACAAAATACCGTGCTATTCTGTAGCCAATATTATTCGCTGAAGCACCAAAGTATTCCCCAGGAATCTTTGACCAGCGCTGAACTAGCAGAATCTCGCTTCCCTTGGAGAGCTGCGCAGATTACAACGTAAGGTGGTACACGGCTGCTGGTACATCGGTCCTGCCAGGAGATTAAAGCACCCAGAGTCCGTCCTTAAAATGAAACCCTGCATTCCTGTGCTCAACAGGAGGAACTCGGACTGCAAAGGCTTCGGTTTCAAAAAGCAGAATATTTTTTGCGGACTTAAACAAATACCATTGCAGCATAGTGAATCCAGAAACGCTCATTTATTTGGAATTAACACGTAATTGCATTTGAAGACCAAGACTTGAAAGATTAAAAAAGGCAGGCAAGTAAACCTCGCTCCCAGACAAGCTGTGGGTGCTCTAAAAGGCCCGTATTATTTTCAATATGCTCGTAGTTGTATTTCCTTAGGCAACTGTAACAGAGATTTAAAGTCCTGTAGTTGACTTTAGCTCTCAGTCTGACTTTTTTTCCCCGTCTGCTTTTATTTTGGCATCAGCCTAGAAAGGCTTCTTGTGCAGAGGCAAGCACAAGTAAAATCTGGTAATTTCCAACCCCGGGATGCACAAGACAAAGGATGGTCAAGTCCCTGTTCTTGGGTGCCAGCTGCCGGTGAACACCTTTCTGCTGATGAACCAGTATCTCCTTTGAGCATACTGCGCTTATAACTGGGCTTGCTCTCTAAAAAAAAGAGATGTAGACATTAAAATTACTTGTCGGGAAAGCATATTATATTTTTAAAGCGCAACATATTTTTTTCCCTAATTCAAAACAGCGAATGTTAAACTTAAAGACTCTTCCTAGTGCATGTTAGTGACAGGCAAAGCTCCCAGAGGGGTGACTGCCTTCAAAGACAGGTAAATGAGGGCCCATATAAAACAGCCAAGTATTGATGTTGTAGTAAAATTCAAGAAAAACACATTGGCAGACAAGTAAATTTGTCACTAATAATTTAATGTAATTTCCCTAAAATGGAGGTAATAGGTACTCAGGGAATACACCTCCAGGGTTTACATCAAATGTGCATGTGGAAAATTGTGAAATAATATTTTTTTTAAATGTAGATGCTTTGGCTGACATGTTAGTTTATGATGAAAATCGCTCTCCTGAACTGATAAAGGGGAGGGAAAAATATAAGCTTCCAAACATACACAACTTGTATCTTCTAAAACCATCCCCAAAACGACAACTCGAATACAGAGGCTGCTGAACGCCGGGATCATTTGTTTGTGTTTTAGTTTCCCCTTTAAAATGATGGACTGCAATTACCAAATAGTAATGAACCAATCATGTTGCAAACACTATTTCCTGTGTCATTCTGAGTTATAGAATCTAATATCAAGCTCATTTAAAATATTCCAAAATTGCATATTTTTCTCTGCAGTGAAGTGACAGCTCAAATTGTGTTTAGTTGCAACCATATGACCATGAGCAAATCAAGTATAAAAATTTCATTTTCTCTAAGTGTTAATGCAATATTTTTAGCTCAACTCCTACAACCGTTTGCTTTGCACCACACAGGATGGTGCTGGATGCTGCTAAAGTACCATTATCAATTATAATGCAGTTTCTATAAATTTTAAGAAATACTTGTACATGACTCATGTAGGTAAGATTCAGAGAAAGAAAAAACAGAAAAAAATCCCCTCTACTTCAAACAGATAGGGCTGCTTTCAGCTATAAATTGAAATTTCTCTGTGCAGGCTTAATGTGATAAAGGCCTGCATTTTTTTTCCAGGGCAGTAAGAAAAGAGGAGAAAGAAAAAAAAAAAGAAGAAACAAAACTATAAAAAAGGAAAAACGCAGCTGCCACAAGCTCAGATACTGAACAGAGGAGGAAAGGACCCCAGAAAAAGAAGTATGAATTGATATGAAACCCCAAACTATCGAAGCTCTGTCGCATTATATAAAATTGATTAAGATAAAGAGTCCACAGTAAAGGATGCATTAATGTAAATCCTGCAGCCTGACATGACGCTTGCCCGTGCACATACGTTTCACCGCTACCGGGGGAACACCCGAGCCGATTTCACAGCCGGGCACGGCGAGGCACCTCTGGCTGTGAACGCACCTTTCTTCACGCCACTGCGCCCGTCGGACGTCCGTGCTCTCCGCTCCCGTTTCCACGCCTTCGCCGCGCAAGCGTCCATACTCTGAGACGTTACTCTGGGTATTTGTTCACGGAAGAGACAATTCTTCGTGACACCTCACTTGTACGGGTCGCCCCGCATACAGACCGTTACGCTAAGAGAAGACTCTGCAAAAGGCTACGCTGACAACTGCCAAAACCTCAGCGGCACTGGGACCTGCTCCTATAAACCGGGACATGCATCTCCCGCCGAATAAAGTACTGGGATGCTCACCGGAGAAATTCAGCAACTTGTTGGAGTAGGACTGACCATGTACGCTGCACGCCTGGCAATTGCTAACCTGAACGGAGTACAAAAACGCAGCGGCCTCCGAGTTAGAAAGTGACCTCCCGGTTCCGGGCACTGCAGTGTCGCTGCAGCCTTCCCGAAGGTTTCCAAGAAAGGCTGGCTTGGAAAAGCCACCTCCGTTTTCTCCCCTTTGCGTGGTGAGGCCTGAGCAGTTTCTCACACTCTGAGCAAGACCATCTCACTCCTAACGTTCAGACATCACCTCCGCAGAGCTTTTTTCAAAAGCAGACCACAAAATGCTTCACAAAGGGCATTAGTGTATAAGGTGGTAAAATTATTTGTCCAGAGGCAGAACTTGTATCCCCTCAGCCTCCGCCCAATGCTCTCTACAAGTACGTGAGTCATCTGCTATTTCAGCAAATAGTGAAGAAATTTTAATGTTCACTTTAGTGGGTTTTTTTAGTTGAATCTTCACAAACCTTTTTTTTTTTTTTTTTTTTTTTTTTTTTTGCTGTTGTTAATTAACTTATTTCCTTGTTTTGGATCTCAACAGTTGGGCTGCATACAGAATTAAAATCTAAAGTTACATTCAGACTACTCTAATGGAAGTTAAAATAATAAATGGATATTTAACTTCTGAACTTAGGGTTTGACAGAAAATGAAAGAATACCAATTATGTCCCCAGCTACCTGGTAATGTTTGGAACGTATTTGTCTTATTTTGAAACATGGATACATTTGAAACTTTTCCTAACTAAACAGAACAGTATTTGATCCTAAATTTTGGCAAATGCAGAAAAAAGCGATAGAAAAGATAAGGTAGGACATGTCTTAGTGTTTGAAGGGACAGAAAAATTAGGCTGTGGATTGCTCGGACTGTTTTTTGCAGTGGGATTACTATAAAATAACTGAAGAGGGGTTTGAATTCTGGGGTAAAAAAATCTGTGGATATAATCTGAAAGAACAGATTTATAGCCCTAGAAAGTTATAAAAAAACAAGCAAAAAACCCAATTCCCCCCAAACCCACAAACTGTAGCTTTTTCAACAGTAAAGGAACAGAAAAACATCACAAAGTTATTCCGCACCAGAGCCGTTTGTAGTCCGTAAAAATACCGTGAGAAGGAACAGCAATGGCTATTGCTGCCATCACCAAGCATACACAGACGTGTATTTGTTACCTGTATTCTACAGGTAGCATACGTACCACAGAAGAAAACCCAGTGTCACGAAAAATCAGTGTATATTTCAATCTTTCTATCCCGTTTGCTGTCGCTGACTATAATGTTAGCTGTGTTCATCGGTGCATTTGTTAGTAAGCGCACCAGACGCCTACACAAAGACAAAACACCCGCAAATAAGTAAACATCCAGAAAAACACTTGAGGAGTTTTCTCTTCTCCTTTCCCGTCTCTCTTTGCACTGTTAAAACACCAAGCGGGATGCAGAAAGCTCTTACCAGCACTCCGGTCAGAGCAGGTGAGCTAGATACCCGGATTCAAGGATTTTTCTTCTTAGATGAGAAAATGTCTCTTTAAAATTGCATTACTGGCATTTATGATTCATTCTACAAATAGTGAGACTTCCACATATAAATCTGAAATTCATTTAAGGTATTTTGAGTTTAATAAGAATAAAGGCACCCCATTTTTCAAAGCAATAAAGAAAGATGCACCTGCCACAGCCGGACCACGGAACAGACTGGGAAGACACTAACTCAGTAAAGGTAAAAATCAGAAAAAAATATGAATTGATATAAAAAAAAAGATAGCTCATCTATCACTTCTTACTGAAAGATGCACGTAATAA
Source organism: Balearica regulorum gibbericeps (assembly GCF_011004875.1). Classification (NCBI taxonomy): domain Eukaryota; kingdom Metazoa; phylum Chordata; class Aves; order Gruiformes; family Gruidae; genus Balearica; species Balearica regulorum. Next base: position 910,623 of record NC_046196.1, read on the forward strand.
GATGAATTTAAAACAATAAAAAAAAGCTGTCATTTTTTCTCCTCCAGGCTGGGAGAACCTGTGGCACGGCAATAGAGCAGAGGCTGCACCAGGCAGCGAGGTGTGCAGCTGGAGGGCAAACCGGCCCCGCCAGGGCTACGTTGGCCAACACCCTTCGGCTAGGCAGAAAGAGACCTCGGAGTGTTTTGTAAGCTTTCGGAAAATATTTTAATTGCATTTTTGCAGCAACAGATTAATCAGTCGTAAATTGACCTGTACTCCTGTGCCTTTCACCTGCTAACTTTCTCTGCTGCTCCAGCATCTCCTTTCAGAAACTACCCCGAGCATATCTCTAGCAGTAACGCCCTTCCTGCGCCCGGAGCTGCCGTTCCCCTGCACCATTCGGGCCAGGCAAGCGCAGTAAAAGTCGGGATGAGTCAGGTCCGTTCTTCAGGGAGCCTGAAAGGGGAGCACATCATGGTCATGCAACTCCTCAACTACTAAAAGGCAAAGCTATTGAGATAGAAGAAATTACAAGCTATAATTTTAAAGTAATTCCTTTGCAAATGATGAACATTTTACTAATACTACTTCTGAATCTAAATTTCGTCACTTACTCAACAAAACATTGAGGTAATTTAGATTAATATGAACCTTTACAGAATACTTAATTTCTGCCTCTGGCTATTCTCTAGTTGTCTATAATATATTGTGTATGAATCCTTTCCAGAAATGAAAATTGTATAATGGCGGCGTTGTGACACAAACTGACAACAGCCAGGAAATTGAAAGTTCAGGCTGAGGCTTCATCCTTCGTTTACACCAGTGCTGAGAAGGGGAAAGCAGAGACACCGAGTTACGGACAGTGAAAGGCTTAACTTTTAATTTCCTGGATGTTATCATTTTAAACAGGAGCCTTGCTGTTATTTAAATCTATCTGGGGGAGGCAAAGGGGAGGTAAGAAAAAGGAAATAATATTATTTCTTTGAGCAACCAGAGCTGAATGGTGTAAGTCATTTGGTCCAAAAGAAAAAAGAAAAGAAAAAAACCCCAAACAAACCACAAGCCAAGCAAAACACCCAAACACCCAAGGTGCACTAGTTTTCTAGAATTTTGCTGGATGATGTCAGATGATGTCAAACAGCAACGGCAGCCAGTCAGCAATGAAGCTCTGCACCAGGTTACTCATACACGGACATTGATGAACTTTAACCACAGGGGACCCTGGTCTTCATCTAGTCAAGAGTCTGCGAAAAACGGAACCAAGGAGCGGCAGGGACTGGTGAATGCAGCTGCAGGTCCCCGAGGACAAGCAGCAGCCCAGCTGTGTGGCAATCGGGGCTACGCTCTCATGCCAGCTGGGACAACGGACGTGCGGTGCTGGTCTCCCAGTTGAGGAAGTTTTCCTCGTGATCCCAGCTGAACGCTTTCATTCTAGTAGTGCGCCAGACTGCGAGGTGAAAAGCCACAACTGGATTGTGCCGCCAGATGCAACTTGTTCCTCATCTCGGCAGAGGTTTTGCAAAGAGATGTGCAAAAATTCACACAGAATATTGCACTGCGGTCAGGCAAGGGCTCTACCAGGTACTTGTGAAGCCTAAGGGTGATGACCTGGGTGAGCAGGACAAATTCTGGAGCCTGCGTAGCCACTGCTATTCCATGGCTGCGCATCAGTGCCGCGATCCTGTGTCAGCTGGCTGGGGACCCCGCGAGCAGCCCGAATGCCCTGAGCCCCACTCACACAGCCACCGTCACGGCCATCCACAGCCGCTCCACAGCTGTGAGTCAGCGTCCCTGCACTCACAAAATTTTGTAAGCCATCTACCAGTGTTTAAAAATCGTTCTTGTTCATGGTTGGCATACCACACAACGCGCAGAAATCATACAGAACCTAAAGCTTCTGTACATATCTTTCAGACTGCCGCAATATCTATACCACACCGAGTTCGGGATCCGGCTGCCGGAACCCATTCAGACAGGTGACAGCCCGCGATTCTGGAATCAGCACATTGAACATCTCCATTTCAACTTTTTAAGCAATGTAGAAGCTAAATACTGTGAAAATGTTACAGATAGCAACTGGACCTGCATAACGCTACAGTCTTGCCATAATCCAGTAGATTCTTGTGCTCTCATTAAAAAAAGATATGGAAATATTGATGTCTGCTTGGTATTTCATCCCCAGCTAAGATACTCTGTGTGCCTGGTAAGATTATACACAAAAACCCGTCTCTTGGTGCCCAGCAACTTACAGTGTAATGGTCTGGAACAGAGCTAAAAGCACTCACGTCAAAATGCAATTAATAGAAGTTATATTTTGAAACTTTGAACAGTTATTATTCACTGAGTATTTCAATCAGGTCTTAAGTGACAATGAATGATACTCTGTTTCACCCAAAAATGTTATGAAAATTGATTGTGAAAAAAATATAGAAGATTTTAAAGGGAAAATTTGGCATTTGATTACTTCATTAAAAAGTTAAATAACAAAAGTAGAAAAAAGGAGAAGGAAGCCCTAACAAAAGGAGAAGAAAGCCCTCACAGTTTTTCACGGACTTCACAGTAACTGCAGCAGATGAAATGGGACTTCAGAAGTGCCAGTGCAGGGAGAACAGTTCAGGCATACCTCTGATTTATTTCCCTCTTCTGCACAAAAGTGCTGACATACATCTTGAAGCGCATTTTGACATATGAATGTATACTAGACCATTTACTCCATAGGTAATTGTACAATTTCCACTGGAAGACAATTCTCTGGTCCTGGTGAAAGAATACTTTTAGTAATGGATGACACCTGAATAATTAATTATTCCTTGCCATTCTACCAGTCTCAGATTCAGGAGCTAGTTTTTGTTCTCCTCCGAACACTGCCTGGTATTTTTCAGAGCTCATCTTTGTTATAAAGTTGAATTTCTGGGTCCTAAAGCTTCAATTTCATCTTTCAAAGGCCAAGAACATTTCATGTCCTAAATCACAGGAACGTGGCACGGCCTGTAGTTTCTACATTGAACCAACTTTTAGAAATGCCACTGCTTTGTGGTTTGAATGCTGAAGCAACCCAAGTTTCATCAAGGCTGAAGGTTGCTTATATGAATTTGTCAATAAGGCTTCAATTCCTATTTAATTTCTAATATACTAATCAATAATACCCAATCAATAAGATAATAAACTATTTAATCGCTAATATAATCAACAACTAAGCTTTTCTCTAGATGTTCGTGGATCTTAAATAGGCATCGCCTATGAAGAAATTAATGGTTTTACATATGTCATTGCTAATTTAGTGGGACCAACTGGGCCATCAGTTAAAACACCATCAGCATGGTGGGCTGCTTAATTAGTGGAGAGATCTTATTCAGGCATCTTCCCACTGCTCAGATTTCAAGGTGAGAAATCTAATCTTTTCTTCACACTGGTGTCATTAAAAGTAGTTACTTAGTTGAAGCAGTATTAAGCCCCGTAAAATAATGCCCAAAATGTATCTTAATGAAGAAGATTGTCAAACCCTAAAAACAATGACTGGCAAAAGCAAAAGAATCCTATTGAACGGTCTCATGGAAACAAGATCACAGAGCGTCACAGCAGAGACACGCCAACAACTTCAAACAACGTGCAACTGCTTATTCCCTACGTGGAGATCTCACTCCGAAAACTTACACCTGCAGCAGCGCAACGGTGAGAAAACTGTTCTGCTGCCAAGTGTCAGAGCGTCCGGTCGTTAGCACAGCCAGCACATTTCAGTAAACGGACAGCGAGGGTACCACAACCTTGGGGCAATCTAAGCTCTAAACTTACCACACTACATTAGCCAAATGACAAGTTTATCGGCAAGTTCTATATAGAGAAAATTTAGCAAAGCAATTGTTTGCCATGTGGTTCTTGATGTTGTATTTTATAATTTATTTATCGTCAGCAATGGACTTGACTGTGGAAAGAAATACAGTGTGTTATGCTGGGGGAAAAGTAGGTACTCTGGTTACACTACCGTGTTGTCATCATTACTGAAAAAAACTCACAAGCAGATATAGGAAAAGTGTATATCCTTCCTTGCCTTGCATGTACAGAGAAGAGGCAAGGACAGAAAGGATGAGAAAAGGTAACAGGCCGATACGTAGGAGCCTTCGACATAACACATGCTGAGGGCACTGATCGCTTTAAGACTACAGCGAGTTAAAATCTATTAGCATCCACATTGTAAACCGAAGCTAGATGCAGTTATAACATAGCATGCTTACAGAAAGTCCTTTCCCCATGCTCTGCAAGAGTTCACTAGCCATCTCCTAAAACAGGAATTGCTGGAGACTGTGCTCCAGCCTTCTTGCCACAACAGACTACAGGCAGAACATTTAAAATTTCCCTCTAGAGTTAGAACAAGAACTCGTCGAAATGCACGAGGCCATTTACCTCTAACTCTGGTAGTTAGGACACTTCCCTACTGATAAATCTAAATCTCTCCTGGGTGAGGAAACATTAAAAAACAAGCAAACACACCCCTCATATCCCCCAAATCCACTGAAAACCAAAGCACCACCAGAAGCAGCCTTCTGGGAAATACTTTAAACTCTAGGCTGTCCTTAAACCTTGGGCACTGCTGTTCTGAAACGGCGAGCCAAGCACCCGCGTACAGAGCCCTGAGCAGAGTTACGATTTATCCAGTGCCACTCAGCCTGTACACATGGGTAAGTACCTACGGCCTGGAGTTCAGACGTACCCTTTACGTCACAGCGTGCTGGCCATGGTAAATCATGTCATGAGACCCGTCTCTCCTTCCAGCCGTGCAGGGAACAGAGGTGCTCAGCTTAGGTTCATGGAATCGCATCTGGTTGCTTGCACATCGTGGAAGGATGCCTAAGCCATTCTGTAGATCATTTAAATATCATGCTACCGCTCTCCTCCTGAATATAGAAAAAATTGTTTCCTTTTCATCTACAAGGAAGAAGGTGCCATTGAAACCTTCTATGCCCACTGTCCAAGCTACCCTGGTGCTACTAGGTCTTTAGCAGAGAGAGTTGTTAATTGTTGGAGAAAAAACAACTGAAGTGCCACTTGTTGAAAGCGACACTATGAGGACAGTGTAGAAAGGAAAGAAAGAGGGAGCAAGGGCAGAGGCTAAGGTTGAGGTGACGGAAGAGTCACTGGGAATGGACCAGCCACTTATTCCAGCCGTTGCATTGCACCAGCTGATGAGCAGAAGACCCACAAGACAGATGATATACATATGGCCCTTAAAGTTGCATTCGCACAGACGCGTGCCATTCAATCTTACCTACCGCTCTGGACGATTGCTCTCTTGGCTGCTGCTGGCTAAAAGGACCGTAGGCATCCACTGTGCCTTATTCTCCCTCTTAAAGCACTGGTGCTTATTCTTGGCCAATGCTGCCTCCGCTCATTCCCGAGTCTCGGCCATCCTTCACCCCGCAAACCACTTCCTCTTTCTTACCAGACCTGGCACCGGTACCTGCTGTCCTCAGCACGCGTGATACTTCTGCATGTTGGGGTCTGACACGAAATCGTGGGAGCGTTTCTGGTGCCAGTCTCAAGGCAGCTGTTCCACCAGCACGGAGACCACCGGTGCTGTTACCTACACCCAGCTCTTACCCGTGCTCCACACGCTGCCAGGGAGCTGACGTGAAGTAACAGTTTCATCAATGTGCGATTACGATCTAAATCAGTTAGAAACAGGGGTGCGATTTCTGACTGACCAAGATGACAAATATGGGAACAAGGATGCAGGAGCTTATTTCAAATGAAGAATGTATATTAGTCCACTAACAGAAGGCAAGCCCCCCCAACACATGATTATTTCTACCAAGGTAATTAAAACCGGCATTTCCAGTAGCATAGTTATATTTAGTTTCTGGCTTTGCACTAAGAACCATACTGTAAAAAGTAATTGGCTTCTATAATCAGCCAGAGAGCAAAGTCAAACCATAGCGCGTGTTTGGAAAACCTCAACATCTGGTTATAGTAATAACCTTGTGAAGAGAGAATTTTACCTGACTGATTTCCTTCTGTCATTCCAAACACCGACAGAAACGAGATGTCATCCAACCTTTTTTAGTCCTTTAACATCCAAGTGATTAACTTCGCTGATCAATTTACAATGAGGTTGTTAAAGTGAGGGGGTCTGCGTCCCAGGATGTTCAGGGGAAAAGGGAAGAGGAACACAGGAGAGGGGCTTCATGAGACTCCACTAATGGCTCCTGAAACAGGGAAATGACAACCCTGTCCCGATAGTCTGCAACGGTTTGAGGCAAACCTTGTAAACAAACAGGCTGCGGCATTCAGCATCAGCTTGGGACACATTAATTACATGTAAATGGGAAAACAGTAGAAAAACGGAGCCAACCCTGTTTCAGGTACATAGTGCAAGACCAGTGACAAGTGTCTTTCAGATGACAAAGCTAAAGAGCTCTGGGCTACTCCAGACTGCCTAGAGCTTGCACATCAAACGCTCATCTACAGATATTTTTTTTTAAATACCACATAAAATGATTTTTAAACACCCTGATCCATAGAAATTACAGCAACAAAATAACCTGTGCAATTTTTGCTTTCACTTCACTAATCATTTCTTCAAGGAACTCTGAGTACTTTTCCCAGTTAGGGAGCAGCTTAACTCTAAAAGGAATAATTGTTTTCTGACTTAATAATAAAGCAGCTAACTGCCAGTATTTTCCTGCTGAACTTCCCCAAAGTTTCTTTCGACAGAAGTTACCCAAGAGGGAGTACAGATTATTGCTGGTAGCAGGAGGAAAAGCAGTTTGGGAAAAAAGCGAGCTCTTGTCAGTGGTCTGAGATTTGCAAGGCTGGGCTTCACACCTCCGCTGTAAACTTTTAGAGAATTCACCAACTCAGAACAAATTTCCAACAATAAGCACAACTGTTTGCCTAGCTCTTGCCATTATCTCCTGTGCTGTAACTGTAGCAACCTTTGGCGTTCAGCGGCAGAACGTGCAGGTAAAACAGCACTACGTTCGGTAGGCGAGGCTGTCGACCCCCAGCCTGAATGAGATCTTCGCAGAACCCTGAAGTACACGGCCGTGGGGGAGAAGGTTTCTCCTATCAGGCACAGAAGAATCAAAGCAGTCTTTTTTTTTCTTTTAAGCCATCCTGTATATTTTTCAGCACCAATTTTACAATAAGCAACTGTGTATTATTTGCTAAGAGATACACTGTGCACTTACTAGGCAGCACAACTACCACCCTGCTGTTATTAACACTTGTAGAAATACGTGTATCTGCACTAACCCAGTGCTCCACCAGCAGAGTTTTCTGTACTTACTGCTTTCGTTTGAAAAGACACAAGCAATTAAAGACTGCTAGCTTCTAGGAAAAGAGTCAACTATTATAATACTGTCTTCCAGATTATTTTGGACAAAGAAACTCCAGTAATAACCTCTGCACCAAGCCCGTATTTCTGCGTTAGCTATTACAGCTACAGGGGAAAAGCCTTAAAAATATCCAGGCTTGAAATTCAAGGCATTCAGTGACAGGGAATCCACAAGATCTCCAGCTACGCTGTTTGAACAGCTGACTACACGTGCTGCTAAAAACGTACATCCTGTGTTTGTTTATACGGTGCACAGATAAGGCTCTGTCTTGTCCGACTCGCCTGTTTTCCTGGACATCAGCCTTTGTAGACTGTGTAAGCAGGGATTACGCTGGCTGCCTTGGCAAATCACAAGACTGGGTTCTCCTCTTCAACTGTTCATCTGCCCGCATCGCTGAGACTTTTTAGGTGCTTTGGTTGATGTTTCCTGGCTGCTCTCCCATATCTCGCAGTCACAACTTAGGGGTTTTCTTTTATTTATGTATTTAAACGAAGCCATGACTTCATGCTATCTGATATTAAAATGCACATTAATGATAAAAGATTACCTTAAAAATTATTTGGGTTTGCCGTTGAAACGGACCTGCATGCATCGTTACTTATACGATATGAATTTTTTTATTATCTACAAATTTGCAGAACTGTTCATACCTTTATGATTAATGTGTTAACCCTCACATGATTCCAACTAGACCATGAATGTGAATGATGTTACTTTTTTTCTAGCTAGACGTATTTTTTTACATCATCTGTGACTTTTAGAAAGAAAAAATTAGTTCCAAAATTAAAATTAAGAATTTAGTATATGAAGGAAGGTAATCCAAATTGGGGAATGATCAAATAAAGAAAAGATCAGAAGATAAAATTTTGATCCTATCAAAACAAGCAGCAAAACTTGTGTTCCCTCCATTAAGGCCGCAGCCTCACCAGAATTCGTTCCGTCCGTTTCTTTCCAGTTTAGGAGCCTGGCACCGGCAGAGCCGAGGACGGTGCCGCTGGCCCTGCTGGCCCCCCGCTCCTTTGGGTCCGGGCCAGCCCGTGGCACTGCGGAGCCACAGAGGCAGGACGCTCGCTCGAAGGCTTCTCTACCACCTGCTCGGATGGGACCGTGAATGTTGAAGTGATTTTCAAGCCTTTAATGTAAGTGTTTCCATTTTTTCACCTATATCAACCAAATAACTTACTTCTCACCCAGGACTCTGTGCAAACCAAGGCTCAAGTGTAAAAGTTCAGCTCTTTCCGCCTGCATCGGTCCTTTACATTGATTTCTATATTTTAATGAAAACAATCCCTCCCCGTGTTCATTTTCTAAATCCAAACACACATAGACGTAGTTTTGGATGACAGTTTTGCTCCAACGTGAGAGGAGTATTGTTGCGCACCCAGTAAGGGTACACTTCGTCCTCAGAGAAAAACGCTGGGAGGATGAGCACGCAGCATCGCCGATACACTGTGAATCTGCAAAAATGGGATCGCAAAGCAGATTCCTTTGCGACTGAACGTTAACAGATACCACCATTTTTGCTCTACACAAGAACAACGTTAATTTTCTCAGATTATCTGTGACCAAACCAATATGAAATAATATAAATTCTCAAGATTAGTCTGGTATACTTGTTTGCAGTACAGAAAATATGAGAGGCACGTTCTCAATATTGGTCACCGACGAATACTCGAGAGACCTAACCAGGTTTTCCACAAATGATAATTATGCGACTTTTTTATAGGACTCTATACGCACATCCACCTACGAGTGCTCTCTGTATGTATAAAAGAAGAACTGCTTTAAAAAAAAAAAAAAAAAGCTGTTTTTTCTTTCTGACAAACGGGCATGAAATAACAGGCTGACATCTGCCTCTGCAGGTCATTCCAGTCAGGCTGCTGCATGTCAGAATTCAAACTGCTCCATCCATCAATGGCAGACCAAAAATTAACGTAGCTTGGAAACTCTGCAGCAAGACAGTAACAGCCCAATTTAAAGTCTGACCTTCGGAGAACGGTGGGGTAAGATGGAAAAATTATTTCATGCCCTGCACCAAAGCCAACACCACAGTTCAGAGGGATTTTCAGTTATATATATATTTTTTTTGTAATATAGAAAATAAAGTTCGCTAGTATACAGCTGTTAAACTGTTATGTCAGATAAGAAAAGTGTTATAAAGGCTTTTAATTTATAAGGCATTCTCGATTACATTCACAGAGATGCACTTTCATGGCATTTAGAATTTTAACTTATCTGAATTACTGATTAATATTTTTTTAAAAGCATAATGTATTCAAGGTTATAAATAACGCTATTTTCTTAGTGATTGACTGGGTAGAAACTATAGCTGATCAGCCTGAAAAAATTGATTGAAATAGGCTGCAATTTTTGCCAAATATATAATTTCTAGTCTAATTAAACAAATGGCATAACCTATTAAAAAATACTTTCTCAAAATTTCAATATTGAATTATTTTATAAAGAAGTTGATCAAAGACGTTATTTCATAATCACAGAGACATATACATTAGCAATGTACACCAGGACAAATCGTAGAGGTGCCTTTAGCCTTCTAGACTCTACACCAGCAGATAACAGTGATTAATCCATTTGTTAAATCACCTCCTAACACACTTGTTAATTGCTTAATAAGCTAATTTAAGTGGAAGCTTAATAACACATAATTCAAACTTCCATCTCCTGTTGTAAATAGCAGAAATATCATATAGTTTAAAACTTCAAGTAGTTGAATAAAATTGAACTGATTAAAAATAAAATTCAACTAATTCAATAAAATTGTTAGATCATCTTTTAAATGTACGGCCCAAACTTGAGAAGGTAATTTATTTTTCCCAAGCCTTTCTCCGGAGGTCATGTAAAAAGCTCGCTTAGGGATTTCTTCCCTTACAAAGTATTTTTTCTAACGTCGCAAACCATTTCCCTTTGTTAAACACCTAGTTAACTTTGCAACAGAATCAAAGACACTGAGTAAGCTGGACGATGTTATTAAATAATCACAAGAGAAAGGATAGCATCAGTGTAAGAGTCTGTCAAAACAATAACACATGGATATTTACTATTTTGTTTTTATAAAAAGATAGAAGCAAGTATGATCTGCTGCACTGGACACCTTTTCAAATACACAAGTCAGCTTTCCCTATTGTGTGTTTTAACATTCAGTCTAACCAGAGAAGTCCACAACAGGCCACTAATTTATAGTCTTTCTCAAAAGCATACAGAATTGGATGCTCTGGGCAACAAAAACATTCCCCTTATACTTTTTATTGCATGCCTTCAGAGCCACCGAATAGGAAAGTCGTCTCACAACCGATACCACATCTTTTTGAAAATCTGACAACTGTCAGAAAGGAAAACAGAAAAATTAGTTCAGCTCTAAATACGCTTTAACGGTAAAGCCATCAAAGAATTAATGGAGATAATTTCTTTCACCATGGTACAATGATACAGAGAGGATCGGCAAAATTCCAAGTTCTTGAGAGACAACAACTGCCCCGATTTTATTTTTGCTGAGACAAGTTTGGTTGATGGCGATGGGAAAGGCAGAAGTTCTATCTTCTTTTTTAGTACTATAAAAACGCAAATTAACAAATCTGCACAATAATCTACCCATAAGCCATGGGCAGGATCTATCCAGAACTTGCTGAATGACAAGTCTAAAAAAGCACTGGTCTGAGAAGTCACCGTCTGCGTATTTTTGGTTGGGAGCCAATACAGATCAGCTTTCTGGGGCTCGTGAGGGGCTGCTGCTGAACCTCGGGGGTGACACAAAACTGGGGAGTGGTAAAAGCTGGGAGGATACAACCGGCTTATTCAGCCTGGTATGAACCACTACTGTGCTCTAAACAGGACCCGTGCAACTCTCACAGATTTTTAAATATTCCAGTACGAAGTAATTACACTTAAGAATAAAAAGACAGGGTATTCCAGACCAAGAAAGACAAAATAATTCAGAAGAAGATCTCTGTGTAACGTACTGGTAAAACCCCCTAATGTTTGCTGGAAAACTGAGCAGGAAAGAGATTTCACGTGTACGGTGTTGATGAGACCAATGAAGGAATACTGCACACAATTCTGGTGTCCGGCATCAAAAGCTCATTGAAAAACGGCAGAAAAATCTTATGCTGACAGAAGTAAGAGCCAAACCACGTTTAACTTATTAAAAAGAAAATATAAAGGTACAAATGTACCTCCATGTACAGTAAGGATCAGACAGTAAAAGGCTCTATCTCCTCAAAAAATGCAGAGCCAGGACCAAGTTGAAGCTGAGGAAACTCAAACAAAAAGGTATACGTTTTAATGTTTGACTGACTAGTAAGGGAACGACAGATTCTTCCTGCCTTGAAATATCAAGACAAGTTGAAACATCACAATATATACTCCATTTAAACACGAGATTATAGGCTTACTACAGAATTAACTAGGCTAATTTTAATGGCATCTGTTACACGGGATGTCAGGTTAGATGATTTAACACTCCCTTCTGGCCTTAAAATCTATAATCAATGAAATAATCCATTAGTTGCGCGTTTCTCACACGTTCCTGTGAGGTACCTGGGGTACCACTGCCAAAGGGAAGCCAGCAGGCTGCTGTTCTTGGTTTGATGGAGCAGGGAGCTGACACACCGCACTCTAATTATCGCTGAGAGAATACATTAAGTTGCCGAGTTGAACTGTAGTAATTTTATGACCAAATATGTGTGTTAGCAAAGTTGTTGCCCGCTACTAAGAAATCTGAAAAGTTCGAGTTATTATAGGCCATCTGACCAGGATAAGCAATTATTCTCCACATTTTATCTTCAGCTGCAAATTATTGGTTTAAGCTTAAACAAAAAATAATTAAAAAATCAAATGTCTCATGCAAGCCTTTTAACAATTACCGATAAATATCTAGATCTGAAAAAACCTTTTACTTTAATAAACATGATTGTTTACACTGGTAGTAACTATGTAGTTCTTTACAGTATCCTCGTATTTTATTCTTCAAATAAAACATGTAATTATTACACACCAGAGAAACTGTGCCATTATCTCATTATTTCCATTAAACTAATGGAAATTATTTACTCTTTTTTTCTGTTTTCCACAGAATTAAAGCGCTTGGTACAAATGATGAATTATTTTTAACTCGTCCCAAGACTTAACAGTTCACAATCAGTTCCCAGCTTTCTTGCCAATGAATTGGACTTAATGAATTGCCATTACTTTAAGGGGGAAAAGTCTTTATCTATTAACATTAATCATTGCAGTAAATGAAGTTATGGGGAATATCCTCCACTTATTTTGAAGTAATCAAAGCTGCAGTCAGTGTCCTTTTAAAGGAAACTCTCAAAACTTTAACTGATCTGTAACCGAGTAGAACTACTCTGAAAAATACAAACTTAAACTCTTTTACTTTTGCCTGTTGCAGAAATGTGAGCAGAGCATTTAATTAGGAGAGTAGTAAGAGCTTGGAGTTACAAGATTCACTCTATTTTACTTAGAGAGCTGCTTGGACAATAACAAAGACTCAACTGGCAAGTCCAAATTTCATTCTTCTTTTCTTACGCGTTCCCAAAGGACAGATGACAGCTGCTTCACAAAAATTTCTCCAATGCTGTCCAATCCTTTAGCAACCATTAACACCGTAGTGCTCGAGACCGCTGAGTGTGGTTTTAGAAGTACTATAGGATAACCTGCAGTACCAAGACTTCTGCCTTTGGAGAGGCCCGTCTAAAGTAACTGGGAGAAGCAACGCTGATTCCCGAGACCAGGGAAAGTCATAAAATTGCTGTATGATCAACACGTCTTTGATTCAGAGTAAAATAGGATATTAACCTATTACACTGATATGGTAGATGTAACTAAGCGCAGCCTTCGGAAAATGTTATTTCCAGATATGAAGCTGAACTGATTTATTTTAAAGGAGAGCAACACAGCCAGGACCCACAGCCTTCCCCTACACGCAGGCTCTGTGCCTTTCGTCTTAGACTTGCCTTCCGCTGCAGGAATGCCACAGGTCGACAGCTCGCTGTTGGTCTTCCAGCTGGCATACAGCATTAGTACCTTCTTTTAATTTTGTTTAAATGCAGGAAAATCCAAAACAGTTTCCTGGGCATCTTGACAGATGTTAGGGTTTCAAACATCCTCCCCTCTTTCAGAGGAATGCTTTGGTTTTTATGCTGGCCTCCAGCTTTGTCTTCACTGGACACTCATGGCCCAAATACTGCTGCTTTGGGTTCTTCCTCTGCAAGTTCTTTTTACTCTTCCTGTTTTAGTTTCTTGTTCCACATTTGTTTCTCTCTCCCAGTCAAATACCTGTACTATGCAACAAACCTCTGTGATGCCAAATCGAACCGCCTTACGTTCTTTGCTTCTCTATCAGTGGCCATTTTATTGGCTATCAACCAAATTTGCTACAATAGAAAGAGGACTAGGTGGTATTTGAAGAATCAGTGGGTTAGAACTTTCTGCCTTTAGGAGGACAAACTGAAGTTGAACAAGAAATATGCAGAACACGGTGTTAACGGTTACTCGGAAGCAGGTCTCTGCCAAAACATTTTTTTTGCTTTCCTTCTTTCAGTATTCCTTCTCTCTGCGTGTGCTACAACTGTAACAAAGGACACATTTTTTCCTGTTCCCAAAGTTTATATGCTCATGAGCTCCGGCAGGGAGATACCAGAGATAAGAGAAGGGCTGCGAGGAGAAGGCGACTGCTCTGGGGTAACGTCACCCTTCCCCAGTAACTCCCCATGCCTGCTCACCACGATTCACAACTGCCTTGTCAAGGGCAATTTGCAAACGCGAGCTTCTCTTACAGACATTTACAAACGCGTTGCGTTTATTTATAAGAGAAAATTTCCTAATGTAATTAACAGATTAACATATTATAAATATTATGATTGCAAATATTTAGAAGTGATCCTAAATTCACACATATGTAAAACACAAAAGGCAGGTGCCTGAAAACAACCTCCAACGCTACGTGACTCTTTAGCATGTCTCAACGCCTTCACGTACACTGGCAACAGAGAACAATTCTGGATACTACATAAAAGGATTCATATTTGAAAAGATGTTGTTTGCTCTATCTGAATTATTTCAACTCTCATCCATTAAATTTTTAATGTAATATCAATGCTCTATTTTTAAGAGCATGCCCATTCTAGAGCAACAAATAGAAAATTAACCATAGCAGGTAACAATAAGAAAATTATTAAATAAAACTGTATATACATTAACCTAAATATACATTCATCTTCAATAATAATAATAATAATGACTACATGCACTGTAAGAGTTAACAGTATTGTCACTAGAAATGTGTTTCCAAATTACTTTTTTTTTTATTTGAAGCTTGGAAATTGGGTGGGGGGAAATGAGGATTCGGGGAGAGAGACTTTTTTCACTAAATATCAGATAGGAGATTTCCAACACTGCATTATGGTGAAAAACAGTGACGGCACAGAAGTACTTCAGAGATGGAAAGGACAGAAAATGTGCAAAGATATAAAAGAACAGAAAGATATGATAGTTATCTTTACACAGTTACTCCATTTCTGGGATACTAATTAAGATCACAAGTATCTTGTTTTGGATCAGCAGCAGCAGTTTTGTGTCAAAAGCGAAGGGGGAGCAGAATCTTCTTGTTTAGAGTAAAACTGTCAGAACGGTAACATACTTGGTGGAGTTGGACAAGTTGCATTAATGGGAAACGCACAAAGTTCCATTTCTGACACAGAAACTTATGCACGCTGGTAACAGCGTTTGTCTCTTCCCACCTGTCCCGCTCACACATTTATTTCATTTTATGAGAGAGAGGGAATAGCCTACTCTGTTGAATTGGCAAATTATTTTATTAACACACAGTAACCAATACAACGTTACTTGATTCCTACTTGGAAAATATTAGAACAAGAGTATACCATCAGGTTAGGAGAACCAAGGCCATTCCAGACTAGAGTTACAAGAGTTTTCCTTAGAACATACTGTTTAGGAACCATAACCAACCTCCCAATGGAAGGGGGTTTCAGAACCTACTTCACTCTACTGAATTCTTCCACTGTGCTGAGGATGGCATCAGGAAACTGTTGTGACTCCAGTCAACCATGTGGATATGCACAGGCAACTGAAGATAAGGGGAAGTTACATACATTGATGTCACCTACCTGGACTTGTGCAAAGCATTTGACACTGTCCTGCACAACATCCTTGTCTCTAAATTGGAGAGACATGGATTTGAGGGATGGACCACTCGGTGGCTAAGGAATTGGCTAGATGGTCGCACTCAAAGAGTTGTGGTCAATGGCTCAATGTCCAAGCGCAGACCAGTGACAAGTGGCGTTCCTCAAGGGTCAGTACTGGGACCAGCACTGTTTAACATCTTTGTCAGTGACATGGACAGGGGAATTGAGTGCACCCTCAGCAAGTTTGCCAATGACACTGAGCTGTGTGGTGGGTCAACACGCTGGAGGGAAGGGATGCCGTCCAGAGGGACCTGGACAGGCTGGAGAGGTGGGACCATGTGAACCGTCTGAAGTTCAACAAGGCCAAGGGCAAAGTTCTGCACAGGGGTCAGTGCAATCCCAAGCACAACTCCAGGCTGAGCAGAAAATGGATGGAGAACAGCCCTGAGGAGGACTTGGGTGTGTTGGTTGATGAAAAGCTCAACATGAGCTGGCAACGTGCATTTGCAGCCCAGAAAGCCAACCGTGTCCCAGGCTGCATCACCAGCAGCATGACCAGCAGGTCAAGGGAGGGGAATCTGCCCCTCTACTCACTCTGGTGAGACCCCCCGGCAGTGCTGCATCCAGCTCGGGGGTCCCCAGCACAAGGAGCTGTTGGTGTGAGTCCAGAGGCGGCCAAGGAGATGACGCGAGGGCTGGAGCACCTCTGCTAGGGAGACAGGCTGAGAGAGTTAGGGATGTTCAGCCTGGAGAAGAGAAGGCTCCGCGGAGACCTCAGAGCCCCTTCCAGTCCCTGCAGGGGCTCCAGGAAAGCTGGAGAGGGGCTGGTGCCAAGGGCAGGGAGGGACAGGCCAAGGGGAATGGCCTGAAGCTGCAGGAGGGCAGATGGAGATGGGATGGGAGGCAGAAATCCTTCCCTGGGAGGGTGCTGAGGCCCTGGCACAGGGTGCCCAGAGAAGCTGTGGCTGCCCCTGGCTCCCTGGCAGTGTTCAAGGCCAGGCTGGATGGGGCTTTGGGCAACCTGGGCTAGTGGAGGGTGTCCCTGCCCATGGCAGGGGTGGCACTGGGTGGGCTGGGAGGTCCCTGCCCACCCAAATGATTCTACGGTTCTATGATATTTACTACGTATAGGCACATTTTTTCAGCTGCTACATTTAATACCTATGTGAAATGGCCGTGTCTGTGCATGCTTGCATGTCTGTTATGAATGTGTATGCATTCCTATTGCAATGGAGCAGCCATGCATGATGCATGTGATGTGCAAACTGGATTTATGCACGTTGAAATATTTCAGTATTTGATTCTTCTTCTTGACAGAGAGCAGGGCTTCCACTGAAAGCTCATTTAATAAAAATAATGCAATGCAAATGAACCTGAATCAGAAAAATTAGATTGATGGAAGTAGCTCGGTCGCTGTAATTACACAAGGTGTATTATTTCCTAAATTCTCTTTGCATTAAATATATACCATACATTTATCAAACATAATTAGCAGTTTAGGTGACAAGGATTTGATTTTTCTCCTGCAATAAAAAATCCCTCTACACTGGTAGGTACATCTAAAATGTAATATGAACATTTTCTCACTATCATTGTTTACTCCTCTAAGAAAAATTTCATAAGATCAAAGAATCAGAGGGGGAATACTGTTTGGGACTCCAAAGTAGAAGATGAGGAAGATGGCTAGGTCAGCCTTCTGTGGATTTCATGAGCATAAAATAAAATTAAATCAGTGAAAGCTTTTAAAGTTGTTAGTCAAATAAATCGTATTTGAAAGCAAAATAATTGATGATACCCCAGTACAGCTTTATTTCCCTTATAATCAGCATTTCATTTTTTCAAACATCGAAATAAATTGATGAACAAACATCAATAGAAACAGAAGTTACAAAAGAAGCTGTGACAAAGTTGAATGTGGTCAATAGGCATTCTACTAAAAGAAATGGGTTTTCAGAAAAAGACAAAGTATATTCAACAAAAATCTTATTTTTATGTAGCACTACCTATCTTTGCTTTTCTTTGCCTTTTGCTAATTTCCCTCTGTCTAAACCTGGTTTAAAGAATTATCTGGAGAACCTATTTTAAACCACAAAAAAATTAAGGCGATACTACACTGAGCTGAAGCAGAAGACTACTGTTCGTGCACTATTCTCAGATCTCTCCTGATACTCTTCAGGCTGACTTTCTGATTGACAGTCTGTCTTAAATTTGACTTTCCTGTCTTCAATTTCCATTTCAACTCAATATTATTGCAACATGTTTTCTAAGTGATCCTTGTGTTTTATAATGGAGGCTGCTCCCTTTTTCTGCCCAAGATTGTAACAGTCTGTCCTGTGGGGTACATCTTCAAAAACACTCCAAAGATGAGTTAAACATTTCAGGCTTCTTACACAAGCTGTGTTTGGTTTTAAATCTAGTGAACATTATGATCAAAGTTGAGACGACTGAAAATGTCCTGTTTATTGTACAACGTGCAAAAGCGATACCTTAGGAAAGTCATATGGAAAAGAGGCAAAATATTTGAAATGGGATGCATGTGTTGCTATAAATATTGTTTACAGTAACAGTAAATTACTGAGCAAACTACCCTTTTCAGGACTAATTCAAATACCTAATTGTAGGGTATCTCACACCTTCCGTGGAACCTCTATGGCAAGCAGCAGGCAATAAACCCCAGTTTTTGCAGTGCACGCAGTTCTTCCTGCTGTAACACTGTCCGTTCCGTCCCGCTTCCTTCCCCAGGGGCTGTTTTCAGCAGACTCGAGCTGCAAGTGCACCGCTGGAAAAACAACGGGTTTACCTGTAAATAACCACCTACCCATCTCTGCACCAGTGCTTTGATTTTGTTAATCTCTGCTGTATGCCACCAGGCACCTTCAGTGTTTCTGTTTTAAACGGTCACATCTCAAATCTTCAAACTTACTTCACTCACTGAAAATTAACTCAGCTAGGAATGTATTGGTTTGCTTGTTTTTAAAGACATTTCAAAAAGCAAAATGCGTTACAAAATATTAGTCAGATGTAAACTCTGAGCCTGTAAGAAGCTTGAAATTTTGTTAAGTTATTTGTTTCCCCCATGGTTTGCATCACATCCGGTTTGATCGAGAAGGGAAGATATATATCTCTCTCTCTAATATATATACACATATATTTATTCTATATGCCTCACCGTATCTCATTCTTACAAAAATGCAGTCTGCTTCCCACAAATGCCATCAACCAGCGGGACAAGGGCCAGTTTTGTTTATGCTGAATTTTCATCTATGTTTCATGAACATACAAGTGCTATTTTTCACAAGGCTTTAGAGCAAACTCCAAATACATGAACTACCAAAGCTGTCGGGTTCCACGGGAACGTCACTGCCCACGTCCTCTCCCTTCAGTAAGATTTCAGGATGTTTCTAGTCTCATAGCAACTAACCCCAGCTAGCCAATAGTTACAGGCTGTGATGCCATTTACTAAACACGGGGACGTTAAAAGCTCTTAGACATGTTTAAGAAATTTCATTAGCACATACGGACAATTATGAAACTGAAATTGTCACTGAAACCAAATGCAATGACATCAGCCTCCCTGACCTTCTCACAACAAAATGAGAACATTTCCGACACAACCAAGATAATGAAGTTTTTTCTTCTCTCTCTCAACAGCTGAATGTTTCTTTGGGAGTTTGGACACATGGGGGTTTTGTTTAGGTTTTGGGCAGTGTGGGGTTTTTTTAAGAGTTTCACAGAAAATAACGACATCGAAATAATGGCAGAAAGCACTTTCAGTTCCTCTCTTAAAATCCCCTAGGATCACATGGGGACCTCAAGTCAAAAACCTTCACTTTAGAACAATAAATAAATAAACCCGCTAAAGCCTTCCCAAGGCTGGCCAACTGTAGCATAAGTAATGCAAGAGGCTGAGAGATGCCAGATAAATTTGATTACTATAAAAGATGGGAATATGTTTCTTTCCTCAGAGAATTCACAAAAAGGGGTCAAAAACAAAGCAGCACTGAAAGCGAACAACTTCATTTCGCCAGCAACTCAAGGCGAAAACACAATACAATTTCACGGGAACATTTTGTCACATTGGTGCAGACACCTCTTAATCTTCTTCTGAAAAAGGAAAATAGGAAAGAGAGAGTCCAAGCAAAATGGGACTCTTCTTTCTTTTTTGGAAAAGTCACTCTGATTAGTATATCAATTCAGTAAAGAGTTCAAGAACTGTTTTCTTCTTTCACCTGCTACCAGTGTCATAGTATCTCTAACACATTTCACGAGAAAAAAGAAAAAGTAATCTTACACTTCATGTTATTCTTCCTATTTGTCAGATTACCAAATCATTTATGTCGAACACATTCAAAGAGCATCATTAGGAGAAATGACCTACCGTATTTTCCTTGTTAAAGAAAAACAAAGTCTTGACTCAATGTTAATTGTTACAGCCCTGAGTAATGATTAGGTACAGAGATCCCCTGTGCAGTATTCTCCCACTAAAAGACAGTCCTGATTTCACATCGCTGCATTTTTCTTCTGTAAATAGATGAGCTCTTGCCAGTTGCTATTACAACAGCACTAGTCTTTTGCTAACCTCTCTGGAATTACTTTTTCCTCCACCCGTCCTAGGGTTGCACTTGGCTTTTTCGCTAACGCCTCACGTTGGTGGCACAGTCATACGGTTGTCAGCTAACACACCCTCATCCCTAGCAAGTGCTGTACTTTCAGCTAACTGCAAGACCTATTCTTAACTAGAATCTATTAGATTTCACCTTATTTTCATTGCTTCTTCAAAGTCACCCAGTTCTTCCTATTTAATGTCCCAAACTTTCACTCTACTAGCAGCATCTCTCAGCATTGGGTCTCCAGCCCAATTTCAGTAATCCGTGTGTGGTTTTTATAGAAGAGTTACAAATAAGAAGTATAAATAAAGGCTGATCTCTGAGGAACAAGTAACTTCCATCCAGTCTCATAAATTCATTTTCAGCACACAAAACCTCTTTTATTTGCACTACACTTCTTACAAACAATCTTCTACTTTTGAAAAAAATATTTTCCATGGTGTCATTGTATCAGTTGCTCTACAGGACGCAAGAAAGGATAGGCTTGCAGCACTTTTTAGTATGAAAGGAAGAAACTATATGTTTCTGGAACAGTCAATCTTTGGCAAGTTCAGTTTATTCCTTTTCCCATTAAGTTTCCTGTCTTTAATTCTTTCCTTCATGTTGCTGCAGTATTCTTCTTTCTTATATTAAAGAAAATCAGTCTGTAATACGGAACATACAGATCCGTGTGGCAGTCCTTTCAACAGTTTTGGATGGACACTACCATCTACCTTAAAGCATATCAACTCTTTCAGTGCTGAAGAAGTTTTGAACAAGCCTGAGCTATCCTTAAGCCCATCCTAACACTCTGCTACTACTTCTCTTTTTAGTTATGAGACCAAGGAATCTTTGACTATTTACTTTTTTCTTTTTTTTTCTTCTTTTTTTTTTTTTGTAATGATGATTTTGTTCTATTTGATAGATGATTTTGTTTACTTTGTAGTGCTGACAAGTTTCCCATTATTGATTGGCTTCTCTTTACTCTGTCCCAGGGGAGTGGTGAGCACGCAGGGGTTTTCTGGGAGGGTTTCTTGTGCAAGTAGGTTGACGGCCCCTTCCTGCAAGTTCTTCCCTTCTGCATAGGATGCAATTTCCAGATAGCATTTCTACCTTTGACTTACAACAGACTTCCTGACTTTCCAACATTCAGTTCTTAAATTCATCAGTCCAGATGGCATCACCAATAAATTCTGTTAATTTCCAAAATTTCGCCATTTTGAAATAAAACAGAAATTAAGTAGTAGGCTACTTTATTCTTCCATTTCATTTAAAACAAGCGCAAGGATTTGGGTTTTGCCATAAGCGGCTCTGAAGCTCAGCTAAATGGCAGGAAGATGAAACAATCTATTGGCTATCACAGAGAATAAAAACTTTTTTCTTTCTAAGCAGTACTTTTTTTCATGCTAGAAATTTAAGTCACAATTCCTAGTGCTATTTCAATTAAGTTTTCAGAGACTAACACCCACACTCAAACTTGGTCAAAACCAGTTCAGGATTCAGTATTAAATGCTTTGCAAGAATCAAGTAGAACCTTTTTTGTGTCCAACAATATTAGTAAAAGAATGGTTGATTATCTGTTTTATTCATGCTATTGCTTCTTATTTCATCACAGTCTACTATATTATTGCCCCTTACTTCTTTTTTCTGCCGTATATGCATTCCAAAATCACCCATTTCCAGTAAAGCAACGTCTAATTAATATTTGTAGTAACACATACAAAATGTTATCTATACTAAATCAATATAAATGTAACACCTTCATTTTCAGCTTTCAAGGCCAAAAGACAATTATAATCTGGAATGAAGAACAGTTTCCTCATAAGATCTAAATATGTTTTAGTACACTAACAAATACTTGAAACAATAATCAATACTTTAAAAAAGAGTAATTGTCTTCTACAGATTTCAAAACATTTTAAAACAAAGAGTAAGACTAAGATACAAAGAAATTGAGTAATTTGACCCAAGATGACTCAAGGAAAAGAGAACAGGAGCAGAACAAAAGTCTTCTCCACCTTATGCTCTGCTTTTCCCTCACCGTATAAGCAGAGCCAGCTTTGCTGAGAAGCTGAAAGATGACTACAGTGGCTTTCACCGCCCATCTTGGCCATCCCGCAAGGGGCTACCTACAGGGGCTCTGCGTATGGGAACTCTTTTTCAGGTGATGACTGAAGGAGTGTGGGAAAAGCCAGGTCTGAGGAGAAGAGCGTCATGAGAATGAAAGAGTTGTAAACTACTGCAACAGAGGAAGAGGGAGAAAGAGCTGCAGAGACCGAAGGTATGAGGAACATGGAGCAGACCAGCTCTTGCTGCCCCGTCACTACGCTATGTGCAGTACCCACGTCTCTGCGACTGCTTGCTCTGAGCTAAGCAGAGTAAAGCAGAGAAGTACTGACCGCGAACCGGGTGTCAGAGCCCGATCGCTGTGCCCCAGCCAAACGGCAGGTACGTGACCACAGCCAGCGTACAGCAACTGCCACTTGCAGAAGCTGATTCCCAGTAAACCGCTACCCCGACCAGCTACAGCCGCGGTGTTCACCACCTAGCAGGGGGTCAGCAGCCAGCTCTCTGAAGAACCCGCTTCTGCTGACACAGCCACAACAGGCTGCCTACCCACAGGGGCGCGTTCCACGGTGCCTAAAACCATTTCTGAACCCGGTCCTCGGCAAAGAACCAGACCCGGACAACACAGGGAGCTGGAGAGCGAGAGCACAGGCTTGCACACGTGGGAACCGCAGCAGGGAGTTGGCCCGTGTGCGACAGAAGAGACGGAAATACCAGGAGCGCAGACGGGGATCCTGGTTTGGGAGCCTGGAGAAAGGAGGGCACAAAAAGCATTGGGAATACGAAAGTAGGATCCAACAGAAGTGAATGTAGGGTTTGTTCATCACTTCACTGAGTTTCGCACTCCTGCACAGAAGATGGGAAATGCGACCACACGGGTCAGTCAGGCAGTTCTGAAGCCCCAAGTACTGAATGAAGGAAACACCACTGAGACACTAAGAAAAGGGCAATACTGACTGTCACGACAACAAAGAAATGAGATGCTGGCTTTAAAAGCCATCTATATGCTGTCTCCTTCTTACAATCTTCTTTCTTTCTAACCACTTACAAGGTTGCTTGCATAAGCATAGCAGAACAGCAAAGCTGTTGGGAAGTATGTGGTTTTAGAGAACAGAAACAACATGAAAATACTAAAAAGTATTTAAGATAAAAAATGAAGCAAGATTTATGAAAGTGTTTTCAATTTCTTCATAGGCTATTTTCTCCTAAGCAACTGATAGCACAATATAAAAATTATTTTCCTTCCAGTATTAATTGTTTTTAAATTAATGTGAAAAATCCTGACCACTGGCAATTTAAAAACACAACAAAATTACATGAGAAGAGGTTTGGAGACAGACATATGCACAGACTCTCTGCAGAAAGGGTACTGTAATTTGCTTCCTGCGCCTGGGAGATCGCTTTTGGTAGGTCTATAAAGCTAAGATGCAAAAATCTTCTAGAGTTAATAATCTTTGTACTTCAGTGACAAAATTAGTTGATTTTTTTACACCAAGGAGTTATTGAAAAAAAAACAGTTGAAACCTGCAGAAGGATGCTCCTGCATAGAACAGTGACTGATGGGCAGCTCTCGGACTGACTAAATGAACAAAGGGCTCCTGTGGATTTTAATAACCCTAATCCACTTATGAATCATAAATGATACAGAAACCCTTTTGCACCTTTGAGATTTTCAAGATTTGGGGGTGTGTGTGTGGGGGGGAGGGGGGGTGAGTGTTTTCATCCAACAAAATGTTATTAATCACATTTTTTTTCCCTTTAACAAAACAACTGCATTTGATACATGTGGACACAGGTGTCCTATCAGAGACAATTTTTTAGATTTTCTGCCATAGGTAAGCTTTCTGAAAAAGAGAAGTATAGCAGGTTTTTCACAGCCTTTCAGAATTAACTGAAATATTACATAGGAAAAATGGGAACAGACTTAGCATCAGGGCAGTGAGGCGACTGGGGAAAAGACCCTCAAAAACTGACATCACTAGATTATAATTTCTCATGGTTTTAAAGAATTTTACTGGATTTTTTTAAATTGAGATCAACAATAATTGATTAATATATAGTTTCTACTGTAACCATAAGTCTCTAACAAAGTGTAAATAGAGGTAGCTGGGAGGTAAGATAAACATATATTTAAAAAAGCAGCAGCTAATGTTTTCGGAATAAAAAGCCTAGGCAGCATTTGCTTTTCTGACTCTAGGAAGTCATGAGGAAACATTTCTTCAAGCTAAACAATTCCAAGCTTTCTCTTTCTGAATGTACAAATACTCTTATAAGCCACAATGCCCTCTTATCTAGACACATTTCTTACACTACATACACATAATTCTGTATATTTTACAGCTATGTAGTTACTTATGCACACATTCCTTAAATAAACTTTCAAAACTACATTTTCAGAACGACACCGACGTATCAAACTCAAATGCCAGGAAATGTTTAACTAAGCAGGACAATGTTACCCTGGATCCTTGTATATATGCTCTAATTGAAATAATCTCAGTTTTCCCCACCGAGGCTGTATGTCATTAAGTGCAGGAAAAAAGTCCGGGTGACTAAGAAAACTGGAAAAGAAGGTCCTGTCTCTATCACTGCCCAAGAGTTCCTACTCTGTATCCACCGTGCACACGTGTGACACATCCCACAAAACCTGAATTCCCCGTTGCGTATCACTCTTACCTCCACTCTAGTTCCTAAACCCGCTGCACCTCTCAAACAAACTGCTTCACTGGACTCCTGATCTTGAATCCTGTCATTCAGCTTTTAAAATTCTCACTTTAGGAAAGTTCAAAGCAGTCTCACCACCATCATCATACCTGCCTGTCATACTGTGAAGCAATGCTGCTTAGGCTCAAACAAAACCATACAAAAACCTACAAAACTTCCTTAGGATATTTATTGATGCAACATCTTAAAAGATTTTTCTAACAAATTTTTGTTTCCGTGAAAGACTTATGTCTTTCACACAAAAGCATTAAGAGGGGTTTTTTAAAAATTAAAAGTTGGTATGTCTGAAATAGTATTAGAACAAATAGCCTCTCGCAGCAGCAATTTCACAGACAGCAATGGCTGTATTCACTCTGTGCATCAGACAGGAATTTTTCATTTCATACATCATTTAAAACTTGCTGCAGTGATTCCACAAACCTGTCTATACTATTAGCATAAAGTGAAGAGCAGCCGCCTTTCCCCCACCCTCCAATTCAAGTTGTTTTGGCCAAAATTCAACCGTACAAGTAGACCACCATAGCACTGATGACAGAAAAGCAAAGCATTCTTAGTACTAGATAACGAAGACAAAAAAATCTTCCATTCCTATAAATATTATTGCATATTGTATTTGAATACATCAAAATAAAATTACACTGTCTACATCATCAGCAAACTTACTGCAGAAAGAATATACCATAGCAAGCAACCAGCTAATGCACACAGTTGTTTCAATATTTTTAAACACAGATTTGCATTTATATCATATTTTCAGAAATTACTCTCCCAGGACAGTGTAAGAGACTGGAACAAAGCTTCTTCTTGCAAAAGTGCACATTCAGACAGAGATCACCTACATATTCTGTGGCCATTAACACAGGCAGATCACTTACTGCTGCAACCGGCCCGGAAAAATTATGAAGATTATCATTATTGCTGAAGTTGTTATTGTTGGTATGGTCTTCAAATGCTCAAATATAGAGCTATGTTCTGAAAATACATAATTCACTAACCTATGCACTAAAGCCTTAAACTCACACTGTGGCCACAATTCACACTGAATTAGACAGAAAGCTGAAAAATGGACAGCTTTTACATAAAACTCATTTAAATAATACTAAATACTTGCACTTGGAACTCAGCTCGGAAATACAAAGGAAGAGGTTTTCTCACCACCTATGAGGGGCTTCTGGACAGTGTAGTATGTAACACAGGATACTCACTTCCTCGGCATTAATTCAGTAATTCCACTTCTCCTTCAGGATAAATCCAGAAAGTAGCTAGCACAAATAAATGAAAAACACAAATTTAGCAGGGGTTGGATGTGAACAAATAGAATTTTTTTGTGTCCATTTGACTGACAGAAGAATCTCCTACAGTCTTCCTTTCTAAAAGTAAAGATATGTTACGAGAGAGGCTGCAACAGTACCAGTTTGGTTCCACACCAGTACGTAGTGACACCATGCTAACACTGGCATCTCAGGGGCACGTGATATCAGAGTATCAGCCTTGCAGACTCAAGTTTCCCCTCCTTTCGTACGGCCAAAGCCAAACTCAACTCAAGATTAGCCCATGAACACAAGGCAGGTTTGCGCTCGCCATAGTTTTGAGTTTGCGCTCAAAAGACACTGGCCATGGCCACAGGAGTGCAGGTCTCCAAACGCCTTCTGTTCCTGCCCTCCTGTGAACGCCAAATCGGCCCGAGTTCCTTCTGTAATCTGTATTTCTGCATGGAAAAAAACAATGGAAAGCTACCAAACCAGCAGACCCCTTCTTTCTACGCCTTAATACATTGATACAGAGATGAAAAACATGAACCAAATCGTAAGAAAAGCTGCAGGTGGAAGAATGCGTTTGAAGAAAGCACCAGTTAATATTTTCAGAAAGATAATGCCCAAGAGTCAATCATTATAAACCATATGAAAGAGGCACTGGATATAGATTATATGACTCTCCTCCTTTTGTGTGTCAAAACAATATTTTATTATTTTTTATCTGCCAATCAGGGCAAAACTAATCACCAAAAAAAGGTGTTTTACCTTTTCAAACATCTGTCATATATGAAAATTGCCTATGTCAAATAGACAGAATAGGGGTACATGGACAGTTTTCACAGATTCCTCAGATTTCTGGGCTCGAAAACTAAAATACACAGATATTAATAAGAATTGAAACATCCAGTCAGTAAATTTCTTCTCTCTGGAAAAGACTTTGCAGAGGAAAAGAAGCTTCAAGCAGCAAGCAGATACATTATATTCCCTTTTTAAAAAGTTGAGCACAGATTGCAGGGTTTGCAAGATAAGATGGTCTAAAACAGTTACTGCCATTTTAAACAGTCCAAACATATCTTGTCATCTCCAAATACTGAAGTATATTAGATTACAATCTCAATTAATATCTGACATTATTTCTAACGGTGACAAGTGACATCATTTGCAGCTGACACAATAGCACGCTGCTCCAGAGTGAGGAGCTCTCCGCGCCGGGCTAGATGCCTAGAATTTCCCTGCTCCTCTGACCTTACCCGTAAAACACATGGTGACGGTTCCTGAACTGAAGGAGAGAAAAATATAGCAGGAGGAGGAGGTCACTTAGAGCGAGAGGCGTTTACACCGGGCAGATACCAACACAAAAACGGAGCAGGGAGCTGCACACAACAGAAAATGAGTCTTAAAATAGAAACAAACCAAAACCCAACAGGATAAAGGATCAGAGAAGTTGAAATAGATTCGGCACCCACAGCATAAGTGAAAATCTAATCCCCCAAAGTGGTAGAGGGAAAAGGAGACAGGAAAAAACTTAACCAGGGAAGGCAGGAGTGGGCAGTCAAGGGGCAGTCTCTCTGGAGCCAGAGACGGGATCCGGGAAGCAGAGGGAAATGAATCAAGAGAACAGCAGAACCTCTGGGAGAGGGGTGTTGAATAGGACACATCTGGATTAGAAAAACAAGTGATTGTGATGGAGATAAGCATGCTACAGTTCCACTTAGCGGGAACAGCCGGCTCAGCACGGCTTATCCCCACGCACAACCCTACCCGGTGCAACCCAGAGTGCCCCACGCAACGTCCCCCTCCAGCGTGTCCCTGAGGAGAAGGCCACCTCCCCGGGGCAAGCCACTGCTCAGTTTCCACTCATTAATGTGTATGAAAATTAATATTGATCCAGAGCGTTTCTCCACATCGACAGCTGTATGACTGTAATGATGTGGAAAATACCTTCAAAAATAATTTCTTTGATACAGTGAGAAAAACTACTAGATAATGCTCCACACTATTAACACTCGTAGTTAAATACAAAGATACATAACACTGCCCCAAGTTCATTATCTATTTGCTGGCTCTGCAGCAAAAAAAAAGTCTTATTGCTACTGAGTTATTCTTTCAAAAATTTTCAGCAGCTGCCAAGATTATATGCTGATACACCCTTCTTGTCAGTCAACACCAAAATACTTCCTTAAGTGTTGTGACCCTGAAAAACTTTGATTTTAAGTAAATTAAAGGACAAGCTCCAATGATAGCTTGAATATTCCTATTATTTTTAACATGCTGGAACACATGTAAGTTATCAAAATGTGGTAAGTCATATGAATCAAACGTTTTCGAGTTACGAGAAATTTTTGTGAGTAGCATAGTACAGGAACACAAGACAGGTTATAAACCTAAGA
Source organism: Balearica regulorum gibbericeps (assembly GCF_011004875.1). Lineage (NCBI taxonomy): Eukaryota > Metazoa > Chordata > Aves > Gruiformes > Gruidae > Balearica > Balearica regulorum. Next base: position 939,124 of record NC_046196.1, read on the forward strand.
CCATTCGATGACAGCTTGTGGAAAGCTCCCCAAATTACTTATCCATGTGCAATGAAACAACCAGCCAGATGATGAAAGATTTTACTAAAGATGAAATAAATACAAATGGTTATCTAGTTACATTTATGCAGCAAGTATGTAAATCTGCTTGTCTACATTCACAGCACAGTTTCTTGTAAATACCAGTCTCAGATACAAACTACTGACATTACCGTATCATTAGCTGAAAACTTAAAGGGAGCTTACATGTACTGACTAATACTGCGTAATTAAAAAAGAGTCAGAAAAAAGGAGACAACCATTTCTATAGACTCCTCTGCTAGAGGCTTCACAGGTTCTCCTACATCAAAGTGGCAAAGGCTCTGCTACCGATACCATTATGCTGCACAAAATAAGCACACCCAGAGAACACCACAGCGTCAACAATTCACCCAGAAGTCTGCGACCCCGAAGTTCTGCCTCCAACACTGCCTCACTCCAGGTATCAGCATATGGACAGAGGCGAACAAGATGTGGCGTTAACAAATAAGCACTAATAAACCAGCAGACATCCGATACAACGGTGCCTCTACGACAAGAACTCTGCAGCTACCTGTATTATTTCTGCCAGAGTATTGTCTGCGTAACCTTGAATTGCGAATGCTTACCTGAATGTAGCAAGCAAGCATGTCAATGCAGACCATGCAGCAAAGATCTATAGCTCTAAACTGTTCCACCTTCACTGTGAACTTCTCAACTCACAAATCAATAAAATATTGAGTAATAAACAATGAGCCAGAAATATTCTTGAAAAAAGCCCCACCTTAGTCAGAATTGTGACTCACAGAGCCTACACATTTTCCAACATAAGTTCAGGAAATAAAAATCTCATTAAAGCTTTAGCCAAAATTTCTAATTCATCAAAGGACCCTGTTCTGAATACCAATGAATTTCATGAAAAAGAAGCGGTTTTTTTCCTTGTCTGCATGTCTGTAAAATATCTCTTAGGTTACAAAACCAAATCTGATGACACTGAAAAGTCTTTCAGGAACAAAGACAGACGAGTAAAACAACCACCAGATCTCTTTAATTCCATGCAAAAGTGTCAACAGCAAAATCACTGCATCTCTTCCATAGCAGAATATTAAACAGTTCATTAATATCCATTTTCCCTTCTTCTCTTTTCAGAGGCTACTAAAACTGTTTCTGTTTGATTTTACATGAGTGAAACTCCTCCCAAATGAAACAGGTACAAGTATCTTGAAAGAACATTCAAGTGCACATCATTCAAGACCTTGGCAGTCCCTATCTCTGTGAAACAACAATAGCATCCCACTAATAACAATGACTTGCTTAACTATTCATTTTTGTAAATAATGGAACTGAAAATTATCTAGTGATGGATTTACACTTTTACAATGCATCTCAGGGATGAAAATGAATAGGGATGAAGAAATTATGTATATTACAATGGGTGACACACAGAACTTAAGACTCTAGCTAGCTCCACAGAAGAACGCAAGCTGGAAAACGTGGCGCTACAATTTTTAGCATTTTACCTTTGTCTAATACTACTGTGAGACATCCTATATGTATTATTTGTATTATGCTAGCACTTAAAGACTCCAATTAAGATCCAAACACCATTATATTAGGCAGAAATAGTATGAAAATTACAATAGGTGTCATAGCCATTTTAATTCCAAACAACCACAATAAATTACCTATTTCTCAGAAATGCCTTCCCTTATATTGTAGTTACCCACAGAATTTAACATATTAGTTCTTATATTCAGGGGGAGCATTAAAAGGATTGCCTAGGCAGTCTTTTCAGCCTTTTTTTATTTGTAAACCACATTAATATTTCCAGTGGAGCCACGCAGCCTGGAGAGCGAAAGCCTGCTGCCAGGAGCCTTGCTTTCCTTAATCACCCTTCCCGAGGAGCAGCCCATGGAACCACAAGAGCTGAAAAGCCCGCTCCCTCAGGCACAAGACTGCAATTCCACAGAAAATCTATGTGTTTAGATTTTCTTCTCATTGCGCCGCCTTTCTAGTGAATTCCTGCTTTTATTTTAGCTTAAGCACTGACGTACCAAACATACCAATTTACTCTAGCCTAGGCTATCATTTTGCTATTAATTTATTTGCACACTTAACAACTTAAGCCTGAGGACTACGTATGATCCATTAGAAATTTATTTGGAGACAGAGATGCATCTTGCACACGTGTCTGGCCAGCCAGAGAACTCAGTATCAGTTTGTTCTGACTTAAAGAAGAGGATGCCGCAAATTAGTGAAGACAGTGAAAAATAAGATTATTTGGAGGCAGGAAACTGAGGAAGGTGACAACTCGTCTGGTAACAATGGAAAACACTAAGTTTCTATACAAAAAGTGTTCATAAAGATTACTTTGTGTTTAAGTAACAAATGGGAAGTGTTTACACTGTCACTATTAGCTCTCTAGTAGGGAGTTTATTATAAACAGTATTTCAAACACAGGACTTGAAGAGACAATGTATAAATATTTCAAATGGTAAAATATAGGTGTTGGCTTTTTTTGTACTGTGTCCAGAAAATCTGCACAAACACATCAAATTCTCCACCTAGGGAATTTACTTTATTGTTAAGTTTGCATTTAAAACAAATGTACGTGACCTATTTTGGGGCTAATATAACTAAAAGGAACCTATTTGTTGTTTATTATTTATAGAAGATTCACTTCAGATTAGGCCTTTTGCAGACGTGTGTATCTGTGTGGCACCATAAAGCATCTCCAGCTATCCCCCAGCACTAAAACAGACGAGAAAATGACAAGTTAGGATGTATCCCAGTACACACAGTATTTTATAAACGCTAAGATTAAAAGCTGTTTTTTTCCTCTTCAGAAAGGCCACATGAAAGAGCTACTACCATGGCTAATGCATTGACCTTCTGTGTCTGATAATGACAAGTTCAAGTTCCTAGAGTTGGGTAAGATGTGGAACTAAAGTAAGTGCACTCAAGCAACGAGTTCTCCTGCTCTGTTAGAATCCCACTCGCAAAACTAGCCCTATAGAAAGAAAGAAGAAAACAGTTTAATTATATATATATATATATAAACCAAGGAGGTTTTCTATACCAGCAGCATGTCTCATAACTACTTTCTTCAGCATCTTCAATCTAAGGCACTGGTGGTTTCTTTCACTTTTTAATAGAAAACTTGAAATTATTTCATATAAAGGATGTCAAATTTATGAAAACAGAGATGTAAAGTCGCTGCTTGTGTCTAAAATTTCACATTTTCAGCTTTTGCCTTGTAAACAGAGAAAGAATAAAACATAGTAAAATCATATATATCATGTAAAAGATACAACGCCTCTTTACAAACCTTGCCTTCCAAACTTCCAGGAAATCAGAAATGCATTTTTATACAACAAGCGGACTTCGTAAAGTTGAGTCCTCTGGAAATTGAGCCTCTGCCTTTTGTTTTCAAAGGAGGACAGCAAAAGCACTTCAAGCAGTTCTTCCTATCATCAACTAAGACAAACCAGCGTTGACCCAAAGCCTTTATTCCCGTCGGTTGCTGGTTGCATACAGTTCTGCCAGCTGCAGCATCTGGAGCTCCTGGGCAGAGCGAAGCTCCTTCCCGCGGCCGCCGGCACCGCTGTGGTCCCGAGAGAAAGCTGCAGGCACCCGCAGCAACACCCTCGGCAGATAAGGCAAACAGCGTTTCACTAAGGAGAGTAACTAACAAAGCTGCCTTTCTGCTCCGTTACTAGCACTACTAACAATACGTATCAGGATGCACTCCTAATACGTACGTATGACTGTGGTGTAGCACGTTTTATATTTTCAAATGTTTGTATTTCAGATTACACAGAGACATCCCAACCTCTACATCTTTAAGTTATGTAAGACAAATAATAAAGGTTAAAAACCCGCTAGGACTCAAGTTGGTGTAACTCAACACGAGCATCATCAGTTTTTAATCATCAGGTCATACCCAATGTTTTACACAAAGATTCCTGACAGGATGGACTGCGATCACAAAGGGAACAATACCATTCCGGAAAAGATTCCTTTTTAAATTTGGCTCTTGAAGCAGTAATTTCTAATTTCCTCCTTCTCACCCCCAATTCAAGTGATAGTAAATACAAAAAAATGCACATTAAAAGAACACTAACATTTCTAAAACAAGAGCTTGAGCTGAAGAAATTGCCATAATTAAACTTGTCCAGGAAGACAGATTAAGGTCAAATTAATTTTGGGTATTCACTCTAAGCCACCTTAGACTTGATTTTTTAATTTTTTTATTTTTTTTTTTTTTAAACACAGCATTTCATAGTATTTAACATGTTCCTAGAATGGTTTTTACTCATTCCCATTGCAGCAGTGATTTTTCTGCAAACTGACCACTACACACCACGGCCAAGCTCCCAGGCTGCGGAGTGCGCACAGCGAGCAGGGTCCACGCGAGGACGGGGTGACTTGACCAGCGCCACGTCAGCAGTCGCTTGCAGAGGCAGAAAACCATCCTGTTTTTTAAAGAGGCATTTTTCTGCTTTACTCATGGACTCCACGCTCCTTTTCCTGTGTGCTCATTTCAGCTCCTTGCCTCTTCACAGCACTAAACTCCTGCCGTACAAAACCGAACGGCCCCCCAGGACTTTCTCTGTGACCACATCGGTGCAGATGCTTTTGACTCAGACATTAACCAAGTTCTCCATGGGGTTTGCAGGGCCAGGCTGGGGTCGGGCCCCGCAGCAGCCCCCCCGGCAGTCCCACAGCTCCCAGCCGCCCCCAGCACCCCAGGGAGCCATTTGCCCCCCAGAACTGCTCCTCTGCAGCCCGTTGTCCCCTGAGCCCAGCGAATCTTCCTCCCGGGGGCTCCGAGCGAGGCAGACCGGGCACCGCGCACCCCACCACTGCAGCGCAGAGACTCACCGCGAGCAAAGCGCCGCACATGCCGGTGCCTTTAGCTAACGTCATGGCTGGGCCTGGGAAAACAGCCGGAGTAAAACCGGCACCAAAAGGGCCTCATTTGGTGTTGAGGGAGCCAAAATTTAAATGAATGACATCAGTCTCTGGCTGAGGTGCCCAGAGCAAGGCACCGTGATAGCCCACGGCCTGCCACGGGGGCCACAACCTGCCACAGGGGCCACAACCTGCCTCAGGGACAACAGCCTGCCACGGGGGGCACAACCTGCCACGGGGGCCACAACCTGCCTCGGGGACAACAGCCTGCCATGGCCCACAACTTGCCCCGGGGGCCACAACCTGCCCCGGGGGCAATGGCCGCTGCACCACGCACTCAGTGAGGGGAGACGGGGCAAAGCTCGTTGGGCCGCCTGTCACAGCCTCGCCTGGGGATCTCGCCACATAGGAAATGGCACTCTGCTGAAATAAAAGATGCATTCACACTTTGAAACACATTTTCCTGGGGTTTTGTTACATCCCTCGCTACTTCTAATTATCAAAGGGACTTTCTTTCTAAACAAAGGCGGCTGCTTCTTCATCCAAGAGCGACGTTACGATGCTAAATGAGGAATACGATCACAGCGCCTTGCCAAACAAAAGGATAAGTCAAACGCAGGCACTTGTGATTTCTCCGCTGGATCAAGGAGAGGGAAAGGAGTCACAGAGAAGAAAGCCTAGATTTCAAACAAATGTTTCCATAGTCAACAGTTACTGCAAGCAAGGCTCAGAAAATTACTGGAAAAAAAGTATTTTTCTGTAAATATCTCTTGTTTTCTGCTTTAAGGTGAAATATCTCTTTTTTTCCAATCAGTCTTAACCTTTTCTTTTTCAGGCTAGCTTGGGCAAAAAAGAAAAAGAAAAAGCTAACCTGTTGTTTGTTTTCTTTTTTCAATTTGACACAATAAACTACAAATAGTTCCTCTGAAAATGCTAAAGCCTGTGACGTAACTTCTTTATTTAGATAAATTCTAAAGTATCTGTTATTTACACAGAAGCCAGAGAATAATTTGTGCTATTAAGAAAAGATTTGTTTTTCCAAGACATACATTATTTGTTAACATTCTGAAATACTCATTAAGTGAAAGCACAGTCTTTAAAAAACTTACTCTTTTCTCATTAAATTTGGATATTTTGGGAAGAATCTGTGCACTATGATAAATAAATAGCTATTTGGATAATTTTCCAGTTAGTGTTTAAAATCCAAAGAGTATCAATCTTTTGAAAAGTAGCAACTTCCCATCTCCAGCCCTGCTTTCCATTTGATTGCCTCAGTTTTGCTGTTTCCACCCAACTAATACACCGTTTCCATCGCGTGGCCCGTTCGGATGCGTGTAGTGAGTTTGTGAATCCTCAGCAACGCTGTTAGAGGCAAGAGGAGAGAATTTTGCTACTTTGGTATCTTTCTGTTCTTCCCCTCTAATTTCCGAGGCAATGTTTGCCACACATCAAAATATTTTTCTTTCTTTCCTCCTCTCTTCACGTGCCCTGCTCTTTGTGATGTAACACTTCTTTGGAAGCTTTTTGAGGACAAAACACCTCTGATATTTAAAGATTATAACTTCAGTTTACAAATTAGCGTCTGCAGTACACAAAGCTTAAGCTGTGCTAGCTGAACACAGTTAAAGTTGAATGATTTCAGCTACATAACACGGAAGAGATGCAAATACATTATTTGTCCTTTTTATTTATCAAAGGTTATTTTCCCTTCCAATGGAGGAAGGTTACCTTTATTAATTCCTCTTACCCTTTTCTTATATGGTGAAGTCGGACAAAGTCACCATGTATTTTTTAGTTCCATAAAATATATTTTTAAGTTGCATACTCCTTCCCATCTTTCTGTGATATGGAAAATGTCACATTTTTGTTTAGACACAATTTCAATAGTTCCATTTGTTTCAGAGAGTGCTTAAGTACATTTATTTTAATCAGATTCTTATTTGCATTCAAAGTTACTACAAAAAATTTAAGTACCAGAAGGCTTGATACAGTGCCTTAATCTGAGTGTAGTAAAACCCAGGAGGCGCTCTTCAAACCCGCCCACAAAGCTTGCATATTGACTTTCTATGACTGTATACAAAATTCAAGTAATTGCAGAAAAAAAACCCCAACATTTTTATAACTTGGGCCAGCGATTAAGCAATTTGTAGGCACAGCTGCTGAATTGGCACAAGCAAATCATGTTTAAAAGGCAACGTTTGAACCTACATCCGTTTCTTAAAGTCATTTTTTATTAAAATTAGTTCTTCCTCACCTGAAACGTGGCTTTCAACCACCCACGAGCTGTTAGCTGTCTGTATAAACTAGCTCAGCGGAGTTTTACTGCCAGAGGAGACCAGGTCAGAGCTGGCTTCTGTTGTCAGATCCGTCGCTGACTACCTCGGTTGCCTGTGGCAAATCATTTAACCTTTCTGTATGAATGTTTTCCTGCCAGTAGAATAGTTCTTCATCACGGTAGGGAGGAGTTTATCCCACTAATTAATAAAAATAACTATAAAAATGCTCCTTCTTGAATTCCAATGTCTGTCTGCTCTACAGAATACTACTACGAACCTCAAAACCACTCTGCCCATTAGATAGAAATCCACTGTTTCTATAGGAGCGGGTGCTATTTCAGAGCAGGTTTCTACCGTACATACTTTAACGACTTCACAAATTACAAAGAAGAACAAGGCTTACAGTTTTCTTGCAACTCGTGAATAACAACCACAAAGAGAGAAGCAGCGGTCTTTGTCTTGAACTGATAACTTGTATGTTGTAGAATACTTCCATAAGTTTTAATGAGCTAAATCATTTAAATATATATATATATTGCAAAAATTCTCTTGATCTGAAACCTTATACGCCATGTTTCAGCCTAAAACAAAATTTTACTGCCTAGATATAAAACCCTGGAAAACGGAGTTTATAAGGGAAATACTGACAGAACATTAGCTACACCGTAGCGTGCTAACGGGTACCACTATAATACAGTCTATTCCAGAATAATTTTTCTTTTTATTATTTCATTAAGTTGTATCTCACTAAAGTTCCTCCTAGGATCTCTATACAGCACCAAATTTTTCATTGAGAAAACTATAAATCATAGGCCTAAATTACAATTTAATTATAAACGCCTTCCCTTCTAATGCTGCCTGGGACCTTTTACCCTCCTACATAATTCTAAAAAATGACCCCTGTCATAATTTCCTTCACTAGAATAATATGCAGAGATCTAATCCTGAATCCTGCTGTCTTATAATTTAATATAAGAGGTAATTATTATTCAAAAGATAATGTTGCAGATACTGAAAATATTCTGAAGTTTAAGTCTAAAAAAACCCTTGACTTGGTATGTAAAAGCCTCTTATTTGACTCTTGCAGAAAAGGAAATAAATAAAAAGGTTTTAAGACTTTATGCAAAATGCTAGAAGTATTATTTGTCGCTGGGATTTGTCTACCGTAATTTCTATAACCTTTGAACTACAGAGAAAACACACTCACGCATACAGCAAAACCAGGAAGACACCAGATCATTTATTATTGATTTCTGCTTTTTGCCATAGGTTACACAGAAACTTTTAGATTGCTACTATCCAGCTGAAAAATACATTTTAGGTGGCTCCACATTTCTGAATGCAAGGAAGTATATGTAAGCCAGAGTCAAAAGAAAAAAAAAAACAACCCACAACAAAAACCCCACCTTCACAAAACCTTCTTCTTACCCCTCAAATTTTATTTTAAATTTATCACATCAAAGGCATTGTTATGTTTATCCAACACTTTCCTGTAAAGGAGAAGTTAAATAATATTAAAACTTTAAGGAATTAGTACATTTTTTCCTAAGTCAGAAAAGCAAGGAATAACACCATTATGTCAATTCATCTTGCACAAGAGACAGTGAATTTAATCTCGTCCCAAGAACACAGCTATGATTGCCTGTCTCTATTCACTTTACAAAGAAAGACTTTGACCTCAAAGCCCTTTTTTCTAAAACTGGGATTTCATCAATTAAAACCTGTTTTCTTTTTAGTTAACTCTTAGGGTACGCAAGAATATCTGCCAAAGAAGTGAACTGATAGTGCGATGGAGCAAAGGAGGTTAGGATGAACAGGAGGAGAGAGACTTAACAGAAAGAATTCCCGAACTACAGTAGAATAAAATTCACAGAACTGGAATGTTTTTGCAGTTTCAAATTCAGGGAGCATGCCCCATTTTTTTTTTTTTTTTTTTTTTTCAAGTAAATGAGATATCAAATGAGCTTCGTTGCTTCTAACCACATACAACCCCATCGGTAAGAGCAAATAAAATACCATAACTGACAGATTCAACATCCTGAAGAGGTAGAGGCCAGCAAGGTTATCAGAAAATGGGGTTCACAAGAGGTAATTATAGCCCGTGCTCGCCCTTCTTAGGTGAGGCAGAACATTACTATACAGCTCAATAAAAATCAAACTATATAGTGCAGAGGCACCAGTTTACTACCCTCTTTGTTTTTGCTTTGGGAGCAGTTCATTTAAGAAGTAATAAATTGAAGTTTTTTTTCCTGTCCTTCCATAAATCTAGGGACAGTGCAAATGAGGTGTTCCTCATTAGGAGCAGAAGAAAAGGGGCTCCCTAGATAGTGACATGAACTGGTAGCATTAAAACACTCATTAAAGGGAGCCCTGTTCTTTTTTGTAATAAGGAATATTACTTAATAACACTCGAAGCATGGTTCACTTCATATTGCTGAAGTGAGCTTTTGGGGAGCAGTGAAGAGGAAAAAAGGGAAAGTCTATAGTACCACAAACATAATAAAATCGAGAGATGGAATTTTGCCTGTAACAAATTAATAATAAGTAAGAAAGTGTCATTGACTGCCTCTGACTAACTGAATTGCTTCATGCAACAGAAAGATTTAAGGATCTCAGGGGATTCATGGAAGATGTTGGACTACACGTTTAAATGAACAAGCAGAACCAGACAAGATGGGCACAGGTAGACTGAAAAAGATTGTCAGTAGATGATTTCCTAATTGGAGGATCCAATAAAACACAAAGCTTACGCAATTTTGAAGGAATTCTATTATTAGCAAATCAGAATGTGTTGTTGCGATGGGGAACGTGTAGCACCGAAAAGGACAGAGCGGAGCAATAATTTTACATTTCCATTTCCAACAAAAATCTCTCCACCACAGCAGTGGTAAGGTTTGGATGTTTAGACAATCTGAGTTTTGTCTCTTTGGGGATTAGTCAGAAGGGAGAATGCAGTTAGAGAATAGTCTGAGTCCATCTGTTATTTTCCATGCGTGATGAAAAATTCTGCACGCCAAAAAAATTTGGTAGAAGTACTACACGTAAGATATGAAGCACACCAAGAAAGAACAACGGCTCCACCCTGCTGGCATCCTCTCTCACATGGGCTGTCCCAGACACTTTAGAAGATGACAAGAAATATTTTGGTGGTTATCTGTGTTTTCATTCTACTCTCTGTCATCAAACACCCTTCCGCTTCAGGACCTACGCAAAGACAACGCCTGAAAGTTAAACACGTTGAGGATTCTTGTTGGAGCCAGAGTTCTGCGGGAAGATTCTGCAGGGCTTTGTGGTTCGAACCGCATCAGATCCCCCTAACGACCTCAGAATTCAACAGGGAAAAAACCTCTGAAGAAGAGATAAAGGTCAGAAAATAATGTGCATATGCAGAAGCAACAACTGGACATCTCTAACAAACAAGCTCTTCTACATCCTCCTGCAGTGGAGTGAAAGCACGTGCTCATGCGCCTGTTCAGAAAGGAGAACAAGGAGGATTAACTGAGCAGGTATTAAAGGCGCTGAGAGTGCTTTTGTCACCCATCGCATAGTCAAACCTTCATTAACCTGAATGCTTTGCCTGAGTTAGGAGTGAGAACCAGAGTTTACATGAGTATTACATTTACCTTACATGTGCATTCTGTTTGCTTTAGAAATTATATGTTCGAAAAGCTGTTGAAATAAGTAAGAAAACACAGATTGTGTTTCTGACAAAACAACTCTCTCTGCTGTCCCTGACGGCGCGGAACGTCCGGGCTGGGTACCACAACGCCCTTACTTTTCTCAACGGCTTCCGAAACTCTGTTTCGCTTTGGGTTTGTTGCTAGCATGCCTGCACAACGTTAGTAAAACACTGCAAAGTATCTAGACATGAGTTCTTTACAAGGTAAACTTATTTCATGCAAATAAATTTTCTTACTTATGCTTTTGGCAATTTTTCTTTTCTTCTGTTTCACCAAAGCCACTTTATTATTCGTTTGTAGTTTTAGACACTTTAAAATCATTTCAGTTCTCAAAGCAGGAGGATGACAGAAGGTTTGAAGTCATCACCAGGGCAGCTGGCCAAGAAACTACTACCAGTGACCACATTACACCTTTCGTGCACATCACAAACTTCCCATAAGAAGATCCTGCAGTTACCCCTACAGAATTTCATTTGGTTTTTGCCAAGCCATCCCCCCCACTTGTCAGATTATTTTGAATTCTACCCCTACCACTCCATGTACTCAATAGCTCACTTTTCTGCTGTCTGAAAGTTCGGGAAATGTATTTCCTACTTTGTGATTCAGCTCATTAAAGCAAACACTGCAATGACCTGGGGTCAGGGCAGACCCCTGCCAAACATCATTTTATACCTCCTTCCATTCTGACATTGATAAGTATGTCTTAAATATGATTCTTCAGCCTGTCGTGCACCTACACTCATCTAAACCACATTTCCTTAGCTTGCTTATAAATAAAGTCACACGGGGCAGTGTCAAAAACCTCCCTAAATTCAAGATACATGACATCTATCGCTTCTCCCTGTCCGCAACTGTTACTCTGTCGTAAACGTTGTTGTGTTGGTTAGACAGTATTTTTCTGGCAAATCTGTGTTTGTTACTCATTTCCTTGTCATCTTTGAAATGCTTGCAAATAGTTTTGATTATTTTTTCCTGAATTTTTGCCGAAACTGGAGGTTAGCTGACTGGTCTGTAACTCCTGTCTAAACTAAGGACAATATGCTGCCTTCCAATATTTCACCTGCCCTGCACAAGTTTGCAAAACCAGCACTGCTAGTTCTGAGTTTATTTTGGCTGTACGTGTTCTTTTAATGAGTTGTGAAAACCACGGTTCTGACAGCAGCTATCTTGTACACTTTAACCTGTTTCTTCTCTATCCAGGACTAAGATCTTATCCATTTGGCAACAGCATCAATTATGATAGCTGCTGTCCTATAGACGACCTTTAATAGAGAAGGATACAAAACCATTTGGCTGTCTCAAACTTATCTTTTGCTCTCCTTTTCTTTATTTCCCCATTCCTGCTATTGTTCTTAGTATTGTTATTTTCGCTATTTTGATACATCTCGCTAGCTGCTTCCCATTTTATGATTTGGCCTCCCTGATTTTATCGCAACGTGCTTCTGCTATATTTTTCTGCTCGTTCTCAGCAATCTGCAAGGTGATTTCTTATACCTTACATCCATCCTCTGCACCAGGATAGTTTGTACTTTATAAAAAAGATTCCAGACTTCAGCTCTGAATAATTCCCTCTAGTTGTGACATTAGGTGTCAGAGATATTCACTGTCACTCATTATTCCTAGCTATTAATTGCACACTGAACTCAAAAACCTGCTACCCTTTTGCCTGCGATGTCCCAAGTAGTTACATCTTACCGTTCCTTTTACGTACTCATTCTACGCACACAGTAGCATGCATTGCAGCAAGAAATTAGGTTCTTACACTATCAGTAAGTACATGGGGACTAACAATATTTTCACTTTTCTCCTGTCTGTAACTAGAGGCCACAACGAAAAAGAGGAGAGAAAGATGAAGCAAGAGCCTATATTCTTTGCTACGGTAGCGCTCCTTTATTCACGGGCCCAAGAACATCCATCCTTCCAACTTCACAAAAATACTTTTGCAGAGGGAGCCCAGCCCCAGCACATTTCCCCTCACATTTAACAGGCCACTTGAAGAGCACCTTTACTTAGTCCTCATCAAACCAGGATAATTGACAGCTTCCCACCCCGAGCATCCCCGCTCTGAGCAGGCAGTTTCCCCAGGAGTCGCCTTGTACAACCTCAAACACTTTCTTACGGGTCAATTTGGGTTTCCCGCCCGCTCTAAGTGGCAGAGCCGAGGGTCTCCAACTCTCTCTCGTCTCGCTAATCAATATAAGCAGTCACTTCCCCGGCATTTCCCTGCTACTCAGCAATAAGGACGGCAGAGACTGCCGTCGGCTGTAAATAACTATAGCTTCAGTGTTACATCAGAAAGTACATTAAACTTCTGAAATAGGAGGCCGCTTTTATTTTGGACTTTTCTTTGGAGGTTTTCTCTGTTTTGATTCTTTCCAGTGAGAGCAAAGAAGCGGAGTTGGTCCGACGCCATTCCTGACAACTGCCTCCTCAGCGGAGAGGCCAACCTGTCCCCGTGCAGGGGGGAGCCAATGTCCCCGTGAGCAGCGCACGTGGCACCGCGCTCGCTGGCGAGAAGAACAGAAAAATTCCATAAAGTGCCGACCGCAGCTTTACGGTCACTGTATTACGGGCATGAGAAAGTCAGGATTAAACAATTATTGCCTCGAACTTGCGCAGTAAAATTTGTTTATGAGGTAAATTTTAACAAGAAACAAACAGTTAGTGTTGTTTATAAGCAAACTCAAGCTGTAAAAGCCAGGGAATGCTTTGTAAATACCAGTCCCTGGGCCAGACGAGGTCCTGGGGGAAGGTCCCTGCTGTTCGCAGCTGGCGCTCACACGCACGCAGAGTGCGACCAGGTGAAATCCAAGCCCGTGGCTGTGCCCAAAAATCTTCATTCGGTCATCAGGATTGTTCTTCTGGCAGGTCTTCCCTTCCACTGCACAGAACGATCTCCTTGTAACCTCCATACGAAAAATGGGCACAATGACCACTAAAAAGATAAATCTATTATCTAACAGCAAATAATGTCAAGAACTCTTATGGTAGGCCCAAAACAGGTGTACAACAGTATTTCGATCTAAACGGCCCCCCAATTCAATTCAGATTGGTTTCCTGCTGCCATCTTGTTTACTAGGAAATCCCCATATTCTTACACTCAGCACTGCAACATACCCTCTCCTTTAATGAAAGTATTGCGCTAGGCAGAGCCCCAGGAAGGTCCGAGGCTTTGTGGCCTCCCTACGGCGCGGTGTGACCGCACCATTGCGATGACTGCTGGTGCAACAACGGGGAACTGTGACTCAGCTGATCCCCACCGGCACAGCGTTCGTCCTTCGGGGCTGAACAGCCCGGGGATGCTGCTGGTGATGGTCAGGCTCCGCTGGCTGAGCCGTGTGCCACCAAAGACCAACCCTGAGACGCCACAGTCCCAGGCCGATGTGTTTTAGAGGGCCCACACTGGAAGATGTGGGATGCAGACGTGCTGCCAAACGCACCCACGCCTGCCGTGGTACCTGCCTGCCGTACGTGCCGCAGCACCCGCCGTACCCGCCTCTGCCTCTTTGCCGGACAGCCAGCCTCTTGCCTTTGTGGCCACCGAAGCGTGCACACTAGTTGAGGAGCATCGAGGAATACTATTACTTTCATTAGAATCCTACACACACTTCGCATACTGTGACGAAGGAAATGCACCTTAGCTGATCCAGCTTTACTAATCCATAACAACAAAGAAATAAAAAAACCAGGGGAAAAAAAAGTAACGTTATTCTTTTTACTGCGCACACACACACAAAAACCACCTTTAAAAGTGAATAGATGCCTAGTGCAAAGTATTGAGGTGAAAAGGGAGGTCTTATCATCCCTGTTCCCCCAGGATCTCTCAGAGCGTGTGTGTGTTTCTCTGGTGGTTGGCTTGTGGTTTCGTTGTTCACTACAGTTTCCCAGAGCCCTATATTTTACTGAAACATAAGTACAGGCCCACCAATTCGCTGACAAGCTGATCTATTGGCTCCAGGACACTGAGGGGAATTATGCTCCTGCCGCCCTGATGCTCTCCTTTGTTTAGAAAAAGAAGAGAGAAAGAGAGAGAGTGAAAAAAAAATCCTCAATCGTTTAGTACAAGTCATTTTACATGCTGGGATAATGAAGTATAAAAATGCCTTCAAAGGACTGATTTCCTACTTTTAACTCACTACCAGCCGAGCTCTTTGTGAGGCCCTCTGGAACATGCATTCCCAGCCCCACTCAAACAAAAGAGCTGCGAATTCATTAAACTATTTAATTATGCCTTTTTATTTTTCTCCATTAGCAAGCCCTGCCAGTACAAAGTAAATAAAGCCACCATGGTCTTTCCCCAGCAGACACACTGACTGTTTTTATTCTTTATTCAGTTTACAATATAAAGGGCTATTTTTCCCCCTCCTCCTATTCTTGGCTAGTTTCCTAATACAAGCCCTACAAACAGAAGCATCCAACTGTACATGCAATGCATGGAAGCAGAGAGCAGCAGCAGCACTCAGCATTGCAAGCACATACCCTAGACAGCTTTCAAAGTACCAGCAGCCAACGGCAGCCAAACAGCACTTTACAGCCAGGCGCGGAAAAGATATTAGCTTTTTTTTTTTTATACTCTAGTAAATTTGCTTTTTACATCTATTTCTTTTCAGAAGGGCTTGTTATTGAGCTTACTGTCCACAAATTCCATTGATCTCAGGCTGTGACTCAATCCATATGCTCACGCTTTGACACCAGCACAGCAAGCAAGCGATACAAATCCTGTTCAGGCTACAAACTTATTGATTTTATAGATTTCCCCCAAAGTTGTGATAATGATATATCATTGTTAAATTTGGTAGAACAAACTGCTTTCCCAATCTGTCAATGCGAGCATGAAAACCAATTCACAGCCTTGTTTAGAAGGCTTTCCCTTCAGAAGAATAACTACTGCTAGCGGAAGCAGATCACCAATACCCAGCCGCTGGCACAGGTTTGATGGATGTCACCTTTCCAGTTGCCCTTTCTTGACCCGCAGCGTGCTGGGTTCCCAGACTCGCCTCCTGGTTATGAGAGCCACCCTTATTTTTCAGCAGCTTTCTTCAAATTCATTATTTAAAACTTGCAGTATACGTAAACCATAATAATAGCTTTTAAACATATTTCCTTTAAATATTTTAGATGCATTAAGACAACATGAAAATTATTGATTTTAGCAAATCATTTTTGCTTGTTCTATTCCTGCGCCCACATAAATGGTGAAGCTATGCTTTTCCCTTCCATGAGAGGGAGACAGAATACTGGTTTCAAGAGGAGTGTCCTCACTTCCTGCTCCATCGCAGTTTCCCAACCTGACAACAGTGGGAACAACGGAACGTGCCACCTCGTAACGACCGGCTTCCACTGTGAAACACACTTGGGCATTTTCCTCACAGCTTCTTACTGCCAAAGCAGAAACTCGATCCGACACTCGTCTCCTAACTGGCAAAGAGGGTTCCATTCCAGAGGTATTAGAAAGAAGAAACTCAAGCTGTGTCTCAGGTTATGAGAACATGACATAAGCAGTTCATCAGTCCTTATGTGTGTATCATAGGACAAAAAGGCACTCATCAAAAAAATGTCTGCATGGTGCAGAAGATGTACAAAAACTGTAAACAGCTGTTGTGTTTTTAACAAACCATGAAACAGCTCTAACAAAATGGTTTGCTGGAATTACAATGTATGCTTTCATTCACACATTCTCCTCAAACTCTGAAGCAATTATTAGCACTCCAAAAAGAGACTTAGAATTCATGAATAAAAAACTTGCCAAAGAAATTGAAATCAATCAAGAGGCAAGAATTACAATGTTAGAAAACAAAATTTAGGAAATCCATGTGAATAAATAATACCTCTCTTGAATACCTTCCCTTTTCCATCATGGCCTTTCTTTCTATTATTTGTGCATCTTCACTCAACATACATCTCTCTAGCACTGGAAAAGCAGCTTAACTCATCCGACGTTGTGCCACTAGTTCAACGTACACCACACAGCAAGAGCTTTACTATGTTCTCCCAAGTCTTGCTATTGATATCTCCCCACATCTGGCAATACATCCCCAAGCATTTAACCGTGTTCCTGGGGCAACAACTCTGAGATGGATTTTGAAGGGCTGAACGTCTCCCACCGGTGCCTCTCCTTTCACTTGTGATTTAATTCAAGGTGACAGATGCTGAACTCTTTTACCTACCGTGGCTTTTTTTAAACTTGCTGAATGCCCTTTCCAAATATGTCTTTCTGAAAAGTCCTTCTGAACTTCGGGGCACTTTAAATTTGAGTACCTGCCTGCAGTATTTCTTGTCCATCTTCCAACTATGATAAGGAACAACAGCTCTGACATACTTCTCATTCATCTACGGTACTTTCACTGTTTTTCTCACTGAAACAGAAATGGCAGGCTAAGAGAAAGGTGATAGAACAGCCCACTGTCACATTTTTTATCGTCACATTGCTGAGGAGCTGTGCTTCATGCTTCTCTTTGGGCGCGTAGGCAGGAAGGGGTCTCACAACATGTCTTCACAAGAAGAAATTGTCTCCTTGCTGGACAGAGGAAGCACCATCAATAACATAGTACGCATTCAACTATTTTTTGTTTGAAGAAAGCGAAGGCCTTAACAAAGACAAGTGTTATTACTAATCTCACTTCCCTGATGGGAGAGCTGAGACTTGGTGAAATTGCAGGACTTGCCGAAGGCCTCGTGTGAAACCAGTGAGAAGGTAACGCCCAGTAATGAAGATCTGTATGACATCCATATCCATTCTGTATAACGTCAGCTTGCATCTTCTTTAAGACAAGATATTCACAAAGGGAATGTCCTTGTGATGAAAGGCAAACGCGCTGCAGGACCCACTTTTGGTCATCAGGCATGTTTCACAGGAAGTGCGAGCACTTAAAACCAAACCATCTTACTCGGTTATGCTCTTACTTCCTCAGTACCCCTTCTGTTCAAGCTCTGCACCTACTAGACAAATAATGGCTTTACCCAGGTCAGTCTGAGCAGTAGTAAAGGCGTCACGTGTTCCTCCCTCGGTTTCTGATTACCCTTCGTACCACTTGATATATAATTTATATGACCCCGCAATAGGAAAAATCTGTTCTTGGTGTTCTGTGGAATTCCCACTCAGGGTAACAGAACCTCGTGGTTCTAGATGATTACAGCAGAGAACCGCTGTCAGAAAAAACTAAATAGGCAAGTCTGAATGCATAATCAGAATGTAAAGACATCTGCAGAGTACGAGCACCTCTGAAAATTATCTTAATTCCTTCCTTGCTCTCCAAAAAGCAATATATTTGGACAATTCACAGAATCTTAGCCTTCAATTAACATTTCTGGAAAAATAAGTCTTTTCTTTCTTGCATCCCACTCTTTCTCACTTTCCCCTCCACCCCCCAAAAAAAGAGAGAGAGAAAAGAAAAGGGGAAAAAACCCTTTCCTGATAATTGCACTGGTCCAAATGTGCAGGGGCTTTCATACAGAATGATGGCTTCCCTTGTCTCCTGCATTTGTTCATCTCCTTTGGGAGGAGCAATTTACAGAAAGCATTATCGATTTTTGCCATAATAGGTACAGAGATGCCTCACTGTCCCTGCTCAGCCAGCTCACTCTCTGCATCACAACTGTCAGGCCAGTTTGTGAAGCCCGTCATTATTTTTTTTCAAGTAAATCCATCACGGGAGTGGGGGAAAAGTGATGAAAATAAAATTATTTTCACCTTGCCATAAAAAAGAATGGCCATGTTCCCTAACAGAAATAAGTGCAAATGCTGTCAACTAAGAGAGCGGAAGGGAAATTCAAAGCAAATAAAAGCGGGCTGGGGGGGAAGAAGGAAAGGGAGGAGGGACTGCGAGGAGGCATGGCAGTAGCTAATTTACTTTGAACACATTCTGGAATTTTCCTGTTAAAGCTGCTATTTACAACTCTCCCAGTTGTTCTTGATGTTATCGTTTTTCTGGAAGCGTTGAAATCTATACTTTATACAGGTATTTTCTTTGGCTTTTAGGGTGTTGAGGAGATTGCGGGTTTTGTGATGCAATTATTAAATATGATTGGTCTGCGGGATGAAATCTGCCTTTAAACCTCCCTCTGAATGCAGACCACCCACCCGCCGCCGAGATTACCCATTGCACCGCGCTCCTTTGTGCGCAGACAGGTTTGGGGTTTTTCTCCCACTCCCTGTTCGCCAGGGGCAGGCTGAGGCCACTAAACTCATTCTGTCCCTGATCAGCATGTGAATGTTGAGGGATGCTTACTTCAAATATTGCTGAAACTAAAAAAGCCTTTTAGAAATCGCATCTAAAAACAAACAATTCCCCCCTGCCCCTCAATTGCATTACTGACTCTCAGACAAGGCCTTTGGTATTCATCCCTCCTCCTTGATTAGTTTTTGCTGTACCCTTCATGTTGGTCACTTATCTCACATCTTGAAGGTCACGGTCTGTAGTACCCTATTCCAGCGGCCCTGGGTTGGTTTTTATTCCTGAAGACAGCCTTGTTTTGGGCTCAGAAGGTTTAATCCAAGAATTGGCTCTGGATCTAATTCCCAGATCCTCAGTTCATTAGCCATGAAAAGTGATAGCTGCTTAAGATTTTTATGAGACATTGTTCCAAAAGCGGACCACAGAAACTGCACAATTACCCAGCGCGTTGTACAAAGCCCTGGCTGCCTTTGGCACTGACACAAGGAGCTTGATAGCAATCAAACAGCTTAATGAAAAGCAGCAAGTTTCCTCTTGGTAAGGAGCAAGGCATCTGTGAAGTTTGTTTCCAAGTGGTGCTTTCTGTAAGGACACTTGTCAGGACACAATTTAAATCATCGTACCCCTACTTCAGGAGCACTGGTGCTAAAGGATACACAACTTCTCTTTTTGACTCTTCACACAAGCCCTTGCAAACGTCCGGCGTTTAAAGCTCACCCGTCTTGTCCCTCTGGACTCTCAAGCAGATCTAGATACGAACGCCGAAGCCGGCCGTTCTCCGCAAGCAGGCCAGGCCGGTTGGGAGAAGAACAGCCAGGCAGCTGTGCAGAAACGCCAGAGGATTTCCATCGGGCAGGGCGCAGGGAAACCGCAAGAACCAGCCCCGCATCCAGGTAATTACGAGGACGTGACGCAGGCCAGCAAATATAAGAGGTTTAGAAGTGGATACTCCGAGTGGTGGATTAAGACTAAATATAGCCAGATCCAGTCCAGCTAAAGTGCTTTCAACAACGCCGGGGCTCCTCCAACTGCCGCGAAGATGCAGAAATGGCGCCTGCCCCCTCCGGCGCTGCCTCCTCCTGCCCGTCCCCTCACTGCCACCCCAGACCTGGGCGAACTGGGGTGCCTCCGAGGTCAGGTCCCAGGTCTGCAAATCCTGCCTCCCCCCCTCGGTCCGTCCCGTGGCTGGGCTGTGCCTGAGCACGGCAGCACGTCCCGGAACAAGGGACGTCCACGTGCCTGGAGCTCGGTGCAGGCTCGCAGCGCCTGGGACCTGCTGCCCCGCTTCCCCCACCCCAGGACGTTCGGCAGCTCTCACCACATCGGGAAACCGGGCGAGCTGCCTGCCACAGCAGAAATCTCCCTGTCCACACAGAATTAGCGCGGGGCCAGCTAAAATTCTCACTTTGGCAGAGGCTCGGCACCGTGCTGCTCTCTGGTTTGTGTCTTTGGACCCGCAGTCATTGCGCCGGTAGCTTTCTGTGTTCTGCAAATATTTCTGTCCTGTTCCTCATCGGATGCATTTATATCAAAAGCTCTATAACACAAAGAAAATCATACATCGAGCAACCAGGCAGGTCTGTCTAGGTGCGCGTATATTAACATGAGATAACATTGCTGCTCGCAGGAGAGAGACAGCACCCGTCGCGGAATGTTTGCAAAGGAAAGTCAGTCAGACCTCGGAGAGGGTGAAGCGGTGGCAGGGGCTGAGGCTCGGGCTGGAGGTGCTGTGCTCACCCCTCAGCCTCCATCCCCGCCGGATCCCTGCCGCTCTCGCCCAGCCCGCGTCCGGCGGGCCACGTGCTTTTTGTGCCTCGAGTAGCTAGAGAACATCAAACACACCCTTGGTTTCTGACTAGAAAGCAAAAAATAAACTTTGTAATCTAGATCAAGCATATCAAGAAATTTTAGCTAGTTTATTAAATGCAGAGAATGGCTATTACTGCTATTTATCTAACACGCTCTGCTGTGCAAACAACAGGCCCAATTTCAATAGCGGGGTAATTCTGTCAATGAATTACCATCCTAAGGGAAAAATTAGTTTAAATTAGTTTAGTTTGTTCTTTTGCTCTAACAAGTACATTCTAGATTATAATTGTTTTTAAATCTCTTCTCTTTGGTACGTACGCACTAAGCGCTGTGTCAGAGCAGGTGGCTACCTTATGTCTCTCTCATTTAGCCAATATTGCACTCCACTTAATTCATACATATGTTCAGACCCACGCATACACACCCCGAACAGATGTATGCACAAAAACACACAGACACATATGTGGCTGCTGTTTAATAGAACAAGTTCAGTAAAAACATCGGGACTGGGAAATTTTGGAAAACAGCCTGCAGAAAAATAACTCTCATTTAGCTTTTTAATTTTAAACTATATTAAATTAACTGTGATCACAAGAGGAGCATGTGCCGAAACCAGACAAGTCCAAGTGCTTGACACCCCGAGGTTTACATTTGGCGACAAACGGGGTTTTGCTGCGTGCAATACACACGGACCGCCGCTCCTCCTCCGAGTTAGAAAAGCGCTGGTAACACTGAGCGTGGCTTCGCTCTGACAAACCGCTACAGAAATGGCAACTTCTTACTCAAAGATTCTCCCCCCGTATGCAAACAGGGTCAAGTACATTGACTTTAGTGACAAAACAGCTATTTACCAATTTTTAGCGATTCCGTGTCAATACGGAGAATAGTAAGCACACAGGGTTGTGTTACTTCACATCAAATACCGCGCGGTTTACTGAGCTCTGATCGGTTCTAACCGGTGCAAATGCACCGAAAACAGCGCGGGGGCTGTGGAAACCGGCAAGAGCCCAATTAACCCTTCCAAGGCTAACCGCCCTTGAACCGCAGGGAAAAGGAAATGAGGGGGGAAAGGAGGGGAGAACAGTCCAATTCTAAGCACACACACACACGAGAGGATTGGCGTGGATCTCACCCGAGGTGATCTATCCATCCGCACCGATGCAAACTTCTGCTAGAGACGCACAAACTGGTTTGAATCCGTCACGTACAGTGTACTATATTCTGCCAACGCTCACAGGAGAACTGGCTAAACTGCGTTTTGATTAAGTTCGTGCCTCAGAACTTCTTCCCTTCCTTTTCTAAGAGTTAAATTTGCTTTGACCAGACAGTATTTGCTGGGATCACTCACAGCCTTTTTTCCTTTTTAAAAAAAAAAAAAAAAAAAAAAAAAAAAGAGGCAGCAGAATTCCTTTCCTGCATGTCCTTCTATGCTCCTGGGGTTTGGCAGAAATGTGAATCCGACTGTTGGTCAAACCTGTATTTTAACAGCTTTGTTTATTTTCATGTTTGTTAAAGTCTGACGACTTCATGCCACGGTTCTCACCTACGTTTTAAGCACACGGTTAACATTAAACAACTATAATGAGAAATGAAGAGAACTGCTCATCTCAGAAGACTTAAATAGAACTGGAAGCGTCATTTAAATGGATATTTAAATGTGCGCATCGGGTGAGTGATGCACCCTCCTCTCAGATAAAAACCCCCTGTGTGGAATTTCCTGGGGTTTGGTGGCCCACAGAGCGAAAGCTGGAGAAAAGAAACATCCCTGGGCTTTGGGTGGAATTGAAATAGGAAGGGAGTATATAAGAAAGTGGGTTATTTGTGGAAAAAAACACGCTCTGGCTTGAACACTAGGGTAGAAATGAAGTCTGCTGCGCCTTCTTTGTGTTCAGCCTCTGGCTGTCCAGCTGGTAACCAGATCATGTGGAACGCAGGCCTCCGAAAGGTGGAAAAAGATCTGAAATATGAAGCACTGCTGTTTTACTGCTAATTCAATAGGAAAAAAAACCTATAAAATATTAAAGAAAGTATTTAAAAATATATTAAACACAATTTGTACCATAATAGCTTAACCTGACATCAAAATGCAGCTTACAGCTTGTTTGTCCCGAGTTTCATAGTGCGGATAACAGAATAACGGGCAGAATGTTCCATACAGCCTCCAGCGTTTGACAAAATAGGATTTGGGCTTCGTTAAAACAAATTCCAGGTGGAAAATTGGGCATGCTGATAAAAAGCAGCGCAGGAAAGAGTGTTAGCTCTGATAGGGTAGGATGGGTATTGAATTCTCTCTTAACATTACAAGACTTAATTAAAGAGGTTGACCTGAGGACCCCAAACAGTGACAAGCCAAGATAGCCATTCCTGGTACAATGTGGTGTTACTGAAGTTAATTCTTTTTAATATGACTCCAGCTGGAATGTATATAGAATATCCTAATTCAGGGCAGAAGCATGGAAAGCATATTGCATCGCGGCTTATAAACTAACCCAAAGAATATCCATATGCAGATAACGCATAAACATTAGTGTATTTGGATATAGGCTGGTTATCCAATGAAGACTAATTTTTATCAATCAGAATATTTTTATGCAATTTCCTATGATCATAAACATCATCATCTCTCTGATGTCCCTTCTTTACCAGAAGAAGAAACCAAAAGGGCTTAGAAACACCCTTAGTTCTTGAATCTGCGTGCATGGTGGTCTGTGGGTCGGCGCTAACAACTCCTGACCAGCAGTTTTGCTCGCAACCATCGTATAAATACTACGCTTGAAACAAAGAAAGTCTTACATTAATAGATATTTTAAAGACAAATTCTTCTCTGATTAATTTTTTGGCCTGAATTTCAGTCACGCGCACACTGATGCCAGCGTTTGAAGTCGGTACCCATTGTCCCTTACCTGCCTTCCACCCGTTAATGCCTATCGCGTTTTCCACGTAAACTAACAAGAAGCTCCAGAAAGAAAGTCAAACCAAAATTAAAGATGGAACATTCCTTCCCTAAGATTTACGGACTGGAAGTGGCTTGCATGAGCAGGGAAAACACAGGTGGCAGCAGGGCATCGCTGTCAGTGCCTGTCCTTAATCCCCATAAAATTCTGCCTTAAATGCCACCAGCGTTACGCTGCCACGGGTTCCCGGCTCCCAGACAGGATGCTTCTCCTTTGCTTGCGTATCACTTACCTGGAGACTGGGCAGGAGGAGATGGGACCAGAGCCCACCCGTAGCTCTGACTTGGACCCTTTCCTACATGGACTGACCTGCAACTAGGATGAGGTCTCCTGGAGCGCAGGAGATGCGCAGCCCAGAGCCTGCAGCCCGCCGCCCTTCACCCCGCAGACCTAACCCTCGGGCTGCTCTCCACCCACCACCGAACCCCACGGAAAGTGCTGGGCCCGTGTGCAGCAGAGGAACGCACTAACCACCGTCCCCATTTTGTTTATTCACGCCGCCCTTTCCAGGTAGGCAGAGCAGACGAAGGCGATCCTGCGCTGCAGCAGGGTAAAACAAAGTGCCGGCGCTTAGGGCACCAGTGGAGGTGCCCAGGGGAGTGGCTGGCGGGGGACGCCTGAAGGAAACACAGACAGGAAATTTTATTTCACCAAAATAAAGATATGCCGAAAACTTTGGAAATCATAGAACTTATAACATCTGCAAAAGTTAAGGTGTAAAAAAAAAAAAAAAATTAAATTTCCCCCTTTGATAGCTTCCTCGTTCACCAAAACAGGCCCCAGTCAAAATCTACAAAAAGAATTTTTGAACGAAAACACAGTAAGCCTAAAAAACATCTGGCCAATCAAATTTACAACAATAGAAAAAGTGTAATAAAAGTTCACTTCTTTTGAAGAATAAAGATGTATTTTTAAAAGCTTTATATACACCACTGAAATGAAGGTACAATTCTAAACTAAACCTCCCTTCAGCTGCAAGACTGAACGGAGACAAGCAGCAAATGAAAGCCGGCTTCTTAACTGTATTCTGCCCTCGTCATTAAAAAGATCCTCTGATAATCCTCGAAAAGACCAAAATGAGTAATTCTATAGGTGAATCCAGTGCCACTTCTTACCACGCGGCTATCCACACTGCTGCACTGAAAACATCCTGAATCGCCAACCTCGCTCTGATGGGCCACCTTAAAACCCGCGGGTTTAGGGTCCAGCACAGGAACCGGCCGTTGTGCTTAATGGCGTGACCAGATCTCTCCTGTGATCGTTCTGGTATATAAGACAAATACTACCAGAGCCGTATTTCTCTGCTCTCTCTAAATTACTGCAACAAATAAGAAGGGAACATACAAATGGCTGCGCTGGGTCGGACCAAACGTCCACTTAGTCCCGTGTTCAGCACCCAACAGTCATCAAAACCAGGTACCCAGGGAGGGGTGTAAAAACAGAGCAGGTATAGAGTGATGCTTCCCGCAAACACCCTCCCAGGCTCCGACAGCTTGTTGCTCAGGGACCTCCCGAGCAGAAGAGCTATGTTTGCGTTTAATATCTCTTGATGGATTTCTTTTTCCCCGCACTTGTCCAGTCTCCCCTTGCACCTATGTAAACTTACAGCATCCATCATATTGGAGGGGCGCGGAGGGGAAACTTGCACCATGCTTTCTACGCTTCCCCCTTCACTTGCAGCGTGCTTGAACAGGTGGTTGCTTTAAAAGGACCGAGCACGTCTTAGCGTTGATGACTAATCAATGCTGTATCTCTAAGTGCCAACTAATCTGAAGTCCAGACTCACGTTTTCCCTGCAGTGAGAATCACTCATTCGCGGGACACTCTGTCATTCCTGAAGTGACTGTCTTTTGTGGTCTCGCGTTCCAAGGGCTTGTTCTCTGTTTAGTGAATTTTGTGCATAGTTTAGCACTCTGTGAGTTTTCCAGTGCCTTTCTTCAGGAAGCCTGTGTGATGTCAGCCAGAATTCCTATTTAACTCTATGATTTCCCTTCTTTGCTATTAGGAAATTATTGGAAACTCGTTTTTTGGAAAAGCTAGGTAAATAGCAAGGAGGCAAGTGCTGTCAGTGTCTTCACATGGTGAAGAAGTAATTCCCACCAAAAAAAAAAAAAAAAAAAAAAGAAAAGAAAAGAAATCCAATCTAATCTCTCCACTAACTTGCAACTGTGCCCTCGGCTGTGGGTCGGGCTCTCCCGGACACGGGGATGCAGGTTCACTGTTACCATCACGTGTAAGCATGCTGCTCCTTTGCTGTACCCAACAAACGCAGCATCTGACTCGCCTTTAACTTTCCATGCCTAAGCACTATGTGCTTACACTCATTTACCGTATTTTAAAATGGTGTTTCCTTGTTAAATTTTTAAAAATCTCTTTTAGCGTAACTACCTCAGAGCCCCCTTGCCTTCAGCTCGCGTACAGGTGAGACTCCCTGCTTCACTGGCTCCATTATGTGAAACCCCATGACAGCCACCGCTTCATCACGCTTCACAAATGCAATGAAGTGCTCTTCAGCACTACGGGGTTTTGCTAAAGAATCCAGAGCAATCCATGCATTCTCCTCACCTAACAATGAAGAGAACCAAAGATCTGATCATGCAAAGAATCCCACTAATAACAGTTCAGAAAAACCCCAAACACCCTGCAGCCTCTGTAGGTCGACCTGTTGGCAAGGGATAGAAGCATTTTTCAGAACTGCAGAGTGACTTCTGTTCATCTCAAACAGCTACTACCCAAGCTTATCGTGTTTGATATTACATGTTTATTATTATTTCATATTTATATCGTGGCACCATCTTCAAGTTCTGTACCAGTGGAAGAAACGACGGCAACTGCCTTAAAGAACAAACCCGTTAAATACCAAGCTGTAGAAGTGGATAAAATTAGTAAGTGGGGCTGGATGGGTGATGGGGGGTAGCGCGTACGGACCATAACTGGGTATGACCGAGTCGCAGCACGTGAGCTGCGCTGCTCACAGCCCGCTGGTTCCTCTGCCGTTACCCGGCTGCAGTCTCTAGCAGGCAGAGACGGGTTTTTAGGAGATGTGAAAGCAGGGAGGGCAGCGGCTTTGGGGACTTTGAGTGCTTTTCTCACGCTCCAGTGACAGTATGGGTGAAAGCGCAAAAACACTCATCAGAAAAGCAAGTAATCAGAGAGGATGAGAATGGGGGCAGGCATCCAAACAAAACCGTGACAGAGAAGTAAGCTTTGGCAAAACCGTAAGGGGATTGAAATAAAGGCAGAGGTTTTGTTGGATGCAGTGGAGCCAACGAAGCGCCTTAACCAGAGCTGTGACGCAGCCAGAGCAGTGAGAGCATCTCATTGAACGTGTTTGCAGCACATCTGAGAGGAGCGAGGCTGCGGGAGCAGGGGCAGGGTGATCATTGCCGAGACATCCCGGGGCTCCGGGAACAGGCTGCGGATCCTGGGTGAGACAGAGTTTACAGCATTGACACAAATCAAAGGAGGCTGGCATAGCAAAGTTAAAGCCAGGCTTATGAGATAGAGCCTGTGGGTGTCTTGAGAGCAGAAACCACAAAATAACAGTAACAGTGCATGAAGCTCCATTTGCTATAGAGTTACTATCTCTGCGATATCAAGAACGCCTCGCCTCCCCATCTCTTGTGCGCTGATCACCTGCCGGTCTCCATTTGTCCCTGGATATAAACGTACAGAATTTTTCTGCCCATACGGAGTCTTTGCTAGCTTAGTTATCTGTAGAAACATGGCTATTAGCCACAAATGCTTTAACTAAGGTATCAGATCATACATTTTCCATGTAGATTTGGGTCATCTTTTGTGGCTTCGATGCATGCATAGAAGTTTTGGCACTAAGATTACTTTAAAAAAATTTTCACTAGCAGCTTAATTCTGAGATGCGACTCCCACTAAAAAAGATATTAAATTTTGTACCTTAAGTTCAGCTGGATTTGCAGGAGGTTCAACACCACAAATTCTGTAATCCACAGTTTCGGTCTTTGTTCCATCTGTCAGTCCCCTCTTCTGCTACTCTCTGACTGACCATCCAGGATTTTCTAAACAATACAGCTGCTACTCTGATAATCCTTCCAATCTACGTGAAAATGTCTACGGACCCCAAATTCCTCCGTGGAACCTACACGGCACACAGTATATCCGTCCACTTCTTGTAAGAGTCTGAACTGTCTGCCTTAGGGCGTTATAGATTCTCCTAATCTCATCTGAGACGAGTACAAAACATACATCTGACTTTGCCCTCTTAAATCAGCCGACTGGTGCAAAGAGAAGGATTCAGTGTGTTGGTCCAACCACCCTAACTGCTGTTTCATCTCCTGCTCTTCAAATAGACGGGGTGAGGTTAAGATGGGCTGTTCCCTGTTGCCTGTGTTTCTGATGTCCAAACCCCTGACGTCAGAGAGTAGAAACCTCTATTTAACGCTACTTTGAAACTCACTCCTTTTCCAGAAATAACAATTATTTTCTGAGACCATGTAGGCAGAGTTACTGGCTGCATTGTGTAACAAAGACCGCAGGTACGTCACAATTTCCACTGTTGGCTCATCTTCCTCTTGGTCCTGGATGTGCTACGTCAGCCGTAATAAAGGGGCTTCCAAACTCCGCAGCCTCCACGGCAGTAGGACAGCTATCGTTACTGTGATAGGGCCATCTTAGTCAAAGGAGCCTTACAACGCCTGACCTGCTGTCTTCAGCTGCTGTCCGTTTATATTTAAATCTTTTCCTTCTCATCGCAATGGCAACACACGCCTCGCTGCTATCCATGGACAACAGGCTGGTATTTGGTGCTACACGGACTTCCCTCTCGGTACTCTGCCACAGAACTACTAAAAGTATACAAGAAAGTTTGTAAAAATGCTCAGCTTATCCTTCTACAAAGCTAATGGAGTGAGAGGACCCTTCCGCTAGGTATTTCACTGTGCTGATGGGAAACGCTGGGCACAGCCATATGATAAAGAACGGTGAGTGCTGCCGTTACCCCAGAACCACCAACCTCTGCAGTAGAAAGCACGGGCAACGGGCAGTTAAACCTACTCCATGGCTAGAGGTATTTACACAATTGCTTCAAAAAGAAACTAGGAAAAAACCGAGCAACTCAGCCTTTCCAGCCTTGGGTACGAGAAGCCAGGAAGAACTTCAAGTTCTCGGGTCAGGGTGCCACAAGGATCGTGATCCAACTTCACACTGCAAACCGACCCAAAGGGAGAGCAGCTTGCCATCGCTACCACCAGATGGTCTTTCTTCTTAAAAAGAAAAGAAAACCAAACCCAAAGCAAAATGCCCCAAATAAGCCCCCTGGGAAGAGGAAGGGCAGGTCTCACACCCATGAGCCAACCTACGCCTCCACCACCTCCGTCAAGGCAAAATCCACCTCTCGCTATAGGTGTCGCTGTGGACCTATCCAGAGCACCTGGAACATCGCACATCTGCGTGCGATAGGGAGCAAGGGAAGAAGAATGAATACTTGAAAATTAATGATGTCAGCCTGTCTTCATATATCAAGCTAATTTGAAAAGGCTTTAATTTTCTTAAAGGATAAAAAAAGGTTTCTTTGCTAGATTAAACTTGCAATTGTCATTCATATATTGTTTATAAGGTACTCATCTCCTCACTCTGTATTTTTTTGTTTTTGATTTTGTATACTAGTTAGCAGTGAAGACTTGTCTGCGTGTATCAGAAGGAATAAAGAGAGAAATGTCCTTAACTGTCAGTTTTAATAAGAGGAGTCAACATGCCTCTATTCAGGTTAAATATTGCCCTGTCACATTTCAATAGAGTCAACAGATTTTTTAAAGAAAAGTCAAAAGCACTGTGTTTGCAAAAAATAATAATAAAAAACCCTACCCCCCACCTCCTTGTCATAGAGTGTCAAAGCCCTTCTTTATTTGGGGGGGCGTGGAGGCAGGACAGAAAATTCTTTTGTAAAATGTGAAAAATTACTACTCATAATTGGCACTGACATGAAAAAGGTTGGGTTTTTTTGTTAGAAAAACAAAGAAAATCTCTAATTTAATAATCACCTGCAAAGTGTTATTGTGATGGGAACAAAAAACACACAATCAAAGTCATCTCTTTTAAGTAACTATAGTGTTTTTAAGCAATCACTGCACTTTACTGCAGCTCATACACATAAACCGATGATGTGCAAAGTATAACAAGACACTCCAAATTCCTCAAGTAAAGTTTCTCAAATAACAAGTGACAAGCTGCGCAGAAGAAGAGCAAGAAAGAATCTGTCAGGTAAAAAGCAATCACCGAAATGAAGTAAAAGTAGGAGATTCCACAGTGATTGATAACATACGAAAATTTGCGAAAGTTGACTTAATCTACTGGGCAGAGGCTGCTCTTGCTCACAGCCTGGTGAGGAAGACCTTCACGACCTTCACATGCAAACTCACGCAGGGTTCATCCTGCTGAGTCGAGACTGGTCTGGTTGAGATACAAAGCAGATGTCTCAGAATAACACACGATTTAAGAGTTCCTAATTTACTTCCAGTGACAGCGTTCAAAGTCCAAGATCGTTATTTGGAATTGTGCTTTACTTTGTTGAGGAGAAACACTGTTTAGAAGCTGGCTCTTGGTCCCTGCTGCCTCGACTCACAATTGCAATGTAATAATATTTAATAAATAAGAAGGGAATACAGACCTCAGGAACTCATGCATGGTTCCAGAACCGGACAAGAGGAAGATGAGAAGATAACCACTTCTCAGGAGAGTAGTGTGAACCCATTCATAATCCAGCAATTGCATCTGTCCTTGCGGTCATCCTCAGCTCAGGGGACGCAGAGGGATGGACGGACGGCTCCCTCGGAGCCCCTGCTGCCGCCGCCGCCCCGAAGAGGACAGCCCTTTGGAGCAACTACAAGAGCCTCATAAGTCCTCGAGCTAGAGGCGAGCCTTCTTTTTCATGGGGCAATCACCAGGGGTGACACTGTGTCCTGCGTTCGGGGGACACGTGCTATTTCACAGAAATCCCAACATCTGCAAAACCGGTTTCACGCAAACTCCAAAGCAAAGCTCGTGCAGGTCAGCGACGCCAAAAAGGCTCCTCTCAGTTCAGGTAACCCAGATCCCTAAAATCCAGGTGGTTCCCGAGATTTTGTTTTACAAGCCATCTGCCAGATGCTTACAGTTCATTTCACAGACGGTCTAATTTTCATGAAACGTCCCTAAGATTTATTCAGTGAAACCGAATCCTGACGTGTGTAAAGCCGGGAGAGGCTGAGCGGAAAAGCAGAGCTCCACTGCTCTCCGTGCCTCCCCTGCAAAGGCCGGCGGGCCGCGCTCGGGATGGTTTTTCCATCCTGCTCGGGGTACACTGCCTTCGGTGCATGCACCCTTATTTGCAAACGCAATAACCGGCGTGCTCCCCGCCGTGCCGGCTGCTGCCACGAGAAACCGCCGTGGGCGGGCGGCCCCCACGCCAGCCCTGGAGACAAAAGGCTCGTCCCTTCCACTGGCGTCCCAGCACGGTGACTGCGACCGCGGTGTTGCGTTACGCTGCGGCCCGGGAGTGTGCGGCGCTCAGAAATACCTGTCCCGGCCACCCGGATCAAAACACGAAGGGGCAAACTGAAGCCACTGCAGACTTCTGCGAAAAAACCCCACACGATAGTGGTAAAAAGAAGTGGTTTTGTTTAAAAAGCGGTACGAGTAAGCGGGTACTTTGCTGGGGAAAGGCAGCAGCTCCAGGTAACGGCAGCTCCCAGCGTCTCCGAAGGACACGCGAACCTCGCCACTGTCCTCGGCACCCAGGCTTCTCGCTTTAAAAGCGGAAATGGATAAATCCACGTCACGCATAAAGATCATCAATGAAACCTTCTGCCAGGTTACTTAGCAATAGAATTGTTTTCTCGTGAAAATGACTTTTTTGAACTGTCCCTAAACTTCAAGAAACAAGCACCAAAAAAAGGAACTAATTTTCTGTGAAAACAGTATTTACCTGAAAACGGTGCACAATTCAAATAAAAGCCACCTTCAAGTTAAAAGATCTATCGACATCTAGATACCAGAGTAAGTTGGTGGTCCCAATATTCAAAAAGAGTACTTTATTAGAGTATTAATTGCAATTACTTTCTCAATTTACAGCATGCAATTTGTGAAGAAATCAAAACCAGAGTAAGTTTGTCTTCAAACGGGGAGTTCTTCGCTCCTGCTACTTTCTGGGTAAATATTTATCTTTTCGATGGCTCGTGGGCTTTAACACCTCCCACAAACTCTTTCACTCTGCGCTGGCTGCAGCACCGGGTACTAAAATCGGAAAGGAAGCAAAGGTGAAGGCTCGTTAAGTCAACAGCGCGTTCAGCTCAGTCCTGTTTATTTACAATGCGTTCTACTCGCCATCAAATTCTTCCTATGAGATGCTTTCAGCTTTCTATTTTCTGTAAGTGAAGTGAATTTGGTAGAAAGGGGAAGGGTGTCATCCCCCCGACCCCTTCCCGACCGCCTCGCAGCAGCGGAGGATGTTGCATGTCTGAGCATTTCCCATTCCTGCAGGATGCGCTGTCATTACTGAAATCATGACCTGGTGTCACAGGAAGTTAATTTTCCTTGGCGTTTCACTTTAAATTTAGCCTTCCATATGCACACTTTCTGAGGCAGACGTTTCTAGTGTGACTTCATATAAACAGACAACAAATATTTCATAAATTAATCCGTGTAAGACAGGGTTCATTAATCTGTAAAAGACTCTAGTTGTAAGTTAACCCAAAGGGCATAGCACTGGAATTCTGTGATGTCTTCTGACATAGAAAAGTACTTCCAAATTTGCAGTCATTATCCAAATAAGCCTCTTGATAAGTCAAAAGCAATCATATACTTGGGTTGTGAAAGGAAGGCACAGAACGTCACTAAATCCTTATCTTCACAGGTAACGTACGTTTAATTGTACAGCTTCGCATCGAATGGTGTTTAATCACGGGTTTAGCTATTTTTGCTCAATATATACAGGCATTAGAACGCACCTAGCAAAGCCCACAACTACTGCAGGATCTAAAAGATATTTAGCACTTTGTTCAGAAAAGCTTCCAAACCTCCTACTTTAGCAATTAAAAGACGACGCGGTGCTGCCCACTCGCAGGCTAACTCCCGAGTCCTGCCGCATTTTAGCACGCTCGTTTGGGGGTTGGGGTGAACTCACGCGATTTGTATCTTTGTCGTCCTGAAGCACACGTGGAACTGTCTGGAGCGTGCACAGAGATGAGTTGTTGGGGCTTGGGGGTATTTTTTTTAGTACTAAAATAAAAAAAGGCAGGAAACAGTCCAGAAGTTACTGCAATATTTATTAAAGCTCTTATTTGTAGGCGCGCTGTTGAGCGTGCCCACAGACTCTGTTTACAAGCAAAGGTGCGTGCGCAGGCAATTTCCTGATCTGCATCTGCGGCCGTAACGTTTTGGCACGCAGGCGAGTACTTCCCTTCTTTCTCTTGGTGCCCTTATGAAAGGCACCGAGAAAATCTGGACCTGTAGACCTAAGAGACTTCGCTGTCCATCTCTCGCAAATCACAGACGCTTTTTGTTCCGTGCCAGCATTGTTTTCATTTAGCGTAGCCATTTTCTTTTTTTTTTTTTTTTTTTTCTCCCCACGTATATAATATTTTCAACTTTGGAACAGTATATTTGACTCTAGCAGGAATCTAAAATGCTTTAGAGGGAACAAAACTCTTAAGAGATTACTGCCCAGCACACCCTGGATTAAACCTCACAATTAGGAACCCAATTTGCATTCTCAAAGTGAAATTCATTGTTAAAACTGCAACCATAGTTGACACAGTAGAATAAGCTATTGTTGGAAGTAATTCCTGCAAAAGGTCATATACTTAAAGCCTTCAATTTTTCTTGACAGCCTCTCAGAAACGAACAGCGCAGTTGTTCTGCGTCCAAGCAAGCCCACTGACCACCCCCTCACTCCCAAGGCGGGCGGGGGCCATTACCGCCCGTCACGGACCTCCCGGCTGTAAAACACGCTTCGGGGAGACCTCAACGTTCGCAGCCCCCAGAAGATTTTGCTCTCGCCAGCCGGGGACCAGGGGCCGGGGCGGGCAGGGCTGCGGACGGGTGCCGAGGGGCTGCGCCAGCCCAGGCGCGGCAGAGCTCCCGTCTCTGAGCCGGAGCGGCTTCTGGGTGGTAAAAGAAAAGGTGCTTGCCAGAACCAGGAGCCACAAGGCTGAGTAGATGTTATGACTTTTTTTTTTCCCTTGTGTGGATTGTCTCTGCTTATATTTATGAGCTGACCCCGCTTGAGGGGTTTCCCTTGCACACACCCTGGACCCCGTCTCCGTCCAGAAGGGCTGAGCCGCGTGCAGCGAGGATTCCCACCACCGTCTTCTCGCGGATCCGTAAGACGACATCCTACCTCCAAAGCGACTGCGTGTCATTTCATTATCCCAGCCCGGCTGCTGTTGTTACACACTCTGATAAACTTTAGGAGTGCAGAGTTACTCAAGTGAACATTATGTTAGTCTTAACATTATCCGGGGTAGGATTGTCAGATTCATAAATTATTCTCTCATTGAGCAGTGAAAGAGAGGGGAACCTCCTAGTTATGATTTTACTATAAATACCTCTAGTGGAGAAGATGCAGTCTCAACAAAATTCAGCTTTTAAATTGCACCTAAGAATTACCTATAATTCTTCCCCCCGCCCTTTTTAATCGTACTAAATACGGCCACGTACCAGAGAGGGAAGTGCATCGCCCATCCAGCGCTCGCAATAACTCCCGTCTATTCAGCTGGGCTTTGTGTCACGCAGAAGGCATAATGTCTTATTGATGAGCCGATATTAAGCTATTTTTTACAGTGTCAGAACACAGGAACTCCTTTTCAGAGACTTTTCTGTGCAATTTTGTCCAAGAAGAATCTCCACGAGAGGAAACTAGCTGTGTGACATGATGTCACCGCGAGTCCGTTGGTGAGGCACAACGGGCTAACTCTGCGCGGAGCGTTCAGACTGCGTTTTGTTCAAATTCCTTCAAAACACCAGAAAGCATTGTATGTGCTGGAAACTTGTCCTAAATCCCAGCCAAAACTTTTGTCTCAGGAAAAGGCTGGGGTTTGTAACATTTGTAAATTGATATATGCTGCATTTTACATACATTTTAAACCTACCATTTAAAGATTGCTCGTTTGGGTTAATATAAAATTCCCTTTGGTGGCAAACGTGATATACTTGTGGATATTGTTGTGATTGATACAACTAATCTTTTTATTTAGTGTAGTTGCTGAGTATCTTTAGTGCTGCTACCATATGAGTAAATAATCATCTCATCATCTTTCAGCCCTGGAATGTAAAAGTATTTTTATGTAACGAATATCCCCTCCCTCACCCCCCCCCCCCAAAAAAAAAAATCTGGCTAACCTTGCGAATACACTTATTTGATGGAGATACACTCAGTTGCTTATTCTTCGCAGGCGAGACAGGATTTCCTCCCAAACCCTCGATATTTTACCCATCGCAGAACGACGCAGAAGCATCCGGCACCTCCCCTGCGGCGTCGGGACCGGCGGTCGGTAAAGCTGGCGTGACGGACCAGCGCCCTGTGGCAGGTCGCCTGCTCCAGCCAGACTCCCCGTTTAGACCGGACTTACCGCTAACGATCCCGCTGCTTCAGAAATGACTTCCCAGTGTCTCACCAGGAGCATGCGGGGGAACCCGGCTGCAGACTCTGGCCTGTTGCGACCCCCCCCCTTCAGCCTGCCCCAACTCCCAGACGAAGCCCCAGAGCACGGGGCAGAAAGCCGGAATTACCCCTAAATTGCCCCAAACCACGCTTGTTTATCTGCCAGCCCCCTGTCGTACCTTGGGCTGGCTTTACCTCCGAATTAGGAATCGGAAGGATTCACACGCACGCTCGGGTCTGGTAAGACACAAGAACCGTCACACACTCGTGTGCAAATCAGAAACAGGAGAAAAGCCTTGAGAACAAAAGGTAGCCAGACCTCGCTGGTACGAGCCAGTTCACAACAGAGTTAAATTCGGGGATGGGGTGGTCGCAAGAGATGGAGAACTCCCTAATGGCTTCAGAAAACTCTATAATCCACCCAACTAATCCAGTTTTAATTATATCAATAAGCAGATAGGAGACCAGACTATTTTTCAGGATAGAATATAATGTAGGAATAATTCTTCATGCTATTTCTATTCTGCTTTTAAAGAACATCTAGAAATTATCAGTGTGAGCAAATCTATACGGAAAAAATTTAATAATGTAGCATCATCATATAATAAGATTTAACGTTTCTATTCCCCCAGCGAGAAGAACTGTGGCCAAATGTTGCGTGTTGCTCCACGCAGCAGCACCAAATCACTCGGCCCAGTGAAAAATGGTGTTTTTCTCCTTAGTTCCTTGCTTGAAAGTAAAAACTTATCCTGAATTGCGAAGTATTTCCCACCAGAGAGAATGAAAACAGTAAAGGAAGAAAAAAAAGTGCTCCTCATAGGCATAAGCACATCCAAGAGGTAATGACGGATTCTCCGCAGAGAAGAGCGGAAGCGGTCCTTGCCGCACGAGGGAACCCATCAGGCTAAAACGTAGCGGATGATGCCAAAGCTTGTGATTGCACAGTAACATAAATAAAGAAGCCTACATAATGTTAAATTAAAAAGCCAGACAGCAGTAGTGGCAGTTCTTAAAGATGCCTGTAAAGCCAAATTTTCCTTTTAACAAAATATTAACTGGATAGAGAGAGGAGATTCAAATCAAACCCAGCGATGTCAGCAAGTCTTCTGCTAACTTTATCGACCATTTTACATCTTGCTGCATCCTATTCGTCATTCTTCGCACCTATATATAATCTTCAAATCTAAACTGATACAGAGAAATTGCTTTCATGCAGAACTATGAAGGAGTCATTCCTCTTTTGCAATTATGTAATAAAACGTGACCAAAACAGAGACTGGAAAAGAATTTCTAAGGCAAAATAAAAGCAGAGAGTGATCTGCAGTGATTGTTGACCTCTGGGCCCTTTGTGCTCCATGAAGCAACAGGAAATACTGTTTAGTTCTGAACATCTCCCAGAAAGCCCAAATGTTTCCACACGCGCTGGTTCCTTGCAAAACGCCGTACGTACAACCACAGACGGCAGCGCAGAAGGTGCCATTAACCGGCAAAACCCAAACCTTGATTCATCCCTGCACCACTCGAGCTACGCAGTGCAGCAGCTGCTTTCGCCATCAAACACCTCAAACGGGGTAAGCAGCAACTGCACGTCTCCTCTCCTGACCTCGACCCTGGGCTCCCAGCATCGCCGCCAAGCCGAGCTGGCCAGCCGAGGCGGCTTTGGCAGGCACCGGGCTGCGGTTTGCCCCGCGCCCCGGCTGGCACCTCTGTCTCGGGATTTAAGAGAAAGGGGCGGAGGCAGAACCGAAACACCTTCGCGGCGGCGCCCAGCCCGGCTGCCCAGGCTGCTGCCCTGGGGCCTGAGGCGACGGTCAACGTTATTCCAAGCCAGACCGTGACTCGGATGCTAAATCCCTCCTGTGCGTAATTAAATCAGTTAATGCACAACGGTTTCCACTGACACCCGCTGGCATCAGGGTACCCGCTGGTGGTGCAGCGCCCAGCGTTTCGGGTCCCCAAAACCCATCTCCGCTCTCGGTCTGCAGGCAGCACTCTCCAAGAACTGGCCTCAACAGCACCAACGATTTTACGAGTCACGGGACTGGTGTTTTACTCATAAACCAAATGACATCGCGGGCACGGCCTACGTTTCGTAACACTACACGTATTGCCATCCCGAAGCGGTCAGTCGCACGTCAGCTGCGAGAGCGAGAGGCGGAGCTGCCGCACACCTCTGCGACAGCCTGCGGTGAGAACCAGGGGCTTGGCGTCCGTGTCGAGAAAATCTTTGCAAATGGAGCGGCGCTCGCCGAGTTCGGCGGAACAGCGTGCAAAAAGGCAAAGGCTCGTACGCGCTCAGCCCGCGTCACGCCGCCCAAGGTGGACGGGGTACCGGAGAAGGCTGGGCAGGCGGGGACCGCACAGGTCGTCAGCCCCAGCCCTGCGGCACCGCAGCGCCCACATCCCAGAGCAACCCGCCCACGAGGAAACGCACAGTGGCACCACCCCGACGTTGACAGTTTTCTGAGGATTATTCCCCAAAGAAGCCTCATCTCACTTCTAACTCTTGGAAATGGTTTGCATCCCTTCCAAATGGGTTTTGAGCTGTTTTCTTAAGTTAGAAATAAAGCACATTTGAGAAACAGAGACACAACTTTCCCATGGAAAGCTGCAGATTAATGGAAATTAAAATGCTTTGCAAATTTTGAAGATTTCACCTAAGATTCATTTGTAAAACAAAATTTGGAAAAAAAAAAGTTTAACAGTGTGAACTACCTTATTATCCCCTATTGCTATCTGTCATTTTTGGAACAAAATATTTACAGTATTTTTTCCTCAGAGGTTCTACTATATATTTAATATTAAATTTCAAGCAAAAATCTAAATAAAAATTGATAGATGCATAATTTTTTTAAAGCATTTTCTCCTGGTTTCAGGGTTTTGTTATAATGTAGAACAAAATCAAATTTTGAAATATAAAAATTCTTAGAAACTGTGTCTATACAATCCCTTGTATAACTTTACCATTTGCACATACAAAAATAGAGAGAGACAGAGAGAGATCATCGAACCCCAGCCTGGTTTGGGTGGGCAGGGACCTCCCAGCCTGCCCAGTCCCACCCCCGTGGCATGGGCAGGGACACCCTCCACTAGCCCAGGTTGCCCAAAGCCCCATCCAACCTGGCCTTGAGCACTGCCAGGGAGCCAGGGGCAGCCACAGCTTCTCTGGGCACCCTGTGCCAGGGCCTCAGCACCCTCCCAGGGAAGGATTTCTGCCTCCCATCCCATCTCCATCTGCCCTCCTGCAGCTTCAGGCCATTCCCCTTGGCCTGTCCCTCCCTGCCCTTGTCACCAGCCCCTCTCCAGCTTTCCTGGAGCCCCTGCAGGGACTGGAAGGGGCTCTGAGGTCTCCGCGGAGCCTTCTCTTCTCCAGGCTGAACAACCCCGACTCTCTCAGCCTGAGGTCTCCACAGCAGAGGTGCTCCAGCCCTGGGATCATCTCCACGGCCTCCTCTGGCCTGGCTCCAACAGCTCCATGTCCTCCTTGTGCTGGGGACCCCCGAGCTGGACGCAGCACTGCCGGGGGGTCTCCCCAGAGCGGAGCAGAGGAGCAGATTCCCCTCCCTTGACCTGCTGCTCATGCTCAGCAACCTGGAAATAAGCTCCTATATTTATTTTCCCTTTTTCAGGATTTTACATACACGAGTTGTATCCCAGGGCTGCACCCTGTAAGTGCCTAAAGCATGGAGTGCTTAATTCTTCAAAATATAATTTCCCAGTTGCAAAAATCACCCCATTTTGATTTAACATGTGTTTCTAGGTATAAACTTCACAGAATGTTTAAATTAAATGCTATCATATTTTTTAAAGTCTGAAGAAATTCACAAAAAGAAAGCAATTAAAAAACAGATAGTGTAACTAATAGGTTCGAGTTAGGTGTGTAATTATAAATAAATTCTAATTAATTTTCTACCGCATCTTGGTTATTACCCACGTTTCACACAAACCCATTTATGTTCATTTGCAAATGAGTAAGGTAAAATAGATGATGCTCTATAAAGTATATTTGTTTTATTGTCTCGTTAGCTCTGCCTTACGAAGCAAACGCAGCCCCGTCACGCCAGGCTCCCCTTGGCACCGAGACATCTGCCAGGGAGCAGAGGTGCTGATGTTTGGTACCAAAACTCACGTTCTCTGCCAAAATAAAGAACCAAACCAAACCCCCCAAACTAGCCCAGCTCCCTCAGCCATCGGCGTTCCCATTGGTCTCGCTGCGAGTCCTCCTCAAAATTCAAAGCAAACTTCCTTTGGCGATCTGCCCCGTATGCCTTTCTTTTTAAAGATAATTTGCTGTATAAAAATCCCCACCTCAAAGACTTAAAGCAACTGAAACTCCACAGAATCCTCAGATACGGGATACACCCAGAAGTAACGGAAACTCGGCCGCTTCCCGGCGGAAGGAAGACGATGTCAGTGCTCTGCAAACTGCTGGGGCTGCAGAGGCAGCACCAGGTGAGGTACCTGACATTGAAGTTAAACCATTAAACTTAACTCCTCGCTCTCCTAAGAAGAAAAAAAAAAAAAAAAAAACCCAAAAACCCCAGATGCAAATCCTCCCGCCAGGAGAAAATCAGAAGCAGAGTTAGGAATTTATTTATTACAGGAGTAAAAGTGCCGTCAGTCTGCGACAGCTGGAAGGTGCCGGGCAGCGGGGACGCTGCGGCAGGGCTTGGAGGGTTGCAGAAGCTGGTGGCAGGGACCCTGCCCCGACTCCGGCAGCTCCCCAGGCGTAGGAGCGGAGCAGCAACGGTATGACCGACCTGGCGGCCTCTCCAAGTTTTAGCAATTCTCTCACTTTCATTTATTATAGAGAAAATGTAGATTCATTTTTTCTAAAGCCTCTGTGGATGAGCAGACAGTATTTATTTTCATTTATCTTCTCAGGTGATCAAGAAGTAACAGAAATCAGTCACACACTGCACATGGCAAATATATTTTCTAGTGGATTAAATGAATCCCTAAAACTCATTAACCATTTCTTAGCTGCCACACTGCTGTTTGGTTTTGCTATCGCTACTGCATGAAAACCACCGACAGCTTTATAAAATTGCTGTTAATAATCTGAAGGAAAAGTTGCTGTTCTCATGGCTTGCACCAAAGGGCCGCCTTGTCCCCGCTCCCGAGGAATGCTCAGCGCTTCCCAGAACCCTCACACAGGAAAACACCGGCTCCCGCCCGGGAATTCCACCACATCCTCGCTGAAACGCGCCGGGCAGAAACGCGGTGCTCCAGACATGGTGCACGAGCTGAGCAGATCGTACTGTCAAACCTCCGGACTTTAAATGTAATCCTGCTGCATAGCCACAGATAAAAAAAAAAAGACATTTTTATTGCAATGTGATGTTTTGATTAAAATCCACAACAGAATTTTTTTTTTCTGGCTCAGTCTCTAAATCTTTACTTCAGACCTCTCCTACTTTTCCATCTGTCTGGGTGCAAGGCTGCATTCCTTTGGGCTGAATATCATTTTGATACCCAAAGTACGTATTTCTAATTTCTCCAGGTTCCTAAAAGTTGGAACCAGCATTTGCTGCTCCTGATTTTGATGTTAACCTCAATGAGTCACATTTGATTTTTGTATCTTTTTCTAAATCCTTAATGAAAATTCTAAATCATTGATTATAGGTCTCATACTGATTTTTGTAGAATAGTTCAGTTGGAAGGGACCTACAACAATCATCTAGTCCAACTACAGACAATACTTAGTATTGGTATCCTACTGGTCTTAACGATAAGTATCTCTGTGCTACCAACTAAAAACATACCAAAGCATTTTTATTCCGTTCTATTAACTAGCATTGACTTACTATCCAGCACTGTAGCAGCACCTTTACCAGTAAATAAGGTCTTTATTTATAGAGCATATATAACACCTTTTTTTTTTTATGTACATCCTCACCAAAGGGTTGTCAATCCCTGGGACAGGCTGCCCAGGGAAGTGGTGGAGTCCCCAGCCCTGGGGGGATTTACAACCCATGAGGACGTGGCGTAGCAGTGGGCTGGGCGGCACGGGGTTAGCGGCTGGACTCGATCTTGAAGGACTTTTCTAACTTAAGGGATTCTATGATCTATTTTAAATATATATATAAGCATGCGGCACCCCACCGTATCTCTACGGGTGAGTAAAGGAAGAGACTGCTCAGTGACATCGTTGAAACGCACTCATTAGCAAGCGGCGGCGGCACGGCGAGGGGCTGCCCCAACGGCCACGCAGCTCCTGGACCAGGGGCCTCGCAGTGCCGGCGACGCTGCTCGACCCCGGCCACGCGGCACGTCCTTCCCTCTGCAGCAGCCGTCGGGAGCCGGAGCGTGGCACACGCGGCGTGACGTCAGCTTACAGACCTGCCCGAGCCCGGGGGTGCGGAGCCGGGTCCCAGCGCTGCGGCAGCGGCCGGGGGCAGCCGGAGCTCGGTGACCCCAAAGGCAGCACACGAGCTTTCCTCGTGCCTTTCGGCGCGCGGCACCTTTATTTGTATTTTGTCTTATTCCCATGGACGTTTTAAAATGTACCTGGCTGCTGCAGGACAGCTGCTGCCGAAGCGCTGCTTCGCCTTACGGATCAAACCCTGAGCCAGCTGCTCGATGATCTGTCACCTCATTTCTTTTCACCCCAATACTCAGCACAGGAAAACAAATAGAACCAGGACTGAGCAGTTTGCCTAGGACGTTAACAACAAAGTCAAAGTTTACCATCTATTTACATTTTAGCTGATGCCGTTTCCGCCGCACAGTAGGAAGGACCGCACGCAGCTATTTCAAGACAACGCTGGTCCTACCGTACGTCCAGCCCCGCTGCTGCTCCCTGTCCC
This sequence comes from Balearica regulorum gibbericeps, assembly GCF_011004875.1. Taxonomy (NCBI): domain Eukaryota; kingdom Metazoa; phylum Chordata; class Aves; order Gruiformes; family Gruidae; genus Balearica; species Balearica regulorum. The sequence goes on from NC_046196.1 coordinate 981,369, forward strand.
TGGGAGCGGGATGGATTTACCTCCGCATTTACAAACCCGTCCCATTTCTCAGCTCAGGAAAATCAGATCCTCTGCCTCCAAACAAAACAAATAATGGCGCTGCAAGCAGCACTATCACTCCTGTGTAAACAGTTTTAAGATAAAAGCACTCAGTGTAGAAAAAAAAATAAAAAGGGGGGAAAGAAGGAAAATAAAGGTAAGCATTCCTACCAAGGACACCCGTACCCAGTTCTGGATCTTCAGGGGGAAAAAAAATAATAAAAAAAAAAATCTATAAATACAACTGAGGTTTCTTTATTGCTGTCAAGAGCCTGGAAGGAGGCTTTTTGGACTGGAATATCATCAAGATAAAGAGCACCTTAGAACAAAAGCTTTCTGCAGCAAAGGGCAGTGTTTACTCCTCCAGTTTGAGAGCGGGTTCTTTGAGGCAATCTCCCCTTTCACGTTAACACTTGTTTGCACCAGAGAAAGGTGTTTGGAAGGACACTGGAGCGCAGCTGCCTGTTTCCGCACTGTCAGACACCCAGGGACGGCTGGGAGAGGCACCCCGCAACGGGCACGCATCCCCGGCGCGATGCTCCCGCAGCCCGCGGTGCCGGCACCCTGCCCGCCCGGTTTCACACCACGTCCAGCCTTTGTCTTTTGCACCAAGAAGAACGGCTCCGCGGCGGCCCCAACTCCAGGAGCCACCGGGCCGTTCCCATCGCGGGGACCCTCGTTAGAGACGCCTTCGTCTGGGCTCGCTGGCGATGGCATCGCTGCCTCTGCTACCTGGGCCGGCTCCGCGCTGAGCCCCCATTGTGTTCAGGCAGCAGAGGAGAAAAATAGGGATATTAACCTCTAACACTGATGAAAATAATAGCCACAATAAAACAGGGGCGAAAACCGTGGTGGCAGTAATTATTCTGCTCTAGTTTACCCAGGAGGAAGCAGAGCCCGCAGGAACGTCCCAAGTCCCCTCGGCCGGGGCGCAGCGGCGCAGGAGCGGGGGCACGGCGGGGATGGGGACCCCGCTCAGCGCCCGGCCAGCCCAGCACCAGCAGCATGGGCACGCTCCTCTGAGCCGTCTGGCAGAGCCGACGGTGGAAAATATACCAGGCTATACGTCAAATAACCTAAACCAACTGGCCAAGCGCACTAAATTCTTGCTTTTGTGTCTGGCTCTTAAATTCCTACAGACCTGACTTAACAGACAAGAAAGGGCCATAAAAACAAACCTGTGAAACAAAAAATAGACCTTTAGGGATTTCTCGTATGCACACAGCAGGGATACCAAAACTACCTTCATTTGTCCATGCCGTATTCCTTGGTGTGCGTATACGTGGGCACGTATGATGTATCCGCATCTGGCTGACGTGTAGGCGTATATAACCAAACATCAAGGCTAAATCGTGCAAGTGCGAGGATTGGTGTCGGTGTATCGGCTTTGTGCGTAGAAGAGCAATGATCATTGCTATTTAAAAAGCAACTGTTTCTTCTTCTCCCCCCCTTGCTTTTTTTTTTTGAGATTCTCCATATCTGTAATTAATTTTTGACATATATAGCACAATTTCATTCCATGAGTTATCTTAGTTCTTCTCAGGTTTAAATGTCACTCTTTGAAATCTTCTCATTCAAAAATCAAGTTGGATCTAATAAAAAATTCAAAGGTGCATCTAATAATAATGAAATAATAGCAGTAAAAAAACATGCACCTGCATTTATGCCAAAGAACAAGGGCTATAAGAGACAAAAATGTAGGGGAAAAAAGAAATTAGAGGGAAAAATCATGATATTGCTGAAGTGCTGCTCTCACACTAAGACCAGGGGGATTGGGATAAGGCTAAAGTTAATTGCATTTCCAGATGACAAACCTCTCACCTCTGAACTGAATGGCTCTTTATAAAAGCTATCAGTAATAAACTGTAAATCTCAGCTATGATTGCAAATAAAGGTCATCCCTTTCATGCTGCCACTTTCCCGGGCCTTATTATATTCCTGTCTGAACCTTTCTTACTTCTTAAGGTGTGCTAGCTGCCCATATAAGCAATCAGTAAGGCTTTTTGATTTTATTTTGAAAGACACAAGGCGATCGGATTTACATTCTGGCACTGCACTGATCCAAAATGGAAAATCACCGAATTCTGACAAGACGACAGAATCCTGCTAGCAGAATTAATCTTCATCTTATATTAATGCAAAGAAAGGCAATCCCTTCCCTCCACTTCTGAAATTTATATTTTCTTCTTCACCAGTACAAACGGGCATCTCCAATTTTCTCTTATCCAAACGTAAAGACTATTGTGATAATACCAGGCGTCCTGTCCCCAGCGGGTCCTTTGCAAATCAGCCTCCCCGTGACAAGGCGCTACGAGAGCGGGCACTCGGCTGATGTCCTGGGCTCGCTGCGGGCAGAAGACGCGTGCCCTCCAAAGCCTTTGCCCCAACACCAGCGGCCCCACTACAAACAACCTGGATTAACGCCATCCCGTCCAGGCGCACCAGGCAGCGCGCGGGACTCTCCGTACGAAACGGATTGTTGGGAGTTGGACGGAGCAGGAAAGCAAAGCCTGAACCCACCGCCCCGGCCAGCCTTCCTCAAGCTGGGTCAGCTCTGGGGGTACGGACCACTGGACCAGGACACGCTGCCGGCAGAGCTGCTGCTGCGCTAGCAAAGGGCCCAGAACGGAGCCGGCAAGGACCAGATGCGCCAGACGACCCCGCAAGCTGCGCCAGACCCCGCAAGCTGCGCCGGTTTGAGAAGTGGCAGTCAGCGTCAGGACGGGTGGTCAGTCCTCTACCTCTCACCCTAACCTCGCATCGACTGATCAGGAGACCTGCTATAACTCAGATCAGCCAGATGTTCTTAATGTTATCTTACCCACTCAGGACGTGTGGGGTGCTGGGACCTGACTACCTATTCAGAAAGCAAATCCTCCATCAGAGAAAAAATTTGCATCAGCTCAGATGCTCCTTATGAGCGATTTTTGTTTCTCTGCAGAACATTTCTTATCTGTGAGCGTCAAGATTTTTGACACAAAGAACCCACCTCTCTAACCTAACGCTGTGAGAAAACTGTTTGTTACAAAGACTTTAACCCAGGTAAACAGAACATTTGAAAAAAACAAATAAATTTTGGGGAAATCCATTTTCTTTGCTGTACCATCAAATCACCACACAACAGTCCACCTTTCAGTAGGTCCTTTGCAACGGGTCGGTGCTGACACGAGTCCAAACACAGGGTAGCGCTAGGAAGGGCAGAAAGGAGGGAAGGCGACATGTGGAACAGTGAAGAACGTCTGTTTTCAGTGCCATGAAGTACGCCATGACCAGAGTGAAGGAACCCAGTCTAGACACCTTGATCTTAGTCCCCCCAGACCGATGTTCTGGGTGTGGGGGTGCTGCATGACACGGGGCAAGCTTCCACCAAAACACATGTGCCCAGCCCAGTGGCCCCCAGAGGACACAACGTGGCCCATGCCGCTCTCGTCACACCCATCCTTCTGAGCACAAGCTAGAACAGAACCAAAACTAAACAGCATCTGTCCAATGGCCTATCTACGGTGGGACCAAACTTGAGACATTTGCCATGTCGGATGAGAAGAGCTCAGCGATGGCCAGGGCCCAGCAGGTTTACCAGCTGTGGGACGCCTCTGAACCGCTGTCACCTCAGGTGTGGGGCCAAGGGACTTCTGCCCCGATCGCCAGGGGCCAGACCTGCCGCAACGTCCGCCAAAGGCGCGGTTTTGTCTTCACTGCGTGGGGTGAATTCTCCTTAAAGTCGTGACTGGCGTGACAGACTGGTTAATTTAAGAGGCATAATGAAACATGCAATCTGCAGGTTGATAGGGTCATCTGGGCCTAGGGGAATCTGGACAAACTTAACTTTACAAAATATTTACGTTTGCAGCACATGCAAACAGGAAACTTAAGGAGAGCAGCAGCCTGGTAAGCCTGTTGTAGCCTTTAAAGGAGGAGAAGAGCGAGACAGACTCGAATTGCACAGCCATAGAAGTGACTGGTGTAAGGAACAAATAGACTTGTCTATGGGATGGGATAATTATCTTCCACATCTTCAGGCTCTTGGAAAACGTGACAATGGCGTATCTGAATGAGGCTTCTGACAAGTCCCAGATGCAGCCAGGTTTCTTTTACTTGAGCTTTTAATTTAAACTGCTCATTTTGAAAGTGATATACTGATAGCTCTAGTCAGAGGTTGGAAGTAAGCACTTTCATACAGCACTTGAACAATGTCCCTCACTCACAAGTTACTTTAGCCCCAATATATCATTCCTCCAGCCCTGCACGATGCCACCAAGGTACCACACTCCCCATCCACTCCGTCCCTGGACTCCAGTCTTGGGAAGGTTGTAAAGAGAGACTCCCAAAGGAGCACTGCAGCGAACATCGATTTTCTAGGTGCTTTGTTTCCTTAGCCATTTTACTTGCACTTACACATAAACTTAGCAGATACTTCTCATAGTCTCTGAACACCTGTGGAAGTGAGATGACCATGCCGCAGCAGCGATAATACTGCACACACACTGTTTCCTTTATGCAGGCTTTTAAAGCAGTTTTACAAAGCTGAGTAAACATCATGGTTCTGCTGTACAGTGAAGAAAGCACTGTCCGATGATGAAATTAAACCCCTGTTTTCAAAATAACAACTGATTTTAGACATCCTTCTTCAGACCAAGACACTGCAAATCTGAAGATGATCAGTGCGTTTCTCAGGTCCCTTGCCTAGAGGGAAGGACACTCAAGGACTCACCCCTGGCACGCTCCCTCTGGCCCACGGGGCCAAGGTCTCACCAAGATCACCAAGCAATCCTCCTCAAGACACAACCGTGTCCTGGCTCCGGCACCATGCCTGCTCGGTGGGTCGTGGTCTGCCTCCTCAGTGGCCCTAAGCAAATACCCTCCCCTTACTTCTGCAGACCCTGAGCGCGTTCATCCACATTTCAGCCCCTATGTCTTCTCACAGCTGGGAAGTCCCGTCTTGGTCCGCGCTTTCCCCTCAACCTTCTGTTTACGTGCCCAGAAAAATCAAGCAAACCTTGTGAGAACAACTCCAGGCGTTATCTGCCTGTAGCACATGACAATTAACAGCCTTCCTCACGTCAGAGCATCCCTACTTTGGGTGTGCTCACCAGATGTAACCTCGAAAAAGGCATGTGTGTTGTATGAAATGTGTTCATTAGCTTTTCTTCCTGTAACGAGCCTGTGTCACCGAGTGTTTGCAGTAGATCTCATTTAGCACTCACGCAGGTATTTGTTCATCCCTGGGGAACGAGAGGAATATGGTTTAGGTATTTCCACGTTGATACGTATGAAGGATTATATTTTAATGGAGGTTTTAGGAGGAACTGGACTGACAGAGGAGGGATCTACTCCCCGCTCGTCTTCTGGACACATCCTTGCACGTGCCAATTGACCTTGCCGTGTACTCCCGTTTCCTTTTCCACTTTAGCGCAGCATGCACTCTGTGCCAAGGGTTACCTACTGGAAGCATCTGTGGGCAGAGGGTCAGGCAGCGATGGCTGAGATCAGGCCTCCAGGCTCTAGGGAACGCTCCGCACAAGCGTGCAAGGGTTTATTTCTGGTTTGCACTGCACAGAGTTGCCTGAGGTTCTTCTGCTGAGGACAACTGAATGAGCACCTGGGCAAACAGGCTTTGAAACCTGACTTTGCAATGAAATGTGACGGTCTCTGTTGTGTCTAAGGCCAAATGCTCTTGACATGGAGGAGAATTAATTTGAGGTCTTACTGTAAGAGCCACAGCCTGAGAGGCTTCTCCTGACAATCCCTGTCTTTCGGCAAGTTTTCATCTCAGGGATTAACATGGCCCCCAGTTAACACGTTAGCTGCAGGACCAAGACCAGAGTCTTCTTGGTGACGGGCTAACACGGTTTCATGACCACGATGTAGTGCCAAGAGCCTGGGCGTAACGTAGTTTAGTTGCGAGAGTCAAGTCCAGGAGTCTCTTAATGAGAAGAACGTCATGTTTTATCCTGCACTGCATCAAAGGTTGCAGTACACGTGTTAAAACAAGCGTTGCACGCGACAAGACCGGGTTGGACTCCAGCAATAGCCTCAGAGAGGGGTCCTGCCTGCCAGGTCCATCTCCCTCCCTCTCCTTCGGAGAGCCTCACCTGGATGAGGACCACCGAGGCAGGAGAAGGTCCAGCACGAGCAGCACGCCTGGCCACGCGCTCCCCGCGGCGCCAACCAAGCTGCGACTCCCCCCACTAAAAAGCCTTGCTGGGCAGAAAGGACCAGCAGGAGGGGCAGCTCCACACGCGGGGCAGCCCCGAGGACGCTCGCCGGGCGGGAGCAGGGCAGATGTTCCTGCGCCAGGGTCTGCAGGGAACACCGGGGCCCGTCGGTCACCAGCGGCCAAAGGGCAGCCGGACACGTACATCACACACGCACGCTTGCAACTGGATTTACAGGAGGGAACGGAGTCACCTTTAAACAGACTGTAGATAACATTGAACTAATTACTTGAAATAGAATAAAAATTATATTGCACATATATAACATATAGGAGTTACTGAACCTTTTTGATTCATAGGATCAAAGAATTATTTTTAAATCTCTGCTATAGTAAGTATATTTCAAGGCAGCAGCATCCAACTAAAATGCTGAAACATAATCAGTCAACAGAATATTTTTTTTAAGCTTAAAAATACTTCCTTTCTTGAAAATGGACACTAAAGCCCTAGGCAACATAACCATTGAGGTTTTATTATAAAATACATTTCAAAATAACGGCTGAAAGACTTAAGAGCACCGAAGATGAAAACGAAGAAGTAAACAAGCCTTTTTCTACCACTAAATGATAAATTAAAAGCTGTATTTTGCTGTTCTGCCTCATTTTTTAATCACACTGCGTTCACACTACTATTGCTATGGTTGTGTAGGTATTCCCATTAAAAAGCACCTATTACTACAGGTTTACAATTGTACGTAGCAGTCATCTGTGCCAGCCAAAACACAGCCAGGTAAAAATCTCATTCCAAATCAAAATTTTCATTAAATTTTGAGAAAAAGCACTGCCTCTTTGACATAACAGGCATAGCTGCTCTTTAAAAAAATTTTAGCAATTTCAGAATGTAGTCTTTTGGAATTTTAAGAATAACGGTGAAAATACTGTATGTGCTGTTGCTGCCATCAGATAGAGCGCTAAATCTTAATCCTGCTATGCTATCTTGCCTCAGTGCAGATCACCTCTCAAGTATCTGTGTAAAAATGCTAGGACAAATAATAAATAGATGCTTGCCTGTGAAAAAGGAGATTTATAGACCGTGAAGGGAAATGGTATCAGTTTTATAGTCTCTTGCTTGATAATTTTTTTATTAATTAATATACAATTTGGTTTTGTTCCAACTGTCAAATCTAACAGAAATACCAATGAAAGACATCTGCAGCCGTTAATCCGTTCTCAACCTTTTGTCAACGGACATAGTTTTCGGTTTGCATTTTCTCACTTTCCCTCCTAACCGTATTTCCAAACGTGGTTCGGAGAATACACGCGGCACGTGATTCCCAGGCTCCGAAGCCAGCAGACTCGCTTGCAGAGCTTTTATGTGCTTGCTGGGTCAGAGAAGACATTTAAAAAGCCCAAACCGGCATTTCCTCCCCTCCGGAAGGGCTGGGCTACGAACGCCCACAGCGAGGGCTGTGGACCAGAGAGCAAACCCAGCCCAGCGGTGCCTCTTCTCGTACGGCAAGGCTCGCTGACGCCCCGACACCCAAAATGGGAGCGAAGCAGCGCCAGCGACAGCCCGAGGCACAGCCAGCCCCCAGCAGCCCGGGGGGCCAGAGGACCCCGGTTTCATCCCTGTCCCACCCCAGCACCTCCCTGCGACCCCGGGGCTCATCCCGGTCCCTTCTGGAAAGGGTCAGAGCTCCTGGCAGCACCCGTGAGCTGCGCTGGTAGCGCCACAGTTAGAACGTCGTTACATTAGAGGATGCTCTCGTTAGCGAAACGTATGGTACGGTGCAATAAAACAGGTCTGCCTGGACTACCGTATTGAAACACCCTTTGCAGCCAGCTAACCGGAATGAAGGTATCTGACGCGTTAACTAATATGTTATAAAACATCTACACTCTGTGTAAGCAATGCATAGGGAGTTTATTGTTCTTTTTCACGATACTCGTTCATACGAGAAATCGCATCTTTAACCAGGAGCCAAATTCACCCCAACCTTGCCACGATCACACAATGCCCTTTCACCCTCACCTCCCCCAAAAGAAATCAGCAATATTAAATCAACAGAATAATGTGAGGTGGAAAAGGAAGAGACAACCGTGGACAAAATAAAAAAAGGAAAGTTTTATTAATGCTAAATACACTTTCCCTTTTGGGTTTACACTACTGTTCCCGTAACCGTTTCCAGATGGTTCAGCCATCGCCCGAGCAGCTCGCGGGGAACGAAGCGGCAGCTTGCTGCCTCTTTGGCACTAAGTGGGCAAAATCCTGGGCATAAACGTGACTTATGGGTTTGATAAGCTAAAAACAAAGGTAAAGACACATTGAGAAGAACAGGAAGTGGAATTAAAAATTATTTTTATTTTTTTTTAAAAAGCTGGCAGCTGAAGAGTTAACCACAACCTTCTTCCTTTTAACACAGCCTTCTGTAGTAGCTAATGAAGGTAATGAAATATGACATGTAGTTTGGCCCTTGACCACAGAGTGCACCTCCCTCCCCTCTGCCTTGCGAACAAAGCCAAAACAGATGTAGCTGCTTCGGTAGGGTTTGGGGTTGACGGCTGTTACACAGAGCAGGTCAGCGGGCACGTTCCCAGGGCGCAGGCTTCTGGCACGCTGCAGCGCTGGGGAAGGTCCCGGCTCCACGCCGGAGGAGATGGCAGCGGACAAGGCGGTGCATACGCAAACGGAGCCAAATTCACCCTCCTCATCAGCAGCACCGGGAGCTACGTCCATTTCCAACCTCTTTTACAGACCTAATTCCATAAAAACCCATTCCTTTCATTTGAGTATAGGTTTTATGTGCCCAGCTACCTTACCTACTGTTAGCCTAAATACAATTAAAACAGCTCTCAAAAAAAGAGAAGACACAGTATTGCTTGGGCAGGGGAGAGGCTTCGCATTTTGAGAATTGTTGTCCTTAGAGGTCATGAAAGCAACCCACCACAAACACAGCAGTCAGCATTTCATTAGCAGAGAGCCAGAGATGGGGAAAAAAACCTTCTTAAAATAAACTCTTCTAAAAAAAAAGCTTTCAAATTCACAAAATACTATGGAATTTATTAACCTTTTAAAGTTCTTTCAAAAGTTCCTCACGCATCCCTTGCTATCAGGGCAACGTACTCGACTTTGCCACGCTCTGGTCTGATGTGGCTGCCAGGCTCATAACCTCGAGTAGATACAACATGAAAATACGTGCCAAGAGATACCACACAGACACTTTGAAAATCTTTGATTCCTCATCTAAACACAGGAAAACTCCATCACAGCTGCTGGTTGATAATGAATATGTGGATAATGATCCCTGTTGGTCCGGTGGCATCAGCTCCATCCCCTCGGTTAAGCACTAGCAGCATCAGGGGATGTCTCGTTTCTTAGGGTAGAGGTCACCCATCCATCTCCCCCAAAGACCTGGCTGGTTTTGTGGGGACAAAGAGGTGCAGGCAGCCCTGGGCATCAGAAGAGCTCTAGGGTGGGATTCGTTTCCCCGCTGGGACATCCAACTCATCGGTAAGTCTGATCTAATCAAGACACGCTCCCTTCGCCGTCGCTGAAGGGAGAATGACATGGCAGAGGGCGGCCATGGCAGGCCAGGCAAATGGCTCTCTGGAGAGGAGCAGGCAGCTCCCCGACCTGTCCTAGCTGGTCTCTGAAAGGGTTTATCAGTCTCCACCAGCTCTACAGAGAGCCACGATGACTCGCTCAAATGTCTGCACCTACTTCCACAGGCACACGGATACCACCCCAGGTTGACATCTGCCATGGCCCTCCTCTACAGGAAGGAACACCAACTCCCCCCCAGTCACTCAAATTGCCAAAGTTCTGAGATGATAAAACTGAAATTTGGAGTAAGCCTGGAAAACAAAGCAGTTCTGACAACCGTTAAGCTATGGGTGCAGCAAACTAGCAAAGAGTGTCCTCCAGCCTCCCAGCTTCTGGAAGCCATTTGGCCAAGCCGGGGGAGCGAGCCGCCTTCCCGAGGCCCACATGTGCTCCACAGAAACCACTGGCTCTCCTGGCTGCCTCCTGAGGACCACGCGTGGCTTTTTATTAAAAAAAAAAGCTATGTATAAAATGTTAAAGTTGCAAAAAGCTGGAAAATACTACCACTGAATTTACCTATTCAACCTTAATTTGTCCCCCTGTTGTATATGCATCGTTACATACACTGGAATTATATGCTAATTTGCTATCCTTCTACAGGAGCCTGACCTCATTTAATAAGCACCGCGGAGCACGCTATGGGTTGGTGCTGAATAATGAAATTATCTGTTGGTTATAGACACACAGCCTCGTTTTAACCAAATTCGGATACGTTACGTACATACGTGACCTTAACCGCCGCGACTTTGTTGCCCGCGCGTAAAAAGGAGTTACCAGTGATGTATTTGGGCTCTGAAATTTTGAGGGTATTTTCCCCGCTCTTTACTAAGTACCAATGCACCCCAGTAGATGCAGGGCGAATTGAGGAGGAAAGGATGAATTCCGCAGCCAGCACACACAGAATAATACGCAGAGCTAGGAGCAGGGACGGTAAGAGGCACCGCGGGACGTCCCCCCACGCTCGGATCAGCACCGAGCCCTCGTGAAGCGAACCGAGGAGCCGACAGGTTTCGGGCCGATCGGACACGTCCACCCAGGGAGGGCGAGTTGGGCTTGTACGCGCGAACTCCGACACCTCCAAAATTTTTCAGTTTGTTGCTTGATTTTGCAACCTTAACAACCTACGTGCGCGTAAAGCTTTAAACACCGAAGCGTTTGAAATCAGCTATCCAAATGACTCTGCCGGGGTAAGGGCAGCAACGTTCCCAGCCTCCCCCTGCCCTGGGACCCAGCAGACGCTGCCCGAGCCCCCGCCAGCATCCGGAGCCAACGCTGCCGAAATCGCAGTGCACCCTTGCCCGCCGCGGCGCAACGTGCGCTCCCCTCCCCGGGACCAGACCATCAGCAAAGTTCAGCGCAAGAGAAAGGGGGGCAGGGCCCTTGCAATTGATAGCCTGTTCCAAGCGTTATTTATCATTCCCAGCACAGACACCGACATGTGCCTTTTGAAAGGGGATACTGTACCTTTAACCTTGACTCTGAGCGCATGGGTAATTTGGGATGCGAGCCCGGGTTCAAGCGGGGTGACCTTTCGGGGGGAGGGGCGGGACTGCATTTATTTATGAGGCGGTTGGAAATTTTTGACATCACATGCTAGTCCCATTATTCACGTGTTACATGACACAAGATCGGCCCTTTTAATGCAACAACATCACATCAAAAAATTTGATTTTCTGCTCTGACAGCAGGCTTGTCCTCTGTAGTTCCCCAAAATGTAATCTGCTCAGGTTAAAGGCCGCAGGAAAGCGATTTAAAAAGCGCACGGCTTTCACCAAACATGGAAAAATGGGTCCCGGACCAGGAGCGTGCGCTCCGCAAAAGCGGGGATGCTTCGGGGCTGGAAAGAAACGGTCTTTTAGGCACAAAAGCAGAGTTGTGTTCCTGGTGAGGGGAATCCCTCCTCCTGACCACGCGGGATGCGGTGCTGGGGGGGTCCAGCATCACTCCGACCCACCCAGGTTTGCCCGCACCACAGCCAGACAGTGGCCGCAGGGATGGATCCCACCTTTCCACACTCCGTCCTCCCACTCCTGAAATTTAGGGTGTGAAATATTCTTCCCCCATCCGTGCGCATCTAAGGGGTGCGGCTTCCTCAGGAACCGCTTTTTGGAGCCTTGGCTGCACAGCGGCACGGTGCGTACGCCTACATTTAGCATGAAAAAACGCTGGGGTTTTCCCCATGCAAAAAATACAACACAAAAAATTTATTTATTATATTTATGCTGATAATTCCGTCTGGAACGTTTTCTGTGCACAAACTTGAAAACTTCTGTTCCAGGGCTGCGCTGTATATACGCCACCAAAGACACGTGGTTTGCTTATAGAGCCCCAGCGGCAGCACGGGCACAGGCTCAGCAACTGCATGCCCACGCTACGCGGAAAGCTGGTTCTCGCAGCTACACTCTCATTTTCATAGGATTTAAAATATCAGCTAATGCACTTAAAGATAATGAAATATAGTTCACAATAATGCACCACAAAGCATATAGATTAAATTACTCATCAGCTAATTCCACAGAGAAAAAATACTTTATATGTTTAACTTTTCTAAATATCCTTAGTGGAAGGCATGCAAAAGAGGAATTTTAATGTGGTTGATTTATATCTGGAAAAGCATTTCTAAGATTGCCACAATTTCTTTACAGAAACATCGCATGACATCGATGATGAGGCTGATACTAAAGTAACATTACAAGTAAATAAAATGGGCTAATTTTATCAATACATTAAATAACTTCAACATAGTGTTTTCTAAATACATTGCCACGAGTACACGTAGTAAGAAAACCAAAACCCAGCGTATTGGGAACAAGCAGCTTTGTCTTGTGGGTCTAAAGGATATTTATTCTATTCTTACAGCAGAATTTTAGGTGTGTTTTTACTTCTTCACCCAGGGAATCAAATCTGTAAAAGCATTTCTATATCCACCACTGTTTAATGCCAAAATACTAAATGAAATTACAAATATAATCCGCACCCCACCAGCCCCGTTCCATTTCCAGTCGGGTTTTCTCTGGTGGGCATGGCAGGACGCGAGCCCTTGCCCGGGCTGCGGGGGACGCTGCAGGGTGGGAACTTCGAACCGCAGCTGCCCTGGAAGCCACAGGGACACATCATCATCACCCCCCCCTCGGCCACAGGGACACATCCATCCCCCCCCAGCCACAGGGACAGGACACATCATCATCATCCCCCCCCCAGCCACAGGGACAGGGACACATCATCATCATCATCATCCCCCCCCTCGGCCACAGGGACACATCCATCCCCCCCCAGCCACAGGGACAGGGACACATCATCATCATCATCCCCCCCAGGCCACAGGGACGGGACGAGCTGAGCCCAGGCAGCCGGGACCCCCGCAGCCTGCACCCCCTCTTCTTGGGGAGCCAGGGCATAAATCCAACAACGAACAAGTTGCTGTTGTGGCAGAAGGACGGGGGGATCTGCAGCACCTCCCGCTGCCGTGCCCACGTTTCGGGTCTCAACCCGAGCTCCTGCCCCAGGTCGGTGCCTCTGGCCGCCCCTCGCTGTGGGGGTGGGCACATTGCACCAACGCTTCGCTCGTGGGGCACCCTGAGATCCCTGCGGGCAAACGGCGCTCCCATGGCATTACTTATATTTCTATATCCTCACCGTTACGTTAAAAGTGAAACATTTACTCCTCTCACCCTTGGCTGGCTGTTTCCCAGAGTTTGCCCTGCCTTTTTCGCAGGGCCCCCCCCGCAGGCAACAGCCAGGGGGGCAGGGGAGGGAAAGGTGGGCTGGGGCAGCCGGATTTATGTGCCAAAGCGCGGAGACAAACATCTGCGGGAAAACCCTCCTCCAGGAGCAGGAGGAAGAAGATCCTAAGGCAGTATTACATTTTTACAGATTTATACGGGTTTTGAAGCCAAGTCCCAAGACTGGCAGAACACAGAGGGGGAATTATTTTCTTCTTATTAAAAGAATGAAAAGACCCAACATTGATTTTGTCCTTCATCACCACACAAAAACCTCCCGACTACCGAGAGGATGACGGTATGGATTATCACAACACCGTAAATCAAAGTGAATGTATTTATTAGGGTGACTCTCTTTGTTGTACATGTGTGTGCTGTTTGTTGGCCCATACCGTTATTATTTTAATTTATGGTTTGCTTTTTCAACTCTCTTTCCTCCCCCTCACAAGACTGGAGCCTGTCCGCAAGTTTTACTCACGCCAGTTAAAATCAGCGTAATGAAATGTCACGGCCAGATCCCATCGCTCCGCAAGGACAGCAGGGCAGCGCCGGCCCTGGGACGCGGCGTCCCGCAAAACTTCGCTCCGGCAGGCAGCGCCGCTGGGGGGGTTCGCTGGCAGCGGGTGGGACAGGGCGGCAGGGACCCTGACGAAGCCGGCTAACGACAGCGGCAGCAGGCAGGAAAGGAGCCTTTCTTAGCCGCTTAACAGGTCTAGCTATAATTAAGTGCAACAGTTTTAAGCAATTTGCAAATCCCACCTCATCTCTCATTCTGTTATAATCACGATCTCGTTATTAATAAAGCGTGGTTCTGTAGCGTCGGTGTAATGCCAGGCTGCTGCGGAGCGGGAAGAGGGGAGCAAGGAGCTGCAGAGGAGTTCAGCTCAACTCTCCATCTGCCCCGGCTTAATTTAAACCAGACTTGACTACCTCATCTGCAGCAGCTAATGACAGCACCCCCTCTGGGGAATTGCTGGGCCCAGAAATCCAGTTCTAGGCATGCAAATTCATGACTTGGGTGCTCAGAAAGCACGACATTTCCCTCCAAAAGCCCCATTTGGGGTTCTCGTTATTTGCTCTTTGGTTTCTGAACTTTTGGGGCTATTTGTTTTAACGCTGTCTTCGAAGCCACGAAGTTTGGGGTTTGTTTCTTTTGCAAAGACTGGCTGCAGAACCACAGGAGCGGACCCGGCAGAGCCAGCGTCCGGCTGTAGGAGCCACGGCGGCACAGCAGAAGGGCTGGATGGGAAGACAGACCCTGTCCCTCCCCATTTCCACCATCTAAAGACTCTGCAACTGTAATATGCCAGGCAAATCTGCGCCACAAGTCTCAGATTTAATAATCTAGCTGTGCAGCACATGGTGTTTAACACCAACACAAAGTATTTGATATAACACCTGTATTTAAGAAGTGCAGTACTACCCCAAAGTAGTAGACCAGTGACCGAAACCCACCCCGACCTCTGATTTTTTTTTTATTTTCTGAACTCCTGCATTGTGCATCAGCTGCAAACCGAGCGCAGCCTCTGCAAACCCCGTCGGAAAGCTACGTCCGAGGAGCAGCATTGGTTCCCTCCGCGCTGCAGCGATGTCCTGCCGGTTTGCTGTCCTCTGCCCTTTTTTTGGGGAGAAGAAGAGGAGACAAACCAGGGAACAGAACTTTGCAACCCTGATGTGAGCTAATTTAATCTGAAAAATCAAATACCTTTCTGATGAGGGAGAGCCCTTGACACATGGCTAGAACTGAAGGAACGATTCAGCACCTACTCTGGGAGCAGGGAAACGCAGCAGTAAGGAAATGACATTGGAGAAGAGTTGATTTTTTTAACTACCATCTGTGGTTCTGTGGATGAGCAAGCCACTGTGCTCCCACAGCCACGGCAGCGTGCGCCAGCAGGAACATTTTCCGGTCGCACGTTTTATAAGAGGTGTTTGAGCAGCAGCAAGGAGAGCGGGATGCCAGCGCTGGGTCCAGCCTCGCACCTCCCCGCACACCGCAGCCGTGCGACATTTCCCATGCTCCCAGGGAGCGCTGGTTCACTTTGTGACGAGCATCCTTCTCCAAAGCTGAGCACAACAGCACCCGCAGCCACTCCTTCCTCTCCACCATTTCTCAACCCTCGCTCCTCTCTCCCACCCAGTGCCCTCCGGCACGCCTGACCTCAGCACCCTCGGCCGTTCCGGCTGCTCCTCGCCTCCTCTGCTATTACTGTCCAGCTCCACGCCTGCCTCCCCCTCTCCATCCAAATACCAGTTTCTGCCCTTCTCCCTCATGCTGATTTGGCATCGGAGCCGGGAGCGATGCGATCACAGGGCAGTGCCCGAGCTCTCCCTGCCGATGCCCAGATAAACCGCTGCTCCGAGGCGGTTACAGGGCGGCTGCGCTCAGCCGCTGCAAACCCTTTGAAGGTGGAGGCTGCGGAGGCTCGGCCAGGCTTTAAAACCCAGTTGAGTTTGAGACGATTATCTACGAGATGGCAGGAGACACGACCTGGCACCAGACAGGAGAGCTGGGCAGAACCGGGGAGAATCCGAGGATCAGCACGCTGCGACGTGCGCGGGAAGCTGCGGTTCCGGTCGGCTTTGGACCGGCGAGATGCGACAGCAGCACAACTGGTCAGGGAAGGAGCTAAGGGATCCTGAGCACGATGAGAACCAGCTGCGCAGCCCACCGCCCTGCTAGAAGTGTCAGCAGCACAGGGATTCTTCCAAGGCCCTTACTAAATGCATTGGGAATACCCTTAGAGAAACCATATGACGGGCTTTTGTAAATCACGGCCTCGGTTTTGGCTACTATGTGGAAAAGGATTTTGCAGGAAGAATCCACCAAAAAAAAGCAACAAAAGTGTACAAAAATCAGTAAAGAAAACTTACACAAGTAGGCTTCTAAAGATTGCAAGTACATGGCTGGACAAAAAAAGCTAGCGGGGAGGGGGCAATGAAATCAAGAGATCCTATTCACCATCTTTTACTACCAAATCTAGAAACTGCTATGCGACTGTCTTAAAAAGGTAATGAAAATAACAGCACTCAGTATAAAAATATTTTTTGGAAAACATACAATATGTTGTCTTTTTTATTTCAATGACAATATATTCTTTAAACAGGCTTTTTATTATTACTAAATCCATCAGCCAAATTAGGTGCTAAAGGATTACAACAGGCACAAGCCTTCACGCTGGAGAACAGAGCCCTGCAGAGATGGAGGACGTACCACCAGGATGGAATGGGTGGCCCCGACCAGGCAGCGTGGAGCAGGATGGGACGGAAGTCATGCTGGCAGCGTTACACCCACACGACTCTGCAGAGATGTTGGTGTTTGAGATGTGCCCACGGCAGAGTTTACATCCCGCTCCTTCGCATCGCTGCTTCGCCAAACCCATCGCACCTACACCGCCCGCTTCCAGCCACTGGAGATCACAACTCCATAACATCACGTCTGACCAAGTGTCCTCATCCACTCGGTCCTTCCCCAAGGAGCGATAACCCATTCCATCGCACCAGTGCTCCCACCACGCTTCCATAATACCGCACAGGTACCAGTCACGCCATCGATGAGAATGTGTAATTCTCCTGGTCTGTAATTCGCCTCCTAACACCCGTACAGAGGCAAAGGATCTTTTTTTTTTTTTGCTGCCTGGTGCCTCTGTTAATTCTGGCCTCAACATCTTGGTGTTGTGCTAAACAAGTACCCATCCATCTTCTCTCTTCACCAAACATATACGAAGCAGGTCGGGGTTATTAGGAGACACCAGCTGAGGCACATGGAAAGATTAAACACGTTTACAGGAGTACACAGGGAAATACACGTAGTTGTGAGAACTGAGCTCAGGAGTTCCCGGCTCTGGCCAGGCTTCAAACTCCTCTACTGCAGAAACTGGAGATTGTACCAACCTGACTTCAGTCTGTCAGTTCACGTGAGCCGAAAGATTTGCCCCACCTGCACAGCTACGCAGCATAGAGAGGGATCTGCGTGCAAGTACGAAGAGAGCATCTTTGAGGAAGGGAGAATTTTCTCAAGATAGGAGATTCAAAATGGAACTGAAAGAACACAGAGAAGAAACACACGCAGCTTCATTTCTAGTATTACCAAGTTCACTTTGTTGCTGTTTTTGTCTTTGGAGAGAAAAAACCCAACAAAACCACCAAAAGGAGGAGGAGAGATCAAAGGTTTGAACTTGCGGAGCTCCTCCGCCCGCCCCCGCAGCGGGCTCTCCTGTAGCTGCTAATCCACTCGGATGCTCAACAGCAGAGCCTTGAGTTGTCACGGATTTATGCCCTACACTGCACACAGTTCCGTCTGTTTCACGGTTATTGTTCTCACCGAGTCTACTTCATCATTTAAATTATTAACAGCAGAATTACACTGACTGAGATCTCCTAGAACAGGCGGCTTTAAAATACAAAGGCTTGTATTGAAACATTGGTACACATTGACTGGAACAGATAAATCAGAAGAAATTTAGATTTAAGGGTCATTGCTTCATTTCGGCACTGGCTGGGGGTTTTTTTTGGCAGAAGAATAACAGACAACAACACTGGAAAAGCTCCTTTAGATGGTCACCTGCAGATGGTCACTCACATTCAAGCACCTTCGTGTAATCAGTAGCCCGGAGGTGCCCGATTGACATGCCACCCATCAGAGCAGGCAGCGCCCGCAGCACTCCGGGGACCTGACCCAGCACCAGCCCCGTGGCAGGGCGCGTGCCCGAGACCCCGGAGCAGCACGAGTCTCCCATGAACCTCGGTGGGACGGAGCCCCCCCAGCAAGACACGGGTCCTTCCACCGGGCATGACAATGTTTGCCGAGTACAGACCTTGTACAGCAAAGATGTAAACTACACGCCGGTGTAAATCAACCCTCCACTGAGAAAAACACGGTGACCCTGGAGGGTGGAGGAGGAAGAGCAGGACAGGAAACCAAGAAACTCCTGGGTTCTAGCTCATGCATTTCTCGTTAGGGAGACAAAATAGTTTCCCACCACCCTGTTATACCCCTATCGCTGTCATTAACTATTCAGAGAAGAAAACACAAGCATTACAATTGCACAGAGTCTCAGTAAGTCACAAAATCCCAAGCAAATTCATCTCTTTGACTAAGTTTTAAAAGCGGAGCACACAAGAAACAGTGACTGCGGCAAGCCACATGTGTTCTCAAACCCACCAGAACCCACCTGCCGCCTGCCACAACCCGTCCGTTCCCTCCCGCAGCTCCTCCTGGCCACCGCCGACTCCGAGCTGACCTCAGACTTAACAATATTCATTAATAACAGACTAGACAGTGCCCACGTTCAGAGTAGGCATATGGTTTGAATACAGGGAATTTGCTTTTCCCATGCACTGCATTACATATTTATACTGAAATAAAAGCTTTTTCCCCTCCTCACTTTTTCTAGAGTAATTGACAGATGGATCTGATTCAGAAAAAAGTAATCAATGCATTCAAATAGTTTCTACCCATGCTGCTTTGCCTAGGCTTCAAATATTTTATTACATAAGGTTCTGTGCCCATTTTTTTAAAATTAAAGTTCATGCAGCTTTTCATGTGAGATTTTCTTTTAAAAAACTCTAGCCTTCTGAAGCAACAGTTTCTTTGCAATCAAGTCAAAAATCCAACATAGCTTTCACTGTACAAATAATGAAAGTCTTATGCACAAAGACAAGCTCTTTTCAAGTAAAAATAAAGTGTATTTTCATTACATCATATATCCAAACCCATAATACTCTGCTGGTCACCCAGGCAGGAGCTGCCTCAGTTCAGAGCTGGTTGAAGGCAGGTTTTCATAGCCACCAGGTGCGAGTGATATCCAAGCACACAAGTTTCATTTCTGAGAGTAACAGTGAAAATTATACTAGGAAAAAAAAATAAACTTCCTACTTGCATGGTGGGGAGAAGGAAACAAAATAATAGTTTTAGGGGGACTTGGTGTCCATGTTTGCCAAGAAACACTCCTTCACTAGCACAAGGCTCAACAAACCTCAAGCCGCAGCTGCCATCGGCTCCACCACACAAGTCTACCAAAGCTTCCTGAAGACACCGACTGCTTGTAAAGCAACACTCCCGACCACGCGTTCCAGAGACCGCCTGGCTAAGAACAGAGAACTTCAGCAAAACCTTTGCTGCCAAAATGACTCACATTGCACAAGGTCATTTCACTAGAGACACATGGAATTAAAGTTACCCTTTGATTCCTACAACTGCAGAGAAGCTTCACCAGGTAACCATAGATGGAAACCCAAACCTACCTTGCTCCCACTAGAGCAGCTCCTTCCCTCCGCCACCCCAGTGCCATTCATGCTAAGCAGCCCCAGCTGCTCTACCCTCACCTATATTCACTCCCTCCTACCCATAAGGCATCTCTGATAAATTGCCTGATGGCCTGCTCCTGGCAGATCCCATCAGGTGGTTGTGCTCCAACAGCTGGTTGCTTTATTGCCAGGCAGGCAGAGGAGCTAGGTCTAGCCTACTGTCCTCACCCCAGAAGCAGGCCTTTGCTGGAAAGACCTCCTAGAAGAAACAGCAATAAGACTGGAGGAATCCCTACATCCCAGAAGCGCAAAATCCAAAACGAGCTCCTTTGTGCATTGGGCTCAAACATCAGAAGCGCACCAGAGAAACTTAAAGTGTGATTCTTCTTTACTTCCTGAAAAACAGCTAGCTATTCTTGTCTTTACCGCTTTCCTCATCATTCATAATTAGACATCTTACATCAATGGCCAACCCTCAGCTCTCAGAAGATCTAGCAGAGAGTGGGCTGCTCACTGCGTCACTTAGCTGCAGCTGAATAAAGCGTTCTTCCTCCTCAAGTCTGCACAAGTCCTCATGATGCTTCCACTTGGAAACAGCTAGATTTTCTCCTCGGAATAAATCAACCCACAGAAAACTTGCTGCAGAGGACTGATTACAGAATCACAGAACCGAGGTTGGAAGGCACGGCTAGAGATCATCTAGTCCAACCCCCTTGTTCAAGCAGAGTCCCCTAGAGCAGGGCATCCAGGACACGTCTAGCTGAAAATCTCCAGGGATGGAGACTCCGCAATCTCTTTGGGCTGCCTGTGCCAGCGTGTGACCGTCCTCACAGTGAAAAAGATTTTTCCTGTGCGTAAGTGGAATTTCTGAGATTTCAGGTTGAGCCCATTGGCTCGCATTCAGGGGCTCACCAAGAAGACAGAAGGCACGTGTGCGAGCAGATCTTACCGCTTTCACGGCGTGAGCTGGCCCTTACAGGCAGGCGTGCTCCCGGGTTTGGTTACACTTAGTTTTAATTGTGAAGGGCTGATTTTGAACAATTCATGTAGATTAAAGTTATCTGCTCAGGGGTGCGGAGGCTGTTTGGTACGTGCACTTTTTTATTCAAACCAGCATCACGACACGACTCTTCCCCAAACACGTGGTTATTGCACGGAAAGGTTCTGGAGATGTCGGTAAGCAGCCACGCAGATGCTGACCCGGCGTCCTAGCAGCGTTGTCACGAGGGCTGCGGAGAGCAACAAGAACCCACCGTGAAAAATATTTTGAAGTTTATCTGTACATTGTTCTCTCTGACATCGATTTTTTTCCAACAATACCTATAATCAGAGGGCTGATAATTAGTGATAATTAGTTCATGCACTCTGGTTAATGTTCTCTATACGCCCCACGACTTTAAGCTACGGAGAAAAAGCCGTGGATGAGATGCGGAGGGGAAGTCACTAAAACGGAGTGCCACGTCCGCCTCCCTCCTGCCTCGCGGGGCTCTTGCGGGCGGGAGCCAGCGCAGTATCACAACGTAAAGCATTAGACATGCTCTGGAAACCCTTTGCCCAGCTGCTCATTAGTACTGCATTAGTCTGTAAACTCAAGCGCAAAACGCCTAGTTCAAGTTGCTCTTTCTTGATGTACTTGAAAGGTCCTGTGAATTTATGGCAGGATAATGCGGAGCACAGCACCTATTTATGAGTTGATCATTTGTACAAAACCCCCCTCAAAGCACCGAAGGTTACCATTCGACCAAGAGCTGCACTTAGCTGCTCAGAGGGCAAGAAAGCCAAGTATATGAAAGTTAAAAGCATTAATAAAAGTGTGACTTATAAATTACTTCATCTTTGTCACCCTTTTTGAAATGGGGTGAGAGAGGCCAGGGTAAATTTATTTTTTAAGTGCTTTCTGAGACCTGCAAGGGTCAGCCCTGAAATGCTGTACTCTATAAATCATTCCATGCGTATCCGATAGATGCGAGTGCATCATAACATTAACAAATATTGATTTGTTTATCATTTGCAACTGTTTATAGCGAAACAGCAGACTTTATAACGTTTGTAGGGAGAAGGAACTTTAATCTGCGAGAATGCCGAAGAGGAGCTGCCTCGGCTGCAGGAGAAAAGAGCAGCCGATGTTATTCCACCCCCCGGCCGCCCGCTCAGGGTACACGTTACAGTCATATTATGAAACCGGTTATTTCACAAAATGACTAAAATTTTCAGGCATTTCGTGAAACAACTTGTACCGCTGCTGAGAACCGCAGCGAACCCTTGCCTGGCGGGTGCCCGGTTGAGTCACGGCCGGGAGAAGGCGAAGGCTGATCCCCGCAGCGGGGAACCGGCGCGCGGACGTAAGGGCTGCAGGACAGAACCGCGGTTGCGGAGCCCGGGGGGGTGTTCCTCCCCCTCCCAGGGCACGGCCTGGACCTGCCGCCCACGACGGGCGGATGCTAACGCACGCAGCGGGGCCGCAGCGCCCACACCTCTAGCGCCAAGGTCGTTACTGGTCCTGTGACATCACACGGCTGGGATTAAACACGAGCCGGCTTGCAGCGGTGTGCGCACACCTGCACCTCCCTGCGTACGGCTCTCGGTCAGAGCGTCCCACGGCCACCCACAGGCCCTTCGCGTAACGTTGCCCCGTGGCTCCCGCACGTCTTAGGACGCTACCGAAACCAGTCCTTTCACAAAATGACTGAACGTAGAACTCGGTCCGTGGAACGTTTTACAGAAAAGTCCCTGGAGATGTGACGAGGACTCATTTCGCAGTACCTCTGGCCTGCTCCCGCTGCTCAGGGCCACCAACGCGTCTGCCCGCAGGCTTCTGGCCGAAGGCAGCGACACGGGAACAGGAATTAGTCCCTGGAGCCCCCAAGCATGGAGCAGCAGCAGCAGCAGCAGCAGCAGCAGCAGCATCGCCGGCCGACCGCCGCTCACCACCGCCCAGAACCGATCTTACATCATCACCCCCCACAAGGCTGTAGAGCTGACAAAATATGGCGACATCAGCTGTGGTGGGTGTCGCGTAGTTTAAGGCTATACGGCAGGCTGTAAGAGCAGGGAACACGCCTGGAGCAATGGGAGCAGGTTTGAAAAAACTACAATAAAAATCTCATTAACCTAATCAGGGAGACAAACTATCTGGCAAATCCCTTCCTGATGCTTTAAATCATCAGATGTTGGGGTAAACCCCAAACTTTTTCATTAAGCAACTACAATGAAAACCGGGTTGTTTTCTCTCCCCACCTTCTTTCTTCAACTAGCACAACTCTTTGCTTTTATTTATTTTTGGAACTTGACAGGCTCGATAACCAATTTCTATGCAGAACCACCCACCATTCACACCTCAGAAAGCTATCGAAGTATAATAAAACTGCCCCAGGAGACGCATATATGGAGCCATGCACAAACTTTTCAGGAGAATGCTAACTGATTTCTTCAGGCAGGAAAGTAAAATTACGTAAGATAAATGAAAACAAAATCAAATAAACACCACCCATCAGTACTGAAACTCAGTTTGCAAAGGACGGGCACCTTCCTTCTGGTGCAGCAGTCGGCATCGGCTTCTGCTATGGGTTAAAAAAAACCTTCTCAGCTTCCCATATAGGAAAAAGATGAAGAGTACCAATACCAGCTTAAACTGCACCATAGCAAGGAGCAACCGACAGCCTGTAACAGGCGTGGAGACAGCAACAGCCATTCGGATAAAGGGCATGAATGCAGCATCTCCGATCCCGAGGGATCCCCGAGTGCTCTTCGGGGGCTGCATCCCACTGACACGAAGGTTCTCCTCCTGGCCGGCATCACGCCGTGATACTTTCCACCACAAAATGCTGGAGAGTGGGTCTCTCACACAGAAGGGGTTGAGAACAACGTCGTCCTTGCAGAATAATTACAAACTCCATTAAATTGAAACTCACGGAGATGTTGGTGTGCACACGTCCTCATTCACCAAAGCTTCAGGCAGCTCCAGATTAAGTGTGCGGTTATTTCCCTGGAGAAGGTTATGCTGTATGTGCAGTGGCACCTATTTGCAAATAAACAGTGGTAAATTTGCTAAAGCCAGGTAGGCTTTAGGTTTAGGAATCTACACTTCAAGCTTAGTGGAAGTGAGACCTGAAAACCCAAACAATCCTTGTAAAAACCAGCTAAACCAAGACCTCCTAAACCCAGAGCAAAACCTGGAAACGCAGAAACAGCAGCAACTCCCCCACCCAGCTGGAGTCTCTGGTAAGAGCATCCACGGGCTTCCAAGGAGCAGAATTAAAGCCTGGCTTGCATCTGAATAGCAAAGTTAGATCATGTTGCGCCTGGCAGCGGTGAAGTCCTACATCTCTTACGTAATGCCCTATCCGCTCGTGAAAAGACTTGGTTCTTCTTGGGGAAATGGCAGCACAAGGCCAAAAATAACCACGGCCATTTCAGGCAGCGGGAGGTGGGCTGCGATGCCTTGCAGCCGGCCAGGGGCATCCTCGGGATCTGCACAGGATGATTTACGGGCAGCACATTCAAAACCGCGGGGTTCCGGGCTGGAAAGTGATAATGCTAGAATTGGCTTAATATCCCGGAATTACGGCACCATCGCTCGGCGTGTGTTTGTTCAGAAAAGCTGAATTTCACTTAAACCCTTTGCTTCCCAGGAACGATCTGCACCTGCTGTAACCTCAGCACTCGTCTTCGGCAGCTCCTGCTCATTTTAAAGCTTCTCCTTCCCAGCCCACCCGAGACATGGTCACCATGAAAACACATTTACCAAATGGCTGCGCGTGGAGCGGGCGGCACGAAGCCACGGCTCTGCCTCGGCGCTGAACCCCGGGCAAAGCTGAGGTTAGCTTTTTCCTCGGGGGCCGAGGAATCATTAATGGCCCGGCACGTGCCGGCGGTGGAGGGGTCAGGAGCAGGCACCGGGTCCAGGCTGCTCCCGACCTGGGGCGGATGGAGCCGTGCTCGGCCGGGCAGGGATCAGCCCCGCAGCCACAGCGCCGCTGCCGTGCACAGAGCATCTCTCCAGCACAGGAGAGAAAACTCTGCAAGACCCTCTCTTACCAATTACAGGTCGTCAATATTGACTATCTGAGGGATTTCCATGCTCAGGAAGCAAATTAGAAACTCAATACCTGAACTATTCCTAAATGCAGTTATCAACTTCAGAGTTTTATCTCATAAAACCAATTCAGCTTAGAGTTTAATTCTATTAAATTAGGGCTTAGAAATAAGATTTGCTCTGAGAATGAATGCATCATTAGTTTTAAAATGCAATATACTGAAACCCAAAATGTGCGGCATTACAGTTTGAAGAATAAATGAGTAGAGATGGCACCCAAACGTACTTCTCCCTAAATATATTTACCAGCCTCAGAAAAATCCGTCGGCTCATTAGGACGGGAAGTCGTTTGGTGTGCGGGACGTCCCCCTTCTTTAGGGAATGATAATCCTCTTGTGTCTCTCCTTGGCACAAGTTTTTCCTTTGTTCTTAAAACCTTCTTATTTCAGCAGCTGACAGAGAAAAAAGAATCAGCATCCTCTTTCTTAATAAAAATGCCACAATGAGATCCTGTCGGGCTTGTGCCAGGCATGTCAAAGGAGCGGGGACTAATACGGGAAACCTCAAGAACTCCCGTTTTGTGCAAGTTACAGTACATGGAAGAGTCACGTAGGGCTGTTTTTTTAAATCAGGCTTCCAATACATGAAAAGCACCCTTCCATGGGGTGCATGTAATCTCTGAATAGGGCCCTTAGTTTCCTGTGGTATTGTATTAGAGCTGATGTTTGATACAATAATGCCGGGACAGAACTGGCTCAGAAGAGGACACGGTAGCCCAACGGTGTCCGTCCCCTCGCGTGACAAATCGCTGCGCGCTCTTTCATGCCGTACTGGCCGAACCAACGCAAGTCCGAGGCAGAACCTGCAGCATTAGGATTGTACGACTGAAAGTTAGGGGAAAAGAGAAGGGAAAAGGCAAACGCCAGACCAAAGACACTTGGAGTCTCAAACAGAAATCAGATATTCCGGTGACACACGTTTCACCGTCGGTTTTTATTCCAGATGGGGTTTTTCCGACGGCCCAATGAAAACAGTGGGCTCCTCTTCAGGCCTAGCCACGTATTCTGCATTTAAAAAAAAGCTCCTTTTTCAAAAGAAAATAACGCTGTCTCCAGCCAGTATTGCAGAGTAAGTTAGCAAACGGGGCGGTGCTGCTACACCGTCATAAAATCACTGGTATTCCCCTGTCCCTCACACCAAAAGGCTAGGTTAAAGCTTTTATAGATGTATTATAATCTGTGTTAATTTGCTATTATTACTCAAGTAGACTATAACAGTTTTGCTCTTATTAGAAGTACAAAAATAAAACCAACTCAAATGATCTAATTATAATTTTTGGTAGCAGAAGAATCATACGGAACAACACAATTGACTCTATAAAGCCTAAAACGAATACCTAAATAACAAATAGCCTAAATACCAGTAAGGATTCGTTTGAAAAATGCGTGCAAAGCTGTAAGAGAAAAGGACGACATCATCTATGTCCGTCTCATGAGCCGCGCAGCAGCTCTGCGGGGTGCTGCCCGCACCATCGCCCCCTCGTCCCTCAGGGTCTGAGTTTACGACACTGAGCGGATTCTCAGAAATCAGCCAGAGAAGTACAATGTGGTCAGACGTTTGTGTTCTGGCACAGGATTTTCCTCTTCCTTAATTTTTAAATTATATTTAGATCAAAACAGTCCTTTTATTTTACATGAATAAAAGTCTCAACCTTTCCCTTTCATATTCCATCTTCAAAAGCAGCAAGCAGTCGTCCTGCACGCCAGGCAACGCGCTCCAAAATATTTTACAGTTTCGCTCCAATTCACGTTTGATTTTACTCGGTTTTCCTTGAGAAGAATGACTTTATCTGTTCCAAACAGTGACACGGAGCGGCTCAGCCGAGATGCTACAGGGCTGCTGACATTTGCAATACTATTTTCAGTCCTATTTTACATATGCTTTCGAAATTTATCTTACGAAAAATAAAAATCAGTTAGATGATGGGCTTAGCAGTGTCTCTGGCAACGCGGATGACCTACTTCCAGCCACGAAGAACGGGAAAATTGCACGGCTATTGGCAGCAAAGTTAAAGGAGGGAAGGAGTCCGCACCAATACCTGTGCGAAAGCCCGGGGAAGGGAAATTCAACCTGGAACGGCGCCTCGGAGAGAGCAGTCGTGTCAACCCAACGCCTCCGTAGCACCGCGGGACCGGGGTGAGGGGCAGCCTCCGCTGGCACCCCGCTCTCCGGCGGGCTCCCGGGACAAACGGGCCATCAGCTTTGTCCCTGACTGCTGGTGACACGCAGAAAACCAGCCGGGACGCAGAACGGGTTAACAAGGGCAGCCGAAGAGCGACTATGACCTCACACATCTTTCAGTGATGCACTTTACCAAAATCCAGAACGAGGGAAAAGAGGAGGGGACACCGCCCCAAAATTCTTCAGAAAAGGAACGGATTCTTTGAAAAGAAAACGAATTAGAATGAATCGAGGCACTGCCTAAGAAGAGAGATTAAAGGAAAAAGAAAAAAAAAAAAAAAAGCTGTTAAGGTTATTAAAAATGACTATATTTGTAGATAAAGCAACAACTATAAACTTCTCATTCATACTTTATATTTTGTGTGGCTCTTTCTGCCTATAAACAAATTGTAAAAGATGGCAACAGCTAATTTAAAAAATAAAAAGCGAAGTGTTGCGGCAGAGTCTAAATTGAGTCTGACAGTCAAGGTCACATAACTTTTCACTTTTATTTAAAGACATTGCCTTGATTACTGAAAAATATTGCAAGATATATACACACAAATCCAGAGTCAGGATAGCCAGCCTGTGAGGACTATATCGATGGCTTCTCGTCCGTTGCTTTAAAAGGAACAACAGCAATAATTTTTTAAATTGCCAAATGTTGTGCAATTATCAAATTATAGAAAATTGTCAGAAAACATCGATATAATTTTTTGAATTATGTTTTCAGTGTAAGCAATATGTCCTAACCACTCCTGTTATGCCTAAAGAAATTTAAATTATTTCTGGAAATTTTAAAAAATGTTTGCTGCTTTAGATCACATAAACGCAAAAGCTTTCAGTATACCTTTGATTTATTTTAATTGTATTTATATTGTTCTAGTCCTTCTACTGCAAACTTTGAGAAAAAAATGTTGAATCTAGTTTTAAAATTCATTATCTGAAAAAGAAAATGAGTTGAGTCTGCCATACGTGTTTCTAGCACTGAAGGATCAGACGAAGCGTACAAGATCTTGTGTCTAACGCAACCGTTCTCATGGGCCCATTAGAGCCTTTATAGGTGGATCTCACTTATAGCTTTGTTTAAAAGAAAAAAACAGAGATTCTGAAGAGACCTGGAGCCTATTTGATGTTCAGCCTCTATTGTCTCCCAGGCAGACCTGAATGAAAGCCTGGAATTAAGCAGCCTTTGAATCTAGTTTTCACGGTGATCATTGCAAGTGATATAAAATAAAACAACCTGATTCACACTGCCAGGCTTTCAGAGCCAGCTGCCACATTTCCCCTCATTCATGCACTTTCAAAGTTTACAAAATTATGGTATAATTTTGCCACAGAATTTTTATAAATTAAAGGCAATAATCAGCCTTTTCCTTTGTAAAAATTCCTTCCCAGGACCTGCAGCTTTCCTGGATTCTCCCCCACCGCAGGGCACAAGCACCTTCAGGTATTCGCGTCTGCCCCGGTCGCTGAGAAATGACGTCTGGAGTCACTAATGCATACTTTGATTAGGAAACAAATGCGAGGTCACCGATATTTTAGCCATGGGGAGATGCTACCGGCGGAACAACGGCTGCCGAAGCAATGGGAGGTTCGGCATCCCTCCCGGCATTTCCATCGGCTCTTTTCAGGGTGCGCGGCGGCTCCCGCTCCCGTCACCCGCAGCCCGATGAGGGCGACGGCCCAAGGAAGGGCTGCTTTCCCCATCCCAAAGGTGCGAAGACACAAAAAAGCTGCTTCAAGCACGCCGGTAACGCGACGTGGACTCAGACCGGCGGATTATGAAGTCAAGCGCTTTAATACGGACCCCTCTGCCAGCGCAGCCTGCGGGTCCTCGCCACGCTCCCAGCCAGTAGCTCGATGCAAGGTTGTCACCGTCCCCATCCACCCCGTCCCCACGCGGCGCTGCGCAAATCACTCTGCCTCGGCGTCCCACCCATGCCGGGGGGAATCAGTCCGGCTCCGAAGGGGTAGGAAGGGTGAGAACGCTGCGGGATGCTGGGCGGACAGAGGCTACAGCACCGCTGGGTATCACTGCCATCGAAACCATCGCTCTGGTTCGCATCTCCCATACGATCGATCTTCGGAACCCACATTTTATCTTTTCCCATGATTTCTGCAATCCCCTACCTACAATTTTCTTGGGATAAAATTCGTATCTGCCATAAATTCTGAACGTGGTCTTTTTAAAATTACACCAACATGTTAATCCAAAACAGTACTACCATTATTACCAATAATAATTGTTATCCTAATTATAAAAAGCGCAATAGTTTTGAAGGCACAGGAAGCACATAACCTGCAAACACTGGTGCTGCACGCCTTCCTTTTGGAAACTGCCGTTGCATCATTTTTCTGGCCATTTGTAGCACTAGCCTTTGAGGAGGTGCATTTTTTGTAACTGTATTTAGGTAGTGCTTTTTGGCATTTGAAAAGATTATTTTAAAACAGGATCGTGAAAAAAACACTCAGGTAAAATAACATGTCATGCCAGGCTCGTTATACTAAATATATTGCACAGCCTTAGTATTTTAACTCTGCTATTTTTTGTACCAAGGCGCATCGACTCCTTCTTACTTGGTGGCGCTTCCACGTTAAGCTAAAACTAATCGCGACAAGTTTCAGAAGACAAATCCATTGTACACGGGGTGAGCGGATTCGGAGCAGACCCGGGCTGCGGAAAATTTCCCGCGGAAACATTGGGAAAAGTGAGGTGAAGCCACTTCACCTGACACAGCCACGGATTTGTTTTTCACCTGAAACACAAGCCTGCGCACGTACGGCGTGAAACACGGCACAGGAGGTTCCATCCCTGGGGAGCAGCCGGGAGGCGCGGGAGGCTCCGACGTGTCCCCCCGGCCCGGTGGGCACCGAGCGAGCGACACGGCCCGGGGAGCCGCCGCCGACAAAGCACTGCCTGCGGCCAGCCTGCGGAGCCATCAGCGCGGGCGGCTCTCCGCCTTGTTCGGATGAAGGCATAAAGAGGAATAAAAGGGGAAAGGAGTCGAGTTATAAAAAGAAAAGGAGAAATCATAAATTAAAACGGAGAGACAAAAAGCTCTGCTGAAAATTTTTTTTTCCGTGCAAAGCAATAGTGGAAAAAGCGTTAAGTGTTACTCTGTTTCTTCGTCTAATGACACAGAAAAAAGTCATTTCTGCAAATAATTCAAGTAAACAATCTCCAGAAAGCATGAACAACAATGCCAAATTTCTTGAAATGAGCCAGGCTCACAGAATCAGCAGGCTATTATTGCTGTGCGGAGGCTGCGTCTCCAAAACCGTGGATGAGGCAACGGGGTGGGGGGGAGAGAAAAGGGCAGAAAAACCAGCCCCTTCTTTCTGCATTATCATTTACCTGGAATTCAGTTCACTGTTAATTTCCTCTCGAAGGGAAAAAACCCGGTGACAAACTCACCTTGGCTAAATATCATTTGCTGATTTATAACAAAGATCTGATCCACTTTAACTTGCTAAACACTTTGTCACTGTTTTATATGCACCACTTCCAAAGAAGGGAAAAAAAGAGGAGAGATTTTTAGGTCAAATGATTAAGGAGAAAAGGGATTTAAACCAACAATTTTTTTAAAGTTCTAATTGTTTGCTTATTGACACCAATTTACATGGAGCCACTTAGTGAATAAAGGTTTTCACAGTACATGGCACTTCTTTATGTCAGTTTTTAGCCATCATGTCACAGCCTGGCTTGAAAAGAAGAAATGCTGAAAACTCGTAGGCCAGAAATGAACAGCCTATTAAGATCTGAAAAGCTGTCATCCCCACTGAAAAGACTTGCGTCAGCCACTGAGGATATATTTTAAACCGCCTGTCCGCAAGAAAACTTTAATAATGCAGCCTTGCTCTAATGTCTTGTGAGAGGAGAGGCAATTTTACTTCTTCTATTAACCCAACGTGATTACAATGGCTTATTTCATGGAATATTAAGTTCAAATTCTGCTCCCTGGGAGGACAATAAAAAAAAGAGTGTGCTTATGACATTGCCCGAAATAGCCACAAGGACCGCAACTCCTTGGTGCTTTTAATGCATCCAAGCAGTAATCCACCTTAATTTGCTAATGGTTAAGTAAATTAGCAACAAAATAATAAAATACAAAAAAGGTATCAACACAGGAGTAAAATGCTTTCCTCTAAAAAATATTAAAATAACAAAACGATGTTTTCATAAGGATTGCGGTGGCCTTTCAATCCTCTCCCTCCCCCCCAGCCACCCCCCCGCCAATTCAGGGGAAAAATAAACTCCTTGTGTCGGACGGGCTTTCGCCATGAGGCAATCATAAGCAAAGCGGTTTGTGCTGAGACCACAGCTGGGACGGCTTTGTGCAAATGGAACCGTTAATAACTGCCTGGGAGCGACAAACACTTTCAAAACTACCTGAACTATCCCTGTACACACACCGGGAAAAGGCTTTCCCCAAAGAGCTGGGTGCCCGGCTGGGGGCTCGATGCTGCTGGCACCCAGCGCCGCCGGCCAGACGGACCACGGGCATCCCTGCTCCGAGGGGCATCCCTGTGCTGAGGGACATCCCTGCTCCGAGGGGCATCCCTGTGCTGAGGGGCATCCCTGCACCAAGGGGCATCCCTGCACCAAACGGTGCTGCCGACGCAGGAGCATCCCTGCTGGGATGCATCCCCCGTGCCTGGGATCGAGCACCCCGCCCATCCCTAACGCCAGCGGAGGGTATTCGGAAGCGTTGGGTTTAAAGACCATTCGCAAGTAAATCTAGTGACATAAAGTAAGGTGGGTCACGTCTGCGGGGAACCCCCTGAAGAGCCGGGGCTGAGGGACGAACGGGCGGCTGGTCTGCTGGGGGCTCCTCTTCTCCAGCCGCCCAGGGAGGACCAGGGGGATGCTCATCCCCGGAGCCGGTGGGCAGACACCTGCCCTCTGCCTCAGTACCCGCGTACGGGCCTGATCCTGCACTTAAACATTGAAGTCAGGTCGCCGGCGTTAGTAATTTCGGCCTTGACAGAGTATAACGATTACGAACCAGCGAAGGCGGCTCCTGGCCGTGCGCGCTGCCCACACGGTCCCGGGCAGCGACACGCTAGCCACGTCGCAGCTCCTCTGCGGCCAGATGACCCGTCCTGCCGGGAAACGCGCTCGGGGGCCATCGGCCGCCGGGCACCCAAAATCCCGGCAGTGAGTGCAGGCAGAAGAAAACTGTCACCGACAAGACGTTTTGTTTTCAAATGGATGTAGGATGCAGAGGAAAACTCCATTAACCATTCCTCCTTTCCGGCACTGCCTTCCTCCAACTTTTTTCTTTTTTTTTCTTTTTTCTTTTTTTTTCAATGTGGAAAATGAAATAATTTTTTCATTTAAAAAAATTAATGTATGCAAATAGCCAGTGAAATTATAAATAGCCACCATTAATTTCTTCTACCTAGTTCAACAATTCCAAAGCAAAAAGGCGAACTTAAATAAATACATTTAAAATCGCCTGCTGTGTAATAGCAAAGAGACTCCATAAAACTAGAACAATATTTATTTCTTCTTTTCGTAACAGCTCCCTGTTTTATTAGGCCCGTGTTCCACAGCGATCTGATAAGAAGGAGCGAGGCTAAATGGCAAATGGCAAACATCCCAAATCGCAACCTGATGTATTTCCACAGCCCTGACCTTCAGATAAAAATCGTGCAGAAATCTGCAAACCCACCAAATATGCAGCACCGCATGCTTCAAGCATTTTCAGACACAACAGTCGGGGGGAAAAAAAAAAAAAAAATAAATAAGGGCGTTGCTATTTAAAGCCTTTAGCCTTCCCCTCCATTAGAATTTAAGGATTATGCTCCTCTTCGGCACGTACGAGGGTGCACACAGACAGACACCATCAAACCTAAAGGTTCTCACTTCCGCAGAGGGGCTGTGAGCTTACAGCTGCCTATCTGTGAATATCAGGGAAACACATTATATATAAAGAATATATCCCACTGCTATATTATATGTGTATTTAGGAAATACTTCAAACAGCAAAAAATTTTGCACTGTGAAATTAGCTAAAATTATGACAACTGTAAGAAAAAAATTATACGGGCAAAATTTGGGTCTGGTGGAAGAATTCTTTGATGTCTGGATTCCAATTTAACCCCGACTGAGTTCTAAGAATCAAATGAACAAAGTATATCATACACCCCAAGTCTGCTTGTCAGTGCTAGTCATCATTTTTATTTTATTCTTTCCAGCCACATGTATTTACAAGACCCTGTTCTGACATTTCCTCCCTCCTCACTGGATACGGCTAGTTGCCAAACACATTTGCGACACAGTCCAACTCTGTATTTATTTATTCATTAAAACACACGCATTAGTATCAATAAATATGTATAACAATATTTTTTTCAGGTCGCCGTATAGACTCCTGCCACAGTCACGTCTCTGGGTTGGGTGCTGTGCAGTAAACATACAGAAATATGTGCACATCTAATATTTGAAAAATATTTTTAGTCAAAAGACCGTGTCATAAATACCGCCGCTGCACCTATGCAGACGTGCACTGTGACTGGGGATAGCAGTACATTTACTAAATGAGACTACAGGTGAATAACAAACCCCTGCTTTAATGCACATGAATATTTTCAGTATCGGCGCACCGAGGTGCTGGCCGTGGCTGGCACGCGTGAGGGACCAGCACCTTTATTTCACACAGCGCGGGCTCTCTAGGAACTGTGCACACGACAGGCTGGACCCAGCGCAAAACCCCTCGCCTTCCTGTGTTGTGCACAGAAAAATCGCTTTTTCTTCAGGTACTGAACCACTTTACCCTGCAAACCTGAACCGAGCTTCAGGATTTTTGAAGCAGTTGTAAAACATTAATAATATATCTAGGTTGTTTAAAGAATATTTCCAAATAACATGAAATATTTAGTCCGTCCCCCCCCGTCCCCACCCTCAACACTACCACCACCATAAAAAGATAACATTTATCATGAAATGTTTGAGGGATAATCAGCCATTTTTGGCCAATATATTTTAATATTTATATACCTGACATAGCTGAATATAAATGATACATCATGATTTTCCATAGTGCATGGAATTTATACAATTAACTGAGTGATCCAATGGCTTTAGGGCACGCAAGGTGCAAACAATGTTACGGTGCTTTGCTGATTATTGTTATAAATCTTATAAACCATAAAGACATTAAGGTGCATTTTGTTTACACCATTTATTTTCAAATATTATATACAACAATATTATTTATCATTAAAAGAGTTACACTTTCCCAGTGTATTTATTTCACGAGCTACATTTATAGAACTATTTTAAAAATACAGCTCGCAAAATACATGTCTGAAACAGGCAGTAAAATTTGATCATTTTCGAGTTGTTTCTAAAGATTATGGTTTTTTTCATTCTAAAATGGAGAAAACACTTAAACGATACCTATATCCAAACTGTCTAATTTAAAAAAGCACTTAGACTAAGAAATCCGTGGTGTTTCGATACCCCCTGCACCCCCATCACCACACACGGGCTTTTACAGCAAAGCGCATCCGTCCTCCGTCTCCCCTCCGCGGCGCAGGAGGTGCAGCCTGCTCCCCCGCAGCGTGCTGCTTTGACACCGTTTCCTACCACATTTTAAAAATCCAAACCACGTAGTTTGAAAAGCTTAATCTACAATTTCAGAGAGGAAAACATTTACAAATACGCAGCCCTGGCTTTTACACTATGAATATGTATTTTTCCTGGACAGAGCTACATCCCCTGTTCCTATCACATACAGATGCCGGAGTACTGAGCGTGTATACTTACAAATCACAATTCCCCCAAATGTTCCCAAATGGTTATAATGTCCTAGCATTGTTTCAATTATTTTCATTTGGGTTTGCGTGGGTTTTGAAACGCCGTAGCCCCCGTAAGTGAAATTTGAACCACCAACGGTCCTGAGCGAGCCCTGGCAGCGGTGGGGTTGTCCACCCGTTAGCAAAAGGGACCCGAGCGCTGCAGCTGCTTATCAAATCAGTTTTATGTTTCTGAAATGAGTTCCTGCTGCTGAGCCTGAATTCACAGACAGTCAGGGGAAAAAAAAAAAAAAAAAAAATAGATTGATACAGCCCAAAACAAAACCTCGGAACACACATCTAGGGTGCTGTCCCTTTGTGCCCGTGTGGAGACAGATGGGTATATTTGTTCTATACCTATGGAAACGCGCCGTGCCGGTTACGTGTGTGTGTGTATTGTATAGAAACTCCCTGCAAAGCCCACGTCCTAAAGCCACACGGTCTAGCGGTAGTTTCGCTTGCTTTACCGGCAGTGACCGAGTACTTTCCCTTTTTGCTGTCCTTTTTGCAGCACTGGCAATCGGGTTGCTTTCTGATATTTTCCACCCAGGAGGCACACGCATTGCTTCCCCAGCACAAGCCCGGTTTTTCTTAAATTTACATTTTTTTTTTCCTCAGCTAAGCCGATTGGAGAAATAAAAAAAGAAAGCACAATTTTGCTGTTTGCAGTCCTTCTCCAACACGAATGTAACACCAGCCCAGTAAGTTACCCGGAATTTGCTTTTCTCCTCAGTACTTACTGGCCTGCTTAATGGTTTCTTTCTAACGTGCATAAAATACAGAAGTAGAGAACAAAAATGTGGAAATGTACAGAATTGTCTGTTGACTTCAGGCATCGGAAGTGTTTTGTTGCAAATTCAAAGGTGCTAAAATCTCATCAATGAGTGGGAAATAGTGCTAAATACGAGCTCTGCTAACTTTATTTTTAATGATGACTTTAAAAAACGGGGATCAGCGAGGTGAATGTAAAAACTGTTAATCTTAAATTTCTACAAACCCAAGTGTCAGGGCAAGCATGTATGGTGCATCAAGCATAACAAGATGAAAACGAGGAGGTGTTGGTGAGGAGGGGGTCTGAGACACTTGCTTTTCTTGAATCCCTCTGAATACATTTCACAATTCATCAGTTTTTGTCTTTCCTGCCACGAGTGAGGACAATCAGACCAGACACCCATTA
This sequence comes from Balearica regulorum gibbericeps, assembly GCF_011004875.1. Lineage (NCBI taxonomy): Eukaryota > Metazoa > Chordata > Aves > Gruiformes > Gruidae > Balearica > Balearica regulorum. Next base: position 1,017,375 of record NC_046196.1, read on the forward strand.
GATTTTTCATGCAATTTTTTTTTTTCTTGTTCATGACATGTTGGCAGGGAGGATGGCAATTCTGAAATCTTACCAAATGAGAAAAATGTCAGAAACTGAACTGACAGCTAGTGGTTACTATGGTGATAGGTGATATTGAAAAAAAAAAAATAAAATAAGACTCAGTTAATTCAAAAGGAATCAAGTTCAGTATTTTTAAGCCAGTTGATATAGATGAAAACTTAATCCCGATACTGGGATGTTATCTTGTTTTAGCTAAGAGCCAAAGAAACCATTTACTTGATTAGATAATTAACTGGATACAACCAAATATACAATGAAAACTACAGTTAAACCAAAAGTTTAAAAAAAAATATATATATATGTTTATAAAAAAGAAAGAATCACATTAGAAAAAAGCAGATCAGGAAAAATATTCTGCCTGTATGAGTAATCCAGAATTTTCCTCTCCATAATCACAATTACCTACACGGGTCCGGTTTTCTACCATCAGTTTAGAGAGAGAAAGAGTAGTTTCATTCAGTGACAAAGACAAATCAGCTGGAAGGTACGGAAAGCTGCTGACTGATGTCTTCAAGAGAAAGAAGGCTGCGCATGCAAGTTCTGCAGGAACCTGAATATCTCCATATTTGTGTTTATGTATTTTATGGGCTTTTTAAAAATTCCCAAGGGAGCTATTTACGGGGCCAAAATAACGCGAGATCTGGTGTTCTCATGGTATTTCCATCGAAGAATTGAAATACTAAAATACCATGAGAACATCAGATCTCGTGTTATTTCGGCTGCGTTAATGGTTCCCTTAGGTATTAACAAAGCCCATGAAAAACAAACACAAATATTTGAGGCAGAAATATAAATGCTGGAATATCCACCGCCCCCCAACAAAAACCCAGCACACACACACACACCCCCCACCAACAACAAAATAATCTGCCTTTCTCTTTTTTGGTCTCACATCTTAAAGAAAAAAAAACTACACACATTTAAAATTAATATTCTATTAAAATTGTTCAGCAACAACCTCTGTCTTTCTGGTAGAAATTTACTTTGTTTCCTAACAACCCTCGAGGAAGATTATCGTAACATAAACGCGCGTGCGGTTTTAGGGATATTGTTATGAAAAACAACTTTTGAATGCAAAAAATCGCCAAAATAAGTTGCATTTTGAACGTGCTACCTCGGAGGAAACGTAAGAAGCGATGAATTGAAGCGCCCTCAAACAAAACAAAAGGTAGCGCTTATCTTTCGGGGGTTCAAACGTGTTTCCACGTCTGTTTATTTAGGCTGAATCACAGCGCGGTTGGAAGGAGATACGGAAAGGAAAACGTTAAAAGAAATCGGGTCCTTCCCGAATTGCGAGTGAGCGGCAGACGCAGGATTCTTATTTATAACCAGCGGGGATTTACCGGGGGGGCCCGGCCGCGCTGCGGCAGCCGACATTGCCATCTGCCGGGGGAGGGCGGGAGCGCGGGATGGGAGCGGGAGGGGAATGGGATGGGAGCAGGGATGGGAATGGGGATGGGAATGGGGATGGGAGCGGGGATGGGAATGGGGATGGGAGCAGGGATGGGAATGGGGATGGGAATGGGGATGGGAGCAGGGATGGGAATGGGGATGGGAGTGGGGATGGGAATGGGGATGGGAGCGGGGATGGGAGCGGGATGGGAATGGGGATGGGAGCGGGGATGGGAGCGGGGATAGGAGTGGGGATAGGAGCAGGGCAAGGACCGGGGAAGTGCCCGTCCCGCACCCCACAAAAAAGGAAAAACAACCCATGCCTGGAGCATCCGCTCCTGTCAGCGTTTTTTGTGTGCCATCCCCCAGACCCCCTCCCAGCACCTCCCTCCCTCATTCCCAGCCCAAGCCCCCCCCCAGCAGCCCCCCCCCAGCCGCTGCCGAGCAAGTGACGGGCACCCGGGGAAGGGCCAAGCAGCCAGACCGGGAACCAGGCGGGATGGGAACCGGGCAGGATGGGAACCAGGTGGGGTGAGGCCTGGGGGCTGGGGCAGGTGATGCATGGGCTGCCCGGGGGCCCTGGAGGCAGAGCGCAGGTCCTGCTCCCAACCGAACGACCCCCCTGGGCACCTCCCAGGTCGGGCTGACCTCCCGGGGGCCCCCACGCCACCCCAAGGTGCCCCGAGTGTTGTCAGCCGGGCAGGCCTGCTGCCCCTCAGCCATGGGGAGCCGTTCCTGCTCGTGTCCCAGGCGCAGGCCGCAGCCAGAGCCCAGGGCAGCCAGAGCCCACCACAGCCAGAGCCCAGGGCAGCCAGAGCCCACCACAGCCAGAGCCCACCACAGCCAGAGCCCAGGGCAGCCAGAGCCCACCACAGCCAGAGCCCACCACAGCCGGAGCCCACCACAGCCGGAGCCCACCACAGCCGGAGCCCAGGGCAGCCAGAGCCCACCACAGCCAGAGCCCACCACAGCCGGAGCCCACCACTGCCGGAGCCCAGGGCAGCCAGAGCCCAGGGCAGCCAGAGCCCACCACTGCCGGAGCCCACCACAGCCAGAGCCCAGGGCAGCCAGAGCCCACCACAGGCAGAGCCCAGGGCAGCCAGAGCCCACCACAGCCGGAGCCCACCACAGCCGGAGCCCACCCCGGCCCTCGCCAGCCAAGCACCCACCACACATTTGTGAACAGGCGCGTCATGTCCTGAGCACGCGTGGCCACAGCAGACAAGACAAAGAGTAACAAGGGGGGAAACCCACTTATCGTTATTTCACAGACGGGGACGTAGCCTCTCCCAAACCAGCACCAGCCACTCACCCGGGCTCAGCCCGTCCCTTGCTTTTCCCGGCCATAAGGCTGCGGGTCCACGGGATGAGCGGCTGAGTGCCACCCCCAGGCAAAGAGTCAACCCTACCCCATCTTTCTGCACCAGGACCAGCACCCACGTCATCTGCGGCCTCATCTGACCTCACCTTTCCCACCGACCGCTTCCCACCTCCTCCAGCCAGGCATCTGCTGGGGCCGGGGTCAGGGCAGAGCCACTACCGCCAGTGTAGGAGGAGAGGGGTGCAAGTGAGGACCCCCCACCGTGGGCGCCCTGGGCTGGAGGTGGGCTAGGCTGGGCTGCTCCATCCACATCTGCAGCGCTGATGGTCCCTTATTACCAGCACAGCCGAGCAGGTAAAAGCGGGTCAAGCGGCTGCAAGAGGCTTTGCTTTGCATGGCAGGGGGAGGTGGTAGGCAGCAAGCTGGAGACGGAACAGAAACTGCTGTAATTGTTCGGGGAGCTAACAAGATTCTGTGCGTTATCCCCGAGTCAGAGCATGGCCCCCGTCATACCCAGCACGCCCGGGACTCAACGGTTATGTTTCTCGTGCAGCAAACCTGCTTTCTCCTCAAAAGCACACACAAACTTACAGGAAAGTGATGACCTATAAATAAAAATTGTTTCTGAAATCATTTCAACCTAGATCCACAATATCAAACTTCCCCTGCTCATGGTAAGGCGCACAGACGATGCCTACTTGTTCCCATCCCGAACGTGGGAAGAGAAAATTTGGGAACGTTCAGTGTCCTGGATGAGCTCCGCTGTCCTGGGACGGCCGCACTACTGGGGTGGCAAAAGCCAGAGGCTTTAAGGTCAGGCACTACTGAGGACGCGTTTCTGTCCCTGTAGGTGAGTTCCCTGGAGTCAGGATTTTAATGAGGGTCCTGTGTTTTCCATGCAAATAGGATTGCTCTCGGGATACATTTCCATCCAAGGTCTCTGCAGACAAAACATCTCCCCTCGTATCAGCGATGGCTCCTGCATTTGACTGCATGTATTACTGCATTCAACATACTTGCATGAAAAAAACTCTTGTCTAAACAACAGAATTATACTAAAAGTTAAAAAATTGCCATTTTAAAATAAATGCAATTGCATAAAAGGCTCTGGGTGATAAAGGAACGTAAAGGTAAATAAACCAAAACCAAAAGATATCGCAAACCTCATTTCAAGATAAAAAACCAGTATAAATAACCGGTTTGGACTGTTTTAAACTAAAATTATAAATGATACTTTCATTATACATGAAAAATAGAGACTGTTTAAAATTGAAGCCTACAGAAAAAAATGAAGGAAGTATTGCACCCCTGTAAAACTACTTAAAAATCCCTATTATATATAACAGAATACCGTAAATTCAGTGAAATCCTGAATACTAGCAAAAAGGTTTGTCTTCCAACCACCGCACCAGGAAATATGTAAAATGGCCATATGTAAATACACACTGAAATTGAATCTATTTTTATATATATTTCAATAAAAATCAAGAGTGCCCTTTTTTTTTTTAATGTGGTCTACAGTATCCTTTTTACTGGACCTGGAGGTGGAGATGATAGTAGATAGCTAATGTTAACTAATAATAAAAGACAATTTTAACAATAACACACTTTATTCTTGTCCCCTTTTTCCTTTTAAAAATTTTGATAATGAATTATGTTGTGATAAAATTTCCACTGGTATGTGGGATTATTGTTTCTTCCTTAATATTTTGAAGTGAAAGCCAGATGGTGCCTTTTTGATACAGTACAAAATGCAACTTAGAATTCTGGAGAAACCGGAGTCACCGCAATCTGTTATTTTTATGTATACACATATACATATATATATGTACATCTGCACGTACGTGTTATAATGCAAACCACTGGTGACGTCCGGGTGCTGCTCAGGCAAATGGAAAAACATCCTGCCCCACAGATCTGACACAGAAACTGAACCCGAGATAGAACGAAAGGGCAGAGAAAAGTGGGAGATAATAAGGAAGGAGTAAAAATATGATTAGAAACACGTAATCAGGTAAACGAACGGCACGCATAAAATAATGGTTTCAAATTGTTTTCATGTACGCTTGGAGCAAATAATGCAAACCTCGACTGACCCGTCACTGCCTTTCGGACACCTCAGCCCTGGTACCCTGCCACGCTCTGAATGCAAGTACCTTTATTTCACCACACATCCCCCTTAAAATACAGGGTTTCTGTAACTGAGCCGGACCACACATATCCACTCATTCGGAATAAATCTATATGAACTAGCTCCAGCATTTTAAAGTAACACTGCTTGTGGGGTCTGCTGATATCTCAGAGAAACAAGAAACTATTTTCACATCTCATTCCCGTAATGGATGAGCTGCGGAGCAGGGAACACGCTGGAAACCCTTCGGTTTGTCGCAGGGACACGGCAATTCTCGGCTTCTTCCTTTCAAAGCTGAGCTGTCTTGCCGGTCTACTTGTATACATTAGGGACCGTGATGGTCACAGAAGGTCTTTTTTTTTTTTTTTTTTTTTTTTAATGGAAGAAAGCATATGTAACTAATCCCTAATGATCAGGTCAATGGTCTTAGGGTTACAGCAGGGCTTCCCATCGCTTTTCCATGACCCTCAGCTTTGTAACTCTGCCATAGCGTTTCAAACACTGACCCTCCGACGGTCACAGGAGCCCGGTGGCACTCGGCGCCCGTCCTCACCGGAGCGGAGCCGGCAGCCGGCGAGGACCTTCCACCAAGGTCCATCCGGTCCCTTCTCTGTTATCTATAGGTGTCGTTAAACAATCCCTCCAGAAATGCCACACTTTGGGGTCCGCACCTCATCTTGTTTATCCCATTTCAGTACATCTGAGTTCAATGAAATTAATCCTGATTTACAGCAGCAAGCGAGCAAAATAACGGTCCTAAGTGGTTGAACCTTTTACCAGACCCCAGTGCCAAAGTCTCCCAGCTGTTCAGTCGATCAGTTTTGCTCTTTTTTTCAGACATTTTCTACCTCCAATTTCTGCTCAAAATTCAATTGCCTTCAGTGGGATTTCTGCACGAGGAGCAAGGCTCGGCCGCAGAGCCCCGGGTTTCGGCAGAGGCCAGGACGCAGACGTCCTTCCCGGGCGGGGAGGGACGCCGACGGGGGGTGTCTGTGCCACGGTCCCTGGGTGGGATCGCACATGAGCAAGATTTGATTTATAGTGATTTAAAAAATGCAAAGCACAGTTCTTTATCTGTCCTCGTGCCGTTTGTTTGCAATAGCCATTGCAAGCTGACGTGAGCTCGTAGTGCTGCCGAGGTTAGCCGCGCTCAACGCCCCGTGGTGACTCGGTTCCGAAGGGGCTGGGTACGGAGGGGTAAGTTAGTGATGGCGTCAAGGAAAAACACCGTCTTGTTTTCGCTGTCAAAGATGCTTTGAAAAGTTGTTTAAACAAAGTAAAGTAAAACACCTAACTATGAAAGTTATATAGAAACATGATCACTGAACTTTACGGTTAGGAAGAATTAAGCTTTTAAAGAGGTTTTTTCCACTGAAAAAAGCCTTTAATGGTAGTTATCCAGGTGGCCCCTGAATTTATTGTTGGATTTCGCTTTGACTGCTATGGGGTTCCCAAGGGGACTATTACGTCAATAATTTCTAAGGCAACATTTTATTCCAGGTAACTGAAATTCCTTAGAAGATGAGAGCTTCAGCTTGGAGATTCTCGGATCCCATTTGAAATCACTCATACTGACTACAGAAGAATTTTTAAAATAAATTATTGTATAGCCTTCTGCTTTCAGCTATATTTATAATCTATCTATATATATTTATAAACATGCTTTATATAACAATTCGGAACTTAATTCCCCCTGAAGCTATTAAAACTATATATTTAATTACATTCATAAAGGAGTTGCCTGGGATACACTCAAAACCTACCACTAATTCAAGATGTATTATATATTAACACACTTTGCAATTCTGAAAAATTAGTATTATGGGCCATGCGCTGTTTTCATTCTGTGCATGGAACTCCCATCAGAGTCAGTCAACAGCCTTTATTTATAAAGTCCGGGGTTTTACAAAGAAGTCTATAATGACTATTTTTGGTCAAGCTTAAAAGAAAAAGGGAAGACACAAAGGTCTCCTAGTTTCCAATGTACAAGGCATGTATGGCTAGTAGGAAAACTAGAGTAGGACTTCTATCTAGACTAAACAAATTTCAGCATAAAATGATAAATGAATCGAGGAACTTACACTCTCAGATCCTAAATTATATTAAGTCACTGATTTTATGAAGCCAGAAAAAGGTCATTGCATGATACTTATAAACTATAGTAAATAACTAAAATTTATGCGGTAGGATGATTTTAATCGTTAGTATTCTTAAAACCTTGAAAATCGATACAACTTGTAACAAATCAGAAAAGTTAAACGGAAAATATAATTGTTCCTTTTAAGACCTATCATGTTTAATATCCGTTGGCCATATTTGTTCCACAGGTCACGTATAAAACTAAATTTGCTATATTTCTTGCATTTGATTAACAGAAAGAGCCTAATGATATGTGTCCAAATTCCCAGAACGGTTGTCTCTGCGCTGGTGTCTATATGGGCTTTCTTGCATAAACTGAAAACCATCTGTCATAAATATATAATCGCTTTTAAATCCACCACACCCATTCCTCGGGCTCCCCAAAAAGGATGCATGTCAAGTATGGTCTGCTCCTGAAATATTCCTTGCAAGTTGCTAAGTGGATATAAAAGAACACAGACCTAAAATAATCTGCAAATAACTGTAACACAAGCCCTGAAAAACGCTTTTGGATCTCACGAGAGGGGGGAGAAATGCATCCATCGCCCGAGCCAACGCCGAACCGGGGCGAGCCGGGCGGGAGGACAGTGCTCGTCACCCGTTTATTTTGTGAATGTGAAAGATTATTACAGATCTTATTTAAATCAAGTTTCCTTTTGAAAATTTTCTTGTAATTGAACAAGTGTTGAGCAGCACCGGGCTGTCACAGCTGTTACAATACATGAACCACACTTACAGTAACAGCTTTCGTTCCACATTTTTGTGGAGTAGTTTCCATAGCACTGTGATCGGGGTTTGCATATTTTTATACCACTTGCATATTGAAAATAAACTCTGATGTTTAGATTGCTTTCTCCAAGTGCATCTGGTACTTAAATTTCCTGAAAAACAAGCAGGCAACTATGATTTAAGACCAAACAGTCAGAGTGTAACACCTTGTTTTACTTTTTATAAAGTTATTTTTAGCCTTCCTTTCCCTTAAAAGTGTAACTTAATAGTACACGGGATGAGAGAGCTTGGAAATAGGCATTTACCTTAATTGCCACCCCTCAGTTAAACATTAGGGCAAACTTTTCCATTCGCAACAATATACAATATCATCAGATATTCTGCATGTAATAACACGCTTTGCGCAATTACCGACGCCTCAGTTAAGCGTTCTGAGCAGATAAAAAGCCAAGCGTCCCGCCGCTTGAGTGAGATGGCGGTCCCCGTGCCAGGCACCTGTTTCCCAGCCAGCGCCACGCGGCTGCGGGGTGCCCGGGGAGGGGACCCCCATCCCGTCCTGTCCCATCCCATCCCATCCCATGCTCTGACTCCAGGCATCCCAAGCACCGGGCAGAGCACGGGCCCTATCGCAAAGTTTGTTCTTGATAGGAGAGTCGCCTTTTTCATTAGGAAAATAAACAGAGCTTGAGAAATTTCTGATTTAAAAAGTGCGAAGAGCAGGAGTGCTTCCTTCGGAAGCGAAGCACGGTCAGGACGGGGGGGCCGTGCCTGGCTGCCTGCCCCTCCGGGGTGGATCTGAATCGCCCGCGAGGGTTTATCCCGCAGAACCGCCCAACGCAGCTGCCGACCCCGCTTCCCCACCGCGCCGCCTCTCCCTGCCGAACGCCTGCCGAATTAGCAGATTGGAAATTAGCAAAATACGGGGCCGCTTTTCACTTTAAATTTTAATAAGAAACAGAGACATCTTCTCTCTCTTTCTTCTGCTGTTCCTCCCTCTCCTCTAAGAACAGAAGGCTGCTGGTGAAAGGAATGAAAATCTGGAAAGAATTTGGGGTGGACTGGCCAACCCCCTTTCATTTCCTTCAGATGTTTACAATCTAGCACCTTTCTGAAGACAAAGATGGGAAAAAAGCTATTTTTTCTTTTGACTGAAGGGTGAGACAGGGGGGTATTAAAAACTGATCAATGTAATTTTTTTCACAGAAGTATTTGCACATCTGTGAAATAATGTAATTTATGAAAAAAATCTTTTTATATGACATTCATGATTATAGCCTGATCTGGAGAATTATTCAAATATAAAATTAAATACTCAAAAACTAGCTGTGCTGTGGATGACTGAGCTTTTACCAGCTGTGCATCACACTTCTATAATTCTATTAAAAGTATGTAAGTGAGGCTTTCCAAGTATGTCTGAGTCTCTTCTAAAAGGAATGTTACATTTCTAAATGCCTTTATCATCAGTTGCTTTTTGTTTTTTCTTGATTATCATCCCAGTTGCGGGATATGTTTTATCTGACTGTACAAAAAAAAAAAAAAAGAGGAATGCATACCCATGGAGAGAGCTCTATAAATTATATTGTATTTTATTATCACAGGGCTTAAGGAAAAATTGGCTCTTAAGAAAGGTTAAAAACCTTTAAAGTGAATTCTTCTGTTTGGTTAAAATTACTTTTGATTTAATATGATCCATCTGCAATCTGTACCTGGCCTACCCCCTCCTCCCGCTGCGCCTCCCCCCTCGCAGGGCGGCCAGCGCTGGGGGCAACGGGGCGATGCCCACGGCACCGGGGCTCGGGGCGGCGTTTTCTGCCCGAAGGGGACACGTTTGGGTCGCCGGCAACGCCGGCCCTGCGCTAACCGCCCTCCCCGCAAGGAACCACGGCTGCTCTCTACCCCAAGAGCAAGCCCCCGACGCGCGAGCAATTAGTGCGGTGGGAGACGAGCGGCCGCGTGCGCGGCCAGGTGTCGTCTCACACCCCGGCGTCACCCCCCGCGCCGCAGCGGGCGGCGAAGGCCTCTGCTCCCCGGGCTGGGCTCAGCCAGGCCGGCCGCGGCTCGCAGGCCCAGCCTCCGCAGAGCAGCTCAATCCTCCCTCCTCAGCTTCGACAGAACGCTTGCTATGGAGCCTCCGCGGCTTGCCTATCATCTACAGGTTCCTCGGTGGAACCGAGGCGTTCCTTCCTGTGCCACGGGCCAGTATTTTGGCTGAAAGGGAAGATGCGATCCCAACCCCACCGAAACGCCGTGGCAAGGCCGGCCATTGAAAGCGAGCACCCAGAACAGGCCGCGCTAGCCACAGACGGGGCTGCGGTCGCAGTTTAGCAAAGAGAGAGGCAAAATGAGGGATAAGATATTGTTTCTGCTGCCTAAGACAGACGGACTTTAATAACACTTAACAGAATGATGCACATTAACGATCTTAGAAAGCACTTCTTATGCCTCATCTATCATGCGGAGGAGAAAATGAAGCCTTCGACAGCATTAGGAATTATTCTAGATCTTGTCAGTAATTCGCAGCTTCTCGGTAGTATCGTAACACAAATTTGTGTGTACGAGACACTGACCATTAATCTAAGGGCTTTTTTTTCCCTCGCCGCGGCGTGCTGAGAATGTATCAATTGTTTCATGGAGAAATTTCACAGATGAAACCTTACTAAATAAAACAGGGGAGAGGAAAGAGATATAGACAGAAACATAAACAACTGGAACCCGGAGACAAATTATTATCTTTAAAACAAAAAACACAATAAAATCTCCATATGTGTGTTTTCTGAATGGGCAACAACAAGCCTCCTTCATTGAAAATAGTCCAAATATGCCGTGATTATAAAGTTATGTTCATACATACTTGCATTTAATTTTCTGGGAGGCTTTTTCTCCCTTTTTTTTTTTTTTTCCCCAGAGTATAGGAAAAAAAATCCTGATTTCTCCTCCCAAGAGAATCCTGTATTTTTACAAATAGTAGCAAAACAAATTTCAATACGAAATGCCACGCGACTAAATAAACAATAGCTTTTGGCAACCTCTTCCCTAAGTCGCAATCTGCCGTTAATCGCATGATAGCTATTTCCACTGGAATCTGTGCTACAAAGGAAAAGGTCCATAAATATTTGTACAGCAAACTCCTCAGAAAAAAGCCTCTCTGAGTACACTCCAAATTCATTTCTATACGTGCAATGTAAAGATGAAAGCTAATGAGTTATATGGAGTTGATGATAAATTAAAAGTGTTCTGCTCCCCAGCCCCTCGCCAGCAGATGCGTGTTTACACAGAGATGATCGACTGCTCCACAACAAAACACTTGTCAGACAGAATGAGGCGAATTCGCCTCTGGATGTGGAGGAGCTGAATTGTCTCAGGGACAAAAAAAAAAAGATAGAATTTGATCAAATACTAATCAGGCAGCAATAATCAGCCTTGCAGTATCCTACAACGTACGCTATTTTATCTCCATTGAAATAATGACATATATCCGAAAAGTCCTCAAAGAAACTTGGTTTAGGTAATATATTGTGATTGCAGCAGATATGCAGGATTAAAATCAGTCTTGATCTTCAAACGGAATAAGAATGTATAGTTCTGTTTACTGCACATATATTTGTATATAAAAGATATGACAAATATTTTCGGTTATTTTAGAAACCTGCATTTCTTTATTTTGAATTTTTACAGACCGTGTACTGGGAAAGTGATTTGATAGTCACAGGTAATAGGCACAAATTACAGATTAAACTCATTAGAAATTATAAACACTCATATAGTCTGTTAAACCCCCTGACAAAACCTGAAAATTAGAAATCCAATAACCCAGCATCAATAGGGTCTTTAACGGCTGGACAGATGCTTAAACTGCACGCTGCTCATGTCAGGAGTGAGACGAAACAGTTGAAAATCAAGGTTTGCATTAAAGAACAAGGCATTGATGTCAGATCAGATCATTCCTATGAACTGTTTTAATCCAGCTTTCGCCATTAATTTACCTTCCCCTACGACGGTATACTTTTGTTGTTTGTTCATTTTGCATGTATTCAAAAACACAAAATGAGAAGATATGCAGATGAGACCTACTGTTCTCAAACGTGCAGCGCAGGCGCCCTCGGAACAGGACTGCTATCCAGTGGGCAGCTACAAAAAGCTGGGGCTACCCTTCAGCACAAAAATGTAAATAACACTTTCAAATAAAATACTGTCGGTGAGCTTTAATTTTTGGCTTGTTTAATTAAATCACAGAGGGAAATATTGCGAGAATGGTCGCCTCACCGACAGCAACTAAATAAATCCCTCGGAACGGGCACTGGGATAGCAAAAGAAAAATTGTTTGTGTTCCTAATGTTTGGTCTGACCTGGAAAGGATAACAAAAGAATCTGGCATGAATATGTATTTTTATAGGGAGTGCTGCTGGTAAACATACCGAATAAAAGAGAGGGGATTATTTTAAAATAGTTTCTCCATAACTCTCAATATGTTTAATATGATGATACGAAAAAACATATATAAAGCAGACACACGTTCAGCCCATACAAAATTCTTTACAGAGCAGTAAAAAGGCAGCCGGATTTCAGCAACAGAAAACAAACAAACACCAGAAATCCTGTAAAGCTCCAGTGTCTCCCCGCGAGCCTGCCTGCTCTCCAGCGCCGAGATAAAGACCCAATCTGCTCATCAAACACCTCCGGGCTCGGCCATCTAATAGGAACAAATTGGCAATGACTGCCCAAGCAAGTAACACAGGCCCACTGATTTGTAGATTGATACTGATGCCTAATGATCCCCTTGGGCAGATCAATAGCAACAATCCTCATCCCTGCCTTTCTTCTTTATTGGCACAGAGGAGCGAGGCGCGGGAAAGCCGTGCACACGCGCCCCGTGCTGCAGGTGCACGGGGAGCACCCGGTGCAGGTGCTCACGGGCGACGCCTGAGGCCCAACGCGCCCCAAGCCCTTCCGAAATGGTGGCCGAGACGCCGCCGTCTTGTCGTTTTGTCCTAAGGGGTGCCACGCTGCGAGCGCTTTCCCCTCGTGTGAATATTGGCAGCGGCGGCGGCCCCGAGCACGGGCCCGGGCTGGGCGCCGGGGCTGCTCCCGTCTGCACCGCGGGACTGGCCCGCGGCCGTGCCCGGCGTCAGGGACAGCTCTGAGACGCAAGTAACGAGATGGACAAACAACACTGACAAGTTGGGGGTTCTGAGAACTGGAGGGAAGCGTGGTGCTTCGCTGGCAGGGAAACGAGGGAGGTGGTGACACCGGCATGGTTTCGGGAAGCAGGGTGCACGGCCGGGGGTTATCCCACTCCCACATGTGGCTCTAACAGGGTCACACCGCACTCCTCCTCTTGATGCTCGTGCCTTTTCCCTCCTCTCCTCTCAGCTGTCTTGTTGTGTCTCAGTGCGCTACGGTATGATCAATCAGGCTCTTTCAGCCAGGATTTTTATTCAGTTAACCGCAAGTCGCTTTCATCCGCTTCCTCCAGCCCCACCCCTCGCAAGAATTAGGGATTTTCTATTTATTTACTCATCTAGTGAATACAGTTATCCCATTTATATATCCTGGTAATACCTAAGAAAAACTAAAAGAGAGTTGCTTTTCTTTTCTTCCCCCCCCCAGTGAATTAATGTTAATGATGTCCTACAAAACTTGCAAGTGGTCATTTCCACATCGGGGTGCCGGCAGGCGTCACCGGCAGCACTAAACTTCTCTGGCCATTGGTCTCTCTCTACAAGAGCTGCGTATAAACGTGAGACCTTCTCAGGTACTCCCAAATGATCAGGTAGGCAAACACGGAGGGGGGGGGGAATTATCAGAAAGTTTCTGTCTATGGAATATGAAATATTAATCTCGACGTTAATTTGTATGTGGTGTGATCTGCGACGTCTCACCCGGCCAGCCCCTTGCTGCACACGCTGAGGGTGCTGCCTGGAGCACGAGAGAGGATCAGGGAGCTCGGGCACAATTTTTAAATCCTGTTCAGACCCACAACCAACCGCCCGAGATCTGCTTTGTTCAGCAATCACCGTGCTTTTACTCTTTATGGCTGTTTTATTAAAATGCGGATAAAGCAAAAGGCAAAGGATAAAATTAAATTTCATTGACTGTAAATTTCTAAAACATCCCTCCAATAAAAGATTTTCTTTTAATAACAAAACTGTCTTTCCCACCTTTTTGCCTATCTTGTCGTACACTCTCAATAAAAACGGGACTCTCTTAAAGAATCTTTGTAATTCGACCCCCTGTATTTCATAAATTAGTGATTTTCTGAATCCCGCAGCCGCCCCCTTTGCTAGAGACGCGAAGTTCTCCGACGCTGGGGGATTTGCACCGCCGATCCGCACGCGCACCCGGTACCCAGCGCTGCCCATTTTAAAATTTAAATTTCGCACTAACGATAAGTATAATCATCGCAATCATCATCATCACCACCGCAATAAAAAGATGCATTCTGTTAGCCTCTGACATCAATCAGCCGTGCGGGGAAAAATCAGGAGCCTCCCCGGCTCCCCCCCCCCCCCCGCTCCGAGCCCCCCCCGCCCCGGGCCGCTGGCAGCAGCGATCGCATTTAATTCCCCGCGTGATTATGTCATCGCCGCTAATCCCGGCCCTCGCACCTCACCACTTTCACATGCAAATCAGCGCGGAAAGCGCCGGCCGCGCCGGGACGGGAGCGGCGGCCCCGCCGGGCGCCCCCCACAGCCCCCCACAGCTCCCCACAGCTCCCCACAGCCCCCACAGCTCCCCACAGCTCCCACAGCCCCCCACAGCCCTCCACAGCTCCCCACAGCCCCCCACAGCCTCCACAGCTCCCCACAGCCTCCACAGCTCCCACAGCTCCCCACAGCTCCCACAGCCCCCCACAGCTCCCACAGCCCCCCACAGCCTCCACAGCTCCCCACAGCTCCCACAGCCTCCACAGCTCCCACAGCTCCCAACAGCTCCCACAGCTCCCCACAGCTCCCCACAGCTCCCACAGCCTCCACAGCTCCCCACAGCCCCCACAGCTCCCCACAGCCCCAACAGCTCCCTACAGCCCCCCACAGCTCCCACAGCCCCCACAGCTCCCCACAGCCCCCACAGCTCCCTACAGCCTCCACAGCTCCCCACAGCCCCCACAGCTCCCTACAGCCCCCCACAGCTCCCCACAGCCCCGCGCAGGCGGGCGGGAGGGGGTGGCAGCCGCACGTGTGACGGCGCAGCCCAGCCGCCCATTTGCATATTCACATCAGCGCCGCTCCCCGATGGCTTAAGCAGGAGCGAAGCGAAGGTGTCTTTGGCTTCCCCACCCACCTCCCCTCCCTGCGCCGCCCGGAACCGGCAGTTTCTAACCCAAAAGCGAGGGAGCGGGAGCCGGGGGGGGGGGGAGCGCGGGCTGCCTTACCTCCGCGGCCGGCTCCGAGGAGTCCCCGGTGGTTCCGCCAGAAATTTTTGAGACCCATCCTTCAGGGTTTTTAGTTCTCTCTTTCTCTCTCTCCCTCCTCCTCCTCTTTCCGTGTTGTGACTGGGTTTATAAAAAAAATAAAAAAGACAACTCCATGTTAAGCTAGCAGTCAGGGCATGGTGAAGTCTGGGGCTCCGGGGGGAGGGAGGAGAGGAGGGGAGGGTCACAGCTTAAAGCCTTACAAAAGGGAACCAAAAGCCGGTATATTTTGTTTAATATCCTACACAAAATGCTGGCGCGCATATACATGTAACGCAGGCGCGCGCGGGGCGGCGTGCGTGTCGCTAATTAGATTTTTGCCAAAAACTGTCAAGGTTCAGCCTATGACGCAAATAAACGCAATGGCGTTGTGAGTTAACGTGCGAACTCCAGCCCTAACCTGCCCTGTGGTTCCTCGGCACGCAGAGGCGCCCGCCGAGGGCCGGGGTTTATGTACCGTGCAGCTCGATTTGCAATCGCTCCCACAATGGTGGAGCGGCCAGGTTCAGCCTTAACCACACGTTACTGACTCGGGCAGTCTCGTCGCAACCGGAGCGCTGTTCGAGGTGCATTTTTGCACAAATTAATTGTACTATTTCGTAGCTCTAGTGACAGTAGGGAAAAGGCGGGGGGGGCAAAAAAAATAATCGGAATCGTGCATCTCCTTGCAAATGTCACAAAAGTAGCGTCCCCGTGTTGCGGGACCGGGTGTCCAGGAGCGCAGGCCTATTGTTCTACAGAGACACAGCTTTTGTGAGCCGGCGTAGCGCAGACAGGCTGCCAACAGACCGCACGGACTCCTCCGAGGGGGAAAATCCCTTGCGCCAAGCACACCGTCGCTGCACGCGTCGCATCCACTTTTTAACAACCTCGCGTTAAATGTTTGCTGACAATATGTGGTGCATACACGTGGCACTTTTTTACAAACGTGTCATTACCATGAATGATTAAGGGCTTCGTTGCTTCCCGGTACAAGGTCTCAGATCAGATCCCTGACTGATTGCTGAATTCCACTGTACACCTCACAACGTGATTTTAGTGAGAGGCTCGGGGGAAAAAAATGTACTTTATTAAACTTTTTTTTTTTTTTTTGCATGCAGAATATTTAGGAAGGGTCAAATTTATTTTTGCAATTGGCAAAAGCAAATTTGCTCCTAAGCTGAACCGTCACGAGTCGTGTTTCATCCCAGAGTACGTTTTTATGGAGAAGTTATAAAGCCCTGAAATATGCGTTGTCTATCAGAAATGCTGGGCTGCTATATCATAGGTAGGGTAGGACGGACGGCGCTGCGCGATGCCGGTGCGACGCAAGCGAGCGCGGAAGCGGTGTTTGCGGGTGGGTTTGTACAGTAAAGCCGTGTGCATTTGGCAGCGGAGGGGCTGCGGCGGTGGCGAGGCAGACAATGGCAGCTGGAGGCGAGGAAGGAGGTAAAGGGGGGTCTGCCCGCGCCCCCCCAGCCAGGTTGCGCGGGGAGCGGGGGAAAGCGGGTCACTCCTCATCAACTGGTTAAGCAAACGCCAAAACAAAGAGTGGTTCTTTATTTTGATGAGCTCTTGGTAGACACGCTTTCGTATAAAAAAATAATTTCTCTGCCTTTGTTTCTCTTCTTCTCCTTCAAAGACAGTGGGAAGAGCGGTCTTTTGTATTCACGCCTGCTCTTCAAAGGAAAAAAGGTGATTTTTTTTTTTGAGGAATCTGACCACCGAGCACGAGTTACTTGTCCTCCCCCCCAAAACAGATTTTTAACAAAAAAAAAAAAAAGAAAAAAAATCTTTGACAGGACTCAAAGGGTCCCTGAAATAAAGAAGAAAGAAAAAACATCCAAAACATTAGACACAGAAACATTATATTTCAATATTATCATATGAATTAAATGTAATCCTTGAAGCGACTAGTCCCAGGGGTCACATATTAGGCCATTTTTTTCTTTTTTTTTTATTTAATAGAGGTCATCCAGGCTGAAAAGCAGAACCCAAATGAAAAGCATCTTCAATGTGGTTATAACATGAGCTGCACGAGGTCAGGCAGTGTCTTGTATGGCCTCATAAAAAATACATAACCAGACAGCCTAATAGTATTTCTTTGCATTCATTTTGGGATGGGAACTGGCGGGTGGGGGAGGGGGCTGATGGAGACAGGGACATATAAAAACCCCACATGTACATTTCCATAATGCGCAGCTTTTCATACGTTTCCGTTACGGGAAAAAATGAACCTTCATTTTAAAGGATACTTCAGTTTGCTTGCTTTAAAGAACCCATCCTAAATGCAATTTCCGCAGCCCCTAAAAACAGAGGTGGGGTCGTAGCGTTGCCCTGCGCACGTTCACGGCTCCCACACACGCAGGCGTTGCTTTCGGACAGTCGTGCCACGGTCACGCTCACGGGGAGCGCAACCATGTTGGGCTTGCTTTCCTGGAAAATCTCCAATGCACTTTGTTATTTGTCCACGTACACAAACACGGCCTGATTAATTTGAATTATTTCTCTTCTGAGAAGAAATACAGACGAACCCCCCCCCCCCAATAACACGGTTCCTGCTTTAATTTGCTCTCGCAGGGGAGGGGTTTATCCACCGCGCGGGATTTATGCAGGTTGCAAAGATACACTGGGTGGGAGAGAGGGCAAGAGAAAGGCAAGGCATAAAAGAGGGAAGGGGGGGGGGCAAATAAAAATAAACAGTGCTAAAAACGCCAGGCGGTAAGAGAATCTCTAAATATCGTCTCCCTTCCCCCTCTCCCCAAATATAGCCTGGAGACGGGTGACCCTGCTGGGGAGCGGAGCCGCAGAGGTGACCCGATGCTAACCAGCCTGTTAGAACTAATAAGGTGTGCTCCTAAGCCAGGGGCTGACACTGGGGCATTGTGGAAATAACTCTCCTTGTTATTGCCCATCCTCAGCTTGAAATTTACTGCTCCTTTGCATTATTAAAGAGACAGCTTGCGTGCACTATGGGGGAGAGGCGCTGGGCAGGAGAAATAACTGTGCACGCTTTTTTTAATGTTATGTTTGTGCTCTCTGTAGTCTTTATATTAAGATTCGGAGCATTAAAGCATGCTGGGTTAATAGGGTGTTATTTATTATTTGAACTGTTTTCAAAAATAAAATCTGGTTTGGAAAAATAAAAATTATTTTTCTTTTTCCCCCATGGCAAATGGTCAGAAAATAGGAAATGCGTGAAACCTCTTGGAGAAGGTCAGCCTGTGGCCGGTGGCAGGCCTTGTGGGACAAAAACCTTCCCCAAACGTTTTCCAGTAGCGCTGCTTCTCATTTACATCAGATGTTGAGCAGAGCTTCAGAAAAAAAAAAAAAACCCAACATGGTGGATAACAGGGATTACAAGACTGGAAACAAAACAGGACCCGCCGCAGCACGGGTCCATCGGCACAAGGGCGATGTGAGAGGGTGTCGAAGCACGGCGCTGGTCTGCGTCTCTGGGCGCAGTTGTGGAGAAAGGCAAAGCTCAAAGATAGATGTGGGTGGAAAAATCTAGTGTTTGTCTCCGTCTCTGTTCCCACGAACTCACCTCCCCGTCCCTCCACAGCCTGCCCTCCTCCTCCCATGACAAAAGGAGAAGAACCGGCGCGGCTCCCCGGCGCTGGCGTCCCTGCCCAGGGGAGCTGCGAGGGCAGCACCGCAGCCCGGGGCGCACGTCTGCACGCGACAGATCGAATTTTATAGAAAATGAGCTGAGCCGCTCTTTCAGATGATTTTGCCATCTCCGAACCAGTTTTTACGGGCAGGCATTTTAAACTTGATCTTTGTGGGGCTGGAGAGTCCGTATCGCACACCCTGGGGTCATGGGGCAGAGCCCTGCAGCCAGTGCTTCCAGGGCAGCACCTACGATAATTAGGACTCACGTATTATTAATATTCTGCAGCAGAGCAGCTGACTGCATGTTGGAGACATCACTGGGAATGGTGATCAATGATAAATACAATCCTCAAGGTAAATACAGAATGCAGGTTGGCGGTTCATGGCGGGCTGGCACAGCCGAGGGGGTTGGTTGGTTTCTTGGTGCTTCGTGGTCGGGGGTTCCATGAAATCAGCCACCGCAGGGATTTGAGAGAATTCTGAAGAGACCATGAGAGCCACAGCAATACTTCAGCTGTCCAAGGCAACTGGTTTTTCCCGCATGTTCAGAGACAACCCATTCTTCTAAAAGGTTAATGTGGTCAGCTGCTGGGAAGACCTGGGACGACAGCAGGAATCAATGCATGGCAACGTGATGAAATACATGTAACTGCCGTCATACACCGAAAGAGTATATCGCATCAGTGCTGCACCTTCGGGGACCAAAGAGCAGCTCTGACAGCGGGGTGTAATTGGAAATGAGAACCGGAGCAGCCCAGAACAAAACCCTTGCTGGGAGCAAAGGGCCTCTGGGCGCGCGTGGAGACGGGTCGGAGGGCGAGGGGGGATGCAGCACGTCGCTTGGCTCCTGCTCTGGGTGGTTTTCAGAGGCCGCGTGCCACGGAGCAGCCTGCGTACCCCGTAGCACCAGCAGCAGGTCCCCAGGCCGAGGTATTGGCCCGTCAGCCCTGGGATGCTGCTGGCCCTGTGGCAACCGCGGCAGCGCTTGCCGTGCCGCCTCCTGCGATGGCTGGGTGCGTGCCGCGGGCCGAAAGGTTGCGGGGACCTGCGGGCAGACATCGGCTGGATTTGCTGGTGCGACCCAGAGCTTTGAAAGGGGTACGGCGAGTGCTGCTGCTCACAGGCGGCATCGAAAACCATCAAGTCGCTGCAAGTGCTTCGCGTGTGCGCAGGATGATCCCCCTGGAATCACAGTCCAAACAGTGCCTGAACGCGTTCATCACTTGTTTGAAACCCCTCCATCCTGATCACAAAACCAGCGAGAGTGGACGTTGAGCACCAGTGTACAAAGTAGGTTTAAATGCAAAATGTCGACGTACATTTATGGTAACAAATGACAAATAAAAAGCGTTGCTTCAGAGCAAAGGGATAACTGCCAGGTAAGACAGGGAATGAAATCCAGACTTTCGATAGTGCCAAATGTAAACAAGGAATTAAAATCGGTACCTGGACAAAGAGGCAAACCAGAAGCCTCGCTGACCCCTCCCAGTTATTCCCTTTCTGCCATCCTGATTTTGTGAATCATCAAAAGCAGCCAAATTATTCCTGTCGGCATCTGAACTTACAGATATTCATAACTCCTCTATGCCCAAGGAATAAAGTTACTTTTATCAAAACACTCTGTTATATGGCTGGACTTGCCTACAATGTATTTGACCATTTTTGCATATACGTATTATTATTGCTTACAGGAGGGATATAATTAAAACCAGCAACAAACGTGATGCTTCATATTTTGGTTGGAATATCTGAACGTTTTAGGGTAAAATCAAAGGTGTGGAGACTCAGAGGACTCTGTTAAGCTGCTCTTGTGCTCAGCCTTCAGGTGGTAGAGCTTAAGTAACGAGAGTATTAGAACCGTGACAACACTCTACTGGATTTAAAAATACAATTTTCAAAACTGATTGCCAAACTCTGATCTCAATAGCACGCCGATTTTTTTCAGCTCTACCAGCTGATCCCATAAAAAGTATTATTTCTCCTTATAAACCCGGGCAAAGTTAGGCATCCAGAGGAGAGCGGTGTGATTTGAGGGTTTCTAATCCCCCGCAGCTCTCACGGTAACACTCAACGTGCTCTTGAATTGACATCAAAAACACAATTATAAAATTAAACAGCCCGAGTTTTTTCTTAGGTAACCAGATTGTATCAGTTCCGTATCTCCCACGTAAAGCACAGCGGCGTTTGCCCTGCCCCACATTTCGTTCTGTACCTCTTCTTTAAACTGTCTGAAGGATTCTCTTGCCATCTCGGCTTTTCTAGATATCACATTTTATTAATCTAAAATCTGCTTCTCCTGCCTTTCTGGTATCAAGCACACTTCAGAGCTGTTGGCTGTCCATATAGCTTTTGTACTGGGCAGACAGAAGGTGGAGAAGGTGGAGAAGGTGCTGGCTGTCACCTGCAATTGAATTCTGCTCAGGTTATGAGCACATTCAGAATAAGCACGTTCTCATTTCTCAGTATACAGCTCCATGGATGCGCTCACCTGCAGATCACAAGCCAACGACCATAGCAAAACATGAAGTAGTGAGCCCGTAACAGAATACTCCATGGCCTCCACCTTCAACAGGCAGCCACTGATGGACGAGCTGGCAGCCCGCAAGAGCCACGGCGGGAGCAGGGAGGGCGAGGAGCTCCCAGGCTGATGTGTTCGCCTGCGGGTGGTAGGTGCCCCACACAGAGGGTGACACCACGTAAGGATGGAGGAAGGTGAAGGTTAACAGTCTGCCGGGTGGGAAGCGGTATTCCTCCGCTCCCGTGGAAGTAAGGCTTCTCCGTAGAGACCAAGAGACCAACACCGGGCATTGAGATTAAACAAACAGAAGACAAAGATCTGGCAAGGCTGAGAAAGGCGAAGGCAGGAGGTGACCACCTCTCACCCGGGAAACAAGGGCAGGAGGAGGGGACAAGGGACGCATGAAGCGGTGGTTGTGGTAACCCAAGTCTTCCAGTCTCGGCAGGACCGGTGCACGTCGCAGGGAGCTAACGTGCCGGTAGCTGCTCTGCACCTCTGCGGTGTTGCTGCTGTAACTCTCTTGTACCGCCCTCCTCCTGTTCTCTAAACAGAGTAGTAACCGACAAACAGCTAAAACTTCTTTAAAAAAAAAAGAAAATCCTGTAACTAATGTATCCATAACAAACATAAGGGCGCATTTTAAGGCATTCTTTTGGAAATCAGAAGATGAGATTGTTTTACAGAATAGGACTTATCTGCTAAATTTTCTAAGCGGTATCATTCTCAGTTATTAAAAAACAGCTCTCAAAGCTTTCAGCATCCAAATCCTAATACCCAAATATATGAAGCCACTGCATGTGTCCTATTAAAAGTTATGAAGGGTTTTGGGATTTTTGTTAGTTCTTTGGTTTTAACGTAGAACTGTTACAGAAGAGCCACATGCCCATTGTGAAGGTACTGGGCTTGGTCCAACTTCTGGGCATGCCACCAGCTGCCTCCGGAGACGTGGACAGTGGCTTAATACTTCTGTAGAATGAGGGCGGTAATTCACCTCTCCCGTGACTCATCTGTTTTAGCTATTTAAACTAAAACTCTGCAAGATAGGGAGTGAAATTTTAGCTCCTCTCAACCCAGTGAGTTTTGGCACGCACTTCAATAAACAAAAATTGTAGGTTAAACAAGTTCAGGTGTCTACAGAGTGAAACGCTGATCTTGCCTGTGGTCTCTAAATGCTTTTAGAGTGCTAATAATAAGAATGTGGTGGCATATCCAAGACTACACTGCAGCCACAGAAATGTAAGGTCTTCGTTTTCAATCACCTGAACGCTGCCAAAACCACCTATGCAGAAAAATATACGCCAGCAGCGGTCCAGGTCTGGTAATCGTGGAAATGCTGTCTCCTCTTCGCTTGCAGCCAGAGGTACTCCATCACTGTAGAAAACGAAGAGGAGGAAAGCAGAGATCACAACTGGGGTTTCAACCCCACAGAGAACTGAATTAGAAGTGAGAGCTGCAGCGGAGTCCAAATGTCGCTGCCCCAGAGGAAAACTGCGGCACGTAACTCCTGAGGGTGAAAAACTGGGAAGCCTCGGAGGGTGTTTAAGCGTCTGCACAACCTGGTTAGGGAGAGTCATCTTGCTTCAAGAGACTCCTGCACGAGCAGCCGGCGGTTCTGTGTAGGACAGAGAGGCTCCGGGAGAAGACCCCGGGTTTCAGCCAAAGGCCACCTGAGGAAGCCTGCAGGTGGTTAAATAAATAGCCAAATCGCCACTGAGATTACAACTGAGAGTGATGGCGGAGAAAGGCATTTAATTCATCTAAGTGATGAGACTTGGGCCTTCTTGGGCCTTTTCCGGAAAGATTATTTCACAGTCCAAAAGACTTTGTGGTTAGGAAAAAATTAACAGCGTTCAAATTTTTGCTGAGGATCATCCTATAACTCTGAGCTGCCATAAGCAAGAAAACCTGGTTTCTGAACCTTTAAAAAAAAATATATAAATCTCAAGCCCCATAAATCGTCAGTTGTACGCAGAATAATGGCATCAGTTTTTTGTTGCTGTTGCTTAAAAACTTGAGAATTATATAGTCAATGTTGCAATTCAACAATTAAGAGATGGAATAAGTATGCTCATCTTTAAAAATCACTTTAAGATCTAAAATATTCTACATCATCTAGGAATTAGTGTTATTTTTCTCTTTTCATAAAGAATTTCGGTGTAGTTCTGCACTGTAAATGGTGCAGAGTAATTCTGATTGGATTTCCAAATCCCTAGCGAGTCGGGAGCTGCGTTAATAAAAACGAAGGCATGAACTTAAAACGTACACAGTTGTAACTCCCCAAATGACCTTAATTTGGAATAAGGACGTCTTTCTTTTATTTAGCTTAGTGGTTCTTAAAGTTAGGACCAAGAGGCCGCTACCCAGTGGTGGAATTTCTCCGAGTCACCTTGCATAACCACACAGAACTGACTCATTCATAAATTTTACTGTTTCATGTAATTCTATAGACTACAGTTAAGGAGCCAGTGGTTTAGTTTACAGTATTTTGAAGAAGTTAAACTAACCCAAAAAAGCCAATTATTCCAGATGGAGCGATCCATCAGTAGAACTATACTGGTGTAGGAGGTGTAACTTCCCTCTGTAAACACGTCCTGAACAGCTCAAGCCCTCCTGAAGCTCAATGGCACTTGTGTTCGTAAGTCACTTAGATGCTTTTGCAAACACATGCATCCGTTTTATTCTTGCAACTCCTGACACTGTTGAAAGATACAGAGAAATAAAAAATTGTAAAAATATCTGGATGACTACTGCGGCGTCCCGACTGTGCTTTGAACCACCCTACAGCTGGTCCCCTCCTGCGCTTTCTCCGCCGTTGAGCCTTGCTCTGCCACCCAGAAGCACCAGGCAAAGCAGGAGTGAGCTGCCCTACGGGAGGTGGCCTAAAAATCCTGGAATAAGAAACATCTTTTGCTGGGAAGAGCATCTTGCCGTGTTATGTCCCAAACCAAATATAACCACAATAAAAGTCAACCAAAAAACCCGTCACTTCCAACGGAGAGTGTAATGCCACCGGCCACAAACTGCTCCCACGTTGGTATTCACGTCAGTCAACGACCAGCAAGAATTGCGCTGTTCGGTGTTTGGCGTAGGAAACCATGCAATTCAACCTACTTCTTCCTGTCTACAGCTTGCTCCCCCACCTCCCTTCACCCAGCCAGCGATTTGATATATATCATGTAGGGAATAAACATAAAATCTCTCCAAGGGGAATCAAGCAGGGCACTTTAAGAACAGATAGTCAATTAAGCATTATCTGCAACTCTTGTGCTTACATCTTTAAACAAGAAAGCACAAACCCCATTCCCGTTAAACAGCAGCTTACTTGTATAGGTGCTAGTTGACAAGTCTCATGCACTGCTAAATAGATGTCCTTACAAACTAGATGATTATTCCTGGAATTGTAAATACAGAACAGTGTTGGCACCGTGTCTTTAAAGAAAAATACAAAATATACACACAGCATATACATTCTACTGCATAGTTTATATTTAAGCTAGAAAGTCATGGCATATGGTGAAGTCAGTTTTTATACAAAGACATGGAAATGTATACAAAGAAAAATATTCACAAAAATAATGCAAAGCTAGATGCACTAAAAAACCTCCAATATGTCTAAAAAAGCTTACTGAGCAATTGCATTAAGTAATAATCTCGCAGACCATTTAAAACTCAACTATCCTTTCTAGATGATGGGAGGTAATAGCGTAACTTCTGCAACATCCACTTCCATCGCAGAGCTCAATCTCAGCAAGCTTCTTTTACCTTCTGAATGGACTACAGTAACAAAAGAAAGTTGACCTTATACAAAAGACACTGTTTAAAAATGGTTGTGTAAATAATTAATAAACACGTGCACGCAGTTCTTTAAACTTGATCTCAGATAAGATTGTGCTTGCTTTCCGTACGTTTGATTTTTTTTAGATGCCCAGGGCATGCTGGATAAGAATTCCCTATCAATGGCAAATGTTTTATGTTCATTAAATTGACGCAGAATTAGCACAGCTCAGCTGCACTTTGATGAACACCTGCTTCCATAAACCTGAGGACTCCAAAGAGCTCGAATGGGGTTCTGGCGATGCACCCCCCGACTGTCGACTGCAATGTCTTAAATACGGCACCCGTGACTTCGATTTGGAGGTGGTGAGCTTGGAGGGAGAGCAACTCGGCTGGCTCCGGCTAATTATAACCGTAAGCTTAAGAGATGTTTTTGTTTCAGAAGAATTAAGAACCCCAGCTGGTTTTCAGAGACACTACACTTTTTTCCAGGGGAGCTGAACTCATCTCTCAGTCAGTCGACCATAAACCCTGTTCGTGTTTCTGACTCCACCGTCACGACCGTCTTTAAAACTCTCTGCAGTGGCCCTGGGAAGGAATTATCCCAAATGTTACCACTGCTCTACTTCATATCATCAGCTGGAGTGCCGATGCAGGAGTCAAAAAGAGCTGGACTTGCAAATAAGATTTTGAATTTTAAAATTCTAATTTGAATTAAAATTATTCTCTTAACATTTTTCTACTTCTGCACTACATTGTTAAATTCAGATTTGAAATTCAATATCTATCTTGGACATAATTACTCTGAACTGGTTTCTTAGATACAATATTTACATTTTTAACCATTATATACCCATTACTCAAGATTCAAAGTACTCCTCCTCTCCGCCCAGACTCTCCAAGACACTTCTCATCCGAATGTTTTGAAGGGCCAGGGAATACGAACGTTACAGCTCCGACTTCACTGGCTGGACCGAAACAGTCCCGAGCTGTAACTCAATTCATTCCTACGCTGTCGGGACGAGGAACGCGCAACCATAGGTGTTATTTGGAAAGCAATTAAAGACCAATTTGCTTTATTGTTTCTCTCCATGCATGGTTAAATTATTAGCATGTGTAAGCTGAAATGGTAAACCAAATATGAGTTTTATTATCTTTGACAAATATCTTCTCTAATTAATTTGTTGTGGAAAGCAGAAAAGATCACCAAGAGCCAAACTTCATATTTTGAAGAAAGGCTTGCCGTACCTTCATCGAAAGTATTGTAAGTTTTTCGTCAGCATTTATTTTTTTCCATTTTGACAACCTACAGAAAAGAAACAAACTCCTGGGTATGCATTGTTTATTTTTTTCTAATGGTAGTAACACACTGCAAGAGTCATTCATGCTGAGACCTGCTGGTTATCACCTCTCTTGCTTTTATTCTATGAAACAAACCCTGTGACTCAGCAGAAGGCTGTTCCCATCAGCCAAGAAGATTAACTAATTAACAGTTTCCTTTGCTAGTTTATACCCTCCTTCTCTCCTCTAAATTTGGGATCGGCCATTCAGACAGGAGAGCAAGTTTTTACCGAAGGCATTGAAAGTAAAGGATATATGGGTTTAGCACCAAATAATTCACATCTGGAAATCTGAAGCCAGGGCTTCAGGAACTTTCACCTTATATTTAACCTGCTTATGCAGATCACAGTTCCAAAGTACATGTACGTGGTATTTCCTAAAGCTACAGAAAATATTGAAAACTGATCATAAGAAAGGATTTGGGAGGAAATCAGCCAAAACCACAGAAGAAACATATTAAACGGCCAAAGAGACAATCAGACAATGAAGAAAGGTGACAACTTCAGCTAAAGGCGTCTCGGTTTATTAGCAACATAAAGTCGGCAATTAAAATAGAAAACCAAGATGACGAATGGAAAGAAGGGAAATAGGTAACAAGTAAAATAAACTGGAAGCTGTGGGCAGCAGAATATGGGTAAGGAAAGCTAAAGATAGCAGAAAAATGGTTACAGAGGTGGGGATATACAGGTTTTAAAGCGTAATAGAAAACATAGAAATGTTAGCAATCCTGTAAGACCACAATGAGATGAAGATGGCGAAGCTGAAAATATAAAGTAGGAAACATAGAAGTATCCACAGTTCTTATTTCAGAAGAGGGCTTTTGACAAACTTACCAAAGAAGAACCATGGAGCGCTTAACGATTTGTTAGTGATGAGCTCGAGTGAAATTAAACAGTGATTTAGAGCAGGTATGTTCTCCGAAGCCAGCAGCCCCCCAGGACACCAGCGCTGCTGATGTCCATCGTTAGCGTGTCCAGAAACGAGACCTCATCTCAGTTTCTGCCAGTATTCAAAAGCAGATGCAAGTAACAGTGTAGCGAGAAGATGTCGGTGATAATATCCAGGTTAAATTAGGAAAGCTAACAGGGGATTCGGCTTATTCTAGCGACCGGGAGCGGTGTGTGTGTACTGGTGCCAGTGGGTTGGTTTGGGGCAAAACGCCGGCGGTTGGTGGAGGAGCAAAGGCTGGTGGAGGGAGAACGGATCCCACAGTGGAGGAGCACGGTCCTGGTGTCTGCAGGACTGGTGCTGCACCCAGCGTTGGGCAACAGCTTAAGAATCCTGAAGTTAATCATAATAATTGAAAAACCATCATCGATGGTGAAGGTGACACAGAAATGTGTCCTTTACCTTGGGAAAACAAAGACCCGGTGGTGAAGCTGGAGTCAGACAACTCAAATGAGAATCCAAGGACACGTCTCGTACCACGAGGGTGAATGACCTCTAGGAGATGTTAGGGAAGGAGGGGTTGATTCCCCATGTGGCATTTTTAATCCCAAATTCAGTGCCTTTCTTGAGCAGAAGCCTCAGGGAACTCTAGTTTTGGATTAGAAAAATCAGCAATTGAGAAAAAACTCAATGGATAGAGAGGACATACAGCCCAAGACCTCTTTGGCCCCAAATTCTAGGGGGGGCGGGGGGAAGAAAAAAGAAGGGAAAGAAAAAGAACAACCCCAAAAATACCCTCAGAGCAGCCTCCTCAAGTCGAAAACAAGTGTTACATTGACAACACACTCTCTTGCACTGGGGCTGCTTCTTTTCTCTGCACTCGCCTGGCAATAAAGCACCACGGGATGAAAATGCAGGTTCTGGAGTGTTTACCTGCTCTCTGAAGAACAAAGTAAGACTTTTAAAATGTTTGTTTTGAAGCACAATTTACAGCGAGGATTTGGGCTGAAACTGCATCCACGCACTGAAGAGGGGATAAAAGGCCCAGCGGGGAAGAAAGCAATAAAAATATCATTGTAATATCCCTAACTCAATAATCAGCTCTCTCCGTCAGGCAGCGGGGTTTGGGCAAGGGGAGCACGAAGCACGTTTCCCTGGCGCGGGCACAGGTTGCACGCCGAAGCTCGTTAGAAAAATCAGGCAACGCAATACGCACAGCTACTCGCTGCGGGGATTTCTCCTTTGCTCGGAAGACCCCGCTCAGCCCGGACGTTATCCCTGCCCGGTGAGTCCCTCCCGGCAGGGCTGGTACCCTGCAGCATCCCGCGGGCGTAGCGCCCAGCGCCATCCCCACCGGGCCCCGCACGGTGCCGCGGCGTTCGCATCCACGGCACCGCTGGCTCCTCGGCCACCGTGGGGGCTCGGGGTGGGGTGGGACGGTACCCTCGCCCTGCGAGCGCCTGCCACCAGGCAGCTTTTTCACCTGCTGTACCTTAACACGCCGTGACCGAAAGCGCGCAGATTTTAATTTGTTTTCATCCTTATCAGCTACGTAGGAAACAGAAAAAAGAGAACGGCTTAGGAGCTTTGCACTCACAGACATCTTACGGGTTGGGTAAGGACACAGACTATTAATGTATGCTGAAATATCTCTTTTTAAATGAGGAAAAAAAAAAAAAAGGTGGGGGGCTTTAAAAACAGATTGTAGTGTCCCACTGAAAGCACGACAGCAACAATTTATAATTTTCTACTGTCCGGTTCCCTCAATATTTCTCCCTCGCCGTGCATCCCTCCTCTCCCTCTCCCCCCACATCCATCCTCCATTTCCCGAGAACTTCTCATCACGCCGGCTCGAGCCTCATGCGAAATGGTGGCGTGCGGAGGGAAGAGAGGAAGAAAGGGAGGAAGAAAGGCGCTATGATTGGGAGGGCAGGCGAAAGAGAAAGATTGAGAGAGACAGAGAGAATGTCAAAGCTCAAGTCTGGCATTTGCCTATTTAAATTCAATCATGCAGCCCTCGCAGAGCTGGAAATGGATGGCCTGCGTTATGAATTTCTGATCAGACGGCTGATAGGTTATGAGCAGGGACGTAATCCCATTGAGAAAGCCTTTTTTCCCAAGCAAGGGCAAGCAATAACTGCCCTTCAGAGATGGCTCTTTGCTTTGCCCTTTTTATAATTTTTTTCCTTTTCTTTAAAAAAAAAAAAAAAGTCCAAATAAGCATTTTTATGATGATAAATGTGTAATAATGATTCATTCTGCCTGCATCTGAAATGGGGATATGCCTTTGCAAAGCAGACATGCGCTCAAAATAAACTGCCATATTTTTTCTTTTTTAAACCTAATTAGAATTCTCTCCTTCTCTCAGCTCATTTTGTACCAACACTAGTGATCTAAAAAGAAAGTGAAAGGAATGAACACATGCATTGAGACCAGTATTTTTAATACCCTGCAGGGTTTTTAACATTTTATAGTTTGCCTTTTTTAACATGATGTGTTTACATAAAAGGATACAAAAAAAATTTTCCTCCAAATGGCAAGAACTACTGGCATACAGTAGGGGCAAGCCAGAAATTATTTTAAAAGCTGATGTTTTCTTACTTCTACCCATGTGACATCATTCAGTGTTGCTTTGTGTTATCGTGAATTAATCAAAATAGCTGAGGACACTGAAAGATTCGCAGCAGCCCAATTCAGCAGGGAGGGAGAGCGCGTACAGCAGCACCTTGGTAGTGTGCGCCAGCCCCGGGCCTCCAAGAGCCCTCCTAACTTTTGTAGCCTTAAAAAGCTGAAAACAAGGCGTTTGCTATTTCAAGCTCGGGCTAGATGTGCTGAAACAACACCCGTCCCGCTCTGCGAGGACCGGAAAGAGTCGGGGAGGAAGGACATCATCCCCGACCGGCGTTAACGGGGAAGGCGCCTGATGTGGCTGAGGCCTCTGTAAAGAATCAAAAGGGAAAAAAATAATGTCTGCAGGTGTGGGGGAGGGAGAGGAGCGTGGAGAAGCATCTCGGTGTCGGTGCTAAGCAGGAACTTGCTCGTGGAGCTGCATCTCTAACGTATTTGAAACAGCAAGGAGCATCAGCGAAATACTTCGCATATGCGGGTGCTTTGGAAAAGAATTTACTGTTGACCATGGCTGTCCTCACCAGCAGGTCCCGGTCCTGAAACGGAAACCTAACGGCGGGGGAACGCAATTACCAATGTGCGCACGTTGTTTAATTGCAACAGAAGCCCAGGGAAGATTCAAAACATAAAGCTGAGCCCTTGTCCCGTCATTTCGGTGCGGTGCCAGCTGAGAGCTGACTGAGGTTTGCCCCGGGCTCTCGCTCACTTCGCTCTCCTCCCATCCTGCCGCCGGCACCCAAGCCATGCCTGTCCTCGTCCGCGAAGAACTCAGAGCCACCATGTTCACATCCTGCAGGGTCTGAGCAGGGGCAGCCGCCACGTTGCCCACCGGAGAGCCGTCAGCTTGACGGCTGCGCTCAGCAAACGGCTGGAAGCCTCCCGAGAAACGGCTGGCTGGGAACGCACCGCCCCGTCCCCACGGGGAAGGCTGAGCCAAGAGCTAATGGAGAAGGCCGCAGCAACCTTCTCTGCGCGCGGCTCCTAGCTCGGCTTTTCCGCAGCTGCACATTTCGGTGCCGGCGGTATCTTCAAAAAGGATGGTAAATCGTGAGTTACTGTCACGCCTCTTTGGATACAAGAGATTTGCTGTAATTTCATGACTCTGTGGTGCCTTGCACGAATCCGTGAGAGAAAGTCCAGTTAGGTGAGAAGATGGAAGATCCCGCAGTCACGGAGGGCACTGTCTGCAGGCAAACCGTGCCTGCAAAAAGCTGCGCACAACCGCCCCCCCCCCTTAATTCCCGTTTCATTCATATTTTTCCCTACTAATGTACTCACATATCAACAAATCACCTTAAGTAAGCAAAGAGATTTTTTAATTGCCACGCCGTTCCCAAATGAGAGCTTCGGGGCTGACGGCAGTCAGGCTGAAGCAGCTCCAGGCAGGTCTGGGGGGGGTCACGCGGTCCCCGCTGATGGAGAACCCCGCGCGTGGCAGGCAGAACACGAGACAAATGGCATGCCACATCACGGCCTTTCCGCTTTGATTTAAGCTGAAGGTGGCTCTTAAAACAAAATGTGCTGTCTCTTGGTTCGTATGGTGCCACGAGTGCCTCAGAAATAGAGACGGAAACTCAGACCCAGGCTGCGATGTCCATGCGGCACTTCTACGAGTTCTTCTAGGTTTGTTGGATTCATTCCCAGATGCGGCTTTCGCTTTTTTAAATACCTCGAGCACCTAAGGCTATCGGTGTCTAAAAGGAAATCCCAGTTTGCAACTGGGGCTTCGTGCAATTCAAGTGCTCGGATTGTGGGAAGCATGATACCAAGGAGAGTCCCCTGTGAGCTCTAATTTAGCAACCGCCTCCCACCCGTCGGGAGCTGAAGCCAACTTTATTCTTATAAATGCAACTACTTCAGAATAGCAAGGCTATCAAAAGAAGGACAGACCTTTCACGTTTCCTCATTCCGCTCAAATCGTGGATCATCAGCTAAAAAACAGCGCGTTGTGGGGAGCCTCCCCGATGTGCTCGGCCAAGGCACCCCGTCCTCCCCGCGGTCCGGCCGCACGCCCGGCACCCCCATCCCTCCTGCACCGCCCTGCCTGCAGCCTGCCAGGGACAGCACGGACCGACACCGCGCACCTTATGACAGCTCCTCACACAACAGCCTTTTTTCTTATCTTTTAGTATATTAAATTGTGTTAAATTCGCCTGTGATACATTGCCAAAGCTATATGCACAAAGGGAAAACTCGAAAAAAAGATAGGAAGTGATTTGCTACCCTTCTAACAGCATAACTGCAACACTTCTGAAATCGCACATACACAAAACGAGGGTCCCAGGAAACCCCTGCACTGCAAACGGGTATTTTTCCTGAGGAACGCAAAAAGCTGATGAACCAAGTGGTTTCTTACTCTCACATGCTCCAAACGGTTAATTTTGTTCGGTATCCTCACACTGAAATGGGCACAAAACCTCGCAGCTGATAATTATGAAATAACGTGGCCACAGGGGAGTTCCCTCCCCATTACCATTGGTTAGGGACTGTCTTATGTCCTGGAGCAGTAGAATTTTGATTATTTAATTGAAATTATATATATTAGCATGGATGTTCTCGTTAGCCATAAAATAAAATATCTAATATTTTCAATCTTGTTGCATCAACATCTTGTGGCAATGAATTCCAAGGGCTAAAAGCGCATTATGTGAAAACATCATTGTTTAAATGTGTCACCTTTCAGTGGCACTGCCTGGATTCTTGCATGAGGAAAAAAGAAAACAAAAAGGAAGGGCTGGGAACAAATAGCTGCCTATATGCCTTCTTTATCTCTTTTTATGTCATATGCAGAATAAAAAACTTGCTTTAACTGAGGTAGCAATTATCCAGCATATCACGTAAGTTCTTTTCAATTAAAGTTTCTAAAAAACTCTATCTTCCATTACGAGATCTTAAAGCCACGTTTTGGTATTCTCCTTTAGTTCACAGGACTCATCACTTCCCAATAACCAAATAAAAATCCTGAAAGGTTTTTTTTTTTTATTATTATCTGTGTTCTAATCATATACGGGAGTTCCGAAGCTGGTGATGACAACTGCTGCCACAACTGCTTTACATATTTATCTGGTAAATCAGAAATAGAAGATAGCTAAAGAAGCAATACTACAATAATAAAGCATCTTCTTGCAAAAAGCTTTTAGTGGTTTCTTTAACTTATCATTAAATTTAAACTCGTTTTTCCTAGTTTTCACTTCTGCAGTTAATAACTTTTATATAGCAATCCTATAA
This sequence comes from Balearica regulorum gibbericeps, assembly GCF_011004875.1. Classification (NCBI taxonomy): domain Eukaryota; kingdom Metazoa; phylum Chordata; class Aves; order Gruiformes; family Gruidae; genus Balearica; species Balearica regulorum. The sequence goes on from NC_046196.1 coordinate 1,050,532, forward strand.
TTACATTAACAAAAAAGTAAATTTCCCTCATTTCTCACAGCATTACTAGTATTACAGCATTAATGGTATATTAACCAGTAAAACTGCAAATTAAGTCAACTCATCTTCCACTGATAGGGCATGAATTTGTAATTTAGGCGGGTTTGAAGTTTTCAGTGGTTTCTTAACTATTATCAAGCTTCTGCTTTTCCCAGTGTAACAGTAAAACCCACACAGGAGTCATTTTCACATTCTAATCACCATACAGCACTTTTTTTTTTTATTTGTTTTCTGAAACACAGCAAACACAGGAAGTCGATTCCAGTGGAAAGCAAACGAAAACGTTCGGCTCCGCACACCAGGATGCGTCAGGGGGAAGTGGTGACACGGCGAAGGACAGTCAGCGACCAGAGCCAGTGGGGCACGCAGGCTTCTCCGGAAAAGATTTCTGATAAGCGTTTTTCTCCAAGCACGTCCTTAGCCAGTGCACACCCTCAATATTTCGGTCACATCCATCATACGTTACCCTCAAACTCACATGCTACGGAATAAGTCAGTGGAAGCATCGCCTCCACCAGCAAGCTCAGTCCCAGGCAACCGAGTCGAAGCTCTCAGTGCAGAAGTGCTTGTGGGACACCTGGTGCAGCCCCACACACCACAGCACACCCACACCGACAGCCTCAGGCACGCACGCCTACAAAACTGTGTCGATAAACTGCCAGCAAAGGGGCAGGGGAACGTTTGTGAGCATCTGCCGTGGCTCCGGCGCCCTTGGACTCGGCACCCGCAGCTGCAGCCCTCGCATCCCGAGGTGCGGTGGGATCCTCGCCCAACCTCCAGTGCTTCCGAGCCAAGGAGGAGAGGGACGACACAAACTCAGGATGAAGTGAACAGATTTCAATAATAACTGTAACAGTCAAAGCCCTATCTTTGGAATAGTAGATGTATGCAGCGGGAAGGAACCATCAAAAATGTTCCATTTCAGAAATATAAAGGCTTACTGAGCTAGTGAAGCACAACAGAAACACTCAGTGATAAAGGACATCACAGCCCTTTATAAACTGAGCCGGTGGTTTCCCAAATTTAATATGCATGAACAGTGCATGTGAGTCGTCTTAAATCCAAGTACCAAACCCTGCCTTTTTAATAAATCTCACCAGTACTCCACTATTAGACAGGGGATTAAAACTAATCTATCAATCCCAAAACCAAGCACAGAGTGGATTAAAATGCAAAACACATGAGAGTATGAAGATGCTTAATGCTAAATAACAAACATTTCAATCACAGAAATCATTTTTATCTTCTTGTTTATGCTAAGTAGATACTATTAGGCTTAATATCTGTATTAACACAAGTGGGGGAAGAAACAGTTTTAAGGAGACCTAAATACTTGAACGCTACCATATTGCTCGCGAGCAGAAGCTCTCTTGTTGAAAGTGAGTACACCATGGCGTTTAAAATAATTGTTTACTCTCTGAGGCCAGCTCAATGGTGCTTGACCTTTCCCTATTTTTTTAACACAAAGCAATGCACCCATAGGGTCTTGAGAAAGACGGAACTCAAACCTGTTATTTGCATCGTAATGTCTGAATATCACATTAGCCCCAACTCTGGTGTTGTCACAGATGTGAGTCTCGTACCCTGACGTGCAGTGCAGCTTGTCAACGAACTGTGGTTTGGGGTGGGGTTTGTTGCTTTTTTTCAAAGAGTAAATGAAAAAGAGCTCATCCCACCATAGTATAAATACACTAAGCGAAGATGAGGAGAGAAGTGTGGAACTGTATTTGCTGCTACGAAACAGGGGAATGACCAAATGTGACTCTCACAATGGCTCCCAGTTCACCCAGTAATTCACGTGATCATTGTCACTCCGAATTCATCGCAACGGGATGATCCCCCTTTCTGGCATTGTGCGTGAGCAGCATGGAGTTACGCATCTGTATCTGCACTGGTGCATCTGCCTTGCGGAGATAAGGATTTGGGCACGTTGCACCCAGCGGTGGCAGGAGAAGGCACTCTGCGTGTTCCTTCGTGGCTTTCGGAGTGCTGGGAAATGCCCAGTGTTTGCCTGAATTCCCCTGCGAGCATCCAAATCCTGCAGAACAGGACCTTATTCCTCAGTATCCGAGGAAAAGCCACCCACTGAATCAATGAGTAATCATATGATTTGATATGAAATAATATCCACCGGGGATCTGTTTGAGGTCACCATCACCCTCGCTTCACTTGTAGGCATATCAGGTTGTGAATTGATGTCTGCAGATGTGAAGGCTGGTGCATTAACCCGGTGGTATTATCACCAGCAGAATGTATAATGAGGAGAACGAGGGCGGCTGGTTTGCGTGTGAGGATGGATAATGTCACACAAGTTCAGGCTATTTAGCTGGAGAGGGAAATTTGGTGACAGGGGGAAAAAAAAAAAAAAGAAAAGCCAACCCCCACCCTCGCCTCCACAGCACTGACTTACGATGACGGCTGGTTGTCCGTGGGGTCTTGCTTTTGGCGTGGCAAGGGCCTGTGGTGCTATCTCAGCTGAAACATGCCGTGAGGTTGCACTACTCTTGTTTATCTTTGCATTGGCAGCTAAACGCTTTTCCTGAAGTGTCGTCATTCACTAGTTCCTGAAGGCCTTCCACAGCAGTGTACATCCTTAATGGAAAGCATGAAATAAAGACAGAAGCATGCTATTTTTTCTGAGCGTCGAGACAGTTAACAGATTTATGCTGTCCTAATCTCTTAATTTTAGAGGTCGTCACAAATTCAAGAAAGAAAAAGGGAAGGGAGCAGCAGTTTGATAGTTTCTACATGAATGAAAACATCGGTATTTTATTTCACAATAAGTAACAAACACAAACCAGCAAGCAGACCCTCTCAGCTCATCTGTTTGACGTTGCATATCTGACTACAGCTCAATTTTTACCTGCCGTTACCCTCCATGCTGCCTGCGTCTGCATCATCTTAACACGAAGCATAAGCATCCCGTTTATGCGTATCGACAAGCTAACAGAAAAAAGCACGACCGTCTAATTTCACAAATGAAGGAAGATACATAAGCAGCTCTCATCCCTCTTCCCGAAGGAAACTGCTGCGTCTCTCAGCTGGGCTCGGGAGTCGACTGCAAGGACGAGGCTGTGCTCGCACAGTCAGCCCTGTCCCCCTTCAGTACACCCCCAGCCTCTACCCTGCCCCTTTTGCCCTGTTTGTGCCCAGCGTCGCTCCCCAGCGACAAGCACTCCCCAAATGCCCAGAGTGGTTCGATGCTGTTATTTAAAAGCATTTTCATTTTCCCCACTTAATGTAATGCTCAACACCAAAGAAGGAGGCGAGAAGTCAGGATCGTTACAAGTAAACAGCTTGCGGTTGTTAGCAAAAGCTGTACAAAATAAATTAATGACATTATCATCAGTAATTGTGGAAGCACTCATTAAAATGCTATTTGGAGAGAGGAAATACCTTTGACGATGGTAAAATACCTGGGAAAAAAATTAGTCTGTGGCAGCACAGAGCTCAAAGAAAAAACCCGTGGGCAGAAGGAGGGGAAGGAAAAATGGTGCAAACACTTTGGAGTGCAGAAACTGTTTGAACCCACATAGCAGCTCGGTATCAACTGGAATTATCTAAAGCTCCGTCCAGCTTCTCCCAGTCAGTTCCCAGTGGTAAATGGGCAGTAGCTGTGGTTATTTCTCCTTTTAGTGCCTTTCCTCAGAAGAAAAGCCTTGTGGCTGGTGAGAATAGAATAGAATAGAATAGAATAGAATAGAATAGAATAGAATAGAATAGAATAGAATAGAATAGAACAGAACATTTCTGTTGGAAGGGACCTGCTAGGGATCATCTAGTCCAAGCTACCAGGCGCAACCTGAAAGTCTGGAGCAGATACACCCGTGTGCAAGTCAGGTCCAGTACTGAGACTTTAACTAGCTCTAAGAGAGAAAAAAAGTCTGTGGCAGAAGTCCTTGTGTCTGTCAAAGAGTCATATACCTCCTTCAGTCTCCATCTTTCCTCTTTATGCTTCCTCTGCACTCGTGCAGGGCCGCGTGAGCCGGGCAGACGTTGCACAGACATTGCAACCACGTCGTTTGGGGACCAGCTGCGCTGTCTCTGCGTTTCGGGTACCGCTGCCGTTAAATCACAGCGCCGTTCAGAAACGGTCCATAGCCTTCGCGTGACCCGGCCAGCCCGCCCCGAACTGGGGTCCCTCTGCCCAGCCGGGGCTGCCCAGAACAAAGGGGGGCTAGTGGGACCCTGTGCTGCTGTTCAGGGGATCAGAGAGGGTGGAAGTGTGGAGAGGTTTATAAGATTAATTCTTATCTCTCTGGGCAGTGGGTCAAGTCAGAACCGTCATTCAACGAACTCTATGGATAATCTCCCTTTATTACTTTCAATCAAAGTAAGTGTCTGCAATCTGCAGCGTGGTTACTAATTTATTGAAAGAAATTACTTGTAGAGCTTGATTATATAATAGACGAAATATAAAATAGTCTCGGTAAGCATCCATTAAGTTTTTACATATCTCGTTGCATAGCAAAGCTTCTTCAGCCTCGCTGCATTAGCACCCGGCAGCTGTTCGGTGGGTGAAAATTCACAGAAAGGAGTGGACATTATGCCTGTCCACCTCCGAATTAAAATAAGAGGAAAAGAAATGCGATTAGGGTTATATTTGGCATCAAATCTAAAAATTTGCTGTTTGCGAATATTTAACAAATGCGTTTTGTGATAAATCAAATTTCTAGTGTATTCTGGTTAATGGAATTCTGCTGCAGCCCCTGGACAAAACAATGTAAAGCTGCCTGGATTGTGGAAATCATTCTCCTCCAGTGATGGATAATATAGCATGAGGTTTTGCTTGGTTTGATTAATTTCAGAATATTGCAGAGAAGCTGCATAATCCCTAAGATAGCAGAGAAAAGAAGGAAGACATGATGAAGTAGGATAAAAACGCGTAGTAATGAAGCACAGACTGTTTCATATATTATAGAAAAGCTCACAAACTCATGGGGTTTTGGCAAGTAGCAGCCACAATAAGGGGCAACACTGGAATGCACTTTTGCTTATGCAATTATATCATATGATCCGAGCAGGGGTATTTTGAAAGCAAAAACCTGCTAAACATTTCCACGGCTATGACTGGCGACAGAACAGAAATAGAAAATGCACGTTTCCTTTTTCTCTGTTCACAACGGCCATTATTTATACAAGTACTGAATATGGAAAAGGCTCTGACAAATTTACAGTGGTGTTTGGATGGATGAGGATGACGAATGATGGATGAGGGAGGCAGAGGATTCCCTTATTAAAGCATCAAATCTTTCCCTAAATATCAAACAGACATCCTAGCCTCAATTGCTCGCCTCGTACCCAAAACTGCACAAAACCAATGGAGTCAAATTTTGCTTCTTGATAAAAACTGGAAATTTGTCTTCCACGATACACAACTTCCACTACATAACTTAGCATTTTATTCTGCGCTTTATACCTATTTGAAATATTCATTTATTAAAAAAAAAAAAGACAAACGTGACCACACCAAAAAAAACCCCAACCATAAATGAATTTCAGTACAAACTGGGCAACTGGCATAATTACAAAACTGCTCTGTTTGTTTGGCAATCTTGGGAAACAGCTCCAGCGTTACAGCCCACGGCACCCTGTCCCGGTGCCCCGCAGCAGAGCTGTAGGTGCAGGGAGCCCCCGCCGTCCCCGTGCCCGGCGCCGCTGGAGCAGCGTGCGGAGCCCTGCAGTCCCGCTAGCGGAGCACGCCGGCGTGGAGAAAACGTGGAGGGGGAAAATAACAACACACCTTCCCTCCTGGGGGGACTTTATTTTCTGCACGGCCTTTACTGGGAGTTCAGCTGTTTGCGCTCTCCTCTCTCAAACCCCTTTTTCTCTCGTTTGATCATTGAACAGAGTCGGAAGAGGCTGCTAATAGGAAATGCGTGTGATGTCACGCGTGAGGCCGCGGCTGCAGGCGTTCCTGAGGCAGGAGGTAGCAGCCGCACGGGCCCAGGCTTAACCGCGATCTCAGTCGGCAGAAAACGAGAACAGCCCAAACCGTGCAGGGGGGAGGGCTGCCCACCCGCGGCCCGATGCCCCCCACAGAAACCCTCCCCGTGTTGCGCTGCTGCCCGCTCTCGGGACGGAACGACACGGAACAAAGTCCCCTTGGCCAGCCAGACGTCACAGCCGTGCACAGCACCCGCGGGCCACGCGCGGGCTCCTGGAGCGAGCAGGCCTGCGCTGGCGTCCCGTGCCCCGTGGGCAAAGGTGGCCCCCGGCAGCCCCCCGGCAGCCCCCACCTCCCCTCCAGCGGCTGAGTTTGGCCAAGACAAAGGGCGCTGCAGCCCCAGGGCCGACAGGGACGGGTTCGCCACCTTCCTCCCCACACGCTGCGTTCACGCAGATGGACGCTGCACCCAGCGCTCAGCGCTCTCCAGCCCACCCTCGTGCAGCTGACCCAGTGCAGGATGAAACTCCGCAGGGACAAGTTACTGCCACGGAGTGTCCCGTCACGAAAGGGGTCAGACCATAAGTAGAAATTAATAGTTCTTTGATGGTGTCACTTGGTCTGGTGTATGATCAGCAATAAAATAAATCTCTGTGTGGGCAAAGAAGGTGACGAAGCTTCAGTCAGTTTTAAAACCCACCAGATGCTTCTGGCCCAAGGCAAACCCAGAGCAGAGACGTTTCACCCTGTTGTGCTGTGAGAATTGAATATGCAACGGCAGAACAAAAAACCCCAGAAAAACTGTCGTTCCCGGATTTCTTTGAAAATACTAAGAAGGAAGAGGCAGGTCCCATTCAGCAATGAGCCAGACAAGGGGTTTGCTAACAGGCAGCTGAAACCCTGGGTTCAACTCCACGATGGAAGATATTTTAAATTCCAGAAAAAAGGTTAACAGTAATTATTAACGGGGTCTCAGAAAAAGCTTTCCTGCTCAGCTTCAGTTCCGTAGATGTCATTTTAGTTTCAAAATGTTTCATCCAAGGAAGGATGGGCATACACACCAACTATCAGTACGTCACAAGATGCCATACGGACTTCCTACTGTGTCCACAAGGCCCGGACCCCCCAGGCAGGAGAGCAACAGCCGGGGCTGACAGCCGGGTCCCCTCACCCCACCTCTGAGGGGCTCACAGGCACAGGCAAAACCAGAAAGCATCTACATTTAAAGTGTGTTTTCTACGTTGTAAGAAACTGCACAGTTTCATAATCATCAAGATGAACAAGACCGCTTTGCGTACAGATGGGGACAGGCTGAGTCTGTGGGTACGGACTCGCTCCCCTGTACAACGAGGGCGCTCCGAAGTTCTCCACAGAAATCGGCGCAAACAGTTGATTCCCTTGTCACCATCACGGATGCCGACAGCCGCGTACACCTGGGGCAGGTCACACTGACAGCAAGGGGGGGGAAGCGTCACCTTACAGTCTCCTGCTTGTATGGCTTCAGGTGAGTAGCGACTGCTCTAACTTTCTAGCCACGTTGCTGGTGTGCATGCGGGAAGCGCAGCTGCCCGAGCATGGACCGTCCGCAGGGGACGGGGAGACCGAGGGACCATCCCCGGTGCCAGGCTGGGAGCTGTGGGCCAGGGATGGGCACACCAAGAGCGGGACACATGCCGTGAGTGCCAGGAGGAACCTGCCTGACGCCGGGAGTGATGGTCCCCACGTCGGGCTGATTCGCCCTCCCAGCACGCCTGGGACTGACCTGGGGCCAGACTTAGCAGTTTTCTTCCTAAAAGAATCTTTGCATTTACTTTGATATCCAAAACCCAGCAGTGACCCACTTCAAATGGAGAGAGGTGACAATAAGCACATCCCCGTGGCCCTCACCCACTCTTTACCCGGAACAGGCTCCCCCTCCCCACCGCAGGCACAGGCTGGCTCCGACCGCTTGCACCGGGACTGGCAGTACTTAGCCTTTAGAAGTAGTTCAGAGAGACAGGTAGGCATCTATCTAAATTTAAAGCATCTAAGTAACCCTTCGAATTGTAATGAGCAGTTATTTATTAAGGCACAAAATTCTGTGCTACTAACAAAACCCCAAACCCTAAGGAATTTTCATTACTGAAAATATCTTTATATATTACTTTACTCATGTGAGCAGTTCCTTTGAAGTCAACAAGCTGACTCGCATGTGTAACTGTTTGCGGGATCAGACACTTAGTTTATCATTTTTAAGTTCTGCTTCAGCACTGAAGGATGATGAAAGTATTCCAGTGGCACGGCTCGGAGCCTGTGCGGCCGCCGAAGAACTCACTTTTTCAGAAAAGACTGAAGAAAGCAGAAGACCTGAGTACTGGAGCGAGAAGCAGCTTCCAGCAGTGGAGGAAACGCCGGGGAAGGCACAGAGACGTTGGGAGACACTGTGGGCAGCGGAGCAGAGAGGTTGGGACCCGGTTGTGCGGAGCAGAGCGGCAAACCCAAGGTTGGCAACGCTGCAAGAGGAAACCAGTGAAGAAACTTGAAAGGTAGAAATGACAGGACTGAGTAACAGGCCAGGCAGGACAGAAGCTGCTGCGTTTTGGCTAGGCTTGAGGCAAGATGTGATCGGGATGGGATGCTGAAATACCTGCTGGGGTGTGCAGCAGGGCAAGCCAAACCTGCCACAGCATCGCCTCGACTGGCCAAGCGGGGACCGCTGAGGGGTCTTTCAGCACAGCTCAGCATGTCCCATCTTCAGAAACTGGGTTTATCCAACACTTCCCACAACACGGGCCAGCAGGTTCCGGCTCCTCTTTGCCCCGCGCTGCCCATCCCCTCTGGTTAGGCAGCTGCTCCGCAACCCTCCCCGAACCAAAGGCGTGGGGGAGCGACGAGCACGCCAGCACTGCTGCCTTCCCTACATCCCACGTGCACCAGGACCCGCAGGTGCCGCAGCCCAGAGCGGCCCGCAGGTGCCGGATCCCAGCCCGGCGCACCCATCCCTCCTGGCAGTACTGCGCCGCGAAGCCACGGTGCGGGAGGGGGCAGCCGGCGATGAACCCGGCAGCCCCGAGCAGCCGGGCAGCATCCCTGCTCTGCGCCCTTCTCCGGCACACCTGCAGCCAGCTGGAAGTTCTGAGAGAGCAAAAAAAAGTATATATTATGTTTATTATATATATTATTATATATTTATTGTATTTATACCTATTATATATGTATGTATATAAGCTCTCCTTCTGCAGCCCCCTTTTCCTGTGAACACAGCTCTGAGTGGAAGAGACAGAGACCCCAGCTCAGTTTTATGCCTCAGACAAAGAACAAATCCTGCTGACCCCCACGTCTTTGCAACGCCGTAAGGCACCGGAGTCAGGAATGGGGAGGGTCCTTCCCTGCGGTGCCTGTTGCCCACTGGACACGTGCCCTGCGCCGCGGTCCCATCTCAGCTGCAACAGCCTGTACAAAAGTCAGCACGTCCCGAACTGGTACAGGAGGCAGCTGCAGAGCCATCCCATTGCCCATCGCGACGGCTTGCTTTGCCACGCGCCTCGCCTGCCAGCTCGGGTCCCCGGGCAAACCCAAGCGTTGGGCTCACCAGCCTCCCCAGCAGCCCTGCTCCACCAGCAAAGCACCTCTCAGTGCCCAGCTCCCCGCACCTCTCGGTGCCCAGCTCCCCGCACCTCTCGGTGCCCAGCTCCCTGCACCTCTCAGTGCCCAGCTCCCTTCACCTCTCGGTGCCCAGCTCCCCGCACCTCTCGGTGCCCAGCTCCCCGCACCTCTCGGTGCCCAGCTCCCTTCACCTCTCGGTGCCCAGCTCCCTGCACCTCTCGGTGCCCAGCTCCCTGCACCTCTCGGTGCCCAGCTCCCTGCACCTCTCGGTGCCCAGCTCCCTGCACCTCTCGGTGCCCAGCTCCCTTCACCTCTCGGTGCCCAGCTCCCTGCACCTCTCGGTGCCCAGCTCCCTTCACCTCTCGGTGCCCAGCTCCCTTCACCTCTCAGTGCCCAGCTCCCCGCACCTCTCAGTGCCCAGCTCCCTTCACCTCTCAGTGCCCAGCTCCCTGCACCTCTCAGTGCCCAGCTCCCCGCACCTCTCAGTGCCCAGCTCCCTGCACCATCTCCTTGCCCCCTGCCTGGCACCCCCCAGGCTGAAGCCTACAGCTCTGTCACATATTTATTATTCCGAAGGCCGATGATGACGTAGAAGGGTTATTTTGCACCAACATCCTCGCAGAAATGATTTCAGAGCCTCGTCTCTTTTCCAGATGACAGCCAAGCACTTGCACCACGCTTCCGCCATCAAACCCCCAAAATGCTAAATGTCTAATTTATGCACCCCTTTCTCTCCAAAGCCCCATTAGCTCTCCATTTAGTTTCACACGTGCACAGACTTTGCCTTCAGACCACTAAGCTGTTTGTAGATTTTACTCTTCAGAAGGCTCCCATGTTTTCCTCTTAGCTCCAGAGCTGCACACGCCGACCCTCCAGACGCAAAGCCTGCAGACACACAGGTTCTGCGCTTCTGGGCTCAGCATCCCAGGAAATGGAATCCACATGAGAAAACATCCCCTTAACTGCCTTTTTATTAAAGCTTGTCAGAAAGCATTTTCTCCCTTTTTTGTGTGGGGAAAAAAAAAAACCCACTCCATTTACAAAAATAATTGTTTGGCTCAGTTTAATCAAAAATGCAAAAAAAAAAATCTGCTTTCAAAAATTACTTGTTGTTTTTCATGTTAAAGGTCAAAGATTTTCAATCAAGATAGATATTTAGGTGAAAAATTCCATTTCCTCACAACACCATTTTTTAGCTGGGAAAAAAGTGCGAGTGAAGCTTCCCCCCCCCCCAAAACATCTTTTGCTCCCTCAGCTTAATTAGCTTGGCGTGCTTTCCCCACGTCACCAGCGCGCAGTGCAGGATGCCGCCAGCCTCTGCCATGGTCCCACCGGCAGCACCAGCATCGCGGCCGCGGTCACTGCACGCCAGCGCACACGCTGGGAAGAGGAAAAACGTGCATTAACGGTGATGTGAAACTTTTCGAAGCGCCTTCGCGTTGGAAGTCATTCATAGTTTCACTCTCCCAGGAACTATAAACCTTTTCTGGGTCTCAGGGAGATAATTGTATTTTCAAGTTGTCACAGTTGCGTATTGGTTCTGGATACCTGCCCATGGGTTTCATGTGTTCCTGTAAAGGTAAAGGACTATGAGCAAACGTACGCAAGAGCGGGGAGAGGGACGGCACGTGACTAAACAAAAAAACGATGGGCCCTTATTCAAATAACAGCTTGGAGGGGTCGGCGGAATTACCTGGAGGGAGATTTTCATTTGTTTGGTTTTGTTTTTGCTGTGAGTGCTCTCAACCCACAAAACGAACCTCTGCAAAAATAAATACCTAAGAAAAGCTAGATAAGATGTAAAACGTATGCCCATCAGTTTCTTGATGGTGTGCAGTTACATTTTTGCATGGAAGTCAATAAAATTCCATGCAGTGTGGGTTTGGTTTTTTTTTCTGGTGGATGCAATTTAAAAAAAAAAAAAGTTATAAATAAATTATTAGTTGGGCAAAGCTGCATTTGTTCTTAAAGGAGAAGAGGATCAAAGTAAGGCAGTGTGAGAGAAGGCAATAGATACAACTAGACTAGGCTGCAAACACCTTTAACTCTTCTTTTATTACTGCACCTGTTAGATTCATTTTTAATGATTTTTAACCTTATAATTTTGTATTTTAAGTCTCTAATAAATCACATTTACCTCCCTTGGGTGATGTGTTTTGATATCTGTTTGTGTATTCACTTTAGTACCTGAATGGTTGCGGTAACAAAATCTTTCCATAGTATACCTAACATGACAGAGTCTAGAAGGAAACCTGCAGTTCTCATAATATTTCTGAAAATAGAAGAACATCTCTCCTCTTTTATTTGTCTTTGAAGCAGTCAGTAGCTCTGGCTGTTTGCTCCTGCTGCACACCTCCCACCGCATCCCACAGTGCCCCGAGCAGGTATTGCCCCACTCACACCCCAAGACCCCACTCCCACGGGTGGGAAGCGGCGCTGCTCCTGCAAAGGGGAGACCTCCCAGACCCGGCCACGCTGTGGGTGCACGAGCCCCGTGCGATACGTATAGACCGTGTTAACTATGCATTAAAACATCCTTGTAATCTCATTTAAAACATCTACATGACAACCTATGCAGCAACAGGACAAACCATAACAGCGAGAAGAACAACCTGGTACGCCACCAGGACTGGGAAGCGTCTCATGGCTTCGGGCAGTGACCTGGCCGCGTTGTACCTCCAGCCACGGAGAGCACCAGGAGCCGCCAAGAGAGAAGTGGCTCGACGTCACCCAGCCCCAGTCTCTGGTGCCTACAAGGCATGGAGACTCGGGAGAAGCTGGGTGGGACCTGCCGTGATCCAGCCTTGCTGCTGGTTCAGAAAACACCGCTCCTTCACCCCTGGAGCTTTCGCTGGTGCTCGCAGCCTCCACCCAAGGGACCATGTCTGATCTTGTATATCCCAGTTGGCCAAAGTGATATAAGGAGTTTAGCAAAGGAATTTCCTCACCAGTCATTTTATACTTAAAAGGCACTAGAGACTTACAAACGCTTGTGAACTAATAAAAGCCCTGAGAGATACTGTCCTCACAGCAGGCTCCAGCTCTTCGGCGATCCCGAAGCTCGCGGGTTCCCAGCCGAGCAGGAGCCTCCTCCTTCCCCCGCGCCGCCTGGCCCAGCGCCATCTCCACATACGCTCAAAGAGCGCAAAACCCACCTTCCGTTTAACCTCCTCCTTGTGTTACAGACTGAGGGAAAACAGATGTCTCGGCCACGCCGGTGCTGCTCACAGAAACGCCGTTGTGCTACAGCAGCCCTGCGTCGCTTTTCCATGCCTTCGCACGGATGGTCTCCCAAGAATCCCGAGATGCGTTCCCCCTTTATCCAATGGGGTAGCATCCCAGAAGTTGCCGTCGTTGCCTTTTCTTGGGCAAGGTTATGTGCGCTTGATGATACACAGCCTCAAACGGAGTTTACTAGATAAAAAGTAGAGCTCTTGATTGAATGAGGATAAATGCATTTTATCGTACCAGATAGCAATGTTCTGTAAGGAAGATGTTGCACATACCTAAATAATAAAAGTCTCAGATTTGCAGAAGGGACTGCTTTGCCCGTGGCAGCACTGCAGCCAGCACGCAGCCCACCACCATTTAACATAAGGAGGTGCAAAACCAGCAATCAATGCACGCTCATCTTTTCGGTGGAATTTGCCTGGTGCACAGAGTTTCCCCTCGTGCTGGGGAAGAGGGACCTACCTCTGGTTGGGCAGGTTAATGCTGAGGCACCACGTAAGGTGCAAAATAAGCTGTAAAGCGATGAAGTAAGAAAAAAGGGCCAGAAACACCAAGCAACAATGAAAACGGCTGGAGAAGCCCTGAAGCAGTGAGCAGAAGGGGGCGATTTTAGTGCTGTTTTTCAGATGTACGGTAATTTTCTTGTCTGCTAATAAACGTGCTACGCCACACGTGAAGGCCACAGCCACAAGCAAGTGATCATTTCAGGATGACGTCTGGGATCCCTGCGTGTCTGGAGGAAGGCACAACCGACCAAGTGCTGGATGTTTTGCTAAGGACATGCAGGTGGAGGAAGTCTGGACGGGAAACCAAGGACGGAGACATCCGACCGATGGTGAGCTGCGGCGTGCCCAGACCTTGGCCAGACCGGTGACGGAGGAGCTGGCTGGAGGCACCGGCACTGACACAGTAGCGGCTGGCACCAGATAACAGGAGCCCGTAGGCTCCTGGCCACTAAATGCCACTTCTTTTTTCTTTTTTTTCTTTTCAGAAGTGGTGAGAGATCAGTTGATGCCTCCTAGTCCCTTCCAATCACGATGTCTGTGATTTCCGTGATCTCCTAAAGCTGAGGAGTTTAGTCCTCACTCAAACAGAAAGTCTACAAGACCACAAAGTGAAAATCACAGGCTGATGTCATGTTTAACGTCTGGGGAAAAAAAACAAACCAAACCTCATGGGCTTATTGGGCTGCCCTAAAAAAAGGAGCACGCTTCAACGCAAGCTCTTCAGGACAACACGACTCTCGACTGCAGTTAGGCGTTTTGTTCTGGATATGCTCTGAGAACACAGAAAAGTAATCCATCTCAAGTATTACGGCTTTTCTATAGACAACGCATCCAAAAAGGTTTCTAAATGTAGGAAAACAAGTATATAATTACATAATTAAGCAGATGCACTGCAATTTTTCTTTTATGTTACTCTTTATATTTTTAAAAGGCAACAGGACAGAGCTGTGCTAAAAAGCAATAAAGCACGGGTAATTTAATACTAAATTACATCCATATTGAAAAGTTTACATGAAGTCGAGAGCAGACAGAGGTCAGGTTTTCAGCAGGACTGTCTTTAATTGTGGCCATCAGTTTTAGCAATCCAGATCTTTGGATCAAAGACAAATAGAATGCATTTCCTCAACGCTGAATAGTGAAAGCAGACAGTAAGCATGGCACTATCTTGCACCAAAAGGTCATAAAAATTATTATCAGAGGGGGAATATGTCTCGCTGTTCAACACACACCTTCGCATAACATACTGTATATTTTCAATAGTTACATTTTTCTGGCAGATTTTTCAGCAATCAATCAGGAACGTAAATTTAAAAATTTACTATTAGTTTTCAGGTGCAAAGGGGTTTTCTTGTCCTCTAATAAATGTCTATTTTAATTTTTTCAGTTGCTTTCAATCATACTCTCAGTCCAGTGAAACAATTCCTCCCTCCTTAGGGAAGAGATGTGAGCTGAGACACTGTTTTCTTTCGGGGGGGGGGGGAAGAAAAGGGAAAAAAAACCCAAATGAGGAGTAAATTATCAGCGAATCAGATAGAAACAAGTTTCCTAGATCTGCAGATCCATTGTACAAATGAAGCAATTTCATCTCTGCTTGCTCTGGGGGGGTGGGATTTTAAGTGGCCAAGGGGGACTGGAACGGGATGCTAGCAGACGAAGCATCACAACATTTGCATGCATAGACCACTCAAATCTGCACCAGGAGACTACTTGTGAGAATCCATCTTTTTTCACTTAACAAGATACAAAATATAAAACACATTTGCCTCTTATTAAGCCTCTCTTGTAAGTGGTTCCAGGTCCACCATTTTTAAAGAGGGGGAGAGGGGAGCCTGGATGCTCTCTTGGGAATTTCACAGGAGTGACTGGAGATGAGGTACAGGCTGGGAGCCTTTATTACTTTTTTTTTTTTTTTTTTACCTTTTTTTTCCTCTTCTCTCTAAAAGCACAGAAGGAATAACATTTTAAATCATTAGCATTTACTTTAAGTAGCACTTTCTTCAACTAAGCTTCCCTTCCTGGCCCTCACCCTGTTAGCACTGCACCCCATGCTCACGTGGAGGAGCTGCCCTGATGGAATTGCATTCTGCTTTTCGAATGCAGAAGGTGCTTTTTTAAAACTCTGGCCTCCCAAATGAGACGGCTGTGAAAGAAACTGTAATCTTGTTTTTCTTTAAAGTGTACTGAGAAGAGGGTTCTTGTGTTTATTAGCACCTAGACCCGCAAAGCATATAGCCTCTTAAAGTTCCTCTAGTGCTGGTGGAGTGGTTTCTGGTTGGGTCTAAAAACAAAACAACACGACACAAACCCACCACCAACCTCTGTTAAAAACAAGGATTCTTAGAAGCCTAAATTCAATGCACAGTCCTATGTCACACATTCGGTAGCATTTTCATCAATTCTATGCTTGTTAAATATTAGATGCAATATTAAAATATTGAAGAGAAGAAAAGAGGCTGGTAGCAACTGCTGGAATTTACAACACAAAGAGAGAGGTGGAGGTGAGTTGTTAAAGAAGTCATGGATCCTGCAGGCTCAAGCACGATACAGAAAATAGTTGCAAAATACCCCTCATTCAGTGTTCAAAAAGGAAGGAAAAACAAGTTGCTCCTTTACCTGGAAATTAGGTGTTAATGAGACCTCTTCAGAAATAAAAATCCTGTCATTTTTCACTGCAAAACTGAACCTGTGTTCCCCCTGTCAATCTGCCCAAAAGGAAACCTGGGGCACAGGTGCTTTGTCTTGAGTATCTACTATTTCTAAGAAAATAGACCGCATTCCGGGAACAGAGCAAGCATTGTCTTTCGTTTCCACATAAAGAAAGAGGCAGAAGAAATTCTTTTATAAAACAGTCAAAGGGATGGAAAATAGAACCACTGTTAGAGGGGGCAGTGGAGAAACATCATCTCTGGTATGTTTGGCACCAAAACCTTGTAGATATTTCCAGTACATCTTTCACAAGTCAGACAGTTGCTGCATCTCCTCCTGGAGACACTGATCTGCTACCTGAAGCAGGTGTCAAACAACCCCTTTTGTGGTGTAATAAGTTCAACAAGAAAGTTCACTTCCTTGGAGCAGCTGTGCAGAAGGTTAAACGTTGGACCCAAAGGTAGTTTGTCACCGCTCAGGAGGTGAGAGGTGTCTCTAATCGGATGCACACAGCTCAGAGCAGGAGGTGCATCATCACCAGAAGGTCTCCTTTGGGGTGAGGGACCCGGCAGGGCTCTCTGGTCACAGCCGAGCCCCCGGTGCAGGGTGGTGGCACCAGCCGCAGAGCAGCTGCAGAGTCACAGGCTCCGACCGCGGCAAGCAGAGATGCACAACATCCGTTTGTCCTTGGTCATAGCAGGAGAAGACCAAGGCTACACAGGGATCTGAGCTCTCATCCCACCTCAGAAAACACGTTCGCCGCCTCGCTGCCCAACACTTGGCCATCTTGCCCACCTTGCAGCTGGAGGGACACCCACTTTTGGACTCCTTCCACCACCAATCCTCTTCCCACAGGTGCCCCTAGGCTGCAGCTTTGGGGCAGGATGGATGAAAGCAGAGCTCTGACCTTCCCCGCAGCAGGCAGCTGCCTCTCCGCAGGCACCAGCCACTGAAGAGGTCACTGCTGAAAGGTGGCACAGCACCTTCTGCTCAGTGAAAAGGACCTCCCAGCTGCTCCCAAGGAACTGCTGATTTCCTTCCTTGGTTACACCAGCTCACAGGAATCAAGAAAGATGAAGACAATGACTAATCCTGGTGGAACATTTCATACCCACTTTATGTAGGTTCTGTGGTCTAAACGTGACAGCAACTTGTATCTCTCCAGCCAGCATGTGGGCTGAGTTGTGCATGGATTCATTTGGAAGAAGAGAGATTTTGTGGAGGTCCTACATCTCAAGCGTTACAGAAGCCGCGTGTAAGGGACCATCTCCCTGAAGCGCTCCCCACTCCACACGCGCCAACTGAGGAAAGCAGCAACAACGGTGGCAGTGTTGACTCTTAACCAAGTCTTCAGCTACCTCGTTATGTTCTGGAGAAGTACACTCCGCATCTGGTAAATGGGTCTCAGCATTGCAGCCAAGGTTCCCAAACACCGTATGTAATCTCCAACTTTCTCCTGTCAGCATCTTAGTGATATCATTTCCTCTTTAACTGCGACTTCACAGCTGGGATTGGCTACTACCGTCCTGAGAAACCGGGTTAAAACAGGTGAAGGATAAAAGCGCAGACTTCAAACAGCTCGGTTTCCCTCCCCCACGTGTCATCCCAAAAAGTGCCTCCGAACCTGCTCTTGCGACTCGGTGGTGCTGGCGCTTACGGCGGTGTAAGAGCGTTTGGGGCAGGAGGAGGGCTGGCCCGGGCAGAAGGTGCAGGGCTGAGAGTTTAATCCCTTTGCACCTCAGTCACCTAATCCGTAAAACAGGGATAATAATTCTCACTAATCTCAGAAGGCTTTAATTGATTATTTGTTAAGATCATCAAGAACTTACCAGGAAGGCTTTAAAGATCTGCAAAGTCTATTAATTATTTTATCATTGTCATTGCTGAAAAATTATACGACTCTGCTCCTTTTCCTTTGTGCCGTTTAGAGCAGGAAGGTTTCGAGGCGAACCTTCTGTCTTCCTGCTTGATCACGCAGCACGCGACACCGTGAGGCCACGTCCCAGCTGAAGTCTTGCGGTATTATTATAACAAATAAGCATAGTTTTAATAGTAAATTCTTCAGACCAAGGATTATGGCTTTCTGTTTATCTCATTGTTATATAGAAAAAAAATGAAAACAATATGGCAGAGTCTGATGCTGCGCGAGGAAATACCGTATGAAGATGAACACAGCGAGGGGAAGGCAGTACCATTTCCACCAGGGAACGTTAGCTGTAGCTTTGCGTCGTCAGATCTCGGGGCACTTGCCAGGGCAGCGCCAGCTTTTCTGCATCCACCTTAACGCACAGAGCAATCGTGCAAAGTCAAGTGGCGGAGATCCAACCAAGTCCCCAAGTCAATCTTAATGAGGCATTACTATAAAAAAACTAAGGCTGTTTATCACTGCTAACACAATGACAATTGCATGTTTATTAATGCAATATATATAATCATATTAAAACCATATGTGTGTCTACACATGGATTCATAGATTTTTTTTTTCTTTAAATTACTTGACCCAAACTTCAGCATAACCGCACTATAATAATTTTCATCCTGTAAGCTGAAAGGCTTGTTGAAGCACTGACCAGGAGAGCTGCCTCTCCGAGTTATAGACAGCCTGAGACAAAGAGTTCACCAGCTTCTCTGGTAACTTCTTCCAGTGGTTAACTACTACTGGTAACACACCTGGGCCACATTCCCCGTTTGAATTTTGGTGACTATAAGCTGAGCCACTGCCATTTGCAATAGCTTTCTCCATGCAGACACACACACGCACACAGAGGGAAGAGCTTCACGTCAACTTAACTTATGCAAAACAAAACAAAATGACTGACTTTTCTAAAGCTACTTTAGGCAGCTACTTGTGTTCCGAATTTTTGCATTTTTAGACCCAAAGAATGAGCAAGTGTTGTTTGTCACCAAAGCCTACCAAGAGCAGGAGCATTCTGATGCTCTAGTGAAGATTTTTGCATGATTCTGGCAATATTTGGTCACACCTGCAAGATTAGCTGGACTAATATCAGTAAGGAAAGATATTTCATGGCTGGTGTATTAGGAGGAAGCATGTCCTATATTACTTCAATTCACATTTAATCTTTTCACCTCAGGGATCCAAACTTCTCAGAGCAATGGCCAGGCTGAGCTCAGACGGCCGAGTGCAATAACGCCAGAGAGGCTGCGTGCAGCAGGAACATGCCGTCACCGGTACCCGCGGTTTGCATCTACATCTACACCACGCACGGACGAGGGCGGTCGGCGGAAGATCTCATTTTATTATGGCCTCAGGACACCGAGCTAGAATTGGTCTAACAGGAAGGGGAAAGTTATTGAGCCACAAGCTTTCTCTCAGATGGTTTTCTCTTCAGAAGTTTACTTTACCTCCCAAATTAAATTTTTTGGTAATATTCAATACCTTTTTTTTAAAAAAAAAAAAACCTCCTTAAGTTGTAGCAGTGTGTCCACAGTTATTTATTACCTGCCTTGTGGTCTGAACAAATATGATTTTGTTATTCTATGTTGTCAATAGAAAAAGCACATATGGTTTTGGTTGACAAAATTATGATAAAATTCACTGTATCCTAAAAAATGATTGAAAAGTTTGCAGATGGTTTCTGGGCATAGCAGGGAGGGGGAGGATTGAATTTCAACAAAAGACGTGCCAAATTTTTTTCTCTTCTTACTGTTCACCCTGTTTCCACATCCCAGCTTTTTTCTTATTAGATACTAGGGTAAAGCAGGTATTCAGCCCAGAAGTCATATGTTTCTCTTTAGCTTTTGGCATTCCACCACACTTTGTCATGTTCACATTATGTTATACCCAGGTTCATTCACAGATAGACATGAAATGACATCATAAGCCTTAAGTCACAAACAGCAAAACACAATTAACAGTAATCTAAAGAGTGTCACATTTGCACCCCCAAAATGTCATGTTTGAGGAATGTTGGCCTTACTCATATTCTGAAGGTTTTCAGTCAATTTAAATTTTATCTTCTTTTTTTTTTTTTCTTTTCTTAAAATCTAAGTTCTGTTCTTCTCAGTTCTTCTACTTCCCAAGGGACAAGAGTGAGGAGAGGGCCAGGAACTGCCAGCCCCAATCAGACCTTATCTTATTTCTTGTTTGAATTGATAACCCCCCTTTCCTCAGCACTGTTCATACAGTCAAGAAAATCACTTCTGTGGACTTTGCTGTAGCTGCTTGCTGTGCTTTTGCAAATAAACTCTGTAAAACAAAAGACCCACGCAAGCTCTGCCTTTTTGCAGTTCATCTCCAAAACATCTTTACAAAGAGATTTCACCTGTCATTTAGTGAAACACATTTTTCTTCTACTTTGTCTTTCCGAGGAAAGTATTTATTTAACTTTCTGCTTGTACCTGAAGGCTGCAATGGCTGGTGCCCCGTTAAAATGATGGTTGGGTGGGCTGGCAGATGGGACAGACCCTCGGATGTTGATGGACAGCCTCTCATTTTTAATGGGGAGCACTTCTCACCTTCTCATGCTTTCCATTAGTTTGGTAACAGACTTCAACCTGTCATAGAGGTTTTTCTCTCCGTGACACACATGGTAGTTGACGATCTGCTACATCACCACCTCTAACAGTTGTTCGTACCTTGGTGCACACACGTGCGTGCAGGTCCACACTCCACGTGGTGATCAGCATGGGCTGGAAGAACAGAAACCAGGGCAGGAGGTTCTGCTTCCCCAGGAGGGGGTGGAGGGACGATGTCCTCTCCACGCCTGAACAAGAGGCAAGCTCTGCACTCTGTGCCTACTCTTTCATCCTAATCACGTTAATGATGGATCACGCAAAACACTCAGAATTTATTCAACCTGCCCGAATATTCCCACCTCTGCCAAACCTGTCAGTGGCCTTCAGCAGCTGTCATCCCGCCTGCCTGGGGATGTCCATGGAGCAAGGAGCCAGCCTGGAGGAAACGGATAATTGTTGAGAGGAGAACATCTGGAAGGTGTCATTGGAGTGTTAGTAGCTCTCCCTGTCTATGAGCTATGCCCAAACATGTCGATAAGTTTCCCAACATGGAATTCATTTTTTTATAACAGGATACATGTGGAAGTTCATGTTTCAGCGGTGGCCAGAAGTGGCTCTTTTCTGCTTCAAAAAGATTTGTGACCTCTTCTCCAGGCTACTGTAATATGATTTATTTGGCTCTCCTTTCACAGAGCACTCACAGGCCACAGTATTACAGAATACAAGAGCACGGGCTTTCAGCTCCGAGCTAATGAGAGTTATGCTCCATGACCCGCACCATCTGCCCATTAGCCTGCCGCGGCGCAGAGCCGCTCCACGTGAGGGTCCGTCTGTCCTGCGCCGCCAGCACAGCCAGCGTGGTCCGAGCTGGGTAAGGGTGGCAAAACTCCACGTGCACAGAGCAAGCGTCAGAGTGCAGGACGCAATGGAGGGACATTTCCCATCCCACATCTGCGCCCAGCAGCAGCAGCCATCTCCGGGCGTTTTCTGTGCTCCGTACACATCTGAGATGTGAAGGAAAACGGGACGTGTGCCTGGTACGGATGATCAACCGCAGAAAGACAAGAGCAGAACAGTGGCTGCGCCTCCTTCGCAGAGCTGCTTCGATCCTGGTGGAGACAGAAGGTGTCTGGGACAGGGAGGGTTACAGCCCAACTCGAACACGTCTGTATCTCAGAAACATTGAAGGTTCCCTCAGCCGTATGTGGTCAGTCAAAAGGATACCTGTCCTACCGCAGAGTGATGCGCCGTCTGTAGGCAATTATTTGATTGTGCAAAGGAAGAATTGTGCAAGATCTGTGCAGTGCGAAACCCTGAACTGACTGAGGAGCAAGATGCTCTCCATACCCATGCCTATTTCTATCAGATAACGTAGCCTCTTTGAATTTTATCTAAAACCATTTTCTTACTCAAGGTCACTCAAAGCACTTCTTATTAAAATAATCAGTTTAACTATCACAATGACCCTAGACAAATGCAGCAGCTGGAAGATCTTTAGCAACAACTCAAAAACATTCTTGCAGAATACCACACATCACATCTATCTGAAAATACCTCACCTACAGAGAGGAACCCTTTACTGAGGTTCTGAGCCGTACTTTTTCAAAGGGACCACAGGACTGCTACCTCTGGCTTTTACGCCTTCTCTGAACTGCCACCCTCTGCCTGAGGCTCTGAGAGGCAGGATCAGCACTCTGCGTTAGTACAAATCCTTGATATGATGCTTAAACCTCTAACCCACCAGTTCAGAGGGAAGAATTCTACCCAATAAACCTTTCTGACATGCAATAAAATAACACATTTATTTACTTGCTTGAACCCACCAATGTGCTGTTCATTTCAGTGATTGATAGAATTGGGTTATAATAAGCATACTTTATTATTGAAAAATTTAATTTAAGGTTTAAACATAAAACAAATGGTATTTTCAAATCTATTTTAATGAAGACTATCAAAACCATTCCATTGCCATAAGGGAAAAATTCTGTCTCCATATCTGTTATGTATATATGCATAAAATCTTCAGTCTACAAGTATAAGTCGCCTGTCCTTCTATCAATCCATCATTCTGAAAATAGAATACAGAAAGCCTTATTTTTTCACTTAATTTTCATTAGATTCTTGAGGGAATTAAAATAACACAATAATGGGCAAATTCTGCCACTACAAATCCAAATGACAGCAATGAATCTACTCACAGGCGGAATTTGGCCAAAACTCCAGCTAGGAGTGCCAAATACAGAGCAGATACCCACAAAAGTATACTTAGAGCTCCAGAATGTCAGGTAGGTAAATAATATACTTTAAATTCATACAAGAATATGAATGCCTTTAATGTGCCATAGGGAGTAATGGAGCGGCTAGCGGGACGGTTAGCGACGCAGCTCCTGGTGCGTGCTGCAAACCGCTCTCGCGTTGGTGCAGGGCACCAACAAGGCTCTTTGCCTCGAGGGGCAAACCCCGCTCTTGGCACCGTCCATCGGAGCTGCACTCCTTCCCGCATTTCTAAAGAGACTTTTCTTGTACAGGGAAATGCAGGACGCCTGGCATGCCTCCAGCAAGGCTGCTGGACATCCACGCACGCAGCCTTGGAGAGGTCTAGCAATACGATGCGTTGCCCGGTGCTCACGGTGATGGACTCAACGCGTCCATCTTCATCCAGGGCTTGCCTGCATAGCCATTAGCCAGGCAATCCTTGCAAGTACCGTGCCAGAGAGTGCAATCCAAACCCCACTGGACACCTCTCTCCTTCCAGCAGGACTGGAGAGGGTCACCAGGTTGTGCATATCGGCTCTCCTTTTTTCCGTGCACATTGTGCCGTTCGTCTCTGCCCCCTTGGACACACTTGGACAGAAGATTTTGGAGGATATATGGAGAAAAAAATACTTTATAAAGGTTTTCCCTGGGACTTTCCAGAACCTCCTCACAGTCAGTGTGGACATCACCCTTCTCATCTTTAAAATAAAAAATTGCAAAAAGATACCCGTCAAGCCAGAAGAAAATCCTGCTCCTGAGTCCCTTTCCCTCACTCCTCTTTCCCACAGCTGGGAGGAGCGAAAGGCTGCGGGCGGCTGCTGTGGGACAGAGGTTTTAGGGAACAGTCCCCCGCCCCGTCCTCTCAGTTGAGCTGCTGGAAGACCCCTCCACCCTGACGGCGGCACCGGGATCACCACCCGACCGAAAGGCTCATCTGCAGAGCCCCAGCCGGTGCCGCATCTGGCGCTGAGCCCTTGCTGAGAGGAAGCAGGCAGAATGCCACCCGCCCGGCACAGTGCCGTCCCTGGGCAGCCAGACCCCGGGGAGGTGAAAACATCTGCCCACAGCTGGCTGAGCTGGCCCCGCTCTCCTCAAACCCCTTCTCTATTCTTGTCCCATTAGCCTTTATTTTTGGACATAGGCAATACATTTTTTTTTTAATTTGAATGCATTTTTAAAAATATTATGTGGCTGCTTTATTCTTATAATTGAGTGTGTAAGCAAAGCTTTAGCCACGTGCTGAAGTTCAGGGAGTAGGAATAATAGAATCGCATTAAGGATGCTGGGAATGTTCTCATTCATATTTTCCTTAAATTTTTTAAATCACCTCAAACCATAGCAGCACATTAAAAAGAGCAAGGTGTTGGCTGGATTCTTGTTTGATAATTTTTAAATGATCGTCTATATTCTAATTTGGTTTGCACACTGCCCTGGCAAGTCAACAGATTCGCTCCTTCAGTGGGTCAGACCCTTCGTACATTTTGGCTTTTTGCAGAAAAGAAATTTATCTTTTGAAATGACTTATTCTTTCCCTGGATGTTCCTTTGATGCAGGTCTATTGTTTCAGTGTAAAGGAAATGTATTCCTTTAACAGGTTTATGCCTTCAATGGAATTTGTGTAAGTAGGTTCCACTGCACAAACACAAAAAGCCCTAATACATGCAGGCTGGGTCTACATCACGCCGTCAGATGTCAGGTTTGATGACTGATGGTACTTACACAGATTTACACAACAAAAAGTACATTAAAAGGACGTTAAGATTGTGAGTCAAAGTCACAAAAGCATGGAAATTCGCATTTCAGGATTTAAACATCCAATATTGACATGGAAAGCGGAATATTAAAATGCTATCCCATTAGAGTTAAGGTACTGAATAATTTTTAATCTAGACTATTAATTTCCTGAAATTTGTTGTTCTCTCTGCCTCTTATGGCTTTCACATTTTTAATTAAGTTTTTGTTGTGTATGTGTCCTTGTCTTGTAATTTCTAAGTTGCTCCTTCTGTGTCGAGTATAATTACATAATATATGCAGCATGTATGATAGCTTAATTAGAAATGTTAACCACGATATGTATGGAAATCATAAAAAGCTTCATGAAACTTTGAGAGTAAATGTTTCTACAGATCTACCAAGGTTTATAAATGGCTGTTTCCAGTATTATTCTCTAATAAAAACAATTAAACCTAACACCAGTCCAACTTGGAGTAAAATTATGAATAATAATAATTAGCACTTACAGAACCCTTATCACCACAGTATTATTGGTTTCAGACAGAAAAACAGATTTAGGGGTTAAGTGACTTGCCAAAGGACTGACTTCGAGTCAATGTAAAAGGAAAAAAAAAAAAAAAACCAACAAAAAAACCAACCCAAAAAGCCATGCTTAGAAAACATGCACCTCGATCCAGGCTCAGGCAACAATATTAAACTCCTCTCTTTGATCGTTTGACCCCCTCCCCCACGTGTCTGGCATTATTCTTACAAAACCCTTTTGGATCCAAACCTTTCAGATGTTGAATTGCTCTTAGGAGATGGCGAGCACTGAAATAAATGGGAATTGAAGGTGCTTAGAAACGTGCACAGCCAGAATGATGTAAAGTTAAAAATAGTAAAGTAAATTGTATTTTGAAATTTTTTTCTAACATTAAAAAAAATTATTCCCAAGTTTACACCTCTTATGCCAGGCCTTACCCTGGCGTGAATTCTCCTAGGCAATTTTATAAGCCTTCCGAGTAAAAGCGTGTAGCAAACCCAACGGCGTGCTGTAACTTTAACTAGCAGCCTTACAGCCTCGCTGCAAGAGAGGCAGAAATATGCAAGTTAAACCAGTGGATAAAAAAAGTCTCCCCCGTAATGACTATTTGCTACGCTCCTGAAAGGGGCTGGGACAGCTTATGAGGAAAGGAGAGGAGTACCGGGAGGAAGGCAAAGTGCAATGAGATAAAACAGGAGCCGCTATTTTGAATGCAATTTACGTTTGCTAATTCCATTTCTCTCTCTACAGAAGCGAGGCTCCATCTTACAGCTCTCTGCAGCCATTTTAAGTTCACCAAGAACCAACTAAACAGAAATAGTATTCTTCCTCGAATAAACTGTAACAGTGGTCCCAATGCTGACAGAGCTAACTAATGGCTAATGGATGATTAAGGCCGCCATCAATTTAAAAAGTGACATTTTCTTAATATCTCAAGACTACTCTGTAATTTCAGGACCAAAGGAATCGCCCCTCTCCAGAAGTGCTCCCACATTAACATTTTGGTGTTAAATCGGTACTAAAATACACCAACTCTGTATAGGCATGTTATTTGCACAATACGATCATTTATCGGTTTCCATTTTTGCCGAATTTGCTCTCCTGCCCGCAGTGGCTTCACGTAGGACGAGCATTGCCCTCTGCCAGCCAGCGCCCGGGAGCCTGCCGTCCCATCCGGGCTCCGAGCAGCTACGCCAAACCCGGGCTCTGGCATCGCAGAGGGAATCACACAGCGGCAGACAAAAGAAAACGAATCACAGAGGAAATAACCTCGGTAGTCAACGGTGGAGCGGCAAAGATGGAGACAACGCGCAGAAGTACTAGATACACCTTGGTGAGAAATGGTATATTGAATTTAGCGGCTGCCGGAGGCTCGCTCTCTAAAATGCCGATGACGAAACACGCGCCCGGGCGCGCAGTTATCGCCTCCCGCCGCAGTGAAGGTCCAGAGGCGCGTGGTGAAGGGCATCGCTGGCGCGGGACCCCTCCGGACGTCGGGTCGGGGCTCACCGTGCAGTTTTTCCAGGGTCTGAGGAAAAGCGTGTATACTTATTTATTTGCTCCCTGTGTAGATAATGAATGGACGGGTCTTATGCACTTTGGAAAGAGTATCAGGTTCTAAGAGTGGCAGGGAGCGCATCGGAGATAAGGTTTGTTGCTGAAACAACGGGCTTTTGTGGCGATATTTCATGTCCCTAGATCAAAGTCCACTGTTCCTCTTCAGTCACTTCTAAAATAAGGTCTTGAGACTTGAGGGGAAGCCAATGCCTATGGAGGGGAGTTGTCTAAGGGGGATTTCAGGTGGTTTAGCCTTTTTCTCGCCACCAGAAAGCAAAGAGAACACGAGTTACTGAAAGAGGCTTTTTTCTCACCATAGCCAAAATCCCACACGTCTGAAATTGGGACACAAGATAATCCGAAATGTGAAAGAAAAGAGTTCAACAGCCTGTCCTCTAACAAGACTGTCACAACGCTGTACAACACCGTTTATCTGCAGGGGATCCCCCGCCCCGAGCGGCTCTTGGAGCTCATCCATTTTCTGCTGAAGTGGTTCAGGGGGCTGGAATTTGGGGTGATATTGAGAAGCCACGCTACTGGAGTAGTGGCAAGTGCTATTCATCCTGGACTTCAGCAAAATACTATTAGCAGTAACAGCAAAAAGCAATGATTCAGCAGACGAATTGTTATGAAGGAAAACAATTGGGAGCATCCCCTCGCCGGTCCAGCCCTGAGCCTGGGCTCCTTTTCCCACACCGCCTCCACGTACCAGCCAGGCAGACACTGATTCCTCCTCCCCTGCAAGGTTGAGAAGGTCATTTTATTCTTTCCAGGTGTCTCGCACTGGTTTATTTATGGTCTCACTTTCTTTCTTACCACAAGAAATCCTAGCTTTTAGCCAGCTGTAAAGGATTGGCAAGACGCATTTGTAAGGGGAAAAAAATTAGCAATGCTTTTTTCTTACCAACCTTTGCCCACCTTATTAGGCAGGGAATTTTCCAGTGTACTCAAATAAGCCCCGCAGCAGCCTCGGCGTCTGACCCGTGAGCAGCGGAGTACGAGGGCGCTCGGTGCCTTAGTCCAGAAACCAGCTGAACCGTGGTCACAGCTGATAAACCTGGGCTCTGGCTTAGGAAAAACTTCCCGTGAGGAATGACAAGACAGATTCGTATTCCTGTTCTCAAGGGCTTTAGCAAAAATCACAGCCACCCCACCTAAAAAGCCCGGGAGCCACCGCTTCTCTCGCAGTCCCTGATTCAGTCACCTTCTCCCATCGCAAAGCCCGTGGCGCGGTGGCAGGGACCGATGGAGAGGAGAGGTCCCCAGCAGTGCCCGCCCGTGCAGCAGCAGATCAACCCACAATGAGGTTCAACGCCTCCTGCATCTGCACCAGAGCCCACCAACCCTCCAGCTGGGTGCATCTCACTTCTTAAAAATGTAAACGGCACATTCGGAAAGAAACAGTTGTGCATCGCTAGTCGGTCCTCTAGCTGTAAATTCACACCCAGAAGCAGGGTGTCATTTTTTTTGCTGGAAAAGCAGACCCGGGGCACAGGGCATGTGTTGCCGCAGCCTCGTGAAGCCCAGGATCCCTGTGGGACCACAACCGGGCGAAGCTGAGCAGCATGGGATGGAGCCCACAGGGTCTGTCCTCACCGCAGAGCTCCTGCCCGGAGCCTGGCCCGCAGCAGACTGGGCTCTCGGTCGTCAGAAAGGCGACGTGGGAAACGTGCCGAGAGCTCGGGTTTGAAACAGAGAAGCGTGAAGGCCCTGGAAAAGTTGTTGCTTGAAAGAAAATTAATCTTGGGTTTATCAAAATGAAGTGTCAGATACCTTTATGCATATGCTAGAGAGACTCTACCCTGCTTGGTTAATGGCAGGTTATTCCTTTTCTTATGCTGTCAACTATTGTTACTGATTGTTAATAGCATTAATATTTCCATCACTTAATTTATTTTATTAATCCCATTCAGGTTTACCATTACCAGCATATGAACTGTAAATAGCAATAATAATGCCATCAAGGTTAATATCAGTGATGCTGAAGGGTATTATGTAAAACACAGCCTGTGAGCGGCAGCGAGACAGGCGCCTATAAAACCTCGCCTGCGATAGCAGGGGGTGGGTTAAACAAAGGTCTCGCACAGATTTACGGAATTGCGTTATCTTCTGGAAGAGGTGAAGATTTAATACCAAAAGCCTCCTTTAAATTTCCTGTAATGTTCCTTTCTATCCCCCGACTGTAAAAATATAGCCAGAGAACATTCTTAAGGAACGGCGTTTTTATCTTAAATTATTAAAAGTCTAATAGTGGTTTCAGTTTTCTTCTAAAAGCAAAGGCATTGGAAACAGACGATTTGTCAACTTTTACATCGCAATATGCAGGTGTTAGGGTGATTGCAAACAGTGCAAGGAAAAGGTCTGCGAAGAGAGCACAGGACAAACAAAATTATGGAAGTTCCCCAGAAAGCCCGATGCCAAACGCCGGGGCAGGCGGGGGGAGGCGGCCGACCAGGGGGCTCGCACCCCCAGTCTTGCGCAGACGGCAGGCTCCACTCACTCGGGGGCTTGCAAATATTTCAGCTGTCGGGGGCGCAGCTGCCGCCGGGTACCCCCACGGGGGCCGTGCTGCCGGCCGACCAGCGACGGGAGGACGGGGGGCTGAATCGCCCGCGCCCCCAGCTGGGGAGGGCTGCGTGCAGGACGCGCTGCCATCGGGACGAGTTCTCAAAGATCAGCGATGGCTCCGGGGCATCGTGTCTGTTGTCACCTGGAGCACCCGAAAGGGGACCCCGAGGAATGGGACGCCCACAGCACGGGCCGTGCGGGATGCTGAGCCATGGCCCGCCCCGAGGTGCGGGGGCATTGCTGGGTGCTGCTCCCAGACGAACCCGGCATCTTGCACACCCAGGGCAGCGCTGCGCAGTCGGGTGTTCAGGCACATACCGTGGCTGACCGAGGAGAGCAACAATCCCATCAGCAGTAAGCACGCCTGCATTATTTATTCCCTTGGAAATAAAAATAAATCTGCTAGCTAGAGGTTTATCAGCAATTAAAAGGCCAAAATATCTTTATGCAAACTATCATTCTCGCAACTGGAAGTCTCACGACACAGTGAGGGGACGCGTGTCCTACGTGTTTATCACCACGATGTACACGTCACCCGGTGCGGGGTACTGGGGCGCGGTGGTGCCCCAGCGTCGGCCCGAGGACAACCACC
Organism: Balearica regulorum gibbericeps; assembly: GCF_011004875.1. NCBI lineage: Eukaryota > Metazoa > Chordata > Aves > Gruiformes > Gruidae > Balearica > Balearica regulorum. The sequence continues at coordinate 1,080,132 of NC_046196.1, forward strand.
CGGGGACATCCCTGTACGGGCTCAGCAACCCAAGGAAATATTTGCAAACGCTGCTTTGGAAAAAAGGAAGTTAAAAAAAAAAAAAAAAAAAAGATTCAAGAACGAGAATTTAAATCCTACATGAATTCCAGGGGAATAGAGAAGCCGCTGGCGAAGAGGCCACTGAATACAGTAGTTGAGGGAAATCTGGAGAAAGGGCTCTGTTTGCACCTCTGGGATGGGCTGCTGAAGGTAAAGAGCACGTCGGCTTCCCGCGCCCAGGCAGGGTGATTTAGTATTCACACCACTTTATTTGGGAGGAATTTGTAAAAGAGTTGGAGCTATAAAATACCTTTGTGCTCATTTTTCAAGGATGCTGCTGCAGAGGTTGCGGAAGTCTGCCAGGGCAGAGACTGGAAAAGGACGTGTGCCATGGAGGAAGGCTTCGTCCTGCGGTAGGAAGTGGCCCGTCGACACAGACCCTCCTTTCTTTGTTACATCTGCCTTGCCTTCCTCGAAGAATTAAATTAGATATACAAGGGGGAAAGAGAGAGGGAGAGGGGGAGAGAGGGAGAGAGGGAGGGCAAGGGAGGGAGGGAGAGACGAGAGAAAAGGCTCAGGCAGGAATATATTTCCTATGTCTGGATAAGGGGAAGGATTCGAGGTAATTGCTTGCTTTTCTCATTGTTCTCAGCTGCCAAGCGGAGATTCATAGAGTGTCTGCAAAGATCTCTCTCTTTTTTCTTTTCCTTCTAATTCTTCACACACACACACCCCCCGAACCCCCATCTACCCCGATCCCTATCCCTCCCCTTCCTCCTGCTTATTCCAGCCTAGGAAAAAAAAAAAAAAAAGTAATTTGTCTGGTTTATTTATGATGCAATGAAGGTATGCTGAACGCATCGGGATAACCTGACACTGGTCAAACTATCTGTCAGCAAAGAAGAACTGCCTTCATACTCCAACGAGTGCATAATTTAACCATTTCTCTACCGGAGGGCAACGCGAGACCATCCATTTAAAACAAGGGGGTTTGTCACTGCTCCCTTCACAACAACCCCCGGTTCTGTTGCACCCTGGCAAAAACTAGCATTTGACATGTTTTCAATCAACCCTTTATCTTCTCATTTTCGCTAGTCATATACAGATTGTCTGCATGTAATAAAACTTCTACTTGGAAAAATAGAAAATGATTTGAGATATTCATATGAAAGCCAGGTCCCAAAACAAGATGGAACGCACAAATCTGCCAGCTATGAAACCAATTCAGGATGGATTTAGGACCCAGATAGAGCCAGACAATTGGATGCTGAGTATGGGGAAGAAATAGTAATGCCTCAGGTCTGAAAGAAGTACATATAATCCTATCCTCCTGATGCACAGGGAGGCGATGGCTTCAGCTCGGAAAGAAAACGCAACCCATCCAGCAAGCAGGGTAAAAGGGAAATGGGAGCTAAAGGAGGAGAGAGAAAGCGAGCGAGAAAAAAAGAAAATATTAACAAATAATATTCCAAAATATTTGAAATGTGAACCAAGAATAAAAAAATAAAATAAAATTAACTGCATAAGTGGGTAGGTTTTTTTAATTCAAAATACCAAAACTAACAAACAAAAATAGTCTGTGCAAGCCCTGCTGAAATAGGATGGAGCAAACAAGGGAAAGGAATTACTAGTTGCATTCCACCATTTTAAATTAGTCACAATATTTTCTCCTCACTCCCGATACGGCACAGGGAGAAGCATGCATGACAGCACGCTGGCAAAGCGAGTTGCCAAAGGAGCCATGTTCCGGCACGGACTTTGCCGGCAGTTCCCACCGTGCCGTGCCCCGCTGGCATCCCCGCCGTGGCCGAGGGACGGGACGTTTGACAGCAACTGCAGGCGGCTCCCCGCATCCCCCGCAGCTGTGCCGTCAGCCGGGATCCCTCTCCATACGAGGCAGAAAAAGACACGCTGAGTCGTAACACTTAGATTTTTTTGATTTCATCCTAAAAAAAACAACACACCGGATTTGGCCCAGGACTGCGAGTTCTCGCAGTGAGAAGCCCTGCCGGGCATGATTGCCTGAATACGTGAGATTTGAGCACGCTGAAAATATTCTGATGTTTAATAAGTGACAGAAGAAAGTATAAAAAAAAATTTAAAAAAAAAAAAAATTGCAATATAACACAATGCATGCAACAGGGATCAGGGAAGGAACTCCAGGAAATCAGGGTTTGACGAATAGCTTCTGCTCGGGATCTTATTTATTTCTGATACACACCAGCACTTGCCTTCGCACTGTAAGCAAGCAGGAAAAGATTTTATGAATGGGAATATCTATAGCAAGAGGGAATGTAAAATGGAAGGGAGATAATAGGAAGGGTCGGGTCAAAGCCAAGAGGCGGTCCCCAGGACAGGCGAGTGACAGCCGCCACCGCAGGCCACCCCGGCCGGTGGGTCACCCTGGGACGGGGACACTGGCAGCCCCGCGCCCCGCCGTCCGGGGGGCCACCCGCCTCCGCCTGGGCGGCTTTTATTGATCGGTTTTGGAAGGAGGGATTGCAAAATTAAAAGGGGGGTTTATTCTGCATTACGGAGAAACCAGCATTTGGAACAGACACATATTTTCCTTCATGAGATTATTTAGGAGTCGATCATTACAGCTATCTTGTATACTTACCTATGACTATACAAGTATGAAACACATATTAAGATAAAAACACATATATTTGGCAAAACATAAAAAGGCAGACGTATTTTGGATATGGGGAATCAATTTGTAAAAGAAGAGATTCTGTAGTAGATATATCAAAAAAAGACACATCATGTTGTTTGTCCTGTCATTCGGGAAATCCCACATCTGCACAAAAATAATGAACATTCATATGTTTTTCACACAAAAATTGCTCCATAATAATTAGTGTTAGGAACAGTCCATTTTACTTTCTTATTCACCTTTATTTGTTCACTGCCAAATGAAGAAATAACATGAAATTACAATCACCAGCCAAGCTCCTCTTAATTCACAACCATTTTAAAATACGAAAATACAAATCTAGATAAATCCAGCGAGCTTTGATTTTTTTTTTAATGTCAAATTGCAACTAAAATTAAAATTAGTTAAAGCAATTTAAATCTGTTAAGAAAAAGCTACAATGAGATTGAAATATTCTGTGCCTGTTTTTAACTTGAACCAATTCTTTAAGGCTGAGTTACAAACCTGAAAACAGGATGTTAATACCTGAAACAGTTGCGTTAATTTAAACGTAGGAGCCCAAATAACATCATTATAATTCTGAACAGGTCGTTTTATCTCCTCAAATCCAGAGTTAAAACCTACTAAAATAAAATTACAAGAGCCTGTTCAACAGACAAGCCCCTTCAGAAGAAACTGTACAGTTCTGCAACCTGATTTGTGTTGCGGATTTTGAAGTGTTCATAATTTGTATTTGTGGAACAAGCTGGATTATTACAGCGGGGGAGATGAGATCAGTTTACCGTCTGCCGGAGGTTCCTACAGAAATCTGACAACCCTCCTCCATGAGCCCCTCTTTAAGTAATTGCTCTGCCATTTTGTTGTTGTTTCTTTTTCACCTGACTCGGCCCCCGAGAGCCCAAACCACACGTTTAAAAAGAGATTGGAATGTCCCAAAACAAAATTTGCTATTAACAACATTTCTATCGTCCCTCCTCATCATGAAGCAGAGCCGTGTATATGCTGATGTAAGGGAATTGGCTTCAAATCAGTAATATTTTACTTAAATAGGGAAAATCATACTTTGTAAAATAAAAGAATTCCTATTCCATTTCAAAATGCTAAAAATTTAAAAGCAGAAAATATTTGCAGAGAAAAACAAATTAAAAAAGAAAGAAAGAAAGAAAGAAAGAAAGAAAAAGAAAGAAAGAAAGAAAGAAAGAAAGAAAGAAAGAAAGAAAGAAAGAAAGAGGTAGCTAAAAGAAACTTTAAAAGCAAATTCACAATTCTCATTAGCAATGTAAAAATTATTTGGATTACAGATATCTGTAATATCCAGACGTACATTTTGGCTTTAAGGTCAATGGATATTTTTGTTTACATGCTCCTTCAGTGCAATAAAACCAAATAATAAAATGTAAGTCCTATTAAAACTGAAATGCGTCTGCAAGTTTTTTTTCCACCTTTGATGAGTTACGGGCATAGGAAAGTGCCTGACCATTTTCTACACTGTTTTAAGATAACTATAAACCATTTCTATAATGTATTTTCAATGGGAGCTTGTTATTAATACGAGATTATTTTTTTTCCACAAACTCCAGAATACTTAATACCTAAACTGTTTTATCATTTGGCTGCTGAGAATTTATTTATCACAGACATGTACTTTAGAGCCTCACACAGAGAGATCCCGATATTTCTCTGGGCTGAGCTCTTTGTAAGTCTATTCCTTTCTCGTATATAAGCATGAAAGAAATACGGCTGAAATAAATACTGCCTTTCAAATACCGTGATAGTTAATACTTCGGTGGCTACAGACTAACAATAATTCGGCGTATTTGCCCCGCTCTGTTGTAGGCTTTTCCCTTTTTTGGATGGTGCTTTAATTAAAGCATTTGCCTCCCTCATCCTCAATGCTATTAATTTTTAAACCAGCCACAGAGCCTTTCGGCTTTTCACCCTTTTTCATTATTACCATCCGTTAGCGCAGCGTGCCGGACCCCGCGCCCCCGTACCCCCGTCCCTCCAGCCGCCCCAGCCTGGCCCTCTTGCTCCTCACCGTTTGGGTTTGGTTTTTTTTTTCTTTTTTTTTTTTTCCCCCCTCCCTTCTCCTTAAATCTCAGCTGCTCTTTCAGCTGGCCTCATGCACTACAAGGGAATAATTTGCTTTCATAATTTTAATTTTTTTTATATACACATCTCATGTTTTGTTAGGGGGATGCTGCTCGGGATGCAGGCAGCCTGCGCTGCCGGGCGGCGGTTCGTGGAGGGCGAGTGCCCTCTGCAGGAAAAAGCACCCCCAGCCAGAAAAACACCCTCAGAAGTAGGAGAAAACAGAAGCAAAGCAACTCCTCCATTATTATTATTATTTATTTTTTAACTCATTTTATTGTTACACAATACATCAGTGCTATAGATGCAGAGAGTGCTGCTGGACCCCTGAGCTGAATTTTCCTACAAAGTCCAAAGCTGCTTCGGTCCCACCCCCCCCCGGGTCGTCCCGTTCCGGCTGCGGAGCAGCTGCATTAAATACAGAAGCAGATATAAGAAGAATTTTGATTTGCAAGGTAATGTTTTATGGCAGGCTCTAAAATCCCTGCCACGTATTTCAGAGCGCAGACATGCGGGATTCCTGCTTCTCCTGCAGCAGAGCTGCGCAGGATGGGATTGTTATTGTTTTTTCCCCAAAAATAAGCTCCTTCGGAAATTCCAAATCAAGTCCTGTTCAGACACCTGTCCAGAATGACGGCACTCGCTGTTTGCAGCGTGCACTGCTCACTCTCCATTTTAAATAACAAATTCTGATTTAGCTTGTATGTATATATTGACAAAATCAGTGCAAAACGTCAGCCAGGAGAAAGCTATAATGGCACATTAAAAAACCAAACCAAACCAAAGAGAACACTTTTAAGGCAAGCCTCTAACCGGGCGCCTGCGAGACCTTTGGAAGCCGGTGCAATATAAGGCATCCTGAATGCCTTTTAATCAAAGGCCCGGTTCCGCGCGGGGACCCAGCTGCCCTGTATATCACAAGCCATGATTCCTTTCCCCAAACGCAGACGTGTGTATTGCGAAAGAGGGTGGGATCAGGGAAAAAAAACGTTCTCTAAAGGGAAAGTATTTCAAAAGACGTCATGAAATGAGAATTTACTAGTCTTTTCCAAGAGCTAATAATGCCTGCGCTGCACAATAGGCATCGCTCACTGTGCCACGGACAGGACTTGCAGACTCCTTTTTGTCCCCCCCCCCTTTAAGAATATAGCTTATGCAAACCTCGCCACAGACTTTTCCTTGAGATTGTATATCAGAGCAGCAGGGGGGCTGATGAAGTGCTCATTTTTTTACATCAGTCTTATAAATTGCTCTCCCCATTAATTGTTTCCATGGAAACAATGCATTTGGTTTGTATGGGGATCCTGAAAAATTTTTAATGGGATTCTTAAAAATGTGCAGGAGGCGGGTGGGGGGTAGGGTAGGTGCTCTCAAACACCCTCAAAAAAGATCCAGCGTAAGTTCTAACAAAATGTGCAGTTAATTGCTTGTTTCCAAATGTTGCTAGACTGAACCCAGATTAAATCGAGGATCTGAAAACATTATTCAAATGACCAGGGGAAAAAAAAAAAAAAGAAACAAAAGGGCAAGTACAGATTACGTGACAGCACAGACGAGAATTTTCAAACACCTCCTGGCAAAACACAGCCATGAGACCATGACCAAATAACAATTCTTTAATGTCACAGCCTTAACTAATAATTTAAGCATGAGCAGTCCTTGATAACCCATCAGATCTTCCAACAAATATTGTGCTTCTTGCAGAATCTCCCCACGCTGCTCTGACAGGGACAACGGTAGCTACACCCAGGCTGCACCAGACATGCACACACCATCTTCCCTTTCTCCACTCTTCGTACGCCTGAGAGGATTTTTCTTTTAATTTTTTTTTTTTTTTCCCCCAGCAGGGAAAGTATTTGTATTACAGGGTATGAAACTAGTCCAACATGCAAGCATATTTAATTTGGAAAATGTGTGGCTAAATGCCACTTGTTATGGGATTAGTTAACAGCTGCAAGTCTGCTACTGTGGAAAGAATTTTTTTAACAAAAAAAAAAAAAAAAAAAAAAGGATTTAACTGAGAACTGATATGTGCTGTCTCCCAACTTTCTCTGTGTATTTTCAAGTTACATCCAGTTTCTCAGCTCTCTATGGGGCTGTCCTCACTTAACTGTCAGCTGAAGCTATCTACACTTAAATTAACTCCTCTCAAGTTAGTCTGCTGCGAGTGAGAGCAGTCAGCGCTGGAAAGCAGCCCGCGAGCGGTGAGGCGTGCTAGCGGAGCCGGCTCAGCCCCACGGCGTGATTAGCACCACCAGCAGCTTCGGCCGCCCGGCACGGCGGGTCAGCCCCGGTAAAACCGCCCTTTGGCTCCAGCTGAAGACGCGCAAGCACCGAGTTACTGGCAGCTCTCAGGTTATACCTCAAGCTAATCACGCACTGAAGACAGGCTCTAAATTACTTGTTAAAAATACCGTACTCGTCCTGAGTGTCCTATAGTGTCCTCCAACGCTAAGTGCTGTTAACGAAGGAGAATATAACCTTTAACATGTCAGTCACAGAAGGGAAACCCGCCAGCCACTTTATTTTTCCTGTCCATATGGCCATGACCTCTCTACGTGACCACTAACAGATATTTTCATAAAGATGCCAAGAAGCAGGTTTCTCAACCATAACTCTCCCCACCTCCGTCCCAAAGTGTTTCTCATTATATCACGTTGCTGTTCCCTTTCCTGCTCAAGAACAGCTTACCTTCTCTTGAGCCTCAGCCCTTCGTTGCCCTGAACTGTTGCGTATTAACTGAAAATCGGGTGCTGGGTACCAGGCTCAAAGCAGGACACGGCTCCGGAGCAAGCAGCCCCTTCCCGGGGAAGGAGCCACTGCAAATGCTCGCCTGGGGAGGCCCGAGGATGAGGATGGCTGGAGGGGGAGGAAACATGCTGCCGAGCACAGCGGGCACAGCTCAGACAGCATCGCTTTTCATCCTGGCTGCCTACAGCTACACGGCCTAAAACGTTTTCATTGCAAAAGCCGTAACAAAAGAGAGAAAAGTCCACGTTTGTCACCCCGTACGACTGGTGTTACCCCAGTTGCCGTTGTGGAAGACATATCTTGTTGGATCTACTTGTCTGGGGGAGCGGGACCTTTCCCTGGGCTCCAGGCACGAGATGCTCAGGAATCCCAGTGGCGCAGGGCAGGGAGAGGGACGGGGGGGTCGGCATCAAGCCCCCGAGCTCAGAGCAATCACCGGTAGCACAGGGAGTAGGAAAGCCATCCCCCGCGGCTGTGCAGCTCCTGCTGCAGGACCCCGTCGCTGGAATCCCCAAGGGTGCAGAGATTGACTCCCGAAAACTGCCTGTGCCTGGGGCTATTCCAAACCAGCTGTCTCCGAGCAGAAGGCAATGTCTGCCTGCTTCCCCCAAGGCTTTGGAGGGCTTTTCCCAGCCCTAGGACCTCTGGAAGTTCATCTCTCCACCATAAAGCCTCTAAGAGAAACCACAAACAGTGTACCAAAGAAAAACTTTCTTAAAGTGCCTTACAGTCTGCTCTGAGACAGCTGAATCTAACACCCTGCCTGTGCTCCCGATGGGCGTAAAAGCATTTATTCACAAGGCGGCAGCTCAGCTGGTTTGGTGGGATGGCAGGGCTCAGTCCATCCCCCCTCGCTGCTCCCCTTCTCCCATTCCCGCACCGTCTCCGGACACCTCCGAGAGATGCGGGAGGGAGGATCAGCACAGGGAGGAGCTCAGGAAGCTCCATCTCCTTTGCAGATGTAAAGTATCACAGTTTATAATTTATCCTGAAAATACGATTATCTGGGGGAAAACATTTTGAAATGCCTAATAAGTAGAAAAGCGGCAACGCAGCATTGTATCTGCTCTGGCCAGTCTCTCCAGAACTGGTACTAACTATATTCCAGCTGATACTTTGTTTTAATCCTGTATTTATTCCCATAACTTATATAATGGAAGTGTCACAAAGATAGTCAGACAATACGGCAGGAAAAATCTCTTTTTGGCTGTTTCTTTTGGATACCGTAGACCGATTGCTTGTATGTCGTACGCACACAGATGATGACACTGTGCTGTCAGACACCCCGCAATTATGTGGACAGAGATGGATGCTATGCAGCATTTTTCTGCTGGAAATGATACCCTGAGAGGGGGAGGAGGGGGAGCAAGTTTCTTAAAATCACATTTCTGTTATACCAGTGCCAATTCCTTGACCCCAGCCTGAGTCAATGTGCATCTGCATCAGTACAATGGAGACCTGACTCTGCGCAGGAGGAGCGTTCTCCTTCCTGACGAACAACCAAACCGGCACCGCAGCCAGGTTCCTCGATGGCTGCACCTTGGTCGTGCGGTGGCTACAGGGGACGCTCACGGAAAGGGAGTGATGGCAGGACGAGGACGCGGGGTGGCCTCCAACGCAGCCTCCCCATCTCCGCAGCGCACGCCCCTCGGCCGCCGCAGTCAGAAGCTGCGTCTGCATCTTTATGCTGAACGGCCCCTGACCGGGTGGTAACATTGGTACTTGGTGCATGGGTTGTGCTGAGACAAGATGCCAGCAGAGTGGCTGGAAAAGACCTTTAAAAGATCTTTAAACAGCACCGGGGATGCAACGTGTGGCTGTAGCTTTGAAGTGCACCAATATCTAACTCGCAGTGATGAGTGGCAAACCTTACAGGGCTGTGTAAGCCAAAACTTGCCATTACATTCGGTCAACAAAACTAATCCACCCCAAATTAAAAAAAAAAAAAAAAGTAGAGCATTATAACTCCTTTGAGCAAGCAAGCCTCCGAAAGCTACGTGTGAGTTTGCTCCCGTCCCTGTGCACCCGGGTGCGTCTCTGCATGACAGAGACACGGAGAAGTATGGTCCTAGTCCTGCAAAGAACATAAGCACATCTTAACATCACACACATTAGCAGCTCCGCTGGGACCTGCACACTGCAGATGCTAAAAGTGGAAAGTAGCCTGCAGAAGAAAACTGTAATTTCCTTAATTTTATCTTAAAAGGGTCCACACTGGGTAAGTTCTGTTTTTCACAATGCTACAGTGAGAATTTCCTTTTCCAATATTCCCTTTTAAAAAACTGACAAAACGAAAATGATTGTTTCCAAAGTTGGAGGTTTGCAACCTCACCCCCCCGCCCCCCGCCCCAGGGAGGCTCTGAAGCTTTTTTCCATTTGTCCGCATTTAAAGCCGGGTCCGCTTTAAGACAAACAAGTGAGAAGTGGGTTTTACCATTTCAGAAATGAAAGGCATTTACCCTCAAGACAGTAAAACAGATCTTTTAAACCTGTCTGATGCAAGAGAGGAAATGGGAAGTTTACAAAAGTAAAGCTCCAGTCCTGCACATACAGACCTGATCTTCCTCATGTGTATAGCTCACTGAAATCAATACGATTTCTCACGAGCGAAGCCGCAGACGCACATAAATGTTTCCGTATTTGAATCTTATATCAATAGTAAAGTTGCACTAAAGAAAAAAAACACTGCTCACAGTAAATTCAAAAATTTGCCCAGTTTAAAAATTATTTATGAATTATATATGTGCTAATAGTTTTCATTAAAATTATGTTGTTAATGCATCCAGCTCGCACGTCCTCAGAAGCAGCTCAGCCAGCACTGCCCTGCCCGTACCAGCACTGCCGCAGCAGGCGAGCCGTCGGTCATGGCCAGCCACAGCAACACCTCCCCGGCACAGCGTGCACCCAGCCCAGCGGCTGCAAAACCACGGGTGCTCGGTGCATCCCCGAGGTAGAGAGCTGGGGGCCGGTGAGAGAGGGCAGCCCTGCTCCCGGGACGCCGCCACCACCACCTCCAGCTGCCGGCATCCCTGGGTTTACGGCAAAACCTATTCCTTTTTAACTGCTTGCAATGCCGAGCTCGCAGCATCGAGACATTTCTTTACTCCGTGTAGTGCTGCAAAGGGCCCTCAACACGGAAAAGCAACAAGTATTACACCGAAAGGACAGCAAGCGGTACGGATCAGCAGGAATTACTAATACATGACAGAGGGATGACTTCCCCAAGGCCTTCACAACATAATCTTGTCTCCCACTTTATGAAGCCACACAAAGCAAATCCCAACTGCTAACCATAAAAAATGAGAGCTATTTGCTAGAGACCTGATAATGTTTAAAAATATATAGTCAAACATCTTGCTAAGTGAAGGCATGATAAAGTAAAGTCCATCTCTTACACTAACCTTCAAGGTAAAATTAATAATTAATTAGTAAAGCCAGCACATGGAATGATTGCTATCAATATTTTAATACTTTTACTGCTAATTTCATTCTCCCTCCATAATCTGCTTTCTGAAAAAGGAGGAGAGCTATGTGTGCATTTTCAGTGCGGAACCCTGCCTCCACTGGGGTCAACACCAGAGAAGAAATATTGCCCAGAAGCGTGCCACAAACGTCATTTTTACAAGAAACAAAACACAACGCCCATCGCTTGGATTTCGTTACGTGCATTCAGCCAGTGCACGTGCTGCAGCCTCTCACTGCGTTTGCCCCAAACCAGGGCTGCTCTCATGAAGCCGGCAAGAAAAGGGGGTGCTTGTAATGAAGATGAGCGAAGTGCAACCAAAAACTTCCCTGAGCATTAGAAATATCTAATTCCCTGAGCTGCACCTGAGCAAGAACAACTTTGGCCCAAGAGGAAGACTGCTGGGAACGTTACAAAGGGGTGAACCCAGGGGTGCAGAGGCCAGGCAGGAGCTCGGGGCAGAGGCAGGGACAGGCAGGGGCACAGGCACGGGCAGAGGCCACCGCTGCCCCGGCTAAGGAGCGGGGAGCAGGCGGGTGGGTGAAGGGAAGGGAGGTAACTGCCGCCCTCCGGTACTGGAGAGAAAAGTGTGTCCTCACCAGCTTTATTTACTCTTTATTAGTCTAATGAGGCTGTTTCCTGGGAGTTTAATTACCATAATAGAGACAATTCCTTTCTTAACCCTCTTTACAGCCTGGAAGAGAAAGAGCCTCTGAAAGGGTAAAGCAGAGAACACGAGCCGCCAGCAGGAAAGTGGCGTTTCCAATCCGGCTGAGCAGAGAGGCACGAAACCTCCGGCACGTGGCCGTACCTCTCATCCCGCGGGGTGGGGCTGGCTGCACGGCGTCCCCCGTGTCGGCTGCGGCGTGGCCGGTGGGCACTGCCGTGGAGGGGGGCTCCCCGGCCGGGCTCCGCCGCCCCCCACCCTCGCCCACCGCCCCGTGAATCATGGAGCGGGAACGCAGTGCTGCAGTTCTGATGCAGAAAAATTAAGAGCACATGATTAATGCTACATAAAATGTGCGGGTTACCAGCCCTTTGAAATCTTACCTCTTCATCATTTTCCATTTACAGTTTACTAATGAAATTAGACATGGTAAAGGGTTTCTTTCTTACTTACTTTTTTTTTCCCTTAAATTGACTGTGCATTTTTTTTAGCGTTAAATCAACATGTTTTCCATTCCATATTCAGCAAGAAATCAGAAAATTAAATGTGGGGTTTTTTTTTCTAGTGCTGCTAAGAAATATTTCCACAGTGTCACCATAATACATACAGCAATTTACTGTATTAGACTTCCACATCTATGCACAACCGATAAAACAGATCAGATTAAAACAACTCCTGTTCGCTGGGCTAGTCCGTGCAGACATGAAGCTGAAACGTGCACAAACCAGATCAGCTTTCCCTCCTCCCGAGAAGGCACGCTTGCATTCAATGGCAGACAATCACATCGTTCTGCTCCTATATTATTACAAAAAATAACAATCCAGTCTTCAAAACATTAGCCAATGGTAGGTTTAACAGGAAAGCACTATCAGCAGTCTCCCCCTCTGATGGCTGGGACCCCCGGCCGCTCCCAGCTGTGGGGGGCTGCGGTGGGCGCCGGGCTGCAAGGCTGGACCTGGCGATCTGCCTCACCCATGTTTTGCAGCAATAGACATCTTAGAAAGGTAAAGGCAAAGAGGCTGTGAGGATGAAAAGAACCAGATCTAAGAGGAGAAAACATACAGCCTAGGAAAAAAACAACACAGAGCTGTGCTAGCCCAACCAGAAATCGCTCCTAGCCCTCTTCATCCGTTCCTACACAAGACAGACCACGTACTGTAAAAGCAATTGCTGAAAAGGGATCTGCAGGAAAACTCGGAATAACCTTGTGCCAGAGTCCAAAGTCCAAATGAACAGAAAATCCATTACTGATTTTCTTCTAATCAAGCCTCAGCACCACCTCAGAGGGGGGTTTCCCTTGGCTGGTGCATGAACCACACAGGTATCGCCCAGGTGCTCCCTCCATCCCCAAGGACGCACCCCCGTGCCTCTGGTGCTCCCCAGGCACGGAGCAGCTTGCCGGGCACCAGGGAGACGGGCTCAAGCAGAGCCACGCCGGGAGCAAGGGCACCCCCAGGGCTGGGAAGGAGCCGAGCACTGGGAAAAGGGATAACTATTGTATGTGTGGTTCTCCAGCTCGGCCTCCTCCCACGCCTGAGCCAGCGCTCCTCTTCATCACATCTAGTGCAACGCAGAACCAAGGGGGAAGGAAACGACGGCAGATTGTGGTGACACTACCCAGAGGCACTACCCAGCACAGGCTGCCAGCAAACATCACGTTGCTTTGCAACAGCGATGACCAAGTCTTTGCTGTTAGTACAGTGCAAAGAAAGCAGGGTAAGGTGCCAGGTTATTCAGAAGCCCTGTTTCTTGGGGTAGCACAGTATTGATGAAATAAAGCAGTTAAAACATCTCTGCCGAGCTGACAGCTCGAATAAGGCCAGGAGACAAGGTTCCCACTAGTGTTCACACGCACTGTGTCCGTGGTTGTTGCATGTGCACCGTGTCCACCACAGCCACAGCTCGCTCCCTGCCACGACAGCTCTCCAAAGCTGTGGGCCACCGGGACTGCAGGCAGAGCAGTGTCCAGGGACCCTCGGGAGGGAATTACCTACTTCATTTGGGACCATACTCTTTTAACAAACGGGATTTTTGGTGTTTACATAGCTGTTCCCATAACCATAGACTGACACTGTAAAAATGAAGATGAAATGAAATAATTAAAGGCATTTCCCCCAAGGTTCTGATCACAAAGTCGCCACAAGAACGAAGGGATTTGCAAGCCTCTCGCTTCACGAATCCAACGCTGCGTATTTAGATTAATGCTATCTTTTCCTGTGTTGCGTTTTGAAGGTTAGGACTTGGCAGCAAGAAACTGCACTCTCACTAAAATTCATATATGGATATCCCCTTTGAACGCCTCCTGAATGGTTATTTTAAATAACATTGTGTTTATTAGCAGAACAGAGGAAGGACTGTAAAGCAGGAGAACCGAAGAGTTTGATTTCCAGTCAGTGATGAATGGCAGGGGAGGCCAGGTCAGCCGGCTGCAACATCAAAGGGTCGACTGAACCAGCCAGCACACTTGAAGTTAGTTAAAATGCCATAACAATTTTCTGGGTTTTTCTTTTTTCTTACATTTAAAGAAATTATATTTCATAGCGCTGGCTTCAGCCATTATTTCCAGGTCTGCGACGATTCCCAGGACTATAAAAAAGCACTACCTGCTGGCATGCCAAGGAGTATTTGCCACACGTTTTAATTGTGATATGATGTGCTCCTATCCTCAGCAAGTACGATGTCTTTTAAAGAGTCGGAACAAAGCACCCACCTCCCACAATGCGCTATTATGCATCCTCACATCTGCCTGCACTTATTCTAACACATCAGGATTAAATCGCCAAGTAATTTGCATGGGTCCGGTTCCTTTGGGGCTGAAACCGGCCAGGCTCTGCCACAGCTTTGCAGGGCCAGCCTTGCCCCTCTTTTCTGCCAAGAGCAGAGTAAGGAACCAGAGGCTTTTGGGGTATCCCTTGGCAAGAGGAGTAAGTGCTAAACCTTTGCTGGAGAGCTGGACCAGAGGCTGAAGAAATAAAGTTATATACTAAGTGCACCAAGTCATTTACCGAGTGTAAACTTACAGTTAGCAAAGGTAAATGCGTCTCAAACTGACTCATCAGAGCAAGCTATATGTATGGAATGAAGGCGCATTCACAAAACGTCAGGTCCTCGATCGTGCCTTAGCAAACACAGACAGAAAAGAGCAAAAGCTCCTGGGAAGGCAGACGCGGCTGCTGGCAGGCCTCTGCTGCGTGCAGGCCTCCCGCTGCTCCTCCGCAGTCACTGACTGCGCACAAGTATTTTTCCAGGACGGATTTTCCTTCCTGGGGAAAGGGAACCGTACTTAACGTGTTCATCACTCATGGATTCCTTTTTAAAGACCCACGTTACACCGGAGCATCTCCCGGCCGCCTGCTGCCGCACTCAAACGGTGGGTTCCCGCAGATGACCCCCAGTACGTTCCCGGGACGGCACGGACCCCAGAGCCCGCTTTACATCCCGCTTTACATCCCGCTTTACCTTTCATGGCAGGAGAGCAGCAGGGGGCAACCTCGCCCCGGGAACGCTGCGGGAGCCGGGGCCGGGCCGGGGCTGGGGCCTGGAGCTGGGGCCGGGGCCTGAGGCCCGGGCTGGGCCTAGAGCTGGGGCCTGGGGCCGAGCCGGGGCCGGGGCCGCTCCGCCAGGCCACAGCGGCGGTGCAGGGTCCGCTCCGGGATAAACCGAGATGAAACAAACCGAAATAAATAAATAAAAACTAAAATAAAATACACACAGCCCGTGCCGGCAAGGAGGCGGCTGCGAGGGCAGACAGACTTACCGGGGTTTTGGTTTAACTTTGCCTGCAGGCACTTCTGAGCCCGAGTAACTGCGGGTCTGGGAATAACAGGTGTTTATTGATTTCCTTGTGGTTCTTGGGGGTTTTTCAGCCGCAGAGCTGCAGCAGAAAGACATATGTAATCCATATGTAACACTTCAGAAAATGAAAGGCAGCAGAAACACCGAACAGGTGGGCTGAATGGGGGGAAGTTTTGACTCTCTCCCCAATAAATTTTACCTACTTTTCCCACATCATCAATATTAGGAAGAAAGAAAAAAAATTTTTGAACAACCCGACCTCCTCTAAAATGGCTTTAGGTGCAGATTCACCATCCGCCCGAACCAGAAACCGGGCTGGGGTTCCCTCCTGACCGTCCCACTTTGTGCGGGGTTCAGAGTATCCTCTGCAGCTAACCACCTTAAACCGAGGGTTTGCTGCAAAGCGAACAAAGCCGCGGATCACAAGGATAAAGCAGAAAGTCTAGAAAATGCAACCAAGCCGTGGCGTAAAGCTGAGCAGAAGTACATTCCTGCGTGTCAGGCTTTCCTAAATTATCTCCTAGGTAAACAGCCTAAAACTGGCCTCTCCGCTCTGACGTACACCAACTTGTTTCCATGGGCATTTTGCCTGGGCAAAGAACCCAGGCCTTTGTCCCAGTTTTTTATGCACTGAATTACATATCTTTATGCAGGCTCGTCCAGCCCGACTCGGGGCGAACGGACGGCAGAGGGGGTGCCCAGCCCTGCCGGAGCCCCCGACTTCCGCAGCACCCGTTGCCCTGTCTGGAGTATCTTCGCCCCTTCTCCCTCTCTGCAGTGACAACAAATCCATCTCCACCGCATTAGTCCAGCATTATCTTATCAAACAAGAAGGTGCGGGGGGGAAATAATATTGATCATTTTGTCCAATTTTAAAAAGAGGGTGAGGGGGGGAAAAAAGGGGGGGGGGGGGAACCAAGAAGGGGAAAGCAGACAAAGAGAGGCTAAATCAAACCACAGAGCAACAAAGGAGGAAAAACAGGTGGAAGACGGCAATTGTTTTCTGAACCCCAGCTAAGTGGAGAATTGAAACGAGGGAGGCACCGCGAGAGGACCCGGGGATGAAAGGGAGAGATGGTAAGAAACAGAAGGGCTATATAAGTCTGAAAATGGCTAGAAAGAACAAGGGAGAGAGGAGACAAGAATGGAAACCTCTGATGTTGGCAGGAAATGTTGTGATTCTAAAGATGAAACAACTTGTGGGGAAAGAAATTGGGAAAAAATACCCCTGTGTATTTGCTAGGGTGAACTCGAGCAGCAAATGAACTGCAGAGGAGACAGCTGCCGGACAGCGCTGGGCAGGAATGAAATGGCGCAGCGTCCTCTGAAGGAGAATTCATTGTTAGGAAATGACATCCTTTCATAATACCGATAGTTTTCAAAGCCTGCTCCAGCTGCAGCTGCAGATGTGGCTTAAAAACCCGAGCAGGAGGCCCATTCCCCTATGGCAAGACTATATATTCTATGACTGTAATATTATTGCCATAAAGGGAATAGGAGAGATGGGGCAGGAGAGATACTTAAAACTTCCAGACTCATTCGAGACAAGTAATAAGGGACGTACAAGGAGTTCGGGAAAAGAAACATGACGGCTTTCTTACTTATCTATGAAACTATTATAGAAATGTTTATCATGTGTATTTTCACTATCCCCTAGTATGTCGGGGGCTTTAATTCCTTTGGACAGGCGCCAGCGCGTTAGGAAAAAAATGCCAGGGAGAGGGAAGGAATACATTTACTAGAAAAAAGCTGCATTCCTTCCAACCTTTCTGCAGCTTCTTAAAAAAATACAAAAAGCCTCCTTCAAACTGCTCAGTGCCATACCAATTTCCTGTGTAGACCTGAATATTAGTATATGTTTTTCTGTGTCTCCTAAGTTTCCCAAGTTACCTAATGCACACTCAGCATGAAGCATTTTTAAATGAGTTAGTCTTTATTGAATTATGATTTCCAGCAGTCACTAATAACAAAATTCAAATTGCTCCAGCAGACGAGGATTTTAAGAATGCTGAGAAGAAACTGAGTTTTTAAGAGACTCTAGAAGAGCCACCCACTGCTTGTGTATAGTAACCGTGAGCCTCTTGATGAAATACTTCAAATAGTTAATTAGATTTGCTGCTAAAAAAATAAAAAAAAAAATCAGTCATTAGGAGTTACCACTCTGGAGACACCAGATGAAGGCTGTTACTGGCGCACCTACGGCTTCATCAGAAGTGAAGCTAAAAAAAATTATTTTTTTTTTAAATAAAGTTTCAGTTTTTCCTCACACTGTCCTTGCAGTCGGCATGATGCAATTAGCAACACATCTAAAGGGGAAAGAGGAACTTTTATTCCATTAGGGCTTCTTTTTTACCTCGGGAATTTCTTCAGGCTGCTAAAAAGGCATTTTTCAAGCAAGGAATAATAGGGACGCTCGGAGCCTATCCGCAGTCCACGAGGCTGAGAACTGCAGATCACCTGCAAACTGAATTTGTTCTATTTTGTTAACCATTTATTTTGTCTTTACTGGCTGTTCAAAGGGAAGTGTGATAATCCCACTGTTCCTCACTTGCTCAGCAGGGAGTTTAATCTAATAAAGCTATTACAGCAGAATGGATTAAAGCAACGTGAAGCATTAGTAATTTGAGGAGCAGTTAAAGAATGTTAACGCTGAGACTCTGCGCGTATTCTCCTAAAAACACGATCACAGAGATGAAAGCAGAGCTCCTACTCAATGTGTCATTCTTCAGGCACAGAATTTAATTCTTTCAGCGTCCTCATCCAGATGTTTATAGTGAGGCGCAAGAGGCTGGCCATTATTTTACAACTGCTGAAACCAGAGGCTGACCAGAATGGGCATGCTTTAGCTTACCCCAATTTTGATTAATCCCTCTGTTACAATAATATCTTTTTTAGTAAGAGAGATGCGCGACCAAAGTCATCTGATACAGCATATTATAGCGAGATGCAGTATGAAAAGCTGAGGGACTTAATAACATTCTCTGTCACCCCCCCTCGGACGCAGCAGATGTGGAGCATCGCTGCCGAGAGGCCTGGAGACCCTCAGCGGCGTGGCGGGCAGGTACGGGATGGAGGGAGGCTGCACGCAGAGTGGGAAGGGTTCGGTCCTACACCACGTCCCGACCCCAAATGCAGACAGACCACAGCGGTTTCGGCACACGGCTGACCCGAGAGCTTCCCCTGCTTCTGCCTGTGCCGAACCTGCCTCTTTCAGCCCCGAAGCGAAGACGTTAATTAATAACTGACAATTACAAACAGGACTCAGGCTGCATCTCTTGAGGATGCCAGACCTGACGGCTGCCATGTCCCTGTTACCAAGGGACCGCGGCACCGGGTCCCAGTGAGACAAAGTAAATAACAAAGTGGTAATGCACTGCGTATGGATTTTAAGTACACTATACACTTATTTTACTGTACTTGGGTTTTAACGTATTATTGATCTTACCGTGAAATCAAGCTTTTGGGGGCAGGAATGCAATTAAAACCCTAATTCCATTGCAGATTCCTGGATTCTTTATCA
Organism: Balearica regulorum gibbericeps; assembly: GCF_011004875.1. Classification (NCBI taxonomy): domain Eukaryota; kingdom Metazoa; phylum Chordata; class Aves; order Gruiformes; family Gruidae; genus Balearica; species Balearica regulorum. The sequence continues at coordinate 1,099,096 of NC_046196.1, forward strand.
ATATTGTCTCAGCCAGGAAAGTGCTTATCCCACGCTTGACATTTTGTCAGTAAGTACTACATATTCATGCCATCAGACACCGGTACGCTCCGGCTAGCTCCTGTTCTGCACGGGAGCCTGGCAGGACTCACAGCACACCTCTGCACCAACCGGGGTCACGCGCCGGCGTTTTAAGGAAGGGGTACGTTTCAAAAGCTCAACAGCACGCACTTACCTCAAAGCCTTAAGACAAATGATACAGAAGAGGTGGTTTTGTCACAGGCAGGGAAATTCATCGCTGTGTTCGGAGATGCTCCTGCTCAGTCCCTACTTCAGAGCTGCTCTGGCTCTCCTCGAAGAGGAGCCTTTCTGTGCTCACAACATAGGGGTGAGAGCCATGACGGGATCAGTTGTGCACTGGATATGTGGAGTCTTGTTGGGGAGAAATACCTGAACTCCACATCATTTCTGAAGCCCACTGGTATGGTCCCAGCCTGGAACCATCGCACAAACTTAAGTCTGAACTTGAAGAAAAAAAATAAATAGGCATTGAGAGTCAAGAGTGTGGTCCTCCTTTACAGCTCAGTGCTGGCAAGGACAAGTGCATCTCAGAGAGCGATCCACAGGATCACGCCTCCTTAATGGTAATTAAAAGTGCTTTGCTACCCCAGGATTTAGGTCCCATTCTGTACCCAACTGCCCCCTAAAGGGCAAAGTTTAATGCAACATATATATGTATATACACTTACAAAATTTAACATAACATAATACGCAGTAGCACTTACAGAGGCATGTGTGCGTTTAAACATCAGCGCCCACATCCCAGCAAACTTCTTTGGCACCATCCCAGTCACACAGAGAGGTCACCGGTGTGATGGACCACGGCTGTCCCCAGGATGGAGCGGAGCAGCGTGGAGGGGAAGGCTGGTGGCCAGAGCAGCCTCCGGCAGAGCCCCACGCCGCAGCACGTACTGTCCAGAGGAAGGCTGTGCCAGAGAGCTTACACCTATCAAATACCTTCCCTTGCTACCATAAATACTTTTCTATGTATGGGGAACGTGAACCTCTTCTATCCGACAGTCCCCGTATGCAATGGGCTGCTACAGAAAATCAACAGCTAAAAGAGGGAAGATGGGAATTATTTTAAAAAGCTGGGAAGTGAGACAGTAAATAAACAAGAGAGCATCCCATCTGGCACAGCCGGGTGACATCAGGCTTGGAGATGCTGCCCAGAGCCGTCCACAAAGACCTGTCATAGGACAGCATCTCACAAACCGCCCAAGCCACCCGTACTGTACTGATCAACTGTCATTGACTCAGCAGATTTGAAAATGCAGATTAAGGCATTCAAAATTCATTTTCTGATCTTCTTTACTACATTCTGTATGGGGAGGGGAAAAAAAAAAAAACCCAAAAAAGCAGCTCCCTGCTGACATATGCAATGATACACAGCAGCAGGATTATTTCTAGGAAATTTGTGGGGAAACTTGGAAACTGGACTTGAAGCATGAAAGTAGCTGGCAGCTTAACTATGAAAAAAAAAATCTATTGCCTCTACATGATGCAAGTTCCTCCACTTAATTCAGTCACTGGTTAATTTGTTTCTTTGTTTAATATGATAGAAACCCCAGGGATCAAATCATTCATAATAAAATTATATTAGTACTTTATTTTTGTCATTTCTGATTGCTCTGAGCAAGCGTTATTGGATAGTTTGACCGTGGGATACAGAAAGTTACCATTTAATTAATATGAAAGGTGCCTAAATTTTGAATAATATTGAAGAAAAAAGCCTTAGGACGTGGCAGGAGACTCGGATGTATTATTAACTCCTATTGCTTTCTACGCTGCATTGGCTGTCAGCTTTTGGGTGCACTTCAAGATGTGAGATTTAATCTATAAAGCCTGATGTTGCTCAGAATGTTATGGTCAGAAATACCCATTTTTCACCGGTTATATTGACACGGTGAAGCCAGAGACACACGTCGCAGGGGGAAGTCACGCGTGGGGGGTGCCAGGCGGCTGCCGCTGCCCCTCTTGGTTCTTGGTTTTAGGGCCCAGTCATCAATGACAGCCAACTCATAAATCAGATTAGCTCAGGAAACCGTGAAGTTATTATTGACAGCTTGAGATAACCACCAACCCTGTAGCCACATGTTCACACGAGAAAGCCAAATTTTGGACAGCATGGGGAAAAACATTTTTCAAGTGAAAGTGGCAAAGGCCAGCTGCTTGACCCCACAAAATTGTGCTGAATCCATTGGAAAGGTGCGCGATTTGGTCATCCCCTGCTTTGCCAAGACACTCCATCGGCGTCTTGAAGGGTGGGTGCCAATACCCTGTATTGCAGCCCACCGGGGAAACTCCCTGTTGCATGCAGTGATTTTCTATCAACAGGCACAGCAATACAGTTCTTAATGTTGTCAACTTGTCAGGAAAATGTGAAGTTTGTTCAAGAAGCCTCTGTCCGTCTCTGGTGAGCGGCGTGTTGGAGCCCCCCCATGCCCACTCCCCTCTGGTTGTGCCACGCTCCTCCCCGCTTTCCCAGCTCTCAGCTGGATTGCCACAACTGTGAAATTACATTTCATTTTCCTCCAACACAAACCGCTGGTCGGGACATTTTGCTCATCTGCATCAAGCAGCTGGGTAAGCCCTTGCCACCTCCAGAGGGACGCGGGTGATGGCGTCAGGCATCAGGAAGGGCTCGGTTTTATTAGGCTCTGTGGGGTCGGTCAGCAAGCACACATCTTCAAAATACCTAGCCTGAGATCCACTGGTCATTTTATATTTTGCTAATTATGACCCAGGGATAAACAGTGAATCAAAGGATGAAAATTAACGTAATGGTATTGAATCCAATCAACAGCTGTAAGCTATACAATGCCAGCTCACCTCAAGTCAAATGCTGGCACGCTAAGTTAAACACTTTTTAAGAGAAACGTGAAGATACAAGGCTGAAAATATGAGTACGATAGGTCTGCGATTTAACAGCTGGTTTAAGACGCCGCCCCTGCACCTCCCAGGCAGCGACCTGAAGAGAGCCCTGCCTTCCACCTACAGCCCATCGACCTTTCAGATGGAACACAGTCAGCATCTGAACCATTTCCCAACCTGTGAGCTGGACTCACCTCCTGCCTCGTCTGCAATAGCAATAAATAACAATAATCATAATGAACTACCATAAGGCAAAAAATAAGAGTAATACAGAAATTATCTTGGAGATGATTAGGGGGTTTGCTTGGTAGTAATTTAATTTCACAGTATAATGAGGTCTTTAATGCAAGTTTTTATTTTAGAAGTTTTTTTAAAAGACTAAGAAATCAAGAATCTACGTATAAGCTGTCTGATGTATAACAGTACAAAACTCAGCAATGTGTTACACAAAAAACAACAGCAAGCCAAAGAGACAGATTTAAGAATATTACATTAAAATATTCCTTAATGCTGGTGAGAACTTTGACTTAGTCAAGGAACATCTCTTCGAAAGCCATCCAAAACCACAGAATTCAGCCCAGACCGTGCAAACGCTGGGCGAGATGGAGAGCAAAGCAGCAAAGGCCGGAAAGAGGTTGGTAGGAAAGCAAGAAGAAAATTAAGCACAAGTTTGCAAAGCCGTAGGGCTTCAAAACAGGCCAGGTGCTCCCTCCTCTCCATCGTGTCAGACGTGTACTGCTCATCTTCATTTGCACAGCCCACCACAGCCCACCCCTCGCTGCTCCCCAGCGCGTCCCACCTCATCACCACGCTGGGGAGAGGAAGGACGGAGCCCTTCTCATATAATCCCACTCAGCTTTGAGCCACCGTGGGGGACATTTCGGAACTTAAAAGGGTTCTGGGTGCTCGCCGAGTAAAACCCCTGTATTAAAGCAGGGACAAGTACAACCTGGTCTATAAACCCTTAAACAGGAGATTTCAAAGCATCCCTAAATCTGTGCCCATCTTTTAGCACTCCAAGAGTTAGAAAGCTTTGCATTACATCCTGGACAAGTCATCTTTGTCACAAGGTATGCTGTTTAATATGTTTGGTAGAAAAGTTTGCGAGTAATTAGCACAAGAGAGGATAGCGAGGAAAGCAAGGGAATCGGCAACATGATTGGAAATGAAAATCAATGCTAGTAAGTAGAAGGAAATGTATACTAGAGGCAAAAAAATAAAATACATATAGACTTGACAGTATTCTAGATGAACAGGGTCAAAACAAAACACGCTGTTGGACTGTCCCAAAGGAAGGCACTACAGGCACAAGCACAAAAAGTGTTTTCCTAATTAATTGTAATAAGTTTAGAAAGGATATTAAACTTTGTACCCTAACGTTTATGTCAATCTTTAACTACTAGAGAGCAAAAGAAGATACACATTCTGGGGAGAGATTATGCAGCACCAGTGTCCTCTGAGGTTCTTGGGGTTTCCCCTAGAAGATACAAGAACAGTTGCAGACAGGGATGAGTGAACCAGCAAGAAAACTCCCAACTGGCATGGCACTTGTTTTCTGCAGCATCAGCTCCCTCACTGTCCACTTCTGCCCACGCAGATTCATACCTGACTATAGTTAAGAGCGTAATAAAGACAAACAATGATATTGTTGACTAGTGGGTACAACTTGCAATAAAGAATGAGAAAGAGCCTGATCTAAAAGCCAGCGCACGTGCGGTTAAGAGCAAATGAACAAACCCACTTCCCATCCTGCTCCCCAGGAAGTCACAGCCTCTCGCTGCATGTCTAGGGCAGGTAGAAGCCTAACGAGTGTTTGGGCACAAGACCACCCACAAATGATGAATCTGTCCCTTCCTTGTGGCAAGGATGGATGCTCCCGATAATTTATGTATGTGTTGCTTTTGGATGAAATCTTTCCTTGAAAACTGCAGCCAGGACCAGCCCTGGCAGAACAAAACGGAGTCTGCTTTACCTCAGCAGAAAGCCACATTATTTTTAAAGCCCAGAGTCTCTGATTCAATTTGGGTGCTGGAGTGGCGTCCCCAGCAATGCGGCTCATTCATCTTACGCTGTATATGCTGCTGAGCCTCGTCATGGCTTGTGAACCATCCAGCTCCGCCTTTGCAGGTTTCATATCGTTATGCAGACTGTCCAAGATTACACTACACATGAGATTAATTCAAGGAAGCTACTTCTTTCTAGTCATATGTCTTTAAAAATGAGACTTTATACACGTGTCAAGAAATTCAGAGTTGACGTTCCCATAGCAAACTGAATTTTCTCCACACAAGAACAGTCCATGACCACTGAACCAGTTTCTAAAGGCGTTAGAGTCAGTTAGGCTAGTTTCTCTAAAGATTGCACATACACCTGTTTAGTATAACGATTTAAAACGCAAACTCTTCGGCCTTTGTCGATATAGCCAAAGAGTGTGAGCTGGGATGGGGAGCAGTCCAAGAAGTTTGCACAAGTTTCTCACTGTCATCAATAGCTTCCACTACTTCCAACATGCAAAGGCAAGGTTTACTTTTTAATTGTTGGGACAATAAATATGGAGGTTATATCTAATCAACTAAATCCTCATTTTCAGGTCTTAAGCAGCTCTCCACTAAATCAGCCAACAAAACATATGACATTGCCATCCTCTAACTTTTCCGCCAGCTACAGAAATGCTGTAGTTTGTCACTAATCAGCTCCCTAAAGAGTCACGGGTTGCAAGTTTAATCGTTTTTATTTCCATGTCCAGCTGAAGCTTTTTAGAAAAGGTCCCTGGTGCTCGTTACCCTTCACTGCACAATGGACACCAACGATGCTCTTTCCAGTCCCTCTTTAACCTTGATCTGCACGTGGAAGGTACGGGAATAGCACCGTGATAAAACGCAGGACAAGCTGGCCCGTTTAATTTTTGACCTGGGAACAGTTTATCCGGCACTACCAGTTGATTAAACAGGCACGACACCAAGGAAAGTTTCTGCTCAGCTGCAGGATGCTGAGCTCGTTTGCTGACCCAGGGATTCCCACAGAGGACGGGAGCAAGCCTCCCTGCAGCACCCTCCAGAGCCCGCACCAACCCAGTGCTGCGTAGCTGGGGCGAGCAGGGTGAAGTTTCTATCCAGCTTCAGGCAGCGGATGGCTTGGTTACCTTCCGAAGCATGAGAGTTGTGTGCCTCGGGATGTTTATTTAGCGTATCTGGGAGCATTTCGGTTATTCCTCTCGCCATTTGCTGATGCATTTGACTACAAAGCACTTCAGGGCCCTTTCTGAGCAAAAAAGGAAGGTGAGAAAAGAGCCGGGGCTGGTACTCTTCTCCCAATCCTCCCAGCCCCGCTATTCCTCCGAGACCTCCAGCATCATCCAGAAGAGATGGACTCAGCCGTGTGCTAATTCTGCACTTACTGCTGGCTCATTTAACCACTCCATTTCCAGCTCCGTAACCTACAAGAAAGCGTTTCTCTCCGCTAGAATAAACTTTAGGCTTGGCCGGGGCTCAGCGTGAACTCCAGTGAGATTTGCACGCTGGCGTCCCAGAAGAAATGCATCTTTATAAAGCGCTGCATGCCAGCTCACAACCAAAGCCTGTCGGGCGAGCGGGGACCAAAGGGAGCCTGGCGAGCGATGCGTCCTGCCAGGGTGCGAGGGGCAGCCGCGAGGTCCCAAAGCGGCAGGTTTTCGGCAAAGAGCGGGGAGAGGCTGGTCACGGCAGCGAACGTCCCCAGGCTGGCACGCAGCAGAGGAGAGCCTTTTCTAGCAGTTTCCTCATCCCGGTACTAACACTTCTCTGACGGTGGGGCTGGCGAAACAGCTTGGCCCTCCAGCTCCAGCTGCAGCAGGAAATTTGGCTTTGGACTGTGGTCGGTAGGGGTGATGCTCCTTAATGCACTGCCATGGGAAAGGACCCGCGCCACTTGAGGATGAACCTGCAAAGCATTTTACCCTAACCCAGATGCCGTTGCACTTTATCCTGCTCCAGCGTTATCGTATGAGCCTCCGCAGTTAGCAAATGCCTTGATGTTATTAAAATATTTCTTTTACCCGCTTTCATCACCTTTTGTAAATTACAACTGTTATTTGTTTGGCAAGTCCCCTCTGTAGTTTGAACAAGTGCAAAACCAAAAGCAACCAAGAAGTACCTGTTCAGACAATGAACAGAAATTGATTCTATTTATAAAACTTATTTTTCTCTTTTGTTTCATAAGATATTCACAAATGGTAAGATAATTAGCCTCTTTGGAGGTCCAGTATGAGTAGTTCTTTTCACTAAAGTTAAAATAATTAATGTTTTTAATGCCTATCAAGGCTTTGGAAGTACAAAATACTGTAGACTACAAAGGACAAAAAAATAAGGCTATAGTTAAAAACAGATATTATAAACAGTTCCTTACACCCTAGTGTGGTATCCTTTTATCATTCCTTCATTCCGAGGTTAGTAGGTTATTAACCTATATCCCGAGGGAGAAAGGATGCACATCAATTATATCAATTGAATAGACAAATGAAAATCAAATTAAAAATTTAACACGCACAACCATAATTACAATACAGTGCTTCTAAGAGGAATTTCATCTGAGGAATGAAGTGTAGAAATGTTTTCTCAATTTTAACTGCAATTTACAGTAGCAGGAAAAAGTGTCTGGAGAGAGGCAACCTAATGAAACCGAAGTCCGGACAGGAGAGTTCAATGAAGTCTTTAATCCTGAAGCATTATTGAGACAAATCCATTGTAATTTAATCGACTAGTCCAGTATTTAACACTGTGAGGAGTGCTTTAAAAAGGAGAGATTTGTGCTACTTCAGCTTGGACCACGCTTGGGCTAGACGACGAGAGGCCGTGCGGCTTTCCCGGTACAGCCACCGAGGATGCTCCAAGCCCCGCTCTGCAGCCTGGCACCACCAGTTCACTACTCCTGCGTTACAAAATGCAAATAAAATGCTCTACCCACTCATCACGTGCTATCGGTATCTACAGCTTCGCCGAGGAGAGCAGTGCACTCATTCATTTCACTTGCTATACACCCAGTTTCAAGATCATCATTAAAACCTGAGCGAGCCAGGGAAACCTATTCTGCACAATTAAAGTATTCAAAGGTTTCCTCCTCTGGATTTTGTGCCCTACGTCACCTCTACTCCTAACAGAAAAGGAGTAAATATTTAGAGGCATACATCAGAGGGGAAAAAAAAAATCTTTTCTAAATCTGCCACCCACTGAGAACTTTTGATTGCAATTTTAGACTAAGATGCAAAAATATTTAGCTCATTTAAGTAATTAAATGTGTTTACACTGTGTAATTATGTGTATTAACTCTGGCATATTTAAACAATTAAATAAACAATCACAACACTTCTGCCTTCCATGGTATCTCCATATCACAACAAGCTCCGGCTCCACGAACCTTCCAGCTGCCAAAGTTCTGCTGGACGCGCCAGGACGCAGGAGGGGTCCCCGGCCGTTCAGTAACCACCGAACTGGGTTGGCACCTCCCATTGCTGCAAGCGAAAACAGATGTGAAAAATGCAATGGCACAGTTAACTCATTTCCGTGCCTCCAAGGGATGGCAGAGAAGAGGGAGGAGGCCGAACAGAATAAAAACCTGCCTGTCCTCTTCCAGGTATTTTAAGGTGATGCAAAAAACCTGCACGTATAAGCACATATAAAACAACATAAAAGCAAGCCTTTACCCACAACACCCATGTCCTAAGACTAACAACTGGCAGCCAGATACAGTTTCAGCCGCTGTTTTAAAAGGATAAAAGAGCCATTTTGAGGTTGTAGAAAAACCTCTCCAGAAGTTGCACCAATAAACCTCTCCAGGCCTCCCACAGAGGCTCAGAAGTACCAGACAACAGTAAAAATCATGTAATTCCTGCAAACACCACCCAAGACTTCACCTGAGAAGCTGAAAACAAACCATACAACCAACGTGCAAACACGGGACCTCAAGCTCCTCGCTGTTCTGGCAAAACACCGAGGAGAACTCACGGATGAAAGCCAAAAAACAAAACAACAAAATAACCAGGGAACAACCCAAAACAACCTGGGAAATAACCAGGCACAGGAGCAAAAAGAGACTTTGATGAAGGCTTCCCATTCCCAACATAAAATTCTAGATATAGTATTCTTTCTTTATATTCTACTTTAACTCTGAGAGGACCATGACGTGTGAGACCATGTGCTTCTTTAACTTGCCTCCAAACAAACACCGCCACGAGTGGTATGCAGATGCTGTCGGTGAAGATGGAAAACACCAGTACAGCCCATGGGAAATACGGAAATATGGGATGAGTCGAATCAGGGCAGCCAGACGCTTCCCTTTTACCATACGGGCTTGGCCAAGCATCCCCCCCAAGCTGCTGCTGGTCCAAGCCCTTGCCGGCGGGTGCCGGGGATGCGCGTCTCTTCCTTCCCCGCACGGCATGTACTTCTCAAGCCAGAAACAACTTTCTAGCAATGACTCCCGATTATCTTAACACCAAAGTTGGGGAAGAAGCAAGAGGCTCCGCTTCTCTCTACAGATTTGCCTGTAACTTCAACACTTCATCACTTGTAAGCTGAGGACAATTACTCAGAAACAAATAGGGAGCGAAGGCAGCACTGCAACAGAGCTATGCCATTTTAATGCTATTTCTGTCTATATAAAATCTTCTGTAATTTGTTTACGACTACCAGATTCAACAATAGTGTGCAAATGCAAACCCATTTATGTTAATGTCCTCTCTCTCTCTTTCTCAGATCAGATTCTGAATAAAAATTAGGTAAATACTCTGTTTGAAAATATATAAGATGAGAACTAGTTGGGGAGGGAGCAAGAGAACCTCCAAATGCACGATCCTATCAACCGTATTATTTTTTTTACTTAATAACTTAAGTGTACTGTTAGTGAAATTACAACCTGCTTGTGACACAATAAATTTACAACAAAATTCATTCCATAAATTATTCAATTCGCTGACTGCAACTACACTGAGAAATATCACCATGAGCAGATGATTAGCATGTGAAAGGAAAGCCATCTCCAGACTGAAACAATCACTGTCACACCTCCATTTGAAGATGCCTAGTGGAGTTTTGTAAAATTACCATTAAGAATACACATTTAAGGCTTTGTAGTTTCTATAAAAGCGTTAAGTATTTGATTTACATTATATTCATTTGTTCTTTCTTCAACTGTCTCTTTTTCCTACAAACCATAACCGTTTCAATAAATGCTGGCTCAATCAAGTGTGCATTAAAACAAAAGAATTTAAGTTCAATAAAAGTGATGAATCAGAACTAGAATTTAACCTTCCCCCTCCCTCCCCTTCCCTTGCAGCATGATTGCTACAGCAGGAGAAACAGGCTGATTTGGTAGTCTAGAGGCACAAAATAGTCTTGTCCCACATGGAGAGATAACCCAGGGCCTGGACCACCGGCATGGAGGTCTCAAACCAAGTACCAAGGAGCGAACGTTGGCAATGAAGAAACATTTCTACACAACACCTTATCGTCCTTCAGATAAACAGTGGCGCTCTCAATGGACTAAACTTGGCATCTCACAGTCTAACCTGAACCAAATTACTTTGGGTGTTCACCAAATTAAGATTTTAGCAAAAATTCAGCAATGAGATCAGCAGTCTTCCCAACAACTACAGGAGAATGAGACTACTAAATGTAACCCATGCCCAAGCATCACCAGCATCTACCACAAGCATGAGCAAAATCAGTGGGAATGCTTTACCAGGCTGCTGAGATGGTTTCTCCAGCTCCTACAGTCATTTTCTGCCCCAAACAGCTCTATAGCAGCTATATAGCAGTAGGAGAACTGACTACAGCTGTACATCCCATACATCATTGCAACATAAGACTAGCAGCAATTGCTCACAGCAGGGCCTTAAAAATATTCTGATAGGACAAGGAAAAAATTAAAACCTGCCCACTGCGCTCTCCTTTTATACTAATTGTTTGAAGACTTCTTATTTGAGGATGCAGGAGTAGCTGCTCTGAAGACATGCATTTACCCCCCTGATGAACGACCCCCAAGCAGCTACTGCAATGCCCCACCCAGAGGAAACAAGCTGATGGATGAATGTTAAGCACAATTTTCTCAGGTGACCTAGATGAGTTTATCAAAATGCCTCCATACAACAGACCCTTCTGATCCAGGCCCATGAAATGTAAATGTCTTACCCATTAGAAGCATTTAAATGGCTTCCAGCATCTTTACCTCCTGCTGGATTTCCCAGCTAGAGAAATTCGAGGAGTATGTGTAAAGAATTTATTTCCCTGGAAAGGAGGAGGAAGGATTCTTCTTGTTCTGGGAATCGAAATGCTAAATTTTTACAAAATACTTAAAAAAAAAAAAAAATTAAGTCCAACAGCAGTCTCCAAGTGATTCAAGAGTCACTGCCGTGACAAAAAATCCACTTCCACGGACATGAGTGTTTCAAAATAAGAGCTACTGGTTTTAAGCCACATAATGACATTAATCTGACTTCTTCCTCACCAACCATGCAACTTGCATTAAAAAAAATAAAATTATTCTAGAAGCGGTGACCACAAGAAAAAAAAAAAAAAAACTTTATGCTGCTTTACCCAGAAACTTTATTGGCCCTACATAAGACTGCACCTCTCCATCCATTGACAAATTGCTTTATCTTTTCTTACTCTGAGTTCATTATCAGCACTCAGACATGCTCCCTAACTCCTTCTGAAAGTCTCTCCCATCTGAAAGCAGTAGCTTACATTATTCATAAGGATAATCACAAATATGCAGAGAGCCGTAGACATGTAATGGAGAGGCTGACTTGTATCCGATCCAAATTCCATGCGCTTCATGGAGCTTACGACTTTCCCATAAATTTTTGCAGCATGGATGTAGCTCCATTCTCAGCCACTCCAACAGTCCCGAAGCAGGGACAACTTTGGAAAAAGTTCTCATGCTCCCCCATAAAGTTTTATTTCTTTTGAAGGATGGAAATCAAGTAGATCTGTTACGCCACCTTCTCCTGGGTTCTGCAGTTGGATGTATTTGGTGACGCACGCTGCCTCCTGACTGTGCGTACGGAAGGCACAAATGGCGTTTGTGCTCTTCAACAGTATTCTGGAAATTAAGTGAAAGTAAAGATTTTTCAAGAGCACAAGGAAAGCAAAACCAAGTCACTGTCATTTCCAGTGGCTCCATGAAAAAGCCCAGGTCGTCAGTGCCGTAGTGAGCATCCACTGCTGGCAGCCAGCACCTGGGCGTTTTTTAAGGCCGCTTCTTTGACTCGGTGATCTGGAGAGATTTCTTTCTCCTCTACCTTGCAAGAACCACCCTGAGTCTGACCCAGTCCTGGGGAAATTGCTGTACGAGTCCGAAAGCAGGAGTGAAAGCCCAGTCAGCCTGGAAGAGGGAACAAACTAAATCAGTCTGTAACTACAGGGGCTGAACCGATGTTTATGTGGGAGATTATTAAACGAGGACAGATAGGAAAAGTGAGCGATCTTCATGGCAGGGTCTTTCCACTCATGCGTAACTGGAAATATCCCAACTCTTTTTGGACAAGATGATTAAATAACACTAATAAAGTAATAGATTAAGAAAATGGGGGTATTTTTAAATCCCTCAAATTTGAGACCAAAAAAGATTCTTTCCATTAAGCTTCGAACCCATCCTGAGCAGATTCTTGTCATCAGATGCAGTCTAATAAGGAAGAAAGAGACGATGCATTCATAGCCACGTTCACCAGTAATAACTGTGTAACTTCAGCAGAAGACAGAATCATGGAGACATTAATAAGTGATGAGATCACAAAACATCTGGAGAAATGTGAGCTGATATAAAAAGTAGCCAGCAGAGTCTTATAAAGGGTAAATCTTGTTTGACAAATCTGCTGGAATTTTTTAAAGAGGTAACACAGACTCCAGACAGGAAGAAAACATGGGACATAATCTGTTTGGATTTTAAAAGGTTATTTGACACATCACAGCCCACAGGCTGGTGTATTTAAGTACGGCAAGTCAAAAAATGCACCAAGTTTGAATGGACAAATAAAATTAAGGAAGTTAACAGCCTGGTAGCGTTATCAGCGAAAATCGGGGAGCAAAGTGGAACGTGTTTTCTTCTGTGCACATGAGATAAAGAGGAAGACCTCATAATGCAAACATCATAACATCCAACCAGATGGATTACATTGAACCATTATGTGGAGAACATAAACAGCGAGATACTGTTTAATGGCCACGATACTCATTTTAACTGTAGAATGAGAAGTCTTAATATTAGAAGCCTTACGTATAACGATGCCTTTGGAAAACGCACAGCAGAAGGAACTGGTAGGGACTCTAGGAATAACTACAGAAGATCTCACGATGGGCAGAAGGCTAACAAGGCAGACGGAGCCGTGCACGACAGGGGCAGCTGGCTGTGTCTTCCTCGAGCTGTGCACCGGCCAGTGCGGGAGACCACACCGGGACTGCTCTGAAACGGGAGCAGTGTGCCCCAAGGCTTTTGTCTTAAGGACAAAGGGGTAGAAGGTTGATGGTAGCTCACACAGAGAGGGAATGCAAAGGGCTCGCGCTTTATATTTTATAGATCAAAGTTTTACTATTATTTCTTTTCCCAAAAACCTTTACAAACTACATGGTTATAACATCTCAGAATAGAGAGAGAGAACAATCTGCCCCAAAGCAGGTTCTGACACAGTTGTGGGCAACAATTTTGGGTGGGCCAGAGTTTTAGGGGTTTTCCTTCCAGGGAACAAGACCACGTAGTGGGATCCACCTTGAGACTCTCACCCTCCTGCTGCCTGGCAGAGACAACAGCCGCCCCTCCCGCGCAGGAAGTCCATACGCAGATGGACAAGCATCCAAGGGCTGACCCAAGAAATAGTCACATTTGGGTCCTTCTGAAGTAGGTCCCTGGCAGAAAGGAGATCTTCTCCAGAAGCTGCAAGTCAGCAGCGAGCTAAGCGATGAATAGCCAGCAGCTAGCAGATGTCCTCTTCAGCAACAGACTCCACACGAAACTTCTCTCCCTTGAAACAGAGCAAATCGTCTTACGTGAGAGGGACCACAGAGAACGAGGGTTAGGTTATCACGAGACTGAAAACCTGGAAAGCAAAATGACCACTCCAGAGTTCCTCTGGCTGTTTATAGCAAAGATGAAAGCAGCAAAAGCAGCATAGAAATAGAAACTAAACCCAGAAATTTAAATAAAGTAAGGAAAAGTCTGGTGCCAAGGGGATGCTGTTGCATCTCCGGCTGGAGTATATGTGATGGTATGAATACTCACAGGGTGCGGGTACACGCGGGGCACCTACTCGAAGGAAAGTGGACTTCAGTGCTTTCTGTTCATCTTTGGTGGCCCTCATTTCTTCTTGATAAACCATCCATGACTGAGATTATTTGTTTAGTTGTATTTCCTCCCCATTTTTCTCTTTGCAGCACAATTCTCTTTTATGCTGTGGAAGCGGACTTGCAGGGAGCTCCTGCAGCCCTTCACGTGTTTACTGCTCCTTTGCACAGACACAGTTGTTTTATTTTGGTTCAAACACCACTGGCCTTTTTTCCCCCTCTGGCAGGCAGCAACAAGTAAAAACTAATGCAGAATTCATCCTCTGACATAATACATAAAACTTGATCACATTTTCTGCTTCTCAGCTGAAACATATTGATCTGATTACTCTTTGGGATGAAACATGGAAGAAGACAAGTTCCTCATATATAAAAATAAATTATTTAATGTAGATGTCCAAACACATATACAGTTATATTACACGTGTAGATCAATACATTATTTTTGCAAAGCGTTTGGCCATCTCTGGAGATAAAGAACATATATGAAATTAAGCCCCAATTTACCACATTATGCCAGTTTAATATATCCATTAATAGTATTGATCTTAGGGGAGTCAGACTTTCAGAGAACTAGAGGGGAATAAGGATAACCCAGAGAGGAGAGAATCACAGGAAAAAAAGGGGAGAAGGCGGCAGCGCGAGGGGAGGTGGGTCAGCGCCACAAAAGGCAGCTGGCTGCCTGTGCCGGGTTTCTGGTCCTGCCCGGGGTGCCTGGGCCGAGCATCACCTGAGCCTGAGCATCGCCTGAGCATCGCCTGAGCATCACCTGAGCCTGAGCATCGCCTGAGCATCGCCTGAGCATCGCCTGAGCATCACCTGAGCCTGAGCATCACCTGAGCATTGTCTGAGCATCGCCTGAGCATCACCTGAGCCTGAGCATCACCTGAGCATCGCCTGAGCAGCACCTGAGCATTGTCTGAGCATCACCTGAGCCTGAGCATCACCTGAGCATTGTCTGAGCATCGCCTGAGCATCACCTGAGCCTGAGCATCGCCTGAGCATCGCCTGAGCAGCACCTGAGCATTGTCTGAGCATCACCTGAGCCTGAGCATCACCTGAGCCTGAGCATCACCTGAGCATTGTCTGAGCATCATCTGAACATCACCTGAGCCTGAGCATCACCTGAGCCTGAGCATCACCTGAGCATCGCCTGAGCATTGCCTGAGCATCACCTGAGCCTGAGCATCACCTGAGCATTGTCTGAGCATCGCCTGAGCATCACCTGAGCCTGAGCATCACCTGAGCATCACCTGAGCATTGCCTGAGCATCACCTGAGCCTGAGCATCACCTGAGCATTGTCTGAGCATCGCCTGAGCATCACCTGAGCCTGAGCATCACCTGAGCATCACCTGAGCATTGCCTGAGCATCACCTGAGCCTGAGCATCACCTGAGCATTGTCTGAGCATCGTCTGAGCATCACCTGAGCCTGAGCATCACCTGAGCATCACCTGAGCATCGCCTGAGCATCACCTGAGATCACCTGAGAAGATGCTGCCGGGGGATTTTTTTTGAGAAGTTTCTCATAAAACTGAAGCCTCCATGCAGCGCAAGATGCAGCCGCCCGGGTCGGGAGGGTCTGCCTGGGTGTGGGGCAGAGGGACCACAGAGCAAAAGTGACGGATCAGTGAGCGCAGGGCAGGGCGAAATGCAGGAGAAAAGACGCAGGACACAGAGGTCGTGCGTGGCCAGCGGCTGCGGTCAGTACTGCCCGCTTCGTCTAAGCGATGAGGCTCCCAGCTATGGGATGCACGGTGTCGGCGTGCGGGGGTGTACACGGGCACGACCCTCCCAGCCCCCCCAGCCTGCAGCGAGATCCTGCAGCACCCCACAGGCGCCCCAGGACACACAAACACGTTTTGCAGAGAAAACTTAGTTCAGCATTTTCCAACTTCAGGACTTTGAAACTTAAATAATCTCCTTTTCACCTTTTTTAAAAAAAAATATATATGCACGGAGGATTGTTTTCAAACACAGCCTGCAGTGCAGCAGGCTGCTGAGGCAGCAGCACGGTCTTGAATTACAATTTTTATTTATTATTTTGTTGTGCTCCCTATATTTTTCTTATAGCACAGAGAAGGAAAAAGGCAATTTTCAAAAGTTTATAACTCAACTCTACCGCAATGAAATGTCATTTAGGAGACAGAAAAGTGGGGAAAGAAGGACATTTATGGCAAATCTCCATTGCTGGTGCTTTTTCTTGTCTCTTTACAAATGTCTGCAGAAAACGCCAGCAGAATTAAGGCTTACAGGGAAAAAAAAAATCACAAAAATGCGACAGTGGAATATGTTAAGCAATCCCAGTACCTCTCTTTTAAGTGTTCGTGTAGAAATACCCTTGTAACCATGTAAAAGCACGTTCTCCGAGGGCAGGGTGGTGCACACCGCGATGGGTTCCTGGCGGGTGGCAGCGGGGGGAGGCAAGGCGCTCCCCGCTCCTGGCCGTGCCGGTGCAGCCGCACACCACACCATGCCTCTATCACAAATTTCACTGGCTTTTACTCTGGAAATAATCTAGCAAGCACATATGATTAGGGAGACTTACTGCATTCTTCCACCTGTAAAACTTTAATTGCCTTAAGCCTCAGAAGAGGGAAAAAATTATGAAAACCAAGTCCCCAGCTTTCTCCTTGGTCGCACGGGTTCCGCGGAGATTCCCTTTACGTTGGTAATGTTCACCAGCATAAAACCAAATATGAGAATGAATTCAAATACATTTCTTTTCGCCACACTCGTAACTTTAAAGCCTGTGATGCCTGTGAGTCTCCCTGAGCGCAAGGAAAGGGCTGAGCCTACTGAAAGCCGAGGGACGTCTGCCTCGTGCCGGGTCAGCGGGCAGGCTACGGCGCCCCGAATGAAGCACCTGTGGGGTGAAAACAGGAAGAAAAGGAAACGTCGTGATGAGCGGGTATTTTGAACTAACAGCTGTTAGGAGGCAAGGATGCATGAGTCACCCTTTTAAGATATTTTAAGGAGTTTGCTTGCGGGTAGATAAATACTGGAGCAATACCTGCACCCACAGCTCATCACAGGGGACCGGCCACCCAAATCTCAAAGCTGACTCCGGAGGACTGAACTCCAGCAACACGGAGCAGCTTTACCCAAACACCTCTGAGGATTTCATCACTGTTCCTAGAACGAAGCCCAGACTCTCTCCCAATCCCCTGAAAGCTGGAAGTCATCACCAGCCGGGAGCCGACGCCGAGCCGGGCAGCGCTGGGTCTGCGCCCGCACCCCCGCCCAGCATCCCGCCCCGGTGCCCGCATGTTTCCAGTACACCTAAACCCATGCTTAGATCACGGACTCTGCAATGAAGTTGATGGCGATTTCACCAAACTGGTCCCGAAGTATCATCAGACACGGTGTAAAGTGGGAAGACAACGTATGAAAAGAAGAACACGCGTTCTGGGATGGCAGGCAGGGACCTTATTGTCAAGTATTACATTTTTTTTTCTAACTGCAATACGGAGTCTTAAAATACTTTCAACATAGGCTTTCTGCGTAAAAAGCATAGTCAGTGAAAAGTTACACTAATTTAAACAAAATTAATAAAGAAATGTTCTGCTTCTTTTTATCATCTTTCTACCTCTCATCATTTATCATGCAAATTAAATTGCAGTAATAGAAAATGTAAAGAAAACAAACTCTGCAGCATATTGAAACCTCTATCCAGCAAGAGATAAGGTTGAATATTAGAAGGAAAGGTGCAGAAAATTAGCTGTCCATACAATAACTGGGAGGGAAACTGTTTTATTTAGCCTGGAGGGATTTTTTGTTGCAAACTGACTAAATTAAAATCCAGACTATTATACCCAGTATCACACCAGAAAACGCCTTTTCCTTGCACTTTTAGATAAATTTCCATTGATCTCATTTTATGCATGATTACACTTTTAATGAGATGTACAATATTTCCAAGCTAATTTTAAATGCCTTCTCCCTCTCTCCTTCCTCCATTCCCCTTACCTCCTCCCACCATATACACACTTACTGCTTGTTGGATTAACATTTCTGATAAATTGCCAGACCAGAAAGGAGCATTACCAAGAGGAAATAAATTACTTCCATCTTTTGCAGCTCCAGTGTAGTAAGTAACCTTAAAAATGCCCACTGTCTAATTACGCCACCTTGCAATTCTTTCCAAAAGCAATCATTTTATTTCATGTAATAATTATATTTGTTGTCAGTAACCCTAAAAAACACACAGATTTTGGTAAGGAGTCACCTTCCTCTGCCGGCAGTACTCGCCGTAAGAATCAGCGCTCCCTTGAAATTCAAAACTCTCTAGAAATAAAAAGTTTTATTTGCAAGATCTTTGACTCTTGTGAATAAAGTACAAAGCAGGTGAACGTGGGTGAACTGGCCTGTTGCCAGAGCGCGGTGATCTTGACTTCAAAATATTAGGCAATAATTGATTTTCAGCATGGAAAAAACTTGGCTCGTTCCCAGGAGTTTTAAACTTTATTTTCTTCCTTTGGCTATTTTTGGTAAAGTCATACCCTGTAAAACAAAGGGGGAAATTGCAGGGACAAAGCACGAAATAAAAGTTCTGCCTCTAGCCCGTCATTAAGTACCCGGCGTTTTATTTCCCTCTTTGATTTGCAGGCTGCTTTTTGTGAGCCGGGGTGGTTTGCTGGTGCGACGGGCAGGGCTTTGAAGGAGTACAATGCCCGCGTCCGCCGGCACAGCGGCAGGAAGATGCCTCAGAAATGTCGCTCGTGGGAGCAACGGTCAGAAAACGGGAGTAACGAAAGACCGGCTGAAGGGTATGAACCGCAGCAGGCTGATGATGCGATGCCTTCAAGATGGGTACCAGAGGAGGTTTTGCATATGGTATCGCTGAATATCCTGTTCCTACCCGGCGATGTGCCAAACAGCTTCCCCCTTTCCAAACGCCTTCCTCGGGCCACCCCCTCCCCAGCTCTGCAGGGGCTGGACCCCCCGCTCCGCCACCCCCAGGCAAGCAGGGCTGTCTTTGCCTCTGCTTTCCTCCAATTACTTAATACCTTCTTCAAAGCGTGATGCTGCTCCAGCCAGATAGTGAGACGTAAGCGAGGCTTTGCACGCCCTGGCCAGCACAAGGTAGCACCTACACCGACTATCTGAGGAGGCTCTGCCACCGGGACACTAATACATTCACCGACCCCCGCCAAGTCACCATCAATGCGTGGTCACCTCCGTACACTTTTTGCAGTTCTGCTACCTAGCGAGTCTCTCTCTAGTTTGTATTTAGAAAGGGAAAACAAATAAATGAGTAACTACGGAGATTTAGGTGTCTCTTAATTGAATTTCAACTCTGTAATTTCTGACCATTTTTCAAACTTTCCAAGACTCTCCCGAGTCGCTCTCTTGTCCTCCGGAGGGATCGCAGCCGCTCTCCTCGTTTCCTCTGCCAGACGCAGGAGCACGCTCGCTCCTTCATCGCTCACAGCTCTGGAACGCCTGACAGCTCCTGCCCAAGGCAAACCCCCCAGCTCCCCGCTTGGTTTACCCTACGGGTTAAGAATAAACTATCGATAACTACACTTCTGGAAAATGTCATTCCCCTAGCAAATGTGCACCCGCGTTAGAGGGTGTCAGCGCAGACAGCTGTAAGCAAGGCTGCGCAGGACCGTGTCAGAGCATCGCTGAACATAAAACACATCCCAGCTCCAGCCTCCCGCGCGTCGGTGCCGCGGCTGCTCCTGGGAATCGGCCTCACTGGACGCGACCGGTGTTTTTCCAAACGCTCGGTGCCCCTTTGCATTTCTCCTGCGGCTGCTCAGCGCCTGCGGCAGTTGTGTCAGGATGGGCCGAGAGCACCCCCGGCGCTGGGTCCGCAATGGCAGCTGGTCTGGGGAGGAGCAGGGATGGGGCGAGAGGTGGGGAATCGGGGAATCGGGGACCGCGAGGTGGGGTGGCCTGAAGTAAAGCAGTAGTGGAGACTGTGAGAAAACTGGTGAGGATGCCCGGGGAAGGAAGAGAGCTGAGATGGAGACTGGGCTCTGAAAAACACCAAAATGAAGGGGCAACGTATCAGCTCAAGCCGAAGCATCTCGAGAGGGGATTAGGAGTTTAGACTCGGGACAGTGGAAATGAAACCAAGTAAAACATCCCACAGACAATGGGAGCAGGAAAGAATCTTAAATGCAAATCCACATTTCACAAAGGATTTATCGTTATCCAGCACCGCTTTGAGAATTAAGTGTTTCCATCAGAAGTCTTGTCCCAGTGCACTAACTCGACAGACGGCGTGAGCCTTTCCAGATGTGGGAGTGCAGATGGGCTTACGAACCCGCAAAGCAAAATACTTTCCTGCTCTCCCCAAACGGATGGATGGGACCTTCCCACAACATGTGAAAAATTATCACGGCTGAGAAAGCATCATTACAGCACCAGACAACAGGATCCTGAGATCAAACCAGCGTGTGAAAACACAGAAAAAAGGTCTAGAAAGGTAAACACTTGAAGAGGGAATATAGATCGTGGAGCAAAATCTGACCCTCAGGATGCACCTCGATTCGTATTAAATTGTACTTGTGAAGGATGTACAATGTCAGAGGTTTTCATTAATAAACGACAGGTCTTTGTGGTGGAATTAAAAAGTTGTAAAACTTCCACAGCTAAACAATAGCAAAGAACCATTACCACAGGTCACTCGAGCACAGCTGGCGTTAAACAGAAATTTGAGAAAAAATGATGATTTCCACAGATACCCTTTGAGCTGTCCTGCAAATGATACAGGCAGGGGAACAGAAAAGGGAGGGAAAGAAGGGGCTGGGCAGAGAAAAAAAAATCCTGTGCAGACTAAGCCACTATCAGCTCACGAAAAGACCAGCTAGAGATCAGGAGATCCACGCTGCGAACCTGTAGCAAGAAAGGTGCCTTCTTAAAGGAGAATCCAACGAACGGCGAAGCAGTAAGAGTAGATGAATATAGCTAACATTTAAAAACCAAAACCCTGCGCGTTCATGTGGCTTCCACATGTACCGAATGCGTCCATGTTTCTCCAAATACATGGTGTGCAAGGCATAGACTACTGACATCTCCTCCGGCTGCCAGCACTTCATGCGTGGCTTTTTAAGCAAAGCCTTGTACAACCTAAACACAATTTCCCTGCATTACCTGTGGCACGTTGTCTCGTAAGGAACTTAAAGCGCTGACCCGCCTCTAAGGAGGGATAACCCGCGTGTTAGCTGCCCACCTACAGCAAACCAGAGCGAAATATAATTTCCATCTGCTTTTTAAAAATGTTGAGGGTTTTGATGAGTATTTGTGTTGAGGCAATGCACGTGAGAAGGGCGATACGGGGTGAAGCCCGGATTAATCTGTCCCACTCTCCGTTTCTGGCGGGGACCAGCAGCGGGTGCCTCAGGGGAGCACAAACCCTTCCCCACGCTCGATATGCATTTTAGCATCTAATCCACCAAAAACTGCTTCTCTGGGCCCAGTTGCATTCAGCAGATGCCCGAGTTTTATCCGAATTGTGCGGGTGTCTCTCGGACTGGGACTGTTTTCAATAGAGTGCGTTTTCAAAACAATCCCAGACGTTTGGCAGGGAAATTGCAAAAGCTGCTTGTAGGCTGCATGTAACTTTTAACACACAAAAGCAATTATTGCCTTCATTTAAATGGCGCTCCAAATGCATCCCGTCCGTGTGCTGGCAAGTGGGAGAGCCTGAACCGCGCGTGCAGTCAGGAACGTGAAGTTCTGGGCAGCGCTGGGTCATGGGCTCCTGCCCGGACTCCCGCTCCCGGCTCCGGTGCAAACGAACAGCCGCGGGCGAGCGGAGGGCAGCCCGGCGCTGGGCAGGGCGAGAGGCAGGGACAACATCGCCCAGCCAAACTCTTGCTTTGGACGCAGGCGTCACCAGCTCCCGCACCCTGTTATTGCTGCTACTGCTTTATTAAAATGCATAAAGCAGCCAGAAGCAAAGACACCAATAAATTCTTCTGTAAAAGCAGAAATGTTTTTTTCAAATGGCTCCCTTAACACTAATAATCACAGCTCTCTTATGTGTACTTGACTCTGGTTAACCTTTTTCTGGCACTTTTTAACTTCTCCAAGTCAGGTACTAATATGGAACTAATGTGGGGTTTATTTTCCCTATAGGAATAGCAGAAAGAGCACTGCACATTATCGTAATCACGCAAGCTCCTTCCAGAAACTGCAGGACTTTAGATCAAAGCATCCGCATTATGGCACAGGAAAAGAATTTAATAACAATTGTGGGACTAAGCATTTTTTTTAATGTTAAGGGGTTTTTATTGAATATTAATCCTATAAAATGCTCCTGAAAGTTGGCAGAAGGAAAACTGATGTCCCAAATAGTTACGGCGGCCTTCCACATTGTGGGGATGCAATTGCAGTGTAATCAGAATTTATCATGCCATTAGCAGAAGGACAACAGGAAAGGAGACGCTTTCTCCTGCATCATGCTGCTTGAAACAATAAGAACTGCGAGAACAGAGCTCGTAATTGTTAACCTTAGCTAAGCACTTCAAGTTTGCATTTATTTTTGGTTCATAGCTTACAATTTCTTTCAATGCAACTCATACTCAATATTTGCACTTTCAGTTTTACCTTCTATTATAGATTTGCATTATATTTCATCTCCCAGGGGAACGGAGATGCTGGGATCATGTCTGCTGTGAAAATGAACAAGAGGTACCCAGAGTTCTTCCCCCCCCCATTTCTAACTGCTGGATACTTCTTTCCTTTTCCTTTTTTTTTTGTTTTTTTTCCTGGAGGAGGTCACTCCAGCTGCCTGACACGACTGCAGTCGTGCTCCAGCCGCATTAATACCTGCCCTGCTGAGCTGCTGGAGAAACAGGAATTCATCTGACACCAGCAGGGGAAAGACAGAAGGAAAAATTAAGGGGGGGGAAAATGAATAAATAATTCAGGCAAAGGATGAATACTTGAACAAAGCAGCATCTGTGCGCGAGGGAACGCCAGGCTGTACGAGAATAGGTAAGAGCACCAACCGACAAAGGTGTACTTTATAAAGCAAAGGCAGTTTATCCGTCTGGGGCGCAGGGACCAGAGCTGCCCCCGAGCATCACCTGGACACCCGCGCAGAGACCTGCTGCCCCCCGAGCGCGGCACGGGTAAACTGCCACGAAGCCGAGAGGTGCCGAGCGCCGGGCACGGACCCTCTTGCTGGCACATGCCCGGGAAACCTGGCCGCTGCCTGGGCTTGGTGCCGGCCGGTTCAGCTGCTGCTGGATAGAGGGACGCTCGGCACGACTTCTCCTTTGGCTGTCCGAGCGCCCAGCGGCCCCAGTCGCAGGCGTCAGGGTGTGCTGGGGGACTGACGAACCCCAGCCCTGAGGCCTGGGTAAGGAGCCACACCGTGGGGTCCTTCAACCGCTTCAACCTCCGTTCCAAACAACCTTCTTCTCTCTTCTTCCCCAGCTAAGCCGTGACCAGGCGGTTTCGTCGCACTGCATGCGCCAAAGGCAGGTTAGACCCACCGGCGGGCGGGTGAGCGCAGAGCCTCCGCGCCCCACGCAGACTCCACACACTCGCACGGCGTCTGTTTTAAGACAGACTCGGTGTTAGTTTCTTGTGCTGAAACTTTCCTTCCAGTGCTTTAACTTTTCCTTTACTCGAAAAGGAAACTCTTTCATCACCTATCGCAATACCATGTTATTTAGTTAACAGCCCAAAATGAAGCAAGTGCAGGAATTACTTTTATCATCGTCTCCGTCTCATCAGTTCGGAGTTTGCTGGCACTCGGTGGAGATGTTTTCCCACCCGTTTATCATACAGATATCCCAAAACAACAAACGGGAGAGTGCCCGGCCAAGCGCAACACAAAAGAGCAGTTGTTCCCCCATGGTCCCACGCCAGGATCTGCACCGTGAATGTTATCGTCACCCGCGAGCCACTGCAGCGGCGCCTTCGAGCATCCCCGTCCCTGCTGCACTGATGCCCAAAAGCGATTTACCTGTTACGAGCGTCGAGGCCGTGGCTGTGCAAAACCCACATTCATACATTTTGATACCTCAGTGTTTTATCAATGCAGTCCTGCAAGTTTACAAGCATTTGGCTTTATTTTACACCAGAAAACTCAACGCTGCCCCGGAGTGGGCTGCCAGATGTGCAGTATTTACTGCTGCAGCCTCATCGCTTGTGACGGGTCAAGTCGAACAGAAACCTCCTGGGGAGCCAGGACCGCTCTCCCAGCTGCTGCGCACACACGCTCCTCTGGGCATCGCTCTCCAAAGGGGTTGACTGCGTTTGCGACACGACTGGAAGTTATTTTGGACACGAATTGGTGGTGCCGCCCAGCATCTGGGCCTGGGATGCAAAATTACGGTCTAAACAACTTAAAGACCAACAAGGTGGGTGCGGCAGTAGATTCAAGGTGGGAACTAGATCTGTGAGGATCCCGAGAGCTGCAAAGGTAGTTTTCACTCATATCCACACACAGATTTCTCAAGATAAAATGTTAAGCTTCCATCTACGCAATTCCAAAGCATATATGTGCTATCAGGTGCCCTCAGGAATCTCTGCATGTTTGGCATTCAGGAATGGTGAGAACATCAAATGGTTGTGGACATGTCAGCAACATACTTTGCCATCACCTACCCTCGCTGTAAAAGTCCCCAGTAACTGAGTTTTCTCCTGTCTCTGAGGGACTTCTGCCTAAAGATTTCATTATTGGTTGCTTTTTTCCCTACTATTGCCTAAAACTTCCTTTTGTTAAATTCAACCCCTCACCTTTGGTTTGTAAAATGGGCATCCTGCTGGATAACAGATCCTTCCATCGTTGCTCACAGCCGTGGGCATTTTTGTATGCTGATGGGGCTGCTTAGCCAAGCTGCAAAAATTTACCTCTCTTAATCTCTTCTCATAAGCCAATTCTTCCAGGTCCCCAGTTCTCTTTGTTGCTTTTCTGTGAACTTGTTCCAGTTTGTTAACAGAAAGCCACTGACGTGGTGCCAGAACAGAGCACGATTTCCCAGCTGCAGCCACGGGTCACTACGGGGGTCACTCGTATTTTCCTGGTCTTTACCATGATGGTTTAGTGCAGGCAGTCCAAAACTCTACTGGTCATTCTTCCTATAGGACACTGCAAACTCGTATCCTACTTGCTGTCTGTTGTTACCCTGAGCTGTCTCTTAGCATCGCTACCGCTCAGGTGCTTTCCTGTGGAATATACCTGTGATGGATTAGTACTTTCATCCACAGGCAGCTATATCATCTGTATTTTTCAAGGCTGAATTTCATTTTTTCCCTTCCTGCTTCTAACTTCTATAAATTTCCTGGTATTATACCTGTATAAAACCCCTCACTACTCATCATTCTCCAAAGTTAGTCTGATGATGTTTACTTCATCTTGCAAGTTATTAGAAGTTATTAAAGGAAATGCATAGAATTAATTCAGGACCAGCCACATGGCTGTAAATAACCCACCACCACAACATTAAACATTTTGCCTTTCTAGGCTTTAGCCTTTTGTTGAGTTTTCCTTCCAGTAGCCAGAGCTTCCACCTGTACCACCAGAATTAACTTTTCAAGCACAGGTCCATGAGAAGACTCAAATCTGCCTCAGGGAACCTGCCGCCTTCCTCACACCCACTCCCTTTCGTGGGTAAAAAGCTGGGCACAACCTTTGAAGAATCCCATTACCTGTCTTGCTAATGAGTCTGCAGTTTTCAGTCTCAAGCACGGTTACGACTATCAGCTCCTGGGCCACCTTCTGAAGACCGAGTCGGCACTTTCACCGCTGTTGCTGTTGGGAATTGTTTGAGGACTGGGAAGGCAGGTACAGGAAACATTACTTTGCTCTTCCTGCCATATCTATTGCAATCACTTCATGATTTCTGTATCGGTCCCACCAAAAATACCGGGGCAGGACTGGGATTAGGTCAAAGCCCTTTACTACAAACCCCACATCTATGGGGCTACTTTGAACCTGCCTCTCAGTTTTATCATGCCGGCATCTTTTTCCCACTAAAGAGCACTCAAGAAACTTTGAGATGCTGGTGGAAAGCTGATCGGGTAACAGTCCTCTATTCGCGGCTAAGCCTAGCAATCTTCCCGAAACGACAGCCAATTTTCAGGAGATACGTGCACCCTCGTCTGAGCCGTGCCTGTGGGTGTTGTCCAGATCAGAAGGAAGCCAGCACATTTAACCCTCCAATTTCAGGCTGTGATAGGTCTTTATTATCTTATCCATAAATCTTCCAACCACTTCTCTTTTAAACATTCAAAGAGAAAACTTCAGAGCAAGCTAAAGGTAGGCATTTTATTGTAGTAAAAGAAAAAAATAATCCAAAAGGAGATTGCCTTCTTGACAATCTGTTAAAAAAATCAAACCAAAAAACGCAAGGGAGAACTCTTGCCTGCATACCTGTTTTAATGTACCGTGCAGACCATCTGAGTTACATAAACAACAAAACCTCAAAAGCTGTCGACATCTGAGTATTTTAAAGTTGCTGTAAGGCAATTTTTTGGCAAATGGTCATATAATTATTTGTTCTGGAGACTCTGCATCGACTACAGAAGTAGTGAGCACAAGATTGCAGAAGTTTTGCCTGAACGTGGAGCACAAGAAAGTGAATGGTCTCTTTCCTAGCAGTCTGTCCCAGCTTGGGCTCAATCACCAGAAATCTCTATTTCGCAGAAATAAACCTTAGCCTTATGACAGGTGGCTAAAGAGAAAAACTGCTGACTCTTGCCCTTTTCACAAGAACTTTGGAGATGCCCATTCCCAAGCTACTGAACACCTTGAGGAGTCGACAGGGCTCTTGGATGGGAGAGTCCTCGAGCAGACCCTGGAGATGGGCAAGGACAAGCCTCCATGCCTACTTGCCACCACAGGCTGTCAGCATCTCCAAACTGCCTTTTCCAATGAGTGCTCCAGGCCAACTTTATCTATGTTACGGGAAGGGAAAAGAAGCGGGAATCAATACAGTTTTAGATGTTTTGAGGTGTAGATCACTGGCAGAAGGCAGCAGATGTCAAAGTCTGAACTGGCCAGACTAAGGACAGCAAGGAGCAGTGCGTTGGGCATATCAGGGCCAAAAGAAATTCCAAGAAGTGGTTTATTATTCGATGGAGATTATTATATTATTAATAAGGATGCAGAGAGGGCAGAACTGGTCAATAAACATTTTGTTAGGAAAGACACAGACAGCATACTCAAATCAGATGAAGACAATGAACTACTCTGCGTCTATTTCCAGCCAAGGGGAGTATTAAACAATCTAAAATCTGATGGCCTCTGGATACCTTGTGCTGCTGAGTCGTAAAAGAGTTGCCAGGAGAGATCACCAATTTGTCAATATGAACTGAAAAAAGTTAACATACCAGGGAAATTGCAGAACAGGGGGAAAAGCGTGAAGATTATATCCATACTCACCCAGAGCAAGCAAGGCTTGTAACTGTAGGTTACTTAACCTGACATCAATCCTCAGCAGAAAGTAATAGAAGTTAATATAGAGTTTGATCAATAAAATATTAGAGGATGGGAATAAAATTAACTCGAGTCACAAATGTTTTGTACAGAGTCTTGTTGAGCAAACATTGATTTTTTTAGGTTTCATAGTGTTGTTTGAATTGACTGATTCTGAGTCAGAGCCTTTGGGCGAACCGGGCTGCGCCATGCAGCAAACCCCTTGCAGGGCTTTCCCACCCCGGCACCACAGTAGGTGACTGTCCCCAATAGAGGGGCAGAGACACGGGCCACCCAGCACGCAGGGGTCATCACGTCCCACCTAGACCCTTCTACCGCAGCAAGCTACTTCATGTTGGTTTGAGGGTAGCAAGCTCCAACCTTCACTTGGGTTGATCTTCTCAAGTAGACCTTGGAGTCCTGGGTCACACCATTTATAGAAACGCACGGCAAAACGTAGGAAACCCCGAGTGTTATCACTTTGTGTGGACACTTGAGTCCGTTTTATCTTATCTGTTCTCGCAGCCCAAGCAAGATGGCCAAGGGCAGTGGGAAAACCATCTCCACAACATGAGCGTGTGCTGGTGGAGGCACTCCTTACAGCCACCGCTATCGCATCCGCTGCCTTCCGGACCAGAAACACTCCACGAGCCACCGCGTCTAATTCTGCGGAGAAAATAAGAAAGCTAAACGGAAGTTTGGCCTCAATCCACCAAAAGCAGGAGATCATCTGTAAGCGTTACAAGGTGTTCCCATGTTCCTATGTTATGGCCGGACTCCAAATTGCGCAGAAGCTGAAATAATGGCTTTTATTAAAGGGGATTGAGGCTGGCCCTCGGCTAGCTTCTGCGCGAGCTTCCTGAGGAACAGAGGCTTTGCGCTCGCTCGTAGGAGAGCAGAGCTGATGTATCCAGAGAGTTTAGTTTCCAGTTGCTCAGGTAAACACAACTTCAGGCTAATTTTTATTAGTTAAAAAAAGTTCTCCATGCGCAGATTTACAACACATGTGACCGACTCAAAATTTTAATTACAAGCAGAGAATGATTAAGCTGCTTATTTAAAAGGAAAGACAGAGCAAGTCTGGTGGCCTTCTGGTAGCACTCCATAACATGACGGAGAGGCCTGGGCTGGCACTCAGCTCTCCAGCAGCCTCGCTCATGGGGCCAGCAGATGAAGTCTAATCATCTGCTGGAAGGGCTCCAATACTCGTCTGGGCCTCCAAAGCCATTATTGCCTGGAAAACGGTGAAAGCAGGGAGGAGGCCAAGGTCCCTGCAGACATCAAGCACCGGGTACCACGGCTCACCTTGCCCTTCCCAGAGAGGAGAAAAGAGACGGCAAGGGCAGTGTTTTGGGGTGAGGTTTGGGTGTTCTCTTTTTTGAGAGGTAGAGGTAGGTCATAAAGTCATTTAAACCGCAGCACTTTTGTTGCATCCGCCCACATGTCAGTGGTCTATTTGTAATAAATTATTTAAGTGTCATATATGGACCGCTTTAGGGAAATGCTCCGCGATGCGACGTAGGAAGCAGGGCGGCTGGGTTTGCTATGAAGTTAACTACAAAACACTGCTGCAAACTGGGCAAATACAGCTACGGTGCTACCGCACACGCACTCACGGAGCAGGATTAATGACTAATTGCTGAAGTGCAAGAGGGCACTGGGCACTCCTCTTGTGTAGTCCCACAGGGAAAGGACTGGGATCCAGCTCCCGAAAGATCCAGTCTGAGCCCCACAGGTGAGGTGGGAACCTCCTCCACCTCCAGCGCATCCCTGACAGGTCCATCACTCCGTGGACACCTCTGCAATCCGCCGCCTCGCCGTCCCCTCCACCACCAGCCCAATGCAGGACACCCACCCACAAACATACACAAAAACCCCAAGATAACGGGATCCAGCAATTCTAAGATTCAACTTCAAAGACATTAAAAGACATAACATTTTATTTGCCTTCTGCTTTTTAACTTTTGGGGTCCACTCAGGTAATGCTTTCAAATTTTTAATTAAAAATAAAAGCAAGGCTGCTTCTGGAGTCTTTTCTCTTTGAAGTTGGACATTTAAGTATAATATCTGTTACCTGAAGACTTTGCTAAAGCTATGAGTTTAAGGAAACTCGGCCCAAAACATATGTCTCAGCAGATCTGGACACTTATTTTGGTTTGATCTAGTTTTATTCTGCCTAAAACTCTTCCCGTACATTCTTTCAGCAATTTAAAAGTCATTTTGAACTCCATGCAGTTTTTCTTTTTGCATTTTAAGTTTAAATTTAATGCTTTTTTTTTTTTTTTAATATCATCACGACAAATTGCCTCCTTTTCAACCCAGTAATAACCACCTCCTTGCTCAGCACCTTCTCACCATCGCTGCAATAGTTAAGAGTGGTCCGGGAGATAGTTTCATTAACCCCCAGGAGAAAAGCCGGGCCAGTGGCTCCACTTTCACAAGGGCGCTGGTGCCGGGAGGGGGTTCGTGCGGGGCACGGGTGGGCTCCGCACGCCTCCACGAAGCCCCAGCAATTCGCACGGTGCCTTCTGCAGGCGAGGCAGCGCTCACAGCCAGCCTCGCACGTCTGCGAGAGCAAGCACAAGCCTCCAGTCTTTATGTTTCCTCTTAACCACAAAAGCATACTTACATCCTACGTTACTCGGTGTAATGGGATCCATCATCAAAATACTCTTTCTACTGGAGGACTGTTATGTTTCATTGCTGAAAGAACTAAAACTTTCGAAGCCCCTCCTTAATTTTCAGTGAAAAGCATTTGGTTCCAGGGTGACAGACGAGGCTCTTAAGAGCTGTTACCACCTCGGGTAATTATAAAATGACGGAAGGGGGGAAGAAAAAAAAAAAAGAGAGCGAGCACCAGATTAACACTGTGTGTGTTTGTGCAGGGCTACAAAGGCACTTCCACGGGTGCCTGCTCTGCGAGCTCGGTTAGAATAGCTTCCAGTTGGAAAGAAAATTGAAGGAGAATGGAAGTGAGGAAAGAAGAAATTACAATTAAAAACTGAAATGAATTCCAAAATTACATATGAACTGGAACGCTACAAAATGCTTTCAGGAAAAAAAAAAAAGTGAAAAGAAAAAAGTGGCTTTTGTTGCAAACCAAAACCAGCTCAGATTTGAGAGAGGAGTCAAAAAACTCTTGTGCCAGCCCGGGGCTGGGTCAGGCCCTCGGAGCTGGAGGAGGTCTGTCCTCTCCCTAGGAAGCAGGTAACTCTCAGCAAATCGGAATTTCATTTTGACGCGTCGCTTCACGTACTCTACATTCAGTAAAACTGGAAAAAAACTCAAAGCAAGACAAAACAAGACAAACAGGCTGAGCGAAGCCCTAAGAAATGAAACTATTCCAGCAATACTGATCAGCTCTCTAACCCGGTAAAACCGAGTAGTGTACCAACGCAGATAGACCATGCCAGAGCCACACAGACTGGAAGCACACGAGAGCATTCTGCCCTGGTAAGGGATAAAAAGCAGCAGCTCTCAGTGACGATGGTGGAACACGGAGGTGAAATCACACAACGCGTGATTAAACAGGGCAAAAGTAGGAGACAAGGGGCATCGCCGAGGTACAGTAGCCTTTAACCTTGGATACCCTGGCCCCTAAATCTAAATTAAACTGGAATAAAATGCCAGATTACTAGCCTATAGGTCCACGTAATAAATTCCTCCTGAGTTTTGCCTACTGCCAGCAAAGCTTTCATAGTGCTATGTGGGGAAAAGCTAGGAAAAATATCTATTTCGAGTGGCCGTGCTGACTGCCAGCCGCCAGCGTCCGTGGGCACCAGCTGCGCTCACCCGTTTCCGAGCGGGCCAGCCAGCAAAGGTACTGCTCATCTGGGGGACAACGGCAAATAAAGGGCGCTTTAATAACACTGCAGCATAATACAGGACTCTTGTCTTCTTTATTTTTTAATAGAAGCCCTTCACGATATGGAACTAATTATCGCCATCTGCCGTCCCCATACTTATATTTCCTCTCTCACAGCTCATTCTTCAAAAACTCAGTAGCTTCCTCCCTTTACATTTGTAAATGCTGTTGACTATGGATAAAATCCATGTTTACTTTGTATTCAGGGCCCATAGGAAAGCTTGTTTTAATCATCAACAGATGTTACATTCTGCTCTGCTGTGCTTGGCACACAACTTCAGAGGGAAATAAAAGAAAAATCTTTATTTTAAATTTAAATTGTAGATTGTTATAGACTAAATAAAATGCCAAATTGTTATTGGAAACAACATGGCCACTGTAATAACTATAACTGACATTTACTTTTTACAATTATAATTTTTTTTTTCTGGTGCTGTTTAACACAAGATGGTTTCCACATTTTGCAAAGGATTTTTTTTTTTCCCCTTTTCTCTGAAATGATTTGCAATCAAGCCACAGACATTTGTAATTTATTTTTATTTAATACTTTCCTACGAATTTATGAAATACTGGGATTATTACGCTATATACAGTAGATAGTTTTTGAATACGTACCCTCCCTCCGGACTCATATTTCAATACACATTATCCCCTTGAACTCATTTATAAACACCCATTATTCCCACAGACCCCGCTATAAACATGTAATATCTCTGTGGACTGTTTCAGCCTTACGGTCCTTTTTATCTCTGGCTTCTTTCGTATTTATATTCATCTTTGATGTCTGAACACCGCCCCCCCCCCCCCCGTTTTGCGTACCCGGGGGACGCGGGTGCCCTCCTGCAGCGATGGGAGCGGTACCCCGCAGGTACAGCCGCGGCTCCGCTGTTATTCATTTTCCAGCAGCTGGGAAAACCGCGCTGGCAACAGAGGCTGGCTCGGGCACCTGCTGCACGTGCGCTGGTTGCGGCATCCCGACGTTCCCTGCTGATGCGATCGACCGTTTCTTTTTTAGCCACCGGTGTGAGCAAATAAGGGGGTGATCTCCAAGCCTCTGTCACCAAGCATTCGTCCCACACCCTCTGTTATCAGCTACAGCTTGGCCCTGCGTACAGTTACCAAATCGCTGCTTTCTTTGAGTGATAACTTCTCATTTCAATTTTATTTCTATGCCGCTGAAGAACCTACCTTGTGAAATTATTTAGATGTTTGGCATTGCTCAGAAGTAAAATGGAATAAAATGTTTGAGTGGAAAAAACTGAAAGATTAGGCATGATAGCTCTTCGGTGTACCCGACTACCGCGAGCGACTGGGAGCGCTCGTTCTTCCGACATATTTTGCCAGACTTTGCCAGATGTCGAATATTTGACTATTTGCGGCAGCAAATAGTATTTGTCCGCATGACTCCTACAGTAACAAAATACACAGAACCAAAAATCGCCACGTGAGTCTCCAGAAGACCACAACATCCCAGGCTGGATGCAGCAGAGGGATGTCTTAGAAGCAAACAAAAGGTAAGGGGCATGTAGTGCCATTTATAATTAAATCTCATGCATTTTTATGGGACAGAACCCGAGTACTTTGAGAGGAAGGAGTCCCCCACGCAGCCAGAGTGCATTTCAAGGGGAGTGCTGCCTTAAATTCCTAGTCCTAAGGAGAGACGTTTCTCACTTACTGCAGCATCCTCTTCTCTGTCCTTGACAAATGTACTCTTGCTCTGTTCACAGCCTGTCTGGAGTGTTACTGCAAAGATAATTTCCCCATCCATCACCCGGCGCGTATCACACATCTCTGCAGCCCTCCATTAGCCACCTCTTCTCCCCTCCTCAGACACAAGCTCCTTCTCTTCGCTTCCGTCGCTCTTCACAACTTCTCCCCGTTTGAGAGGACGCCATCCCAGCAGCACGACGGGACTGCCTCCCACCTCCGGCCGGCGCGGGCTGCCCACTTCTGCTCCCTGCCCGCCGGCTTCCCCAACGCCTTTGGGCTTTCTCCCACCCTGCCTCTCAACACTGAGGTTCTGCTGTGAACGCTGGCTGCAAGGGCAACACGGGCGTCTGCCAAACCCAAACCCAACCCCAACCCCCCCCCGAGCTGCGCACACCCGCAGGCACTCGGACACTTCAACTCCTGTACGGTCTGTTCACTCCGTGCATAACTCTGCTTGTGCGCAGGTTGAAGATGTTGAATTACCAGCAGCGCACAAGCAAACCATCGAGCTCGCTTTAAAGTCGCAAGTCATTTTTGTCTAAAATTATCTCAATGTCTAAAACTCAGAGAAACCAACAGGAACGGGCGAGTACTCAGATTTATCCTCAGCACTCTGGGTAACACGCTGCCGCCTCTAACTAACTCCATCGTGCGTCTCTCGCATCGGGGAGGGCAGCGGCAACATCCTTCCACTGAACTGCCTTCAGTTTCTGTAATCCTCCAAAGCCCGTCATATTGTACCCAAAGCTGTCATTAAATCGACAAGAGGAGAGCCTTGCTTTTTGTGCAGCCTCTCAGCTTGCCAAACAATGAAAAATTACACTAATCCTCACGCTGCCTCTGACCTGCACACGTGCCCGAGAGCTTGCAAGAGTGCCTACGGTGAAGCGAAGGGGTACGAGCTCCCACCATCAGTTCCCTCTTCTGTTTGAGATCACCTGCGCAGAAGAATGCAAATGCATAACAATATTGACAATATGATATTATAATTCTAGACAGTTGCATGATTTCACGCCAAAAGACGGTTTAGACGCGAGCTTCCCATATCTGTGAGTTTATGCACGAGAGTGTCCGGGAGTTTTTAGAGCAAGTCAGGATGGGAGCAGAAGGAAGCTGTGCTGTACCTGGACTGATATGGTGAACGCCGCTGCAGGCTTTGGAAAGATGCAGATGTGGGGGTTTATGTGTAAGATAATACATTTGTAAAAATGCAACAATGCACACACAATTACTTAAAGTCAGATGTTGCACACATTTGTGCAAATATTAACCACAAACAAATTAAACTCTTCTTAGGAAATTTTGAGATCCAAAAAAGAAATCTCAGGAGGAAATAAATTCTTTTCTTTTAAAAATTGCAAACTACAGCACAATGCAAACCAGCTTGGAAAGCAGCAGACTTCTATTTTACATCGCTAGTGAATACTGTTATGAATTAACAGCTCATTAAGAAAAAAAACTTTGCAAACCATGAATCTCAAAAGAAAGTCAGAGAAACTGTCATCTGCAATTTCCAGTGTGTGAATAAATCTAAAAAGATGTCAACGGATGGAGTTCTTACCGAGAGCCAAACAAACAGGTGTCCCCTGGCCTCCTGACCCCGACATCAACAGCGCAATAAAACTCTTCCCATTTTGGGACAAAACCATTTGGTACCAGTACGTGGAATAATACCTGCATCTTAAAATACGGAAATGCGTATAACAAATGCCTCTTTAAGTCCCAGAAGAAACAGAGACTTGCACTGTGAAGTATTCCCCCTAGGAATCCTGTAAATCATACTGAAATTTTACTTGTCCTGGAACAGGTTTGAAAATCTGTTTGTGGTTTCTTAAACATTTTTTTCAACGTATCTGGTCAGTTCATAAATGAAAGAGTCCTTCGAATTCCAATGTAAAGAGCTCCGTGCGTGTTATTTTAAATTACCTTAAGCTACAGACAAATTTTCTCTGAAAACTCTGTTATTTTCACAGTTTAAAAAAATTTGCACTGTATTATTTTTATCACATTCCATAAATTAAAGCGTCATTACTTCGTTCCTATCCGATTTGGCCGTGCTGTCACCGCACAGGCAGCGCTCCCACGGCCCGTGGTTATTTTCTGCTCTGCGAGCTCCAGCGTTTCCAGCGTGGAAGCTTTGGGCAGCGGGACTCACCACAAGCTCCTCGCGGTTACTGCAACGAGCCCGGTCCCACCCCGGCGCCAGCCAGCACCCGGCTGGGGCTGAGCCGAGGAGATGCTGGAGGTGGGCTCGAAGGGGGAGAAAACCACGCGTTCGGGACAACGCTGGCGAGAAACAGGCGTTATTGCATTTAACACACACAAACCCGCATTCCGCATTAGGCTTTAATTCAACTATTTAAATAAATGCGTTCATGCAGGAGGACCTGCGCAGGTTCAACATGGGAGGCACGTTGGCAGGCTGTGAACGAGCAGAACCCGTGTTCTCATCTACATGGAGTCATCGTTTGGGCAGAAGAAAATAAACAGAATGTGAAAAGAAAAATATCGGAACAAAATACAAATAGTTAGATCCCCTGTCACAAAAGCCATACCTTCAGTTACATGGGTTTGCTGTATGCTTAAAATATAGCCATGTACAAAAGGAAAGGAACTGGAAAGTAAGTGGGAAAATCTGAAAGAGAAGAGTGGAAATATAAGCAAGGGGAGAGGAAAAAAATAGAAGCAAGCAAAGCAAAGAGAGTATCTGAATAAATTGTCTTCAAAAAAGAGAAAACACCAACATACACAATAAATGCTACTGCAATTTTTTATAGGTATTAAAGAGAATTAGGAGTCCTTGACAATGTCTGTATGTGCGAGGAGAGGGCAGCGCGGTGCGAAGGCGAGAGTGTGCTGCAGCAAGTCCACAGAGGTGCAGTGACGACCGCCCCACCACTGCGGCCGTGCACAAAGCCCCGTCACGACGGGGTCTCCACTGGTCCCCCATCGTTTCTCCTCTGACCTTGGGATTTCCACAGCTGGATTACATCCAGCAACACACAGAGGACAACCCAAGTCCCGCATGTCTGACAACTCAGACCCACGAGGAGGGACGCAACGCAACCCCTTTGCTGATTCCATTACCACCAGTCATCCATGGAAACAGAAACCTCCTGTTTCACCCAAAATGAACCATTCCATCCATCACCATGTTGGCCAAGACAGTTAGTGCCATGTAGATCCCAAATGGAGGAGTCTCCTAAAGCAAAGGTATTTTGGCAAGACCTTCTTGAGGAAAACAAGTATGCTGAAGATCAAAACCATGACTCATTTCCCCTCATGAATAACAGAAATTAGGTTGAGCAGCATCACCACCCCTGATGGAGATTTGCATCCTCCTTTCTGAGCATCTGTGAAAATATATTTAATGTAGTAATTTCTCAGCAGGTGAATCTTGTTTACAGGACCAGACTGATGGAGATCTTGTTTGGAAGAGACAAAGCTCCACGGTGTTTATCATCGTTACAGGACTCTGGGCACAATATGTAATCACTTGATGATAAAAATAAATAGGTCGGGTGTTACCCTGTATAAAAATCTCTGCTCATGCAGATGGTCACCCACATTTAATTTCCTTGACTACCTCTCCATCCATCCATCAATTCCTCTGCACTTGAAATGTAAAGTCAATTTGGAAAGCTATTCCAAGATAACCTTCAAAGTCATTTCCGAAAGGTATGCCTCTGATTGAGGATGACAGTCCAGCCACTGTTTGGTGTTATATCTTTGTGACCATAATTCATTGTATTCACTCTGTATTGCATCATATTTCAGCGAGAGGAGTATTTTTTTAACAGTACGTGTTAGTATGCGGTTTATTGAAATGAAAACCCCTTATCTCTTCTGTCACTTCTCTCAGTTCCTTGCAGTTTATCCCATCATTGCTCTCTATCATTAAACTAATACAACATACATATACAGACATGGTAAATACCAAATAATAAAACAGACAACGCTAATGTTGTGACATTCACAAAAGGCAACAAAATTAGAGCTGGGATTGTCACTCCAGCCTTGCATAACACCGCGTTTGACACAGGGTGCCACAGTCGCATAAAGCACAGGAGATTTAAGAGAAGAATGGATAGGGATACACAAAAAGCCAGAAACATCAAGGATTTTGTTTTTTAAAATCTATTTTTCTGACAGCTCATTGCATTATCATTTGTTTTCTATACTTTGGATCATCACTGAAGAAATCCCACATTCAGACAATTCACAGTGATGGAATAAAACGTCATATCAAAACCACTGGATGGTAGGACTGCTGAATTATTCAAGAAACAGGAAATTATTAGAGGTCGTGTTTATTCAGAAACAAAAGTGCCTTCTTAATTCATAGGACTATAGGTAGTGTGATGATGTGATCTGACACTTTGCATAATATAGGCCAGCAGAATTTTCTGTATTACTTCCAGTTTAAAGCTCAATAGTTGCAATTGAACTGCAGCTTTTAGAAAATCATCCAGTCTCAATTTTAAAATATCCACCACAATGGCCATTAAGTTGTTCCAGTGATTAATCATCTTGCCTGATTAACACGTACATTATTTCTAGTCAAATTTTGTGTACCTTTAATTCAATTCACTAAATCTCATTATATTCTTTTTCCTGCTACTTTTAAGAACTCTGTTCTTAAATTTCTTTTGCCTGTGTACGCACTTATTTACCATGTTTAAGTCACCTCCTAAGTGCCTTTTTGATAACATAAGTGGCTTGATTTTTATTTTTTTGATCTTATCACCATAAGATAAATTTTCCACTTATTTAATCACCTTCGTGGATTTTCACTGCATCCGTTTCAATGCCCTTCTCCAGGTGTCAGCCCAAGAAATGGACAATATTCCAGAGATGTTTGCAGTGGCAAAGAGAGATCATACAACCAACCTCTAATCCTACACGGCATCCTCCAGGCCCTACGTGAAAGGACCGCACCAGCAGATTTCTCTCTAGTCATGCTAAAAGTGACTAATAACTCAAAGAGAAAACAGTCTCCATGACACATACATGCCATAATGTCTTGAAGCAATGATCACACAATTATTTTAAACTTTATTTAAGGTCATACAAGTGACCTTAAATGGAAGCGCATTTCTATTCATTCACAGATGACCGAGATGACACATGATAATAGCTTTCAAAACGCGTGGTATTTCTCAAACTGGAGAGGAGGATACTTGTACAATGTCAAATGAAAAGCTGAATAATAGCTTATCGAGA
This sequence comes from Balearica regulorum gibbericeps, assembly GCF_011004875.1. Classification (NCBI taxonomy): domain Eukaryota; kingdom Metazoa; phylum Chordata; class Aves; order Gruiformes; family Gruidae; genus Balearica; species Balearica regulorum. The sequence continues at coordinate 1,137,505 of NC_046196.1, forward strand.
ATTTGTCTCATCCTGTCGTGCATATGCTGGCAGAGAGCAACATCTCTTCAAAAACCAGAAGACATTGCAGACTGGGAACACCAGGCAACCTTTACGCATTCAAGTGCTGCTACTCCTTGTACAACGCAGAAATACCAAGATTTCGCAGAGATGATCCAACTCCTGTCTTGCCCCGAGAGGTACTTCGCGGAGACCAGTCAGGCACACATGGCCTCACAGCTCATCATTCGTCTACAAGCATCCCCAGAAGAAAAACATGGCACGTCTCGGCATTTCCACGCCACGTCACCACCCTGCAGGGACCATGCATTGACCGTTGCTGGTGGCTGCCCCCATGGTGTGCAGCGGACAGGGCCGTCCCTCCGTGACCACGGGGCATGAGTTTGCGTGACAGACCATGGATGCAGAAAGAAGTGAGAGCTGACATCTGCTGCTGATGTCACATGAAAGTATCCATGAGCAAGGGGAAATACAATCAAGAACTCTAGAAAGAAAAAAATATTCTTATCCAGGGCTGTCCACCTTCTTGATAAATGGTGTTCAGATTATACAGTCGTAGTTTACCAAGGGGCCAGATAGCAAATAGGCTTTTTTAATGATAGATGGTGGTGACACAAAGCTGGTGACCACTCACTGTGCAGCCCTGCCCCAAGCCGTGACCTCAGCGCATTTGATGTTTCAGTACAATGTAATTTTCCAGAACATTAAAACCATCAAGACCACAAAAACATTACAAGTTATATTCTACATTTAAAATATTTGAGTTGCTCCAATTGGATCCAAGCAAATTAAAGCTGTAATTCATTTATCTCCTGCATTACCCTATGCCTTGATGAAACCTTTATGTTTCGTATTTGAAGCAGAGGAAGAAACAAAAATAAATAATCATGAGAAGGAAATTGGTGAGCATCTCAGGAACTTTTACTGCAGAAAAAGCATCCTTTGTCTGCTGCTGGGATTATGTGTTTTGCTGCATCAGGCTTTATTTTTTTCTTTTTTTTTTTTAAATAAATAAAAATGGCTTCCTTTAAAAAACATACAAACAACAGGAGCAAGACACGAGTTTCACTTTGGATGTTGTATGCTTTTCTGTGTTAGCACAGAACAGGCAATGGTGACCAGATCCAACCCTGAACTCTTGGCTGTTTCTCTTAGCTGTGATAACGAGTTGCTGCTGAAGCTGCAAGGAGTCCTCGCAGGCGGCCGGTGCGCCGAAGCACGCCGCGAACCCACGCCGCAAACCCACCCTTGTGCAGCACAGAAAGAAGTGGCCGCTCCGCTCCTTCCAAGTCCTCCAGCGCTGAGGACCTTCTTCCAACACACGCACAGTCAAACAGCACAGGGACCCCGCGAAAGCGGGCAGCTGTAGATGTACACACGGACAATGTCTTGTGACTTTACGTTCAAACAGCTGCTTTTTTGCCCTGAAGCGCACCCATAACCCCGGGTGCCCACGGACGGGTCTCGGCCAAAGTCCTGTTTCTGCCAGCCCCCGTCAGTGGGATCAATAACACGGGAAGGCACCGCAGGAGCTGTGGGGACTCCTGAGATTAACACAACAGGAAACTATCAGAATACAAAAACTTTTCAGTGATTATTTTTAATTTTTTCAAGAGAGTCGCATGCTTTTAAAGTACATTTCAGCAAAAGGCAGTATCTTTTATTTTTATAAATAGACAACTTTGAAATGTATTCTCTTTAAAAATTATACCGTTTCTTCACATCTTAATTAATGCCAAAACTTTATTTTCTTTCTCAGTAATGTATTAGAAAGCTGTTATTAATGTAATTTAATTTTTGTAAGGAGCAGCATTTGTTTTCTATTTTTAAAAAAAAATAGGTGGTTCTGAAATCCTGGCCTGTCAACATTGCTTAAAACATTCCCATTCCATGCCTCTACGTAATAAATTAAATCACTGTTTTAATTGTGCCCATGCTTTGTGGTTCCTGGCAGTACAAAAAGATCTTCTGTGAATGCACGTCCCAAAAAATCCTACCGAGTGATTAATTACTAGTCTGGAAGATATAAATATGCTTTTTAGTAAAGACAGTATGGACTGCTGGAAGCTTTGGCCTTATATATATATATATCTGTAGATCTCTTTCACCCAGCAGACATCGTCTTAATTCAAACAAGATCCCAGCTTCAGTATTTACTGGCAGTACAAAAACTTCTGTGCCCATTTGCCCTATTTAATTAATAGAAGGTATATATACTTGAAATTGAGGAACACGAGATATGTTTATTTGAATTTGAGATTTCTCCAGGTTTTCCTCATCCTTAAATAAGCCATCCAACATGGTATCTTAAGTCCTGCATGCTCTGGACAACAGAGCTCCTCCAGAACAATGTTTTTGTTAGCATCCGAGTACAGAACAGCCAAGCTGTCGGTCCCAGCCCCGTATATTACTTTCCTCCCCATGACTCTGTGCTGTCACAGCTGGTGGCTTTGCTCTCTCCTTAAACCCTTCTTCTGCTCCAAATCAATTCCGGGAGAACATAGCAATATTTGCAGTCTGTTCCCAGCTTGTCATACAATAAACATACAAGGAGAGGAATGTTATTTTCCTTCCCACCGGAACACCATCAAAATTAAAACTGAAGCTATTCCACCTGCACATCTGGAGCAAGCCAGTGCCACCCAGCCCGGTGGGGTCCAGCTGGAGCTTCCGTCACCTCAGGGGGAACATCTCCCAGCGGGGTGAGGAGCAACAGGCAGGAGATAATTCAGTAAAAGGAAAACTAATCAAAAACGGCGTGAGTTGAAAGGACCTGGAACCAGCAATGCAATATTGATCTTCTCACAGTCAGGTCACCAACACAAGCCAAAGCAACATAAGTGGAGATTACTGCTTAATGGCCTGAAAGAGGGGATTGATGGATCATAATCTAGCTCCTTATCATAAGGAACACAATTTATTTCACTGCAAGCAAGAACATGACAAACAAAGACTAACTCCATCCTTACTCTTTGAAAAGATCTGTCCACAGTCAAGGAACAGACTGAGATATGAAAGAGAAACGTGTGCCTGTTTTGAGGATAGAAGACTAGAGTTTTGCAATTCTCTGAGCACCAAAATTCACTGAAATCACTGGTGCCATTGTGATTGCTCATTAACAATACACATCTTCCAGCTGACATTTTTCATTTGGACCTTGTGAAAACCACAAATCAAACATACATAAGAAGGTAGCCAACTTCAACTGAGGAAAGGTCTTTAAAAAACAAGAAAGAAAATAAACCTTTGATAAAATAATTGCTTCTACTGTTATTTTTTTTGCTATTGCTTCAAAAACAATTTCTTTTTCTTTCTTGTTCATCTATCTGGTGTCCTGCTGTTGCGCAGATGAAAGGTCCAGTCTCTTTAAAATTTCATGCAGGGCTTTTTAGAACATCCCGGTTTTAAATGCCCATGGCAAAGACAACAAAATGTAACAGTAAATGGAAAGCAGATAAAAAACCCTGTTTATATACTTCATAAAGGTAGTGCGTGTGACAGAAGGTGTATTTTCACACCCAAGCATAGCGGCAATAACCATTCTTAAAATCACGGAACCACATAACTTATATTCACCGAAGCATTGACCACAACTCAGCATCCGAAACGTTACCTGTAACTTATCAAACCCAGGTGCCGAACAATTGTATTACCTGCTAAGAAAAGTTTTCTTCTCCTTCTACCCTCCAAGTAGAGGTTCTTCCAACATTGCACTAGCCTGACCTTAACAACAGAGGACACGTACTTGTGGCTGCTTAAAGGGGTGTAAAGTAATGACCTCAGTGGAACAAAAGCAGGGGTTGTGCGAGATGGATGTTCCAGCACAGCCATGGGCATCGACATGGACCACATCCATGTCCTACCACCCCTCAGGTCCCTCTTGCCCTCGGCAGCACTCATGTGCTTCCCTGCACGTTGGGAGAGGAGCCTGTAGAGATGCACAGCCACCGACGCAGGCAGTCTGCATGTCTACATGGACCACTAAAGAAGCTGCTGTTTCCACACTTTCCCAAAAAGGTCTCATTGCCTTTTTCTGGAAACGGAGCATATTCCTATTGGGAAAATGAGCAGATTTCACCAACATTTCCTCCAGGTAATTCTGCTGCTCACCAATAGCGTGTTTTTACCAAATTCAAGACAACGGGGTCTCACAACCTATTTGAAAGTTTCTACAGCTCGTGAGCCGGCATGGTAACCACCACCGTCGGAGGCAGCAACATTCAAGTCAGGCAGGTTTGTGGGGGTTTGTAGCATCTTTTTGTATCTGCTAAGTCCACGGTATTTTACCAGAACGGTCACTGAATTTAAAACTGGAAGCCACAACATGTTTCATATATCTCTGCTATTTCTGCTCTTATTTACAGCGTTCACAACTCTTAGCACTCTCGAGGATATATTTTTTAGCTCACTGTGGATTTTATGCGCAAGTGTCACATCTGTGGTGCCAAAGCACCTAGGGAGGAACCAGTGGGCTCCCTGCCTGCAGAGTGGGGACACGTATAATTAAAAAAGAAAGAAAAAAAAAAAAGAGACATTATCAGAGGAACCAATTGCCAGACCTTGAAACACTTCAGGACAGAAATTTATAGACTATTCTTCAGAGAACTGTTCTGATACTTAATCATATTTGTACTCTGGATATGATGATAGGGACTTTGACAGAAAACTGGAATGTGGGTAAAATACTGGAGATATTTGTGCAGGTTCAATAAAAATAGTCTAGCATTTCTGATTATGAAAAATGTTGAGCCTATTGCATCAAGAGTGCAAAGCAGCGAAGGCTGTGACAAGAGAGGAACCCCCAAGCGTAACAGAAACAAGCCCCAGGTGGGTGAGCAGCACGAGAGGCAGAACATCTCTTCTGAAATACCATGAGCGTTCCTAAATACAGAGGATTTTTGACGTGCTGGTTATAATAGTGGTTATAATACACTAAATACAGATGCAACAAAGACAGATGACAGGATCTTCCCCCTTAGAAATAGGGTAGTTTTAGCTGTGTAAACTCATTATGAGTGGAGTTATGTTTTGTACACTAAAAATGAAAAGAACAAACAACTGTATCAAAGCAGGTGAGCCTGAAGGTTTAGACTCTCAGCATCCTGAAACAGAAAACATTGCCCTGCAGGAGTCGCTTGCAGTAATCAAAATACTCTGCTAGCTGATCCCACATTGCTAACAAGGGCTAACCACACAGGGAAATCAGGTATGTGACGGGGATGGCACAAGGTAAAGATGATTCAACCAGGAGACATCTCTGCCATAGCCTAGAGGTTGAGTTTGGAGAGAACGTCACCCACAACAAGACAACTTCTCCTGTAGCCGAACGAGCTGCTGATCGATACGCTCATCCTGGATAACCTCGTGCCAAGGCAGTTTCAAGGAGGCAAACCAAAATCAGCAGATGTTCAACAGAGCAGCCTTACAGAGAAAGGATGGTATCACAGAGCGACGCACGAGTGAGTCATGGACTATTTAATACCCAGAAGTGAGTCATGGCTTAATAAACGGGCTTGCTCTGGCCACATCCCTTCAACATATAGTACTAATAAGACCAAAAAACCCAAATTGCATCAGCCATGACAAAGGAAACAATAAGCTCTTTCAGTCAAGATTGAGCTCATGCATCCAGAACAAAACCACCCCGAGTGATTTTGCAGCCAATTTTTGTGAAGTTATCAACAGGAAGATGAAGCACAAAGCACTTCCTATGTTACCAAATAACTACGGAGGTGAAGAAGCCCAGAGAGCCCCAACCAGGATCGAGTCCATCCTGAGCCTGGCAATGGCAGATCAGCCAGCCAGGGCTGTCAACAGCACCATGACAAGGGTCCTATCTAACACCGAGAACAAGAAACCGAGCGCGTGAGATCCAAGTGGAAACAGCAAACCACCTAAGCTCTGCTGTAAGGGACAGAGCAGGGCAAAAGGGACAAAGAAAATACTCATGTGGATGTTGCACATACTGTGCATTTTATAGAATATTTATTTTAGCCTATATTGTCCATCTTACTACCTCTTTCTATAGATGCTATGGCCTGTGGTACTGGAAAGTAAAATAACCCAAGGGAGTTGCCATGCCATGGTCTTGCAGCATGGGAAAGCAGCAGGGGAGCGCAGGAGCGAGGGGCTCCTCCACCCAGCACCACGCTGGGGACCAGCCGCGTCAGCCCTGCACGGCCCCGAGACCCGGCGTGAGGCGATGGCGATCCCGGCACGGGCAACGGGAAGCAGGAAATCCCGGGCTTTGCTCCAGCTGCCCACACGCCAGGACCCGGAGCTGGTGGTGACTAGGCCCGCATGCAGCCCTGCTGCCTTTTAATTAAATGTATATCTCAGAAAGACTTCCAACTTAGAATTATTCCAGTACTCATCCACAAGTACTCCAGCTGAAACATTTGTATATTTAAAACTACTGGACCTGTTTTCCACAAAACTGGCTTCTACTTCCTTCCTTCTTCAACAATGATCACATCTCCTGAATTTGAAATTTCAGCTTCAACCATTTGGGGTTTTTTGGCTACGCACAAAGGAGGAATTTAAAAGGGACATTATTTTCACACTAAGACCTAGAAATCCAACAGACTAAATTATTTAAAGAAATACTTGAACAGATACCAGGCAAGAAAAATTTCAGCTTTAAAGAACTAAAGCAAGCTATCAGTTACTGAACACTGAAAGACATTAAACTAGTAATGCTTTTGTATTGACTCCTGAAAGATTATTCATATATTACAACAAGAAATAATGGACTTTTTTTTGGAAAGTCACTTTACTATAGCACACACGGGCTTCAGAAGCGTAAAAGATCTCTTTAGGCACGGTTTTGTAGAAGGGATTAACTAAAGATCAGTTTCAAGTTCAAATTTTTATTTTGCTTGCGTTGCACTGAGCTTTCGGAGCAGCCACCTCTAAACAATTTGTATTCTTTAGTCTGAACCGACCCCTGGGACTGCGGAGGGGACAGTGGGTCAGCCCCGGCGCCACTTCCCCTGCAGCCAGCATCACCCTGCCGTCCCCCAGCAAAGCCTGGGAAAGAGCCGATGCCCAGGAGACTGCCAGCCGCAGCGGTTTGCTTCACAGGCTTTAACTAACACACACGAGTCCCGCAGAACCACTCTCAGGTGTCCCTGTCCCAGCTGGGCTGGACACACATGGCTTCAGGCTTTTAAGGCTGAAAATAACACAGGTGATTTTGCACGATAATCAGACCATTGCAGCATTTCCACCCAAATGGCTTTTGTAAGAGCATAATGGAAGGTGTAAGTAAAAGGAAATCTCTGTTACTCATCCCAGATTTTAATCAAATTAGAAGGGTAAACCGTGTTTTCTTTGAAAATCATGTATGTGGTACATAACGCGCTATCATACCAGAAAGGTCTTAATACAAAATGAAAAACCCAGTTCTATTTTCAATAAGCAGGGAACAAGTAACTTAGGGTTATCCTTTTAGCTTATTCATGCATTGTGGACTCAATAGGCTAGCCTTGTTTTTAATACGTTATTATTAATTAGAGATAGCACAGCCAGAGGCAGAAAGCAGTGAGAAGTAAAAGCAAAGATCCAAACTCAACGCATCCCAGCCCACGGGACTCCGCTCGCTGCCTGGACCTCCGCTGCCCTGCCCAGGAGACACGTCTGGTCTCTGCACTCCCGAGCAGGTGATACAGGAGAAACACGCCGACGATACGGGCACGATGGGGAGAGCAGCGGGGCAGATCTCCCCACGAGAACCACCGACCACCCTCTGCCGTGGATGGCTCCGTACCTAACTGGGCGCGCAGCCCCCGAGGTACCTGTGCCGGGCTGGCCGTAACGCACAACCCCGGGCGGGTTTCACCCAGTTCTGCAAATCACAAATGCAGAGTGTATCCAATTTTTAACTAAATCTGACTATTTCACATAGTTAATACAAAATTTTGGCAACTGTGTTTTGCCTTATTAGTGGGACATACAGATAACAAACTCATTTTGTGAAGATTTTCCAAAGATCGAGCACTTACTGAAGTTGAAATATTACTTCAATGTCATTCAGTTTTATTTCCCTGAAAGTCACATTTTCTCCTGCAATAGAATTTACTTATGATTGCAACTTTAAGTTAAATGCAATTTGAACTACTTGAAGCCTGTTTACATATAATACTTAAGTTTATAGGTAACCAGAGGCGTTCACAAAGGTCACGGTCCAAAGGCAGACCCACCCTGAGTAACTCGTGTGCCTGACGAAGCCCTTCACAGCACTCCCCCGCGAGCCCTCAGCAGGGTGATGGGCACCCAAAACGAGCCGGTCCGAGGGCCGGCAGGTACCGCCAACAGTACAACAGCAAAAATAAAGCATCCCTGTTTGCCACTAGAAACGTCTACTGGCATTTAATTGTGTTCTTACGAAAAATACCAATCTGAATAAGCACCTCAATGCATTCTCAAAATGCATTTGTAGAAAAACTTACTCCTGGGTAAAAAGGATTCTTGTCTACCAGAATTCACCGTAAAAAATGGTCTTCAGCATTACTGTCAGGTAGATTTTAGTCTTAAAAGATAAAACTATAACAATACCAAACAAACCCCCCACCTAATACGTCAAAAAAGCTATGAAAAATGAAATGCGTAAAAATAAGTACAAAATAAGTACTGAAGTTGTGCAAAACTTGGGCCAGAACCTCAGTGGCTATAACGCCAGTGTAATTAATCTCTCTGCCCATAAGGGACCTGCGACAACAGCTGCTGCCTCCATCCTTCCACAGCGGCAGTTTTCACCTGCGCATCCAAATCCCTTGCGCAGCTGACAGTCGGGTTGCCAGCCATCGCATCTCCCAGAGTTAAGGCACAAGCTGAGATAACCTTTAAACATTCAAAAATGAGAAAATAAGTAATAAAGAACCAAAGCAGGCTTTTCTCCCCGCTCCAGCGCAGCTGGGCACAGGCAGCATCCCAGCCCGCCGTGCGAGCGAGCGACGCTCAGCCCCAGCAGCCGCCCATTTTCGGTGCAGGAGCAGACCGGGGTTTGCAGCCCATCGTTCCCCCCAGGCAGAAAGGGGCCATCCCCGGCCTCAGGACATCGCACCTTTGCTGGCTCTGGGAGGGGCCACGGTACCATTAGTAAATACTAAAATGCCTTGATCTCCATCCTGTGACCCGGAGCTGCGTTTAGCAGGTAGGTGGTTCCCAGCCAGACTTGGGCATTGAGGACCAGGCAGACGAAGGTTTCAGCTTGGCAAGCAAAAAAAGCTACAAAAATAATTCCGACACACTTTTCCAAGCGCATTCTGAGTTATTTGAGCATTAATTTATAATCCTATATAAAGTGCATGATGACGCAATGCTGAGGGAAGCTTTTATCGACGCTTTACAAAACCAGTTGAACAGGCGAGGCTTTCCCACGTGCGACGGCTGGGTGCACCCCACCCCGCTTTGGTGCACCCCTGCGCCTAATCCCTGCCTGTGCCGCCAGCCAGTCCATCCGTGGCACAACACGGCACAGCCCACGGCACGCCGAGCCGCAGCACAGGGCTGGCAGCACAGCAAGGCAGCAAGCAAACCCACTGGGCAGAGTCACGGCGGCATCCTCGTTAGGCGCTCTGTGCAATTAGCTTGAGTCGGTTGAAAGCGGATTTTTGCTCAGCCTTTCTACATCTGTGTTTTCCCCAAAGTCTCGACTTCCTGGTTTACTGCTCGAATGCTAAAATTCAGCTCTCCTTCCATAAAGTATTTTAATCTAAAAATAATTTGAAACATGTTTATTTTTAAAAACTTTTACCCTCCCAAAAATAATGTTTAAAAGAAAGGAACCTTAAGCGTTAATACAGAGTAAGTAATTGCTGTTGCTTTCGTTGCAGATAAATCACTTTTAATCTAAATTTTTTTTCAAAAAAAAGATCAGAAGTAATATTAATCGTGCTGGCCATGGAGCAAAAGGACATTCCCAGACATTAACTGCTTTCCAAATATGAAAAACATATTAAATATCTCTCTTAAAACAAGATGTTTTCCTCATGTTTCCTTTGGGGGAAATCTGCTGGGCGTGTTCCTCCCCAGGCGAGGCGGGGGCATCACCAGCCAGGGTCGGCCGGAGGGGGCACCCGCAGGCACCCACAGGGACCACCTGGCACGGCAACCCCCGCAGCGAGCCCTGGGGCCGCCCCTGGGTGCCCGGTGGGCTCCAGCACCGGCACGTCCTTGGCCGGGACAGGGCAGGATGATGATGCCCTGGTGGCACAGCCACACGAGGTGCCCACGCCACCCCGCCTCCCCCCTGCCCGTTACTGGCCCCGCACCAGTGAACCACAGTGGCAGGCCTGGTTTACACGTGAATTCTGCACCAGGAGTCATCCCGACTTTGCAAACTGATTTTTTTCCCAAATTTTTATAAGAAAGCACACACACAGAAGCTCCCACCCCATCCAGCCGTCACCACAGTGCGCGTGGATGAGACACCACAGACAGAGTTCGCTTTTATTTAATCACGCCCCGTGATTTCTGGTGCCATAGGATCAGAGGCTGGAGGGAGAGAAACGCACTCGGCAGCGTAAGGAAATACAGTTAGGGTTAGTCCCAAATAAGATCTAGTAAAACTGTTTTTCCTTCAGCCAGGTCCACCCAGGCTGGCACAGCAGCCCCACGCACCCTCCGTCTTCGTCACTGCCCCCGCACACACATCGAGAGCGGAAAAAAACATGTGTCAGTGGAAAGGTGCTGCCTTGGGCACGCAACTTACAGCAAAGTGGCATTAAATCCACAATTTGAATTTGTTATTAGGCCAAAAAGAAGGAGGGGAAGTGGCCAGAAGGGGGGGAAGTACTGGCCACAAAGAAAAGGCCATCAAAAGCATCGCTTCTCCCGGAAGTTTTTTTTCCCTGTTTCCTCCCCAAAGAATTTTTAACAATTTAAAGACACATGAAGAAAATACAGACGCTTCCTTCCAGTACGGGAACTGGGGCATTGCGCTGCCGGTCCGGCCCCCTCAGCCCACGGCAGGGCACAGCAGGTACCAGACGCAGGATGTCACACGGGCGATGCCACCAGCCGCTGGTCCGGCACACCAGTGGTGTTCAATACCCAAATTCCTTAATGCCCCCTCGCACCGCTCCTCACAAGCGGACGTGTTGAACCCCGCAGCTCCAGCCTGACGTCTACCGACCCGCAGCCTCCCCGCCGCACGGCCGTGAGATGCGGCACCTCCGCGGCGAGGCCGCTTGCATCCCCGGCTCCTGGAAGAGAGCGCTGGCTAAAAGGAGAGGGATGCTTTTGTTTTTCCAGCAATAAAGCTTCCCACCCTCCGTCAGGAACTCCTTCTCCCCCACATTTATCCCACAGTCTCCCAGCTGTGGCACGGACCCGCGGCTGGGGGGAGGCTGCCGAGCAAACGCCAAACCTACTGTTGGATCTGGTTTATGTATTTCTTTTTCACTGAAGCCAGTCACCCTAATTACTTTTAAAGCATGTGAGTTCTGGTCACATGAATTAGAGCTTTCTGTCAAAGTAATTTTCCTGAAAGAGCTATTTCTCTGGAATAAGCTTCTCATCTGCTAATCTACCAGGGCCGCAGCCACCGGCCTTCTCAAAACAACAGAATACAGTTTTTTCTCTCAGATACATGAGGAAGAATTTTATTAGCTTTAGTATACATGTATGATTAGAATAACAGAAAGAATAGTTTATTTGTGAAAGAACTGACATAAAAACAACACACAAGTCCTCAGAGGATAGGGTAGATGCTTTTTAGCAAGGAGCATTAAAAAAAAAAAACCCACAACCACACACACACATAGGTCCCTCACTTTTTCATTCTAGTTTCTTCTCCCTACTGCACTAGTATCTTTTTTTTTTTTAAAAACAGAACAGCAACAGTATTTGAACTGTTACTGAGTCCTAATGAATTAGGATTCTGCATGTTTATCAGCCCTCGTAAGAAAAAATTCCCACATACCCCAGGGATAAATGGCACATAAAGCACAATGCAAAGGGATAAAACCTGTTGAAAAGTTCATAAATACAGATCTTTAAAATGTTTGAATGTGAAATAGATGATAATGCCCTATTGCCCTGCACTTTGTAAAAGCAAATTAAGAGCGAGCATCGCAGGATTTGTAACAAAGCTACTCAGTGTCTCACAGCAGTACGGCAGCACACCGCGCGTGCCAGACGTTACAGATCCCACCGAGGCAGGAATTAGCCGTCCCTGACTTACCTGCCAGCTCCCAAGCCCAATGCTCTGGGCTTTGGCACCCACTGACGGCACTGCGGCACCACAGAAACCCCGGGTGCAGAGGCCGCTCCAGCTGCGGGGCTTCACCGAGTCAGGGAGGGCAGCATGGCTCCCCCCGCATCCCTCACAGGTCCCATCCGGTACCGACAGGACCCATACAACTGGTGAGACGCTCGGGATCGCAGCGTTAACGCCCGCCAACGCCTGTCCTTGACCGCGGTTAGAGAGCAGAGCCTTGAGGGTACCGGCCAGCTGTGCCCACTCCTTTGGAATGCATCCCTTTTTCCAGTTATAACACCAAAAAAGGAGCCTACAGAAATTGTTTTCTGGTTCACTGCTAGATGAATACTCAAACAGGAGATACAGAGTCTCAAGTTATTTTCAAAACTTTAGGAGAAGAAAAACCAAATATTTAATGTATTGATTTAAACTTCTGTTGGGCAAAAGTACTTTAGACTATACCCCGAGCTTACAGCTGGGAGGCGTGCCTGTGCCACTGCCAATACCGACAACAGACCCGCCACGTTCAAGACACCCTGTGTAATCGGTATGGCAAAAACCAAACAAAACCCGAAAATATAAATAAGTGAGGCTTCTCCCCAACCTTTTTTCCTGCACAGAGTGGATTCTCCACTATGAAGGAGACTGTTATCCCTGCTCCAGCAGTACTTAGATAAGCGCATGCAGAATGCCCACAGGCTACAGTTTTTCATTTTCCTCTTGGCCGATCTACAACTAAGCTGCCAAAATAAACAAACTTACCCTTCCAGTCAGGCTCAAAATGAACCAGCACACTGAATTTTTATATCATAAAAGGAAGCAAAAAAATAAGCAGGAACAGTTAAAATGCTTAAAATATCGACACTTTTTTCCAGAAGGGAAAATTAAATTTATGAAGACAAGCTATTAAGCAATGCTTTCAGATGCTCATTACAGAATCCTCAACGCATCCAACACAGTATCGCAATCACAGTCATCTTTCCAAAGTCAGTGAAGAGAGAAAGTTTGGCCCCGTGACATCAGGGAACAAAAAAACCAGACTTTTTAGGTCAGAAGAGGAACAAGCACATATTTTGAAAGCTACCTCATCTAACTCATTCTTTGCAGAGCAACAACTTCATTAAACTACAGAGGGTTTGAGTGACATTTTTGCTGCCCAGTGAGAGCTCCAGAAACAACGCGGAGAGGAATCCGAGGTCTCCGGGCTGACTCAGAGCTGCCGGGATGCCCCAAGGACACCTGGGCAGCCAAGAGCCAGCTCGGCTTTGAAGAGCTGGTGTCGATACTGTCTGGAGACACTGAGTTTTCTCCATAGGATCCAGACTACTTTCATTTCTAGACTTAATCTGAGCTTCAAATGATTAAATATTTCATTGTGTATTGAAGACCTGAAAGACCAACTTTTCTAAAATGCTGAAAACACAATAAGCAAAATGAAGATAACGTAGACCCGGAGACGGGAAGGATCACCTCCCATGGTGCCAGCCAGCGCATTTCAGCGTTATTTTGGCACAGTCCTGCCTCTGACAGGCCAGTAACCACAAACAAAGCTAAGCCATGAGATGCAGCACAGCGTTTGCAGGGTCCTCCAACCAGCCCCAACCAGCGCTCACCACGTCCTGTGCGTGCAAAGCCACTCAAGGTGTTTCACTGAACCAGTGTATCACGTACCAACTCATACAAGAGATTTCTCTGACCACATGGTTCATTAAAAAAATGTTGCTTTTAATAACATCATGCAAACTACTTGCTCTTCAGAACCATATGATGATGCTCCGGCTGATGGCTCCAGCAGGAACCGGCAGCCCATGGAGTGCAATAGCTCCAGTGGCTCGGCCATGCAACGGGGGAGAGCGCTGAAGATCGCTCCAGCATCCATCACACCAGCCCAAAACCCCACACCTGACAGGAGACAGCTTTCCATTTTTCCTTGCAGCAAGGAAACTTCCTTCCTTCCCTGGGAAAGAGAAGATGCAAACCTCACGTAAGGTGTTGCTGTCTCATGTTCTTAGGATTAATATTTCAATGGAAATATTCATAGGGAACACCACGAAGGAAGCCACTGGTACACATTCAAACCGCTCTGTTCTTTTGTGTAGTTATAACGTAAATTCCCAAAGACCAGCAGGATAAGACAAAGAAGTTGTACAAGTAGCGGGTACCTGTGCATGGGACAGCAGACCTGGAGACTGAAATTCTTTAGTTTCCCTTCACTGTAAAAAGTTACACCTCCGCACTGCTCCCCAAAGCTCTCTCCAGAAAAAAGCATAGACAGTTCCCGTCTTTCCAGGTTTGTGACCAGCCTTGCAGCACACGGTAAAATGAAAGACAAGCATGAATGTGCACAACTTGCTTTTTTCTGCTCATAAGATTCACTTCAGTTTGTAACAGTCCTCTTTCTTCAAGATAAAACCATACAGCAGGCTTCATACAGGAGCTGTAGCTGTGCCCCCATCCTTCAGCGTGTAATTTTTCTTTACATTTGAGCTATACCTGAGCACACATGTGCCACTTCATTTATCTCATAGAATCACAGAATCCTTAAGGTTGGAAAATACCTCTAGGATCATCAAGTCTAACCATCAACCCAACACCACCATGTCTACTAGACCATGTCCCAAAGTGCCATGTCTACACACTTTTTGAACACCTCCAGGGATGGTGACTCCACCACCTCTCTGAGGAGCCTGTTCCAATGTCTGACCACCCTTTCAGTGAAGAAATTTTTCCTAATATCCAACCTAAACCTCCCCTGGAGCAATTTGAGTCCGCTTCCTCTTGTCCTATCACTTGTTGCTTGGGAGAAGAGACCAACACCCACCTCACCACAACCTCCTTCCAGGTAGTTGTAGAGAGCGATAAGGTCTCCCCTCAGCCTCCTCTTCTCCAGAGTGAACAACCCCAGGTCCTTCAGCCACTCCTCCTAAGACTTGTGCTCCAGACCCTTCACCAGCTTTGTTGCCCTCCACTCTTCTCATTAAACTAATTACTCTGTAAAGCACTTTAAAATACCAGCATACGTTTTCAGCTTGACTCAGTAAGGCTTAGATATGAGGAGCGTCTGTGGCTCCGGTATCTCGGAATAGGACTGCAGGCTTAGTCTCAAGTGTATCCTGGAGCAGCCCAGCACTACTTTAACTTACCAACACCTAAAGCACCAGGGACGTTGTGCACAGCCGAGGAAATCCTCCGGCAACAGACGACACCGGGCACTTTGCATCAGCAAACCACGGAAAAGGGTCCTGAGCACCAGCCAGGTCCCAGTCAGCCCTGCAGAGGACTTCCAACCACCCTGCCCCTGTTCCGTGCGGTGCAACTCGCGTGTACGACCATCATCCCCCGGGGCAGGTTCTGTCACGCTGCTCGCTTGCTTATAAACAGGGCCCTGCCGTATTTCTTAAATTCTCATTATGAGCAGGGAAGTAGCAATATGAAAACAGCCCTTGCTCCTTTCTCTGCACGTTGTCTTTGCTTATAGCAATTAAAAGAAGTTTCTGTTGTTGTTCTCTGCAGCGGCAACACGTACAGAGAAGTACGGACTGGAGCCCGCCCTGCCTCGCACACCATGAACAGAAACGTTCACCAAGCTCTGACTGTAGAGCCCTCATTACTGATGATAACGTATGAGACAAAGAAAACAGATGGGTTTTCAGAGGCCAGAGCCTGCAGTTAAGGGAAGAAGCGGGGTGGGGGGGACACACGACAGATTTTAGCTTGTAAACTGCAATTTTGCTGGAATCATTGAAAAAGAGCGTGATGTCACTTTTATAGTCAATGTTCTGAGTACAACCACGCTTTACTGACCTGCCAGTTTGAAGTACTAGTACACCAATTCACCACTTTGCTGCATAAAACAGTGTAAAAATACCAATTTTAAATAAAAAGCCCATTTTGTGATTCACATATACAAAAGTACAAATCCCAAGTACCTGCTGTGTCAAGTAAAATACATAAAGCATTATCAGAAAAACACATTGGAAAAACCTGAGTGCCACATAAAGCAGTCTGGAAGAGTAACTTAAAATGACTGATGTGATGCTTGGTTGTGGTGGTTTTTTTTTTTTTATGTGCTTTCGCCCTTCTTCCACTTACTGCACTCATTTCCCTTTTTAAAAAAAATATTCCCCTTTATACACTGCCTTTGTTCAACCCGTTCCGAGGATAACATAGCATTAATAAAATAGGTAGGCAAATATACAGACAGAACAGAGCACAACATACATTACACTCAGTTCCACATGAAGGACAAGTTCTGACTGGGAATTTGTGTGGATGGCAAGACCAAATTATCAAATTCATTAGAATTTTGTACGTTCTTTTCCTTGTTATTCTCATAGGGGAAAAAAAAAGAAGAAAAAAAAAAGAGGAATTATTTCTACAACATATATCTTATGACAAGACGACTGCAGATCCAACGGAGAACCAGAACAGAGTAAATCCCTGGAACACACATTTCCAAGATTTCACTATTATTCATACACAAAGACTTAAAATAGCTAGCAATTTGGCCACAAACAAAATGAAGCATTGACCGCAGAGATTTTTTTCATCCAATCCTTGAACAAACTTAGCATATCAAATAATATAGTATTATGTGCCTTTTATAATAGATTTACAATCAGCTCTGTTTGTTAGGTCCTGCAGGAGCCCAGTACGATGCCTGATGTTAGTGCAGAGGGATGGAGAGCACCGCCTGAGGCACCAGGACAGACACGTGGCAAGCCTGCGACCGACCGCAGGACCACTACAAGACTAGTTTCCCTTCTTTTGAAAACAAAATAAAATAATCCAGCTGAAAATGGATGGAAAGACACGTAAAGTATGCAGCATCATACACCTGACAGCGGCGTGAGCTTGGGGCATGCCGAGCAGCCTGCACCAATCAATGCATAAGCTCCTCGTCCCCCCAGCTGCAATACGGCCGTTGCGCTCCTGTAAGACCAAGGCAAGACATTTTTTTTTTTTACTGAAAACAGGCTAATTCAAACTGGACATTCAGCTCCTGGTTTTTGGCAATGACAGCACGCTGAGAAGTTACTCCCCAAAAAGTCCCTTTCTGCAAACAGGAGCTGATCAGATCCACGTTACTGAGCTCCGTGGTGGTACCACGGCCGCAGCTGATGGTTTCTGAAACACAGGTCAGGCCAGTCTGGAGGCAGCAAGACGACGACAATTCTGATTGTTACGGACAACTAAGTGCTTCCCCGGAGAACTGAATTTCATCCTGCCCCCGGACAGACTTCTGCAAATTTAAGCCACTTGGTTAAATCAGACTCACCAGAGGTAGTCGCTAATTGTACGTTCCACAGACGCTGACCTCCAGCCTGCTAACTGGGGGTGTCGTTGGCAACGTGCTCTGTATTTGCCGATACCAAGTTAATGGGATTTGTTTTTACACACAGAGTGCTCAACAGCACTAGATGCTTTGAGTCACACAGTCTAGATAATTTTCAATTTAATCTCGCGGAGATTCTGACTGAACCCTGCTTCTGACATTTCCATAATTAGAAGTGTTTGACATTACATTTTAACAACGTTCTTTTTATTTAGCATTTTTGTGTGCAATTAATAACCTAGACTAAAAATAATATTTATGTATATATACACTGCACTACGAAAACCAAGATATTTTTAAGATAGTGTTTCATTTGAATACTTTATTGAGGTCATGTGAAGCATCTATCTCTTTATATGGATAACTAGAAGCAAAGAGGAATCCGTCGTGATAACATGCAAATAAGTATGGTGCATTCATACGAGACCAAGCACTGAAGTAATAAAAAGGAAGGAAAACTACACAGCAGGACAGATATTTCCAGCATTAATGTAGCATTTTCACCTGCTGTGCAGACACAAATTCTGTGTACATGAATTAACACTTGTTCTTATTTGTTTTCTCACCTTCTTTATAGAGCAGAAGTCCTATGTACATCTTTACTTTCAACTAATATTAAGAAGCATCCATAGCTGCAAAGATTATTTCCATTTCTACCCACACGTGGAAAATGTGGTTTTTATGTACAGTTCCTGGGGGAAAAAACTTAAAAAGTTATGCCAAAAAATAAGAAGAAATGTCTGTTTGACTCTCAGCCTTTTATCACTAAAATACCTTTAAAAAAAAAAATCTTACATCCTCTGAATGCTCATCAAAATGCCAATAATAAGGTCTAAATCAACTGAATAACATGACTTCTACACCTGCTGGTTGAGCAAAGCTCAGCAGGGAACTCCTGGACTTCACGTAGGTGGAGACTGGTCTCTGATTTCTTATCTTAATGTTTTGTATTAACATTCTTTTAAGATTAATACTAGCCTGAAAACAGTCCTGCATGTGCAATTGGGTCATGCATTTATTCTCATCAGCATTCCTCTCACAAGGTTTAACAAGTTTCTTGCAGATAAGATTTCTAAAATATATTTATATTTTCATGGTAGCGAGATGTTTTAATGTCAAAGCAAATACCATGAAAGGAGATGGTTCTGGGGGGGGAAAGAAAAGTCATTATCTAAACACAACAACGAAAGGCAGAGTATTGCCTAACTCACAATTATCACAGCAAACCCAGGACAGATCAGTCTATAAGGATGATCCATTGCCCTACTCTGCTTAATTGACACCACTCAGGCAACAGGAAGGAGGCAAACCCCGTTCCGTTGTCTCCACCACGAAGGCCTCCTTGGGAACGTCATGACAGCAAAACCAGTGGTTGGTGCCCAGGCGGCAGAGGGAAGCCATTGCTCCGCCAGTTGCACCCTGCACCGGGATGGTCCTACGCAGAGAACCAGAGAGCTGCAGCCACATCAGTGACATTTCTTGGTGCACCAGGAGTGCGGATCTTGGACACAGCTGAGAGCCTGCCAACGTTCATGAAGGCTGCAATGGTTCAGCCATATACCTTCTCCTGAGTGTGATTTTACTGGTTTGTTCAGACCAACACCTCTCTCCCATCTCTTTCCTCCTGCTTTGTCTCCCCAGTCAAAACCAAAATCGTGGTCCCTTTCTTTCATATGTGCGTCCAACCATAAGACAAAAGAGTTTTACCAAAGGATATCTTTCAGTTTTTGCCTTCAGGCATTCCTTGTTTCTCCTGAATCTTCACAAACAGTGATCACCATCTTCTATTGTTTAGACTTAATTCAGCCATTACACAAGTCTCATTTTTTTCTTACTATTTCTTCCATGAAATCTAACTTAACACACTTTCTGCCTGACTTTATTAGGACATGACTTTTCCTTTCCATCCAACTAAATGCCTTCATATCAAGTCTTCATCCCATAAATCCTACAACCTTCTTCTCTACAGCCTTCATGAACACAGTCTTGTTCAAATTCTGCCCATTTAAAAAGTTGCCTCAACAATAACTTTCTTGACTTTATTTTTTTTTTAATATGACAAATCCACATTTGTAGTTCTGCCTATTGCTCACCCTCTTTACTATATGAAAAACAAAAATACACATTTTTAAGTACTTCATCACTTACAGAGTTATGAGTTTATAAAGGGCCTTGCCTTTATTTTTTGTTCAGTGTTGACATCTTTAGCTTCACTCTACCAAAGATGTTTGTCAATTCATTTTGAAGAAGGCTTTTTCACCTTCTGCTATAATGCAGTTGTGGCATAGAAGCATCACAACTATCCGATGTACCTCACCGTGCCTCTTCAGACCGAACCTCCTCTGGCATAGCGCTTGCAATAAACCCACAGCGGAGAGGCGAGGGTTGCACAGCCATCACTCAACGGCTGTTCATTGTCTCCCTCCATCGTGGAAAACAAGCCGTTCAAGGGAACAACTTTGGTTTATACACCCCAACAGCACCAGGGTCCTGATCCCTCAGTAGGGTGTTTGCACACCAACATGGTGCAGACAGCGAAGAGTAACGATCACAAACCACCGACTGTATTTTGAGCTTCCACTCAACACCTCGTATGGAAGTTACGTGCAACTTGCAACACACGGAAAGCCCAACCTGGCATATCACTCTTACAGGTGATTTTTACTGAATTCATAAGAGGCTCCAACACGTGGAGTGCAATCAGTCATGCTGCATGGTTTTCTATCGGAACACGCATGCATCAAATTTCACTCAAATCGGCAAGTAAAATCAAAGTGGTTTCAAATCTCTACTGTTCTTATGAGAAGCAGTGATGGAACAGTCCTGATTGCCTTTGTTCTGCTAATTAGGAGGAAAAAGCCTTGGACTAAGTTTTTGCCAGCGAGTGCATTAGTGAACACAGAGTGCAGTAATACAGTGCCGCAAGAAACTTCTGTAACAGATAATTCTGTCTTTCTGCTTTCTTAAGTCTGACACAAAGCTGGAATAATTAGGAAGATAAAGTCTAAGCAGCCCTAGTAAATTCAGCTAAATCTGGTATCAACACAGTTGGGATACTTATTTGCATGTTTAAATTACTCAAGTGACTAATTTTATAATTTCCTTTTCAATTGCTGAATGCCTTACTTTTAAAATTAGTCCCCTGAGAAGCAGCGGCACAGTGCATAGTGATGTTAAAGTTAAAAACTTGCTATACTTTAGAAGATTATCAGAATATTGCATACACTATTTCTTATTTAATAAAAATTTAATTGTGCATATAATTTGATACTTTAATACCAATAATTTGTTATACATATAATTTGATAATTTAATATCAATAATTTGTTATACAAATCTAGAATGCATTCATTTGGGTTTTTTCTTGGAAAAAGTTACATTCGTGGTTTCTGTGAATAAACATTCTTATTATTAAACTCCCAGTTTTGCCGTATTTTGCCTGTAGTCTTCCTAAATGGGACAAAACTCAGACCCGGTGAAATCATACCCTTTTATAGTTACTCAAATGCAGCCTCCCATTCTGCTGTGGAAGATGCAGAACGCTAAGACAGGCCACCTCGCTTCGTTAATGACGCTCTGATGCTGCTCCTTGGGCACATCTTCAGCACAAAGACAAAGAACCACCACAGAAAGGCAAGACAAGAACGAACAGCATTGTCTCACCATCGGAGGCAAAATTCTCCCCTACTCCTTTTCCATTGGTGTGCAGTTTTTAGGGGAAAGTCAGATCTCTGGAAACCACTACAAACAGTGATCACAATAAAACAAGACCTGTTTTCTGTGGAAGGTGACTCATTATGACCTTCCAAAATGGTAGATTCCATACACTATGCCAAAAAAGCCATGCTCAACATTATCTGTTTGTTTCCTCACACAGGGACAAAAAATATCAGCAATAGGAAGCACTCGACAAATTGCACGGGCAATGGGGATTTGCTTGGTTTACAAAACAGATAAAGGAGAGAGTCCCACCAGTAAGGACGCCGCCACTGTAATCCTCATTTCTCTGAGGCTTGTACAATGGATTTCATAAACAAGAACTCTGGCAGGTTTTAGTAGTAACCTGGATCAATCCTTGTATGACGGTGGGGTTTGTACATCCACCTCCTCGCATCAATAGGGGGTTTGCAACGCTGACCTTGTCAGTTCGGTGTGCCCTTCAATGTACACAGATGGTCTATGTAGAGTTTAATAGCAGACTGCAAATGGCCACTGAAAAGGTCTTTAAAAGCATTTGGAAAATCCCATTTTGTTACATCATTGCCAATTATCATCTCTGGCAAACTAGCCTCTCGACTGGTTTGTTGATGTGCAATCTGGTTTTCCATATCCTGGGGGGAAACAGTGATCTCAGGAACCTCCTAATGAAAGTAAAACTCACTCACAGGAATGACAAACTAGTTATCTTCTGTAGAAATTATGAGAAAAATTTTTCCTCGTGTGTTCTACTGACACATTATTTCTTCCCCGTTCTCTAACTTGGCTCTCTGTGGAGCTCATCAAAATCTCCCAAGACAAGAAGTACCACTGTTAAGAGCTGCGCACCCTCCCTCTCAGATCCCCCCGGCAGCCCTTGGGATTTAACACCGTCTACCTTCCACCAATCACTCCGAATGACCGGTGGTCCTGCTGCTGCTTCACGTCTGCACGATGCACCCAGAGACCCTCGCCTGAAATCATGGCTTCCCTGCACCAGCAGCACTGAATGCCACTTGCATAAATCCTGCTCTAGATAGAAGAAACAGCCGAACAGAACAGGCTGAGTACACACAAACTGTTAGAACTAGTCTCCCGTAAGTCCTGCTTCACTCTATTCTTGTTTAGTTCCCTCGTTCTTTATTTCTTTTTAGTTTTTATACTTCTAGTTTCCCTGGCCAAATATAACAGCAAGGTTTTTCAGAAAGTCTGTTCCTGGTAAATTCATTTCTACCTTATTCTTCTAGAGCTCAGGAAGGCATTATCTGAACACAGCAGTGACATAAAAGTTCAAAAGCCCAGATATTTTACAGTGCTGACATTCCTCACTTCAAAAACAAGAGCAATATCCACTCCTTCCCAAAACTGAGCAATGCAATCCTTGCACCCACATGCCCAACAGCAAATCATATTAATTTATCAAATTCAATCAAGAGTAATTACTTCACTAAAAGAAGAATACCAGACGATGCATTTTTCCATTGCAAATAAAAAAACCCCTCTTCAAGTCCTCACAACTTCCCACCTTCATACAGGTGTTAAAACCATTAAAGCACATCCATCTCTAACATTAGCTTTCTCTACTCACAGCCTAAAGGGCTCTTTCTCACAGGAAAACCAGCTTCTCATAGAAGGCAGTTTTCACTGAACTACGCTCGCTTCCTCACGCAAAGGCCAACAGAGCGCACACAGCACCCTTCCAAAGCCGGCTGCTAAGAAAACGGACTTTCCAAGCTGGTAAGCCCATATGCAATCTTAATGTAACATACAGGTGACCTTACTAAGCTCCTCTACCTTCTATAAATTTAAATTAATTCTATCATTTTATTTAAGTTCCGAACTTGCTGTGGTGTATTAGCATATTAAAATTAACTCTGCGGGCTGTAATCACTTTACCTTAATAAAACAACTTACCAAGGCAAATTTGATAAAATTATAGTACCCCCTTGTGGTGTTACCTTCATACCCCAATAGAACATTTCTTAATACTATATTCTAAAAAAATCTTCTTCTATCAAGCTCAGTGGATAACTAATTAACCTTTTCTAGAATTCAATATGAGCAAAGGGAAATTAAAAGGACTATCACCAGAATCTGAGAATGGATGAGCTAGAACAATGGTTTTCCAAAGCTGGAAAAGTAATCTTTAGTAAAACCTTACGCATTTTTACATCATCAAACACAGCATATAATTCTTTACTATGAAAACAGCATTTGGGTAATTGCCTCCACGGTGTAACACCAGTGAAAAATGCTCTCCATTACAGAAAAAAAAGTAAAAGAAAAAAAGAAAATGCACCCAAAGCACAATCGTCTTATCAGTTACACAGTAATTTAAGAGTTCAGCATTCAACGATTATATCTTCCCTTGTACCATGTTTCCCTCAGTAAATGTAAATGACGCCAGCCCTCTGATCCCAGAGCCCCTCTGCAGAACTCCGCAGGCTTCCGCTCTCCGAGACTTGCCCACACGTAACACACATACCCTCCTCCTACCTCACCAGACCCTCATGGAAACAAGGGGACAAACAAAAAGGAACAACAGATTTTCAAAGCAGGACAAAACAAAAGGGTGGTTTGTATTCTCCATGCTATTGTGATTCCAAAGAGGTGTGAGATTTCTTGAGACTAAAACATCCATCTCTCCTAAAGGACTATGTAGTACTGTACAAGTCTGTCCCCTGTAAATAGTGTCACCTATTAAAATGCTACAGAGATACAACCAGTTCGGTTTACCTTCAGAAAGCGGCGGTCCCCGCACCTCATTGTTCCCAGCACCCCGTCAGCACCATTAACAGCAGCAGGGCAATACCAAAACCATGAAGCATAAAGAAGTTCTTTAGATGCCCCATGTGGTGAATTTTTGTTAATATCTGCACAAACAAGATGCACTTCTAGAAGATGTTAGAATGATAATTAAGGCTTCAAAAAAAAATCAAGATATTATTACCTCATTTTCTTCATGATTATATGGTAATAATTTGAACCAGTATTTGGCCAGACTCAAGTGAAAAAGATGGGGTTTATTTGCATTAACCTACTGGCTTACTAACCAATATATATGTATGAGAAACATGGCAAGGGATATCAAACCACACGGCTGTCCAAAGCCTGACACAGATAAGAGGGCACAGAATAAATATCTGAAAAAAGTATTCACTGCTTCCGACACAGATTGCCGCCGTTAACAGTAAATGAGGGTGTTTGAGAGGTGTGGAAGGGGTACAGGTACATTTTCAGTAACACTGTGGATTTCAACAACCCCTTCAACAAAACGGACTCAGCTGGTGATCCCTACCCAGAGATGCAAGCTCTCCAGAAGTGGCAATGACACAGAAAGGGACAAGCAAGTGAAAGGGAGAAGGATCTCCCTCCCGAAACCTGGGTTAGGTTGGTCTCCCTACCGGTCGCGTTGGGCAGACACAGTCAAATTTGGGCTGAGGGGAGAAGACAGGCAGATGAGGCAATATTTGAGCGGGGCACCCCGGGGGGGAAGCCAACAGCAGGCTGACTGGGAGCGAGGGAGAGATGCCAGGCACATACCTCTGCGGGCGCAGTCCCCCCACGGCACCCAGCAGGGCTTAAGCACGAGCCTGGTGCGACTGGCGACCGCGGGAGAAATCCATCTTTCTAGAGAAGGTATGGAAAACAAACGTGACATCCTGAGTATAGGTGTTTCGTTACAATGTAATTAACACAGCACAGCATTGAGAACAACAGTAAATTTGGTCTATAAAATGCAGACCTAAGCTATACAGGATCTGTAATTGCCTAATATTAAAGCCTTGACATAAAGTAAATATATTTTAAGTTCCTGTTAGTTATGGAAACAGTTTTGAAAGATTGAAATGCAGTACCAATAAAGCCTTTGTAAATGCTATCCTAAAATATGTGTTTCTCTGAAAGAAAATAGTTACCATAGGAGGTTTATTTTTTTCCATATTTTTCCATATCAGGCTTACAGAGAAATGGTGTAAAACCACTTTTGTCTACTGAAAGAAGGTATGGTTTTGCACTATTCTTAAATTGTGACAAAAGAGGCACTGGGACCAGTAGAGGCGATAAAGCATCCTATTAAAAACCACTGGTGTATGTGTAAAAGAGGGAGCAACTGCATCAGTGGCAACGTATGAAACAGAACTTCTCTCTCTGCTGGTCCCAGCATCTGCCGCAGGGACAGCTGCTCCACAAAGGAAGCCGTGCAAAGCAAAGCTGTGCTTCCTCAGTCCAGGGACATAATTTCAACACTCTTTAAAGAAGAAAAAGCTACATCACTACCACCACCATTTCTAAACCATGTCCACTTCAAGAATTTCAAAACACAACACCGGTATAACTGATTTGCCATTTTCTAATGAGACAGTTGTAAGAGAATGACAAAGTGATTTTGTCTAAACCACACAGTGAAGCAGTAGCAGAAGATGACAGAACCATCAGCTACATCAGCCTTACCATGTTAGTGCCCCATCAAGGCCAATTTACTGACCTTTAGACCATCACGGCCTTGGCATCACAAGAATTTGGAGGGATCCAGGCAGTTTACATTCCTTTCACCTTTAAACATTTGCATTCACTTGAGAAGCGAGCGTATGACCCGCACAGGCCTTCAACTCCTCCACAAGTCCAGTCTTCTGACAGACAAGGCACTTTGAGACAACCCCACGACTGGACCATGGCAGCCACTGGAGCCAGCAGGATGGTTTGGTGCTCCCATAAGATTTTCCTTGCAGGAGAGTCTTCTGCTGAGATCTGTTGCCCAAGTGCCTTGGCAGATGAGCCTTAAACTGGATTTGAAGGGTGCCCCAAGATAGAGCGAGGAGGGATGTCTTTGGTGGGACTGCGTATCGTGTTTAGGGCAGAATGCTGTTGACGCAGACCATGCTAAACCTGGGTAACTCTTCGGGTATCCAGAGCAGAAAGTCTCCGCACCAGTGCCCGTTTCCTATCAGCTGCTGTCTCATTGCTGTAGGAGCCCCAGCCCAGTGCCCTCTGACACCAGGTGTGTAGTAGGGCTTGTGTAACCGCCACAGCACTAGTCTGAGGCTTCTCAGAACTGGATTTTCTGAAAGATTTTCTCCAAGAATGGGTAGTAAGCACTTGGGGCTTTGTCCATAGCTGTGCCAGTGAGGGCAATGAAGCAATTTACTCTTCACAACAGTAATTCTGTGCCCTTGCAATGATTATTGTGACCCTTGACGGACCTTTGTTCTGCCTCCTAAACTCAGTGTCCCAAGGAAACACTTCAGCTCCCAAACTGTACACACAAACCTCGGAGGCATCTCCTCAGTCAGGGAACTTTGCTGGGACAGCCTTACAGAACAGCCTAGA
This sequence comes from Balearica regulorum gibbericeps, assembly GCF_011004875.1. NCBI lineage: Eukaryota > Metazoa > Chordata > Aves > Gruiformes > Gruidae > Balearica > Balearica regulorum. The sequence goes on from NC_046196.1 coordinate 1,164,069, forward strand.
CATAGCTGTTAATTCCCAGCTATTTTAATCCCATCATCTACCAAGTGCAACACATTATCTTCCATCACGATAGATGTACACAACAAAATTAACCTCTCCTCTCCATGACAAGCAAAGCTTTACATAGACAAAACCGCATACATTCCTGACATCTGATTGCAGGTAAGGGATGGAAAAAAAGAGAAAGTCAGAAAGAAATATACATAAGGAGATTTTATTCAGGCAAGAGAGGACCTCCTGCCTAACATACACAAGCCATTAAGAATTTTTCAACCAAATCATATGGACCTGCATGTACGGTACATGTTCATTCTTCTTCTTCCTTACAGAAGTAACGATGAAAGTATCTTGGCTTCAGGATGGACTGGTTTAATTCTGCTTCAGCACTCAATTCTGCCTTTCATTTTCCTACTGACTTTCTGAAATTCCATGGAAAGATATTGTTGTTAAACAGCAGTGAGAGTTATTCTCACAGCAGTGTACACTAACAATAATTCAGTGTGGTGTCATGGAAGGCTGTGAGCTCTTACTGAATTTATTTGAAAAATAAAGTTTGTTTTTTTTCTCAGAGATCTTTACTTAAGTCAGCATGGAACTCTTGTAAAAGATAACTACCAATAAGTCACAACTACCCAAGGAACAGCCTTTTTATTTTATTTTTTTATTCCTTGCTCACCATGACAACATAATAAATGAGCCCTGAGAGACTAGAAGTGCAGAACTATTTAAAATTTTCTATTTTATCTTCCATTGTATGCTTCCAGACATAACATCCATGATCTATTTTTTAAAACCCTCTTCAGCATTTCCAAGTGAAATACTCCAATTTTCAACTGCAATATACAATAATCAGAAATACATCTTAGCTGTGATTCTAGGTAACAGTTTACAAAACCAGTCTCATAGTATTTTTGTCATCCATTAATAATTACTTGCTCCTGTAAAAGAAAAGCAACAAGCCAACAGTTTCAACATCTGCTTTTTCAATTTTTGTTTTGAGTTCTGTTGGATGTCTCTGTATTCTTTCATACATGACTAATAGGAAAGATACAAGACTAATAGGAAACATAACTGCAACTTCACTTACGGTTGGTTTCAGTTAACAGATGGTCTTTAAACTATCCAACATAAAAGCATTCATTTTAGAAAAACTGACCCCAAAACTGCTTCATAAAATAAAGTATTTCAATTTTTTTTTCCCCCCTCAAAGCCTCAGGATCTTTCAAGACACTGCAGTATAAGAGGCCCCAGGGTTTAAAAAAAACCAAACACAGACAAAACTTATAATTTCTGACCTTAAATATCAGAGACTAAAGGTTTTGCAATCTAAGTATCAGAAGTAACATATACAGCTATGCAAAAAGGCGGGCCTCCTAGACTACGTCTTTTCTTTCTAAATTTCACACACCAGCACAAAACTACAGCAAAGAGATCTGCAAAATCCCTGCGCTACAGATGACTGCCACAATAGGTCAACCGAAGCCTTAGCTTCGCAGAAGCTAGCGCAGCAGTTATGGTGGGGTCTTTTGGCTGTCGCAATAGCTGCTTTCTTCTGGATAAATCACTACTACGAGTCACTCGCCAAGAAACATTTTCTTTAATTTCTCAGTAATGTGCTGTCATGGGCACATGAATCAGGGTGATAGTAGTACAAGCCCTACTTCCAAACTACATAACGTAGAATACGGTGAATGAAAAATTGTTGTCCCACACACACCTTGTACAGCTGAAGAGGGTTTACTTAGGATCGATAAACAGGCTTGGCAAGACCTGTGCTGTTACGCATTTCTTATTCTGACGATGCCACTGTATGTTTGCCCTGTTCTAACACTTATCTGCAAACCTGCTGCTGACCACAGTCAAAGCAAGCACAGCAGACCAGGTATGTATGTACCTTTGGTTCAGTGTTGTTGTTCATAAACCGCCCCATTTGAGAGCTACGCACTAACTTTGCTACGAGTGCAATCTGCTTACAGCATGGCTTTTCTTAAAGGTCTGTCTACAAAAGAAACCAAGAATAAAACCAAAGAAACGGCTATTGTCCAAAACGCCTCCCAAGCCCATCCATCACGCCTGGCACAACCTGGAGACAACGGGTACTGCCGCAGCACCGCTGTAGTTCCCTGGGCACCAGAGCGTGGTGCTGATTTAAATATGAACAAGGTTTAATGCCTCTGACCTTTGTCAGCCTCACTCCTCCATATGTTATGACAGCAGCCCAGTCAAAGGCACACCATCAAGAGCAACTTCACACAAAGTTTTAGGTTAACAATTAAAGATTATTTTAGTCAAAATTATATCGGAAAGTACTTTTTGCAAGTCTGTTCTCCTACTTCTATTTCAAAGGTGCCTGTGCAACAACACTGGAGAGCTGAGCAGAACTGGATTTCACAGAGCTTTTGGCCCCTGACTGGTGAAAGCAGCAACGCATCGCTCTCCCAGGAGGCAACTGTGGCAGCATTTTTATATGGTAAAAACAATTTGCTTTGTTTAATATTGAATTTAGAGTCAGATTCTGAGCCCATGGCTCACATGCGAGGATATTTACTCTTGCAATCGGTTCCTCCCACACAGCTATGTCTGTTAATGAAATGCCCATACAAGCCATTAATAGTTTGGTCTAGACAAGAAAAATTTAGCTTCTATCTGCTAACATTAAAGAACAACACTCAAAAAGTCACTCAAGTTTAGAAACAGATGAAGCAGCTGAAGCTTGCAAAATAGCACTATACCCTAGGAACATGGCCCTATTTTAAATAGAGTATTTTTATTCCTAACCAGAATTCTTTCAGCTTTGCAGAGAGGTATATAACTTTTTTCTTTTTTTTTTTTTTTAAGGGGGAAAAACCCCAAACACTCCAGTTTAAAAAGTGCTATTAAAAAAATCGTACAAGAATTAGCACTGGAGAAAAAGTTAGCAAACAAACCAAAGTTGAAAGTAAGTTTCTTTCTTTCAGTCTGTTTTTCTAGATGCATCATCAGCATCTGCATGTTAGCAATTTTTCATTATTTATAAATGTATTACAGGAACACAGCCAAACTACAAGCCAAGAAGTCCAGCACACACATTTTTAAAAATAGGGAATGTGTCTTGGTTATAGAACAAAAGAATTCATTTTATCACTTGGCTTTACCGCTTGAGAAAATGGCTCCTGGTGTGCTGAACTCCATGATAAATGTGCCCCCTCTAGATCTTTATTGCCCTTGTAAATCAAAGGACTGACAGCAGTTAATAAGAAAGCTTTTGAGAGGTTTTGAAGTTTTGCTTTGTACAAATAAAATCTCATATTAAAGAATTTGCTAGTCCTCAAGGTGTGGAAAAATGAGTATGACTAGAACCTGTTGTGCTTTCTTTTTTTAACTGCTTGTTTCCAGCATTTTCAAAAAATCATTTTGTAGCAAGGTACCAGAATAAAACAAGCAAATCACTCTGTACTGAAATATAAAACTTAGACTTAAGTCATTAAAAAAAATAAAATCTTTCTGGTATTTCTATACCCTGTGAGGTCTGGACAGGGAAACAAAATCAGAAATGTACAACATAAAACAGGAAAGATTTTCCCATCATTTTACATCATATGTTGAAAATACTTCTACAAACTGTTTTTAACTAAAGAAAGCAATGATTCTACATCCAGAAGTTATCAGTCAAAATTTCACTGTTACACTGTTGTAGGGAGGATAGGATTATTTGAGTCACCAACTAACCCACAGCTATGGACAAAAGTTTTTAAATGCATTGGCAGAAACTACAGCAATATTCACAGATAGGCAGATTATGGTAAGTAGCATGACTTCTACATGTGCCTTTTGGTCACGCAACAGTACCCTATAGGGAAACAAAGAAATAAATTACTACAACACAAATAAAGATCATATCATAGAGTGAACAGATCAATTTATAATTACAGATTTGAAGTCTGCTTTAGAGATTACATTCTAGAACAGACGTGGAAAAAAAATGGTTGGCTGGAGGTCTTCAGAAGCAAACTGAAGTGTGGATAAGGACACTCTTTAGGGCATCATGCACTGAGTATACAGCATCAGCATTTCACTGAATTACAGTTTAACCAAAACAAATTAGAATTAACGTTGTGGTGGCTTTCTGTTTTCCTTCCACAGCTTGCATTATCCCTGTTCAATTCCAGGCAGCATCGTTCCTTCTAAAACAGTTTATGGCACACCCTGGCTGAGGAAATCTTAACAGGAAACTAGAGTTATTTGGACAAAGCTAAACATATTTATAGGGAAATAAATATATTTCCTGTTCAAACTGGTAGCACAAAGGTATTATGTGACAAACTATCAACAGGTCTAAAGAAAGCCTAGCTTCTCTTGACTGGATTTTAAACATATTTTAGAAAGCATCTCAATGAAAATACACGTTAGTGGACATTGTGTCTTTCACTGTTCAGTTCCTGCCGCCCCAATCTAGGAAAAATAAACCGGAGTTTTTCTTTAAAAACAAAGACAAGTATTAACGGAGCACATTAACAAGTGTCATTTAGGATTAGGATCCAAAGTATCAGGCATCGATATTTCCCAGCTGTGTGGACCTTTTGTAGCCAAAGTCCCAGGGATGTCACTTATGACTAGCAGACACCGGAAAGCTACAGAGAGAAAGCAAATCAGACTGCAGCGTTACTGCCTCCTGGGTGATTTACCCTGCTCCCTACACCCACAGCTTGCCCTGCCCACAGCCCACCATCTGCTTGCTTACACAATTGTCCTTCATGCACTCTGCCCTTTAGGTAGCTGGAGAACCCTCTTTATCTGGGAGAGACTCAAGAGACATGGGTGATCAAACCTTTCTTCCTGAGGAGACGCTACTGAGGAGCAAACAGCAGCACCTTCGCAGCCTAGATGGAAAAATACACATCAAGAGCTATACACAGAGCAGGCCGTTAAGTTTGGAGGGTGTAGCCTACCGCACAGCCGCCCAAGGCTCAGTTCATGGCCTCGAAGCGAGGTTGTTACTGGCATTTTCATTTAAAGAAGTGGTCTAACTGTCATCATTGGAAAGAACACCTAGAAATACACACTGAGTGTATTTAGTAAGCGTATGCCTTCCCTAGTCTGTAGATGATCAGACTCTTCTGTGATTCTGCCAACAGAATTACCTCCATTTGTTTTTCCCCGTAACAAATTTCCATCATTGCCCCCCACCCCCAATACCGACAGACTGAAAGGAGACAGCAAGAGGTAAGGCCCCTGAAAGTGTCCCTCAGCTGTGTAACTGGGTGTTGGCAGGGCAGCATTAGTTAAATTAGAAAACAGCTGACAAGCAGAGACTCCATAAAGCCATGCTTGATAGCTGCCCAGAGAAAGGTCACCATTCCAGTAAGGATCTAGGCCTAAACATGACATGGGACATTTCCCCAAAATAAAAAACAAGTTTAGGAAACATCTAGTTATGTCACAGTTAAAAGACAAATACTAATTCCTGATGGAAGGTCCAACATTCCTGAAGCAGAACTGTGATCCCCAGGGCTGGAAAAGAGGTCAACACATGACAAGAGACATACAAACTACGCAGAATCTGGGTACCAACAGCTTTCTTCCTGCTGCTTCACAACAGCTGACAGTGGCAGATCTTGGCTTCGAAAAGCCTACAAAGATGTCTTCCTGTGCCACCAGTAAGTACAATCTTGCGCTTGAGGAGAGTTTACAATACCTAACAAATCCAAAGGAAGAAAGTAATGACAAAAAGTGCATTCAGAATTAAGTTACCGGTGGCACCATTCACCTTCTGCAAACAAACTTTCTTTTAAATGCAGTCCTAACTGATACTACAGGAAGGGGACAGCTAGCTCAAACATAGCAGACATCCATCCCCAGACAGCATCACGTTTCTTTGCTTCCGACTTCCCCCTGAGGTTAGCACGGTCACTATTAAAGGAAAACTAGAGGTTGGTTTAACAATTATAATCATTAATTTGATTTTTAAACTACTTCAGTCTTATTTTTCAATCCAGAAGTTATTCTTAAACTTCTGAAAACAGTTATGTGCAAGTTTGGGGGTTTGTGGAACTTTTGGGGGTTTTGTGGGGTTTGTTGTTGTTTTTTAAACAAAAGCCCAACAATCAATGATGGAATCCCTTGCTCCATTTAAAGAACAAAACACAGCTCGCTCCCTCCCTCCCCACTTCAGGTCAGATGCTTGCATTCTGCAGAGCCTCTCTAAACTTCGAGTTTCAGCTCAGCAATCACGAGCCAAATCATATATAAGTATTGATGTTTGCCACTCTACAGTTAAATTACATCAAGTATCAATGCAATCAACTCATTAGCTGTTTTTTATTGAGCACCAACATTCATTACTTACTTTTCAATTCTTTGATTAAGCAACATATTGCCTGTATTCCCAGTCTACATCTACCAGCTGATTAGCTCAATAATACTGATAATCTTCTCAAGTCAAAAGAGCTGGGAAGGGAAGTAACTGAAATCCCTATGAGCAGACTCAATTTACTCCTTTTGTGTATAACATCAATACACTAAACTACTAGCAATACAATCGAGCAAATGAAACTTCAAATGTGCTAAGTTAGAGAGTAATTTTAACAAAAAGTCACAGCAGGTCATTAAAATGCCCCTTAATTGTCTCTAGATCATACTCCGTTATCCTTCCACAACCTTCCTGGCATGCTGAGATTTTAAATCTCTTCTGACTGATGTAAGAACCAAGAACAGAATTGAAGTGTGATTGTCACATACGGAGTCTGAATGCCGAAGGTCAAAACAGCTTACTGGTACGCTGGCCCACTGCTCCAAATTTTATATCTTTTCTGTCCCTCGGTTATTGCCTGACATGATTTAACAACTGTAATTCCTTATTTAACGATGTCAAAGGTTTTTAGGAAATTGACTGTATTTCACCAACGATATATTTCTTCTTGATTACAGAGTGGTTAAAATGATTTTAAACCAAGACAGCAAAATAAAGCAGTAATAAAATCAATAAAAGGTGCTTAAAACATTCCTTCTATTAGGTAATGGCATTTAAAATATCCGTAGCTTGTAATGGCACTTAGGATATGCCCAAAAATCAATGAGCTAAATTACTTATTGAACTAGTTAATTTGAACATTGAGTTTTATATGTATATTGATAAAACAAGCTACAAGAATACTGGCTACATTTGAATTTCACGGTCAGATGTCTCCCTCTGCTGGAAAAAAAACTCTAAAAACTCAACCAGAATTTTATTTTTTTTAAAGCGGCATCAACTCTAAAGGATGTAACGTCTAAAAAACTCCACAAGAGGTCTCTAATTCCCGTAGAGTTTGTAAATTAGCGCTGCTTTTGCTGAAATCTGCTAAGTGTTCAAAGACGCTAAACACCACCACAAAACTTCAGGTTTCACCCAGAATACCGCCACTTGGTCAGACCTCAGAAATACGCAAAAAAACCAAAACGTGGGAAAAGTTTAAAAATAAGGCATTATCACAATGCTTTAAAAACAGTGACACTATCCTCAAGAATTTTGCTAATACTTTTCACGTTAATAATAACTTCATAAAAGATCTAGGAGTGACAGCCTCAGGTCCTGTTTTCCTGCTAGAAGTAAACTACAAAAGACAAGCTCTGTGTCTCCCTGTTCCTACCCTTGAGGTGCAAAAACCCTCCTACAAAGACTAGCCTAAGTACTCGGCTTAGTTCAGAGTCTGATTTCTCCTTTACGCTGAGGAAAGCTGTACTTCAGAGCGGAAAAACATTTATAAAATAGGAGAGGCTGAAGGACATTGCTTTTGCCTACAAACCAAATTAGCCTAACGCAGTCCCCTCAGAAGCAAGCAAACACTAACAGTAATAAAGATTTCTGCCTATTTATGTAGACTTTTACCACTGCAGTACTGGGAACCCTGAAGTTACCCAAGGCTCCAAAAGGAGAGGCAGAGCCATGGAGTTCTTCCCCAGGTTGCAGAGACAGCCGGAGGAGGCAAGGCAGCACGCAGCTAAGATCAGGATACCACCCTGCACGTGCCATTAGCGCTTCCACTCTCTATCAAGATGAGAGGACAGCACCCCTGCATTTTAAACCTGCAGTCTAGCGGCAACGAGACTATGACATCATTCTGAAGCCGCTCTCTCATTTTTTGGAAGGTCATGGTGATTAGTTCCTGACAACTAGAAAAAGACAAATGCCACACTCATCGTCCAGAGGAGCCTCAGCGGGAGCCTGGGAAGGCTGGGCAGCCCCTGGAACCTCCGTTCCCGAAGGGGCTATGGGGGCACACGCTCCTAGAGGCCATGCAGTCAGCAGGCCCAGGCACAGACCCCAGCAGGGACCCGCTGGCCCGGGGCCGGACGCCCCCCTCCCGCCTCAGGCCCCCGCTGACAGGAACCAGCCCCGCAGCCGCCCCCCCTCCCCTCGGGGGGGGTGCGCCGAGGCGCAGCTGCAAGGAAGGGGAACCGGCACCCCTGGGGACCCCTCGAGCGAGGGCCGCTCGCCGGCCGCCCGCCTCCCAGCTCCGCCGGCCCGGCCCGCCCCTCACCTCCGGGCGGCGCGACCCGACTCCCCCAAGATGGTGCCGCGCCGCCGACAGCGGGGATGCACCTTCCCAAGATGGCGGCGACGCGTCCGTCTCCCGCGACCTCTCCAAGATGGTGTCCTACCGGCGACGACCTCTTAAAGATGGCGGCGGTGGCCCCGCCCCGAAGCGGGGCAGGCTGGGAGCGGGGGCCGCGCGGCGGGGAGCGGGCCTGGTGCGGGCGGGCGGTCGGGCCGGGTTGGCGGCGGAGCGGAGCGGAGCGGGGCCGGGCGGGCGCCATGCCGGAGCTGGCGGTGGACCGGGTGGTGGTGCACCCGCTGGTGCTGCTCAGCGTCGTCGATCACTTCAACAGGTGGGGCCGGACGGGCGCGGCGCCGCGGCGCTGACTCACGGTCACGGGCCCGGGCCGGGCTGGGCCGTGTGGGACCCGGGGCCGTGAGGGAAGCGGGGCCGTGTGGGACCCGGGGCCGTGAAGGGAGCGGGGCTGCGAGGGAGCCGGGCCCCGGGGCGGGCAGATCGGGGTGGAGGGGACCCCGCGCCGTGAGGGGAGCGGCGCGCCCGGGCCCGGGCCGGTCGCTCGGTGCCGAGGGCCGCGATCCCCGTGTGGCGGCGGGAGCGCGGCCTGCGGGAGCCGCCGGAGCCCCCCCGGGCCGCCGCTGCTGTTTTCGCCTTCAGAAGGAGAAAAGTGGGAGGGTGGGGAGCGCTCGGTGCCCGTCCGAGGGCTCGGAGACGGCGTCCTGCTCGGTGAAACGGGGCAGCGGAGGGGATAAGTCGTGTCCCTTAAACGCCCGGTGTAATTTGTGCCCAGTTTAACTTAATGGCGCCAATTGACAAGCAGCTTTAGTGTTAAAAACCAAAAATCTCGCAAGGCAAACCAGCCTGCCGTTGGGAGAGCGATCTGTGGGTGCACCGAGCCCACGCTGCGATCTGTGGGTGCCCGTAGCCCGCTGTCCTGCGGAGAGGCTGCAGCGGTGCCCGGTTTGGGTCACGGTCCCCCTCCTCGGCTGCACCGGACCACAGAACCTCCGTCTGCATCGCTGGGTTACAAGGTTTGGTTCCGGGGGCACCGAAACGCCTTTCTCTAGATATAAATTAACAATCGGTAATGAAACAATCGTAACGCCTTTTCTTCTGTTCAACGCGCGTGCTGTTTAACTTGCAGAAATTAGATTAAACAACTTGTCTGCTCTTACGTCCTTTCCTGAATCAGGGTTTTTGTCACAGGAACTGACAGTCTTTTCCATTTAGAATAGGAAAAGTTGGAAATCAGAAACGAGTCGTCGGTGTGCTGCTGGGATCGTGGCAGAAAAAAATACTAGATGTGTCCAACAGTTTTGCAGGTGAGTTTGGACATCCTACCCTTGTTCAATCCTACTGAATTATTTAATAGACGGATTGCGTTTGGGTTTTTTTAAGCCACCTTGCCAGAGCAGAGGTTGTTCCCTCCGTGTACAAATCAGCCTATATCTAACAAAAAACAAGAAGTGCTGTCAAAAATACACCTATTCCAGCCAGTCCTGTGCTGCACCTTCCCGCTAAACTGTGTATGTGGAATGTTTCGGGAGCGGATGTAAACCTTTCTTAAAACACTGACGAATATTTTGCTGTGTTGGACTCGCTGACCTGCTGAGTGATCAGTGTCTCTACATGTTGTACAGAAATCACAGCGCTCGGTGCTGACGTAGCTCTTACCTACTTGTGTAAAGATTTAATGTATATTTCAGCTCTACTACTATTCCTCAGATTTTGTCCAATTAAATGCTAGTTCTTATGTATGTTGTTAGTGGTGTTAAAATAGTTTCCTCTTAGATACTTACATGTGATAGTAAAAGTACTTCTTGAATGCATGGCTTTTGCTGACCTATTTGTGTTAGTTAGATCATTTCCTTCCCAGTGGGGCTGCTCTGTGATGAAGCAAAATTATCTCAGTTTATATATGGAGTTTCACAGTTTATGTGAGTTCTTCTCCCAAGTGTGGACTACTTTTTTTCCAACTTTTGGAGGAACTTTTTTCCGTTTGAGTTGAAAAGAGGATTTTTTTTGTCGTTTTGATGGCCTTTCAACTAGGAAGCCTTTTACTATACCTGTAAATTAAAAGACTGAGACCCATCTCTGTTCTCACAACCGTGTGCCTGTATATTTGCTAACTGATAAAAGAACTAGTCCTTTACTCAAGGGTAAATAGTCCTTACTTAAGTGCCTCATGTCTTCTAGTAGTCTATAAAAGTGCTGATGACGTGTGTTCTACACCGAAAACTAATTTTTCTTGAAGTAGACTGCTGTTGATCAACAAGCTGTAAAGTCTACTGGGATACTCAGTTTATCATGTCCGACGCCTGCGCACACTACTGAGTCACTTGTGTTTGTGGGAGGATCTCTCTCTGATGGTTGATGTTGTCCACGGAGGATAACCCTCAGAACACCTTAATTTCATTGCTCAGTTCCAAACTGTTAGTCATTATGAGACAGCCTCTACCTGAGAGAATTGACTGGCACCGCAGGTTAGCTTGTGCAGCCTGGTGTTGCAGAGCAGTTGAAACTGGTTAAACTCTCCGTTAGCAGCCAAAGATACCCTAAACCATGGTGTTTCTGCAAACACTTTCAGTCTGGAAGTTGGTTTCTTAAATACTGATATTTTGTTCAATCCCCAGTACCTTTTGATGAGGACGACAAGGACGATACTGTGTGGTTTCTAGACCATGACTATCTGGAGAACATGTATGGAATGTTTAAGAAGGTCAACGGTAAGTTGAGGTCATCTTGCAGTCAGGAATACGCCCCAGAAACTTTCAAGACTCTGTAGGAAAGTGAATTCAGAGTAAGGCAGAGAGTTAATTGCTTACTTAAGAAGCCGTTCCGTGCTTATTCCTTCTGTGACTTCACTTCGCTGATGGTTTCCATGGGTTAATTTGTGCAAGTAGTTTGTGTTCTTAACACGTTAATTTATACCTTGCTAATTTTCCCAAGTCTCCTGACAGCTTTGTATCTTCAGAGTAATTCAGACTTCAAAAATGCTATTATTTCCTAAGAATTTCAAAGCTTTCCCCTCTATAGCCTGTTCTATACAGATGTGGCCTGAAATTAGTTTTTTATGAATGTAAACATTACAAACTCACGTGTTGTAAGTAATGATTCTAATTGCTCTTCCCCACTTTTTTCAAAAGTGTCTTTCCCACTCAGTTTGAAACTTTGGAGCTGAATGTTCAGTCATAACTTTAATTCCTATGAATGTTCTTAGCCCTGGGACAAATTGTCATTCTCGTGATACAGTTGGCATTTCTGCAATTTTTGCATCTCTAGCTGTCGGAGTTTCAAGCTGTCAGATCCTGACATCTACAACATTAATAAATGTTAGGAAGTAGTCCAGTTTAGTTAAGAACCTAGGAGTAAAGTTATACATGTGATCAGTAAGCTACGATAAGTACATTTAGTAAACTTTGTCACTAGCTGTGCCATTGTCTTGCCTACCATGAGTCATGTCCCCCTACTTTCCACTCATCTTCTACACGCATCACATTTTCACTCTTTGTTTGCTATATCCATCTCTGCCTAAATCTTTCAGCTGTTGTCTTACCATGCAATTCTGATTTAAGAATCCTTTCTGGTTTTGCTCAGCTAGAGAAAGAATAGTTGGTTGGTACCACACAGGCCCTAAACTGCACAAGAACGACATCGCCATCAATGAGCTGATGAAAAGATATTGTCCTAACTCTGTAAGTGCTGCACTTTTGGGGTTTGTTCTTTTTTCCCCCCCTCTCTCTTCCTAAATGGGGGGGTCTGGGATCCCTTGGCCCCACTGTTGGTACTGGAGATACACCTTGGTAAAGACCTCGTAGCTGCAAAGTGATTGAGGAACTCAGATCGGAGTCTTTTGAAACAGCTATCGCTGTCTTTTCTCAGAGCCTGAAGTTAACACCTCTGAGCTGGCAGCGTCCCGTTGCTGCGGAGCGCAGAGCTGACTTTGGTATTTTTTTGTAGTCTTTGAATGAAACAGTTTTCTGAAATGTTTGCTTTTTCTTTCCATAAGGTGTTGGTGATTATTGATGTGAAGCCAAAGGACCTGGGGCTGCCCACAGAAGCCTATATTTCAGTTGAAGAAGTTCACGATGTGAGTATTTAACGTGTCTCCCCGCCTCTTCCTAGGAAAAGGGTTTCCGTTAGAAGGTGGCTGTTAGGATTGCCTTATTTTCTGAAGGATGCACGTCCCACTGCACAGAGTTGCCTTTTACGTGTGGGACGTTGCGTTCGGTAGTGAGGGCCTGTGACTGGCAGCCAATATCTGCTGAAACCAGAAGTTAAAACCCAGGCACAGTAAAAGCATTTGTAACTAAAGCTTTTGTCCCCCAACGCCCCTGGAAGAAAAGCTGCGTTACTGTTTGACCTAAGGAATGACACAGCTCCAGCTGTCCGTATGATTTAGATGCTTCTTACCCGTTTCTGTCGTGTCCACGGCCATGAAGAAAGTCACAGATCGGAGCGCTTTTAAGATCTCACTTTTACACGTCAGCCTGTTTGCAGAGGCGTTGCAAGTAATTGGGTGCTTACTCATTTGTGCACCTGCCAGTGCTGAGTAGGTAGATCGGGCATGAGCAACACTTACTAATCACTTGCAGCACCGTGCAGACAACATCCAGTAGTAAGTCAGCTTCAGCTTTTCATTTGCAGTTGTTCGATTTAAATGACATTCTGGGTGTATATAAAAAAGTTTGAGCCTTTTGCCTTTCTGAGACCCTCACCATGGGGAAAAAGCTGCTCCCGATACTGCAGCTCTCCTGTCTGCAGGATTTGTTCTTAGTTTTTAATTCACAATAGTCCTGGTGGTGCTTTCTATTTGCAGCTGTGTACTGGTCCAGGTAATGGTTTAGAAGACACATGGGTAAAACTCGTTCTCAGAAATTCAGCCTGTGAATCTTTTCAACATCTTCCCTAATATCCAGTGCATAAATTATAATTTTAATGAGATTGCGCCATATTAGTATTTTTTTCCTGGAACTGTATGTATGTGCTTCTAACTGGCTGAGAGCAAATACCAGCATGAAAAAAGGTGTCCCAAAACGTAATAAGGGTCTATCAGGAAAGAAAGAAAGAAAGAAAGAAAGAATTGTGGTATTTAGTGAGACTTTCCATTCTACCCACTGTGCGCTCGGTCTGACTGTGTCTCCTGTGTTCTTGCACCTCCAAGGACGGCACTCCCACCTCCAAGACGTTTGAGCATGTGACTAGTGAGATCGGAGCAGAGGAGGCGGAGGAAGTCGGTGTTGAACACTTGCTACGGTAAGTGTCTTTAACCTGAAAGCCGCCTTCTGAGACTTGCGTAGCTGTGAACACGATCTGGCTGGCACCTCCCAGTGCTAGCTTTCTGGGGGGGAGCGGATCTTGTTAAACACGTACCTAAACTCTAACAGCGTGTTCATTTAGCGAGCTGGCTTGGCGTATTCATTCATTGCTAGTGCAAAGTGTGACTGCCCGCTGATGAGATGATGAAAACTGCACGTTCATTCTGTCAGAGCTGCAGGATATTGCGTCGTTTGGAACTGCCTCCGGGTGCTGTGTGCTCAGAGCAGGACTGAACAGGAGCGTTGCTGCTGGGGCTGGAGCTCTCCCGTCAAACAGAGAGCAGTCGCCCTACGCAGCCCAGGTCGCCTTTTCACCAGTCAGAACTCCCGTTGTTTATGTCTCTGTCCCTCTAACTGGTATTACAAAAATTATTCCGAAGTGAACGTACGCACACCACAGGGTACAACAATGGTCTATTTTAGGTGCGTGCTTTGTAACGTGCATCGGTTCGGTCTGTCTTTGACTTGGTGCGTTCGGTTCAGCCGTGCTTCAAACTGCTTTTCCTTTTCAGCTGGAGAGGTCACGTAAGTGGACGTGCCCGCCGGTACCGAGAGAGCAAAGTGACCTTCTAATGCCAGTTCTTTCTGTTGGGGTGTTCCAGGGATATCAAGGACACGACGGTGGGCACTCTGTCCCAGCGGATCACAAATCAGGTCCATGGCTTGAAGGGACTGAACTCCAAGCTTCTGGACATCAGGAGCTACCTCGAGAAAGTGGCCATGGGCAAACTCCCCATCAATCACCAGATCATCTACCACCTTCAGGACGTCTTCAACCTGCTTCCAGATGTCAACCTGCAGGAGTTTGTCAAGGCCTTTTATCTGAAGACCAACGACCAGATGGTGGTGGTTTATCTCGCTTCTCTCATCCGTTCCGTGGTGGCCCTGCACAACCTCATTAACAACAAGATTGCCAACAGGGATGCAGAGAAGAAGGAAGGACAGGAAAAAGAAGAAAGTAAAAAGGAGCGAAAAGATGAGAAGGAGAAAGACAAGGAGAAGAGTGATGTCAAGAAAGAGGAGAAAAAGGAGAAAAAGTAAAATGTAGGGTTTTTTATTTGTAAATTAAAAAACTTGTAAACTAAATCACTTTGCTGGGTTCTTTTCTCTCGTTGACGTGGTCAGCACTCTGCTTTCCTCAGCTTTGGTGTCCATCATACTGGGGTGGGATGGACCTGCTCAAACTGGCAGCTGCCACAACACGTGGACAGTTACTGTGGGGCAGGTCGGGCAGTTTGGGGCAAAGAGGTAAAAGTTGGGGGGTTGTTTTAGTTAGGGCAGCACTCTTCCTCCCCCTCCGGTGCTCCTTCCGTGACCGATAGGGCAACAGCTGAGGATTTCCACCATGCATGGTGTTAGACTCCTCACTGAGTTTTTCACTGCTGCGTGACACCAATTTTATGAGCAGCAATTCATTGTGACGCTGAGGTGGAGGTGCTGAGTTCTAGAAGCACCATGGCATGACTGGCAGAAGCTGTTGCTATGGCTGGCTGCTCCCTTCCAGCTGTACCTTGTGCTGGGCTAGCATATCTTTTTGCTAGCCTTTCTAGCTGGCCACGGGCAAGAGCAGCGTTGGCTCTTTTGTTACCTGACGCTTTGGGCCGGGGCAGGGGGGAGGAAGCCGACCAAAACCTCTGCTGCTGGCTGATGTGGTGCTCTGCAGGGATGGAAACACTGAGGGGGCAGAAGATGGGACCCTGTGCTGGTGAGGAAGGGAGGTTGTGTCAGGTCATTACTGTATTGGGGGGGGGGGTGTGCTGGCAGTTTTCAGGACAAATTCATAACAATTAGCCAATTTCACACAACACAGCCAGCAGATTAACCTGGTTCCTATCTGCACTGTCCGCAGACAGCTCGGTGCCTGTTGGTGTGGTGGGCACGGTGCAACTGTTAGAGCTTCCCCAGCTCTGTGCCCTGGAGGAATTAGCTTTGCTGCTGGCGCTGCAGGGCATCATCTGCTCACTCCCCGACCTTCGCCTTCATGGTTAAAACGCTACCAAACCAACACCGGGCAAGCACCAGGGAGCCTCCCCTGTAGAGCCCCAGCCATAACCTGCTGCCCTGCACCATGTCACCATCCCCGATCAGGATGGATGCCGGTGGGACACGCCTCCCCCAGGCACAAGACACCTCCCCTCCCCTGCCGCCCCCCTCCCCGGGCAGGACATGAGCAGCGCCCAGGGCCCCAGGACCCTGCCAGTGCTGCAAAGCACCAGCAGCCTGCCCACAGCCACTGAGGCATTTCTTCTGGGAGGGGGCTGGCAGCGGGTGTGCCACGCTTGGCAAGGCCAGCCCCCAGCATGGCGCAAGTACAGGCTATTAAAAAAAGAACCAAAAAACAAAAAACCAACAAAAAAACCAAAACCACACAACCAACCAGCCAAGGCAGCTGCTGAAAAGCAAAGTGATGGCAAAATTACTGGGTGCCGACTGTCCCCCAGCGGCATGAATAGCGGTTTGTTTAGTTCTGCTTGTCTTGGAGTTCTCACTGCCCACAGGCAGCCTATGGCCGCTGGCCGCATTCACCTGATTTTCTTCCACCAATGCGCTCTGGGTTTCACTCGGCGGCACAGGGCGGCTGCTCCAGCAAAGCAGCCTGGAGACGGTTTTAGCCAAGTGTGATTATAGGTTGGGCGAAGGCGGGCAGGAGCACTGCACCCAGCCCGACCCTCCGCACCGTGTGCGCACGGAAAACAGACGTGGGATTTATGACCCGGCTGAGGAGCTCCGGGTGCCTGTCAGGGCCCTTCAGCCACGTCCCCACACCGACCCCCCCAGGGCTGCACCGGCCTGTCCCCCCTGTGCCACACTGACCAGGGACACACACCTCGGCAGCTGCTTATCATTTATTGCACAAGAAGTCAGCGTCGCTGAGGCAGGATGGTGCAGTACAAAACTATCCGGTTACCGGTCAAAAGCTATCGCAGCGTCTTGTATCCATAGACTTCCGTTATGTACAGCTATGTACACCAACGCTCCCGCGGGTCCGTCTCCCCTCTGAACAGCGGGGAGGGGGGGCGGCAGCGGAGGTGGAATCCAGGCAAGGGGCAGAGGCCTGATCCTGCCCCCACCTGCAGCTCTGGGAGCTCCAGCCGCCAGCCCGGCCGGCGGCAGAGGAAACGCAGGGAGTTTGGGCCGAACCCACCAACCGAGGCCAGAGGTGCCCGACTGCGGCCGGAGCCCCCGAGGCTGCTCCAGAGCACCAGCTCCGAGCAACAACTCGCTTAAATATTAAATACACCTGCAGCGGGGCCACAGGCTTGCAAATCAAAACGCGCACCGGAGGTGGTGGGCCAGGCCCTGGGCACGGGAAGGGGCCGTCAACTGGGGCTTCCCCGCTACCTTTGCTGGGTGCAGGACAGGGCCCAGATGCGACCTGAGAGGTGGCTCAAGAGTCATTTCCCCTCCTGACCTGCATGTATTAAAATGCCGTGAGAAGGCAGAAAACACTAGGGAGAAAAAGTAGCCTGTGCCAAAACCAGATCTCATTTACCTGTGTCCGTGAGGGGGGACCGGGGAGCCTCGGTGCTCTGCACGCTGCCTGCCAAGGTGCAGGGCTTCGCCCCGTCCCCTCTGCCCCAGCCCACACCCCTCATGAGCTTCTGTGTCTGCCTACCCACCACACCTCAAATGTGTTTGGGGAGGGAAACGTGGACCCATTTCCCCCCGGGCTGCGTTAGCGCAGATCTCGCACAGGAACAAGAGCAACAGCATCCACAGCTGCCTGCGCACCGTCCCAGGGAGAGGGCTGGGCGCTGGGCACCGGCGGGCAGGACTTCATGGCCGGCAGCGCTCCAGGGCCCTCCCCGCCCCGGGAAAGCACCAACGCTCCGTCACTCCTGTCCAAAGCCTTCTGTCTCCTCAATCGCATAAAGCAGCTTCTCCTTCAGCTGTTCGTAGCTCTTGTAGGGAGGGAGATCCAGACGGTTAAAGCTGGAGAGACAGCAGAGGCTGGGACCGGTGCTGCGATCCCCATTCTCCCCCCCACGGCAGGGTCCCCTCCCGCCTCAGCTGCGGTAAGACGCACGGCCAGGAGCGGCAGCTACATCCCACAGGAACGTGGGCGGAGGGGATGGAGGGCGCCCGGGGCCCCACGCAGCCCCGCAGAGACTGCCGGCGGTTGTCCCCGTGTGCTCCTAACAGGGCCAAGGAAAAATGACTTACCATGTATGGCTCCGAGGCAGCCACGTCTCTTTGCCAACTTTATCGATGCAGAATTTCTGGGGCCCATTGCTGCCTGTTAATTATGAGCACAGCAAATCTCATTACACGACCAGGAGCTGAAAAAGAAAACCCTCCAACATGCCGCACCATCACACGCCCTTATGATCTGAGACACATCGGGGCGTAAATCTGTAGCACCACTCACTGCCCTTTCTGACCCCTTTGCAGAGAGGATGCACAAAAACAAGAAAGGAGAAAGCTGAAGAGTATTTTCACAGCAGAGCGATAGCAGCACGGCTTCTAGGCAGGATGGTTAAACAGCAAGTGCTAAAGCGTATTTATCCATAGACCCGCAGGACTGAGCGGGTCCATGTGAGAGTTTTAAAGGACCTGGCTCAGGAAGTCTGAGTCACTGAGGTCGCTTTTTAACAGATTGTGAATGCTGGAGGGGTTCCAGGGGGCTGGAAAACAGCTAATATGCCAGCAAGAATAAACGAGTGGGCTAAGCTAGCTGGTTAGCTTGACACCGATTCCAGGAAAGTAAGGGAAAGCCTGGTACAGGCCCCAAAAAGTAGCAAATTAAAGGATGAGAGCAGAATAATGCCACACTGTGGTTTTCTGAAAAAGGGGTTTCGTTGCACAAAAATCAGAATTAAATCAAAGATCAACTCTCATTCAAAATGAGATTACAAACTGGACTGACAAAGTTAACCACGGCAGCAGAGTTCACAGCTAAGGGATTTGTCTGAGTACGGCATGTCACCGTGCTCAGACGTCACAGCTGCTTCACCGCTCACGTGCCGCAGGCCGCCTTGCACTCTGCGATGGGGACGTGGACAGCCAGGCCCCTGCCCCGGCTCACCTCCCCAGCGCCCCCCACCTGAGCCGAGCGCCCAGGAACACGCACCGATGAGCTCCGCGAACCCCCCAACGGGCAGGCGGCAGGTCCCCGTCACGAACTGCAACAGCCGGATCCTCTTCTCGTTGTCCATCTCTTTAACCACCTATGATGAGAACACAGCAGGAGAGTGGGAACCCCATCACCCCAAGCTCCTGCCACAAACACCCCATGCCCTCCGGCCGGGCTCAGACACAGCCCGGGGCAGCGCAGCACGCCGGGCACGTGGTCCGGCCCTCGCCTCCAGTCCCACATCCTCGGGGACGAGTGCATCGCAAGGTGCCTGTGAGGAGCAGCTCTGGCCGGCCCTGCCCTCCCCCTCAGAGCCATTTTTGCCCCCCTTCTCTCCCAGCCAGCACGGAGAACTGGCGCAGCTCTATTTCATGTCACCCCTCCCGTCACCCTGCCCAAGAGCAGCAGCTATTGCTAGAAACACGCCGACCACAAAGTGCTGCCTGCTGTCCTCGGCGGCAGCACCGGCGCCTCTGCCAGCCGCAGCCAAACGCTTCTCGCTGAACGCGTGCTCACGGGAGTATTCTGTTCTTCCCGACAGCCTGCGAGGCTGCCTGCCGCGGGCCAGCCCTGCTTGCCCCGGGCCACCGGCAGGGGACAATCCCAGCATGGGGAGTGGGACGGAGGCGCTGCCAGCGCTGGGACTGACCTGCCAGAACCACTGGATCTGTTTGCTGTTCTTGGTGTAGTGCCGGTAGATGGTATTCTTCTGCCAGTCATTCATGTCGATCTCCTGCATGCCGCACAGCATCAGCTGGGGACAGGGGACAGTCAGCAGGGGAAGGGAAGCAGGGCCCTGTGCCGGTGCGTTGGAGCATGGACTCCTCCAATGCCTGGCTGCACAAGGCTCCAGCACTGGGCAACGGAGGTGTCCGGGAGGAATTCCTTGCCTCCGACAAGATGTTTTCTTTGCTAACAGACCTACGAGCCGCCCCACAGACCCAACCACCTGGGGCGGGAGTACCCCCGTCAGCAAAGCCGACGTCACCGCGCCCCATTCCCAGGGCAGCCTGTGGTGGGGTGGGAAGCACCGGCACCTCCGTGTCTCCGTCCCGGCTCAGGCACCAGCTCACCTCCAGCTCCTTCTCATCGAAGTACCGCAGCCACTCCAGCGGCACCACCTCGTTGAAGCCATCCAGGAAAGCCTTGGTCTGCTCCTCCACACCCCGCGTGAACCTCCAGTCTGTCAGCAGCCTGGGAAGGCAGACAGCGGTCGGCAGGCAGCCAGTGCCGCTGGCCCGGCGTGGGGAACCCCCCCCATCCCTCCTGCTGGTGGGGGGGCCCTGGGAACGGCAGGGGTGCACGGGGCAGGAGCTCCTGCAAATCGCCAGGGCTCCCCTCAATTCCCGCTAGCGGGTTCCCCTCTCTGCCTCTGAACCCGAGCACAGCCGCCAGCCCTGAGCACAGACCAGAGCTGGGGGGGGGTGGTGAGGGCTGCAAAGCACGTCCCCTGGGCAGAGCCTGCCGTCAGCAGGAGGAGTCGGCCCTGGCAGCCCCCAGCCAGCCCAGCAGTGGACAGGCAGGGTGAGCAGCCGTGGGACAGGGAGAGAAGTCTCACCCTCTCTCCCCTCTCCTCTTTCCTGAAAGTACTGGCAACTGCCCAGCCAGCAGCAAGCCAGACCGCAGCGGAGCTCGGCCGACCGCGCCAGCCCATACTTGTCACAGGCCACGTAGCCCAGGGAGGCGGCCACGTCCCAAGCCCCATGTTCCCAGCCCAGAACTGCCCTGCAGCCGGCGGGGCCAGACACCCGTCAGGGGCGTCGGGATGGCCACTCACATGATGTACTCCTCCTTGTTCTCCTCCGTCACCCGGATGCTCTCGCCACCCTCCTTCAGCTCGTGGGTGGTCACCTTGCCCAGGATCTCCATGTCCTGGATGAAGTACAGCTCCAGGCCACACTCCTCCAGGCTATTCTCCCTGCGGGAGGACACCAGGATGTGATTTCTGAGGGAGGCACTGCCAGGAACGAGGGGCCGTGGGGAGAAGCGCTGCCTCCCCCGCAGCGGGATGGGCCCTGGCCCGGGAGGGAGCACAGGGCACTCACTTGGTCCAGACGATGGAGTTGTAAAACTCAGGGTCGATGGATTCCAGGTCCTTCAGCGTGGGCCGCTTGTTCAGCATCCGCTTGTAGAAGGGCAGCGTGAAGCCGGTATCGATGAACTTCCCGTGATACAGAGCCTGTGCGGAGAAGTGATGCTGGGTCATGGGGGACCCCAGGACAGACCCGTGGGGTGAAACTACGCTCCATCACTGGGGCAGTTGTGAGGCAAAAGGGAACGGCTCCCAGGGTCCCAGAGCCACGGCACTCGCTGCCGGCTGGCAACCACGGTGGGAAGGAGCGGGCTCCCCCCGACAGCGCTGCCTAGGGGTGGCTCGCCCGGTGCGGGTGTGCTCGCAGCCCCTCTCCCCTCCCCACCATGAATTCCACCGTGTCTCCTTCTCCCCTCGAAGCTCTATTAAGAGCACTTGTTTAAACAGAACTGTGCTGCGGCTTCCCTGAATCCCTGGCTTCCAGGAGCCCCAAGGCAAAGGCAGCCAAAAATAATGCAGACGCTTGTCTAGAACGGCCCAGCGGTGAGTAATAGTCTGGGGTTTTATTGGTATCCTGCAACGCGGAGGGCAGGGCAGGACAGAGCGGGGACCCGAGCAGCATGCAGCCACCTCCCGCACACACCTCGCGGGGCCACGGGCCAGGGACCCTCCCCAAGCTCGGGGAGCCCCTGGCAGCCCCCCCTGCCAGCCCAGGGCCGAGTAACCCGCAGCACGTTGGCCTTGGGGAATGCGAGACGAACGGGAGGAGCCGCTCTGGGGCTTGGGCAGCTGGAAAATCTCACACTGCTGGGGCTAAAAATAGTCCCTGGAGCTGCAGACCCGACAGCACCTGGGGTGGCAGCCAAAGACCTGGAGCCATCCCCGCCACACAGCTCCTGGGAAACCAGGTCCCCTCCGGCCCCACGGCCGTTCCCCAGATTGAAAATGCATCCCCCCACAGCACCCCCTCGATGGCCCGTCTCCCACAGACCCACACCTGAGCGAGAAGGGGCTTAAGGACAGCAACAGTGCCGAGCCGAGCACCGCCACAGCATACGGAGCTGCCTCTCGCCCCGCCGGCCACCCCTGCCCCCTGCAAGGCCCCTGCTCCGTGGGGGGGACACAAACAAAGCGTCTTGTCTCCCATCGCCTCCCCGACCCCTCTCCCCGCATCACCCAGGCTCCTACCATGGCAATGAAGCGGCCGATGAAGCGGAAGTAGGTGAGGTGGTCGGGGTTGATGGAGGAGGCCGGGTTGATCTGCAGGCAGTAGTTGTTCTTGCCAGCGTACTCGAAGAGGCAGTACATGGGGTTGAGCACCTCATGGGACAGGAGGAAGAACCACTCCCTGGGGCGAGAGGAAGGGGGAGCGCGGTGAGGAACGGCTCGAGGAGCCGGGGCGCCCGGGGGCTGCGTGGGGAGGCTGAGCCCCAGCGGGAGGGACGGCACACCCCGTGCAAACCAGGCGCCCGTCTCCTCGGGGTGCTGGTGCAAGCGTTGGGCCCTGGTGTGCCTTGGCCAAGGTTTCCTCCACCCCAGGGGCACTGAGCGTGGTTTGTGAAGTGCTTCTGGAGACACCAGCCACAAACGTCCCAGTTTGCTGGAGGTCCTGCTTGGAGCATCGGGGATCCCGGCAGGCACCACGCGGCTCAGTCCCACCCAGGCTGTTGCACACGTATGCACACACGCCGCTGTGCACACCTCCCCCGAGTCTCCCGCACAGGCTCCCCCCCGGAGCCCCACCCTGAGCTGAAAGCAGCGTGGGACGGGTACCGTCCTGGCTTTGCTCCCCCGGCCGTGCAGGGAGACGGGAGTCGTCGGACGCAGAGGCAGCCCCGGCATCCCGTCCGTGGTTCTACCCTGTGGTAGAACAGCATGACGTAACCTACCATAGGGTAAAACCACTGGCAGGACACGGAGAGAGGCGGAGAGCAGGAGCCCCTGCACCAGAGCCGGGGGCAGCGGCACCACAAAGGAGGAGCGGGCGAAAGCACGGCAGCACGAACGCCAGGGCGGCGGCAGGCAGGGCAAGCGTTAGCCCAGCACCAAGGCAGACGTCCCGAGGAGCCAGCGGGGGCTCACAGGGACACGAGACCCCCCTCCAGCTGAGACGCAGCCCGTGCTCTGTGGTTACACCATCCTCGGGGCAGGCAGCAGAGGCTGCAGCAACTGCATCGCACCACGTCTGCCCCAGCACGCACCGACTGTCCTGGCAAACACCAGGGCCTGTTGGCTGCGAAGGTGGGCTGCGGGGAGAAGAGGCCGCTCGACCCATCGCCCCCGTGCCCTGGGGGTGTCAGGAGAGCCCCAGCTGGATGCCCCAGCCCTCTATGAGCCAGGGACAGGCTGGTGCGATGCTTTCGGAGTGTTCCACCCTTCCTAAAACTCACACTGTTTTCCATTTGAACAGCCCTGGAGAAAGGCCGGGGACCCTGAGTGTAGCTGCCGGACAGACCCCTGCCTGCACTGCCCGTGAGGGATTCACACTGCAGGCAGGGCACAGCCCCGTCCAGCAGCGGGCACGTGGCCCAGCACGCCAGCACTCACCTAGCAATGCCGCCATAGTCCAGGCCCTCCTCTCCTCGCATGATGATGTACAGGCGGCGCCGCAGGTCGTACGGCTTCATGTTCATGATCTGGGGAGAAGCAAGGGGAAGCGTCACCACGGGCTGGGGCGAGGGCCAGCTCCGCACTGCCCCGGGCTCCGCAGCCTCGGCACCTCCTCACCTGCTGGAAGGAGTCCTCAAAGAGCGTCTGTCGGGAAACGCTGATCTTCACGTGGCTGGGCAACGCGTTCGACTACGGGCAAGGCAGAGACACGAGGCTTTGTGCAGGCTGGGACAGCAGCTCTCCTCGCCCGTGCCTGCCCGTGGGGTCAGGCTGTCCACGCACCCACCCAGGGGCCCCCCGGCCGCTCTACTCACATGGCAGAGGAAGCGGAACTGGTGGTATTTCCAGCGAAAGCTCCGGTCGTATGCCCCCGGGGAGCCACCCTGCTTGCTCCTGCAAAACAGTGCAGGCCTCGCTTGGTTCAGCATCCCTGCCTGCCCTGGCGTGAGCTGCCCAGCCCCAGCAGCCTCATCGCCTGCCAGGCGGGAGGAAGATCTCTCGGGCACAGGTCACCTCCGTCAGAGCCAAACGTGAGGCCCTAAACCCACTATTCAGTGTCTTTGCAACAAAGCTGAACCACTTCCCCACTCTGTGTCACGACCACAGGAAGGCAGAGCTGCGAGCAGGCAGCTCGAGTCCCAGTCCCAGTGTGCAGCCTGGCTGCACAGCGAGGGGCTTGGCCCAAAAACACTTACCCAGACTCGAATCCAGGGCGCGGGTCCTTGAAGGTGGTGGTGCGAGTGTTGTGGTCCACGAAGTAGCGCACGCCCTCGTTCGTGTACTTCATCTCCCAGCCGGGCGGCAGTGGCGGCTCCTGGATCATCCTGCCAACAAGGAAGGGGTCACTGGGCAGAAGCCTCAGGCATCTCGCCCTCAGCTGCGGCCCTCCGAATGGCTGCCCTTGGGGACCACCTTCAGCTTGGAGCTCCATGCCAGGCAAAAGGAAGGATTCCTGGTACGGGATTAGCGAGCGCCTGCCTGGACCCCGAGACAGGAGCCCTGCTGGGCTTGGCCAGGACTGGCCACAGTTACAGCTTCACTCTGTCTGCGGGAGAGGTGGCCTCAGTGGAGACCTGGGCCAGGTCCTCAGCTGGGGCAGATCTCTGGAGAACCACAACCCAGAGGTCTTGGGAGCCCAACTGGAGCCCTGCAGGAAGGCGACAGGGCAGGAAGCAAGCACCTCTTTCTGCCCAGAGGGCCCTGCAGTCTTCCCCGTCACTTCCTCATCTCTACCCTCAGTTCCCACAAGCCGGAGAGCTGCCCCACGATGCCAAGGGTTCGCGTCCGACCCTCCTGGGCTCTGGCACTGCCTGCTCGCTGCCTGCAGCTCTCAGGGCTTTTGGCTCCCCGGTGCTGCAGCCCGCTCAGTCCGCCTAGCATGGATGCCAGCTCTCAGCAGCCCATCGCATGGACCTTCCGAAACCACGAGCGTCCTCCCTGCTCTCCCCACAGGCTGCCTACCCCTGCGTGCGAGGGTCTTCCCACTGGGTGGTCCGTGTGTTGTGGTTCACGTAATACACTCGTCCATTGTCCTGTCTCTTCTCTAAGAGAAAAAGGAGAGGAAGCGTTAGCTGGAGCGCCCTGGCCAGCGCTGGCCCGCAGTCCCGGGAACAGCCCTCCCCTTCCAACTGCTGAGAAGTTTGTCGGTTCCCCCGTCCCACTCCCCCACCAGCACTGCTCCGGCTCATCTGGAAGAGGTAGGGCATAAACCTCTACGTTTCTTCTACGCGCACAGGCCGGCTTTCTCCGGTGCCCCCAAGGTCAGCATGCGGGGAGGTGCCACGGCTGAGTTCGGCCCTGCCGACACACTGCCAGGCTGGCACAAGAGCCGTGCTCGGCCATGCACCTTGCTGGGCAGGCGGCACACGCACCCTCCTCGGACACGCGGCACTCCGCAAGCACAGCGTCCCTCCAGGCGCGTCTGCGGGAGCTTTCTCAAACACATCCCAGCTCCCTGCGTGGCCTTGCTGCCGCTGCACAGCTCGTGCTCCCGGCACACACCGCACACCCACGCACACCCACACCTCCTCCTGTAGCGCACAGGCACAAGACAAGCACGCCACTCACACCAGCACCACCGCTCGACCCCCTCTGCACCCGCAGCCTCACACACTTGTTGCACAGGAGCCTCCCAGCACACGCTCCCCATATGTGCCACACACTTCCCCAGGCACCCCCTTCCCGATGCTATTTGCACGCTCACAACAGCAAGAGCCTCCCAGCCGTGGCTGGGCACCACGTGTCCTGGCTCAGTGGTGATCCTGCACCCGCTCCCCCCCTCGCCAGCCCCGGGCGCCTGCACCCACCCCACGCACCCCCTCGTCCCACCTGCCGATGCCAGCCTTGCCTCTTGCCAGCCACCCCCTGCACACACCCACACACGCTCGCTGCCTCCCCACCAACACGTGTGCCTCACACGCAACACACCTCCTCCCTCCACGTGCCTGCGTCACTCCCCGCACGCACGGCCCTGCTCCATGCCGGCAGGGACGCCCTGCACGCACGCTCCCCTGTCACCTCCCGGCCGCCGCGGCCCCCCTCGCTCCATCTCACCCCCGGACTGCGGGAAGCAGCCCCCACACCGTGGCTCCGGCACACCCCACACACCATGACCAGGGCTGCATTGATCCCGGGGACACTGTCCATCCCGGGGACCCCTATCCCACCACACACAGCTGTGCCTCCCCCCAGCCTGCCCGGCTGGCCCTGGGGACAGAGCCCCTCTCCTCCCAGGCCGGGGCTCACCTCGCTGACGCGGGAGCAGCAAAGACTCCAGCACCGTCCCCATTAAGACCCTGCCCTTGGAGACCCCCTTACAGCCTGGGCCCCCTCTGTCCTGCTCCAAGCTCCCCGCAGTTTTAACCCCTCTCCCGCCCGGCACAGCACTGCCCATCCACACCCACGAGCATCCCAGCCTGCCCTCGCCAGGGGTGCTCTTGGCACAGAGGGGGGGCCCTGGGGATGGCACAGGGACCTTTCCAAACATCCCGGCACGCGACACTTGGGCCGTGGGGACAGCACAGCCAGCCCCACTCCTGCCAGCTCCCAGCCCCGCTGCGGACCGGGGCAGAGCATCCCGGGAGGCACACATGGCAGCAGGACGGATCCCTGCTCGGTAGAGGAGTTGGATCCCCAACCTCTCCCCCCATCCAAAGAACAACCACAAGCACTTCTGCATTCAGTAGCTGAGAGAGACTGGGAACTCCTCCAGAAAAAGGGGAAAAAAGGAAAAAAAGCTGGATTTCAAATCAGAGATCGTGCTAGTCACAGGCAGACAGCCCCACATGCAGCAGAGCACGGGGAACGCTGGCTCCCCAACCATCATTCCCATTGATGCTGCTGACAGCACCGTCCTCCCTGCGGGGTGAGCAGGGTCCTGCTCCAGGTGACGGAGGAACGTCCCCGGCAGGCTGTCTGGTGAGCGCGGCGGCGTGCAGGTGAGGCAGCTCAGTACTTACCCCAGCCGGGAGGAAGGGGACCGAGAGGATCATTGTCGGACGGGGCGCCGGACGACTAGAGACAACAGAGAGGGCAAAAACACAAAATAAAAACCAGGGCAGGGACACCTGGGAAGAGCAGAACACGGAGGTGAGCTGTGCAGCCCCCCGCTCACACTCGCCTCCTCTTGGCCCGCAGCTCCCAGAGAACTTTAAAAAAAAAAAAAAAACACCCACCTTGCACACTCAAGGGGGTTAAAAAAAAAAAGAAAAAAAAAAAAAAAAGCACAAACTAAACAGAGGCTGGGGCAGCCAAGGGGGTGGCAGGGCAGGGGCCGTGCCGCACGGAGGGGAGCGGGACAGCACGGCTGCGTCCAGATGTGTGCGGCTGCTCGGCTCCCACCGCCTGTCCCCACCAGATACACCTCCAGCCTCCTCCAAGAACCACACACAAGAGGGGAAAAAATATCGCAGGCCTTTCCAATGAAATCATTCCCACAAGCCCTGTCCACGCCCAGCGCTTCCTGGCGGGCCGGGGCCCCCTCCTCCCCGGGCAGGGTGCGGGGCGCGGGATGCGCTCGCACTGAGGCCACATTCATCCGCGCAGACGGGCGGCTCCGCACCCCGCCGCCCCCCCAGCAGGTTGGGGGGCGATGCACAAAGCACCTTTCTTCTTCCCCGGGGCGGGCAGAGCCGGCGGCCGTCACCCAGCCTGAACCGGGGGGATCCCCCAGGATGGTGGGGGGCAGGCTGAAGCAAGACCCCGTGTGAGCCCCCCCTCCCTCCCAGCTCCAGCTCCACTGGAGGTCCCTGGGGATGGAGGCGCAGCCCCGACAGTTGGGGGTTCAGGGGAGGAGGCAGCCTGCAGAGTGCTTTTAATGATTAAATAAGAAACGTACTGTTACCAAAAAGGCATTTTCATTGCACCACTGCACCTCCTGACACCCAGCTGCTGGAGAAGGGCCTGCGGTCCCAGCCCGGCCGGCGTCTCAGCCCTCCACACCAGGCCAGGGATCAGAGTCGGGGGGGGGGGGGCTCAGGAAATGCCACCCGCAGCCAGGCCCGTCCCTCCCACCCAGGGATGGGAGGCAGCCCCGGGCCCAGGCACGGCCGCTACGTGGGATGCCAGGGCCCCCACCCTCAGACAGGCACCAGCACTTGGGGCACCCCATGGCAGCCCAGCACCCCGGGGGTGTCCTGGGGCACGTCGGGGATGGGGCTGGCACAGTCTGTGCCTCTCTGAGCTTCGGCTTTTCCTCCCGACCCCACGTGCCAGGACTGGGGTGCAGGAGGCACTGCCCTCGCAGTGGCCAGCCTGGCACGGCCGTGCCTCCGGCTCGGGGCAGTCTCCGCTCCCTCCCTGCCCAGGCAGGGTGGCCAGAGGCACAGCCGAGTCGCATCCAGAGGTATCACCTCACTGTGACCTCAGAGTAACTAATTAGAACTAACAAGGCAGAGAAACAAGACCCTGGGGCAGAGCTCTGTGGAGCCAGCCCTCCCGCAGCTCTCCACAGCCCCTGGGAACAACCCGGCCCCTTGTGCCTGCAAGACCCCTTGGTGCAAGGGATGCTGCGTGGGGGCACAGCCCGGGGAGCCCTGCGGCACCGGGGGGACCTGCAGGCAGAGCCATCCCTGGCTGTACCTCGGCCCCCTGAGCCACAGCTTCCCCCAGGGGCTGCGTGGAGAGGGCTCTGCGTGCCCAGGGCTGCAGCGCTGCTCATCACCCCCCTGCCCTCCTCTCCCAGCATGGCGGATGCTGGAGACAGGAGGGCAAAGCAAAGCAGAAAGCCCCTGCGGGGAAGGAGGCAGAGCAGGAGCCATTGCCGCTGGCAGCGGAGAGCTTGAAACAAAAAGTACAATCGTTTCATCAGGCTAAATTTGGAGCACGAGTCCCTCCCTCTGCACTCCGCGGAGCCTGGCCAGGGCGAGTCGCGCAGCACTGGAGCAACTCCAAGGCTGGCGCTGGCGGAGACGCGAGCAAGCGACAGGCCCGGAGCCCCATTTGGCCTCCGGTGGAAGCCCCCTCCCACGCGCCCCTCCACGGGTCCTGCCAACGGCGTGCCGAGGAGCGCAAGCGGGTGGAGGGCCCCAGAGCCGTGAGGGTCCAGCTCCTGCCACAAGGCTCGGAAGGGCTGGCGAGCTGTCCGGGGAGAGACGGGCAGGGGGAGGAAAGGGGCAGAGCAGCTTCCTGCACCCCCTGGTTGTATCTCACGCAGATCGGCACCAGAGGACGGACTCTGCACCCCCTTCCCAGGGAGCATCTGAGCTCCTCGCTGGAGCACAGAGCTTGCACCAGCGCTAGCAGCGCTGCTGGGACACGTCAGCCTCTTGGCTTTCTCCGAGAGGAGCTAAACATCGATGGGAAGCTGGTCACCCTGCTCTGCCCACCTTCACTCGCACCTGCCCCACCGGAGCTCTCCGCCTTCAGAGCTGCGTTTTACACCGCAGCACGGCCTCTGTGAGGCACGGGGCCGGCTGACGGCAGAGAGCACTGGGACATCGCCACTCGGCGAGGTGGAAACACTCCAGCCTGGCTCTTTCCCAAGCACCGCTCACCCTGCAGCCCAACAGCCGCCAGCACAGCCCTGGTTATCAAAGGGTGCTCACCACCGCTGGAGGCTGGGTCCTGGCTCCAGCAGCAAAGGCAAGGCCAGGACAAAAGTGGTCTCTGCCCAGGAGCTATTGCTCTGCGGGGCTGTTGAGAGACCTCTCCCCAAGTAAGGAAACACAGCTACTCAGCCCAAACCAGGAACGAGGGAAAGAAGCAGAGAAAGCCAGGGGGAGCTCAGCAAGCCCAGCAGCGCTCATTCCCTGTGCTCTCTGGTCCCCTGGCTCTTGCAGCTCTCACCATGCCAGCACTGGTACCCTGGTCCTGCAGCTACTGCTGCTGACTCCTGCTGCCACCCAGGACCCGACTCGCTGTCCTCAGTCCAACGGACACTTAGGGAGGGACAAGCTCAGCCCCAAGAGCCTCCCCTCCTGCTACAGACCAGGCTCCCGTGGCTTCCTCAGCGTATGCCCAGCTCCGACAGCACGCAGCGGTCCTGCAAGCCTCGCAGGTCAGCAGTAAGGCTTGGCTGAAGGGAGCCAAGGGAGAAAGCAAGTGCCTAGCCACGCTGGCACTGAAGGCACACCGGGGACAGGCTGCTGAGGACACCTACCACCACCCTTCGGGGCCATGCAAGCTGTTTTATAAAAAGAAAGTTACTCCCACAGGGTTCTCTGGACGCAGCAGAGGAGCTCGTAGGCTCTCCTGTCTGAAGGCTGCTCTGCTGAGCAGGCAGACCCCACACAGCCCAGTGAGCACCCCCCCACGCTCACCAGGCCAGCCCAGGTGAGACCAGTGGGAGAGCTGGGTGAGACCACCACCACTGCAGCCCCCGGCTCTCACCTGATACAGGAATCTTTGGCTGAACTGCTGCATGGCTCCTTGGAGCTGGTTTCGCTGGGACTGCCACTGCTCATAGTTCCTGACGTACTCGGCCGTGGGGCGCTGCCACGTGGTGGTACGGGTGTTGTGGTCCACGTAGTAATACCTGCCTCGAGGATCCACGCGCTTCTCCCACCTGGAAACACCAGAGGAAGATGTCACTGTCCATCCTCAGCAGGTCCCGCTGGCAGATGCCTCCAGCTGCCATGCAGCAACTCAATATTAATGCAGGTGCGAAGGCAGCAGAAACCCCGGAGAGGTCGGGAGGCACAGCAGAAGGCACACAGACTGTCCTACACCAAGGAACTTCCCATTGCCCTTGCCTGAGGGCTGCCCCTGGGGCCCTGGACAGGCAGCAGCAGCTTGAGAATGTCCAGCCGCTGCCCCAGAACGTGTTGAAAGCACGACTGAGAGGAGTGCTGGGTTGTGAGCCCCTTCCCCAGCTGCCAAGCTCCCCTTGTGCTCCCCATGCAGCGGCTCAGCAGAGGATTTGTGGTCAAGTTCTGCCTCTTAGAAATGCAGGTGAGAAAAGCAGCTCAGAGTCCTCCAAGCGAGAAATAGTTGAGAGCTGTGGGGCCCAAGGGTCCAGCTAGGGAGACCATGATTTTTCATTTCACTCTGACACTACAGGCTGACCTCGGACCCTTGCTCTCCGGCTCCTCTCACAAGACTAAGATACCCTTTCACACAAGGACTCCATCCCCAGCTCCAGCATAACCACCAGTGTCACAGCTGAAGGGGCTGCTTTGGACACAGATCCACCAGAAGGAAATACAAAAGCCTAGTAAGGCCTGAAGCAGCTCCCTGCAAGGGCACACGAAGACTAGATATTAGCAGAGTTCGCACCAGGATGCCTTAAGCATTCCTCTAAGACAGGCGACCTCTGACAGAGCTAAGGCAAGAGGGCAGAAGCACACCTGGGGTACTCTGAACCTTCCTTTGCAGGTAACAGCCTCCCTCTTTTAACATCAGACAGATTTCAAGCTGTTGTAGGATCAGAAAGCAGCTGCAGAGATCACAGCTTAACTGAGGGTAGAGCGTGCCCGCAGGAACCTGGAGGCTCCCGTGGAAGAACACAGGACAGGCTTGTATTTCACTCTCACACGTTACATTGGTGGTAAAAGCACGCTTGAGTCATTCCAGCCCTGAACAAACTCAGTCTAGAGAACAACAACAGTTTGGCTGTATCGAGTTCTCTGCTTTTAGGAGCACAAAGAGGTGAGAATTCAGCAAGCTTCTGGAAAGCACGTGGCTCCCAGGGCTGTGCACAGCCTTTATGACCTGAAGACTGTTTACTCCTGCAAATGAAAGCACGGCCCTCCTGAGCGCGAGTTTTGCAGAATGCTTCCTGTGGGTCTCACAGAACTGAGCAGCACCGTCTTCTCAAGCACAAGCAGCCCCCAATGTGGCTGAGAACGAGACCCTCTGAGATAGTCCCAGGGTCCAGCTCCAGGTTTGGGGCACACGGAGTGTGGTTGTTTCTGTTCAGGTCCCACCTAGAAGCATATCTTTTTCCAGGTGACATGAGGCCCACCCCGTCCCTTCCCCTGGTCCTCGGTGGGACGTTGCTGGCACCCCATCCCCAAGGCCCAATCCTCTGCTCTGCCCACAAGCGGTTGCACTGCTGGTCAAGTGTTCATTTCCATGGTTTAAAATAAATAATCCTCTAACAGAGGTCAAAATGCAACAGATTGGAAAGCTTTTTCCATTTTACAAATGATGAAAAGACCTTTCTGAGGATATAGGGCATGCTTTCAGGCCAGCAAATGCTTGGTCATCTCACCCCATTTCTTTTTAGGAATGAAAAGTCCTTCCTGCCACCAACCCACTTCTCTCCTTTTGTGCAGGCTCCCATGCATCCGATACAAGAAGTTAGTTCAGTATGCGAGATGCCAGCTGCCCCCAGAGCCCCTTACCCCGGAGGAAGAGGTCTCTCCCACGTGGTGGTCTTGTTGTTATGGTCTACATAGTAGACTCTACCATTAGGCAGCTCTCGCTGCTCCCACCTGCAAGAAAAACAAAAAATAAATCATGAGAGAGTTGACACTTGCTAGCACAGAGACCGAACCCTGGCCGAGGTGCAGCTACCAAAACAAACTGCCCTCTGCAATGCCAGCCAGAGCGGCGTGCCTCCCACTGCAGGGCTCCCCGGCGCCTGTCCCCACCGCTCCAGGGCCAGCTGGGGAGGGCAGCACCCCTCGGGAGAGGACGTGGAGGAAACCCGAGGCAGACGAGACGGCGCCTGTCCTCTCCTCAAACACAGAGGTGAAGCGAAGGGGCTCAGCTGGAACAAGCACCGTGGATCCAGCAGCCTCAGCCCCCGCATCTGCAGGGCAGCGAGAGCCGGAGCCTCGCTACACATAGGACCAAGAGACTTCAGACACCTTCGTCTACTTTAAATCATGCCCGAACAGTCTCCCTGGAAAACTGTTTGTGTGTGTGCCCACGGCTCAGACTGCAGCTGTGCAGCCCAGCCTCCCCCTCAGATCAGCGAGCTGTGAATAATTAATAATCACCTTATTACCAAGAATGTCCAGCGAGCTGCATCTGGTGGATTAGCAAGCCTACCTCCTCGCATTGCTTAGCTACGGTGTTCCAACCTTTATTTAAAATAAAGAACGACAGCAGGTTTACAGGACGGTTGTTTGGCATGTTAGAGCGAGACTATCAGAGAGGTGCTGCAGCAGTCTGCTTTCTGAAAACAGGCATAATTTGGAGCATAAATTCCTAATTTCCTCCAGAAAGTAGGAGGGTCGGCATAAGATTTCACACAGGGTCAGTTTTATGTCCTGTGAGTTTTTGATGTAGTTTTTGTTTGGTTTCTCTTAATACATCTTTAAAGGGGAGCCTTTGAGTTTGGGCTGGGGCTGAGTTTTCTCCTTGGCAGCCCTCCTGCTCACTGCTGACAGATACAGCCTGAAAACGTCGCGTGGCCACAAGGCACGGGGTTCGGAGGTGGCCCCTAAGGGGAGCCGGTGCGATAGGGAGGCCTGGCTTCACACAGCTACTCTGAAAACCATTCTTTGCTTTCATTTATTCATGGAAGTTTATGCCCTGGCAAAGGTAAAAGCTCCGCGGAGCACCGTGCTTTCCTGTCAGCTTTTATTCTGCAACAGAGAGAGGCGAGTCGGCAGCTGCTGACAGATAAAGTGTTCTCCTGCCACACTCCTGCTCCCACAGGTCTCCCTCCTGATTCAATTTTCAGTCTCAATCACCACAAAAAGCCCTAGGAAATAAATATACCAGCTTCTGTTGTGACAGCAAGGGAACAAATCTGAGCTTGCAGAAAGCAAGAAGCCCTCGTGGAGGAGACACAAAGCACTGATGCCCCATGACCGGGCTCACACTGTCCCTGCTCACCCTCAAACCTCCCCAGGGGATGATGAAGCCATCAAACGGTGACCTCAGCCACAACCACACACCTGCTGCGACCACAGGTCCACGTGCACCACAGCCTTGACACCGCTCTCGAAAGAGGTGGGAAGGCAGAAACGGGGAGAGCTTCAGCCGCGTCTCCAAGCCCCGGCAGCGTGACCAGTCCAACAGCCAGGCGGGCAGCCTGAAAAACCTCTGCCCTGGGCAGAAGGCAATCTTGTACTCTGAGATAAGAGCCAGTTCCCCAAAAGCGGGAGGGGAACGCGAATGCCAGGCTCAGGACTTCGCCAAGAGATTGTCTAACCCAAATCAGATCTGTTGGCTTCGCTCCTGTGGGCTTCTCAAAACCACTGTCAACTTAAAGCACCTGCAGAGACCAGGTAACATCTGCAGATAGAAGCTACCAGGCAGCAGCACTGGATCTTTCTCATCCCTAGAACAGATCTAGGGACGCCAGTGGCCATCTCTGATGGGAAGAGCCCGAGGCATGACCTCCTGTGCCTGCACACCTTTCACAGCGAGCAGCTGCCAAGCGTGACAGCAAAGGAGTGACACGCGAGAGCAGAGCTGGCACTACCCGCTGCTGTTCTGGCATCAGGAAGTCTTTGTCTCTGCAGCCCACGGTCAGCCCTTTTCCTGGGTTACCCCCGGGCCGCGCCGGGCGTTGTCAGAGGGGAAACGCCTCAAGTTTCCTGTTCACTGATGATGAACTTGGTGCTTCATGAGCCTAACAGCACCAGGACAGCTAAAAAAAAGACTGAACTCTCTAAAGGGAAAATCTGCAAAGGCCACGCAGGATTGGGAAGAGCTGCTGGTGGTGGCAGCTACTGACTGATGTCCTCGGTCCCCGTCTCATGCCCTAGCCAAACAGGTGACGAGCTCACGTGCTCCTCAGGGCAGCAGCTCCCTGGTGATCTGAAAAGTAAATTTGCTGAGGGTTGCCTCGCCCAACGAACAGCAAATCGCCACTGCTAAACAGGAAGCCGTGATGAGCTGTTATTATTGCTGACACACAGCAATGGCCTGAGACACAGGGGCCCTGGGGGCAGCCCACCCCTGCCCAGACCACCTTGCCCAGCTCTCCGCCAGCTTCAGCTTTTCGAGCTTCCCTGCATCGCATCCCATCTGCTGTCCCGCAGGGAACGGCTCAGGGAGATGCACGACAGCGGGCTCTTCCTCCGGGGACCCTAAGTCCAACCAGCGTTCCTCCCCTGTGCCTGCTGCCCCATCGCCACCAGCAAGGCAAAGGAGTGGTTTAGCAAGCACTAGATGGTGGAAGCCCTCACCCACGTGCACCACCGCTGCAAGCACGAAGCGTGTGACGTGTCGGCCCCCGCCAGCTCCCCTCCAACCACCCGCAAGGCTTGCGAGGGCAGCAGATACAGGGAGCCGCGGATGGTGCGAAGTGGCAGTGCTGAAGCAACCGGGCAGTCCAAACAAAACGCCCTCCTTATGTAAGAAACCACAGCCCCACGCCTGCTGCCAGGCAGCATAATGTACCTCTTTGTACGGGCGAGACAGCGCTGTGTATACACACCACGCTAACGACCGTCTGTCCCCCGCGCAGGATCATCACTGATAGGAACCAGATGCAGGAGCCAGCAGCTCTTGTGCCCTCCCCCCTGTCACTATCAGTCCGCTCGGAAACCCCAACGTGAGAACCCGGACCCCACGCCAAAGGCCTCGAGCGCTGCGACCGGCTGCTCCTGTGCCACACACACTCCCCAGCCTCGCAAGGAAACACCCTCTGCCCAAGCCAGGAGGATGTGAAGGAGGTTCTGGGCACTGTCGGGGCTGGAATTATTCAGAACACCTTCCAGCACCCTCCAGCCCCTAGAACAGACTCCCAGTTGTGTGAGAGATGCCTTTGTGCCTGCCGCATCTGGTGCAGATGTTCAGAGGCGGCTATCTGAGCAGAATAAATAGCTCTGAATCCCCACATGAACCCAGCCGCTCTCGACTCCATCTGCATGCAGCCCAGCACGAGCAGGGAGGCTGGAGCTCAGAGCACCCACCAGCACGCAGTGAGGAAAAGCTGCCACCCCTCCAGAGGCTGAAGGGAAGCCAAGCGCGAGCGCTCTCCACGCTCCCACGGATGAAGAGAGACACTCGGAGAATGAGGCAGGGCTCATGCAGAAAGCAGGAGGGACACGACGGCTTTCTGGCTCTTCAGCGCCGGAGCGACTGGCAGCTCTGCATGGGACGTTGCTCCTGCGAGCGGCAAAGCAAGAGCAATGGCCCACACGCTCCGCACAGCCATCCCTGCGGGAGCCGGGCCAGCGAGGGGCTATCCTGCACCACTTTCTGCGGAGCACGCTGCTGCCAGAGCTGAAGCGGCCTGGTTTTGTCTGCATCCCTTCTGCCTGAGACATTGCTGCCTCCACCAGCCCAGCCAGCTGTATCCCCGTCTCCCAAGCTGGGCCCCAAACCACTAGTCAAAGCAATACCCTGGTGTGGTGAGTCAGCCAAAAATCATCTGCCCTAGATCAGGTCTCAAGAGATCCCCAGAAGCTCATTTATACCACCCCAGGGCCGCAGCGTTTTGTGCAATCCCTGTTTGTGCAAATCCCTGTTAGCCCAGAGCCTGGTCTGGCAGGTCTCAGGGCAGGGCTCGCACGGCAGAGACCTCAACGGACTCAGGTCTCTGCTCTCCTTCACCTGGGAAGACCTTGGTACTTGGTCTCCACCTGACCCAGCAGGTCAGCTGCTCCCCAAGCCAGCCCAGCATGAGCACGTAACTCAGCACATCAAAAGAGGGTTGCTGCCCTCTTCCCCCCCACAGATCCTACAGTCAGGCCAGGGAGGGATGATTACACAAGGTGCTAATCAAAGGTGTCTCCAGAGATCCAAATTGCGCAAGCTCAGCCTGGAGGATGGCTCACTACCCCTTCGCTGCTCTTCTCCAGCCGTCTCCCAAAGCACAACAGCTTTTCCTCCTCCCCGTGCTGACGCGCACGATGTTCTGGTGTGTGAGCGCTGCAGGGAGACAGGCACGGGCAGGACACGGGCCACCCTTCCACCCGGCTGGACCAGGTAAGTGCGAGTCTGGCGTGTCTTAGAAAGCAGGGCTTGGAACCTCCCGAGCCCCTGAAACCCTCACTGCGAGGTAGCCGTGGGCTGCTCTCCGCCCTGGGAAAGGAACAACAGCCTGTTTCCACCTTGGGCCGTGCAGAGGTGGGGAAAAGGAGACCTTCAGTCTACCTGGTAGGAGCAGAAAGGGGCATAAGCTCTGGCTGGAATAAAGACCTTTTTCAGAGCACTGGACTTTTCCAGCTGCCTGGAAACAGGAAGCGCCCAGGCCAGAGAACAGAAACCCTCACACACCCCGCATAAAGGCACACTGAGCCGTTAACCCTAATTACCTGTGACTGACACACCAGCGAGGCCCTGACCTTCCAGGCATCGCCTCAGCCAAAGGAAAATAAACAGCTCCCTTCATACGAAACACAAGCCATTTTCAACTCCCCCCTCCTCACCGCTTTGCGTTTGCAATCCAGAATTAAAGGTGTCTGAAGTACAAGGGGAGAATGACCCAGCTGCAGCACAGAGGGGGGCTGAGCCCAGAGCCTGCCCGCCACCCCACCAACAGCCAGCACACCCACCGGCACAGCTCAGCCAGCCCCAGCTCTCCTCCCAGCCCCTTCCCCACATCCCGAGGAGGAGGATGCAGAGCATCCGCACCGAGGGAGAGGAACGGGCACAGCTAGGTGAAGGTCCTGCCCACCTCCCCCCAACACTGGCCAGTGCCTCCACGGTGTCTCTGGAGGGCATGTTCGTGCCGTCCTGCCGAGAGGGAGCTCCCTGGAAATCCACGCTCTCTCGTGCGTTTTCCTCTGACTGATCCCTTCAGCAGCCCCAGGAGAGCAGAGGACTCTGCTGCTCCCCTGGGCACAGATGCTGAGAGACTGCTTGCTGCAGGGATGCAATTCACTGTTTCTTCCCCCAGAGACCCAGAGCAGACACAGATCAGACCCCGGCCCTGAGGGGAGAGAAGTCTGCAGCACCGTCACAGGCCAGACAGCTGCGGCTAGGGAGGACAGGCTGTGCCGGGGGGCACAGGGGTCCCTGACAGGCACTCCCAGACCCTCTCTGCCCTGCTGAGCACCAACATTTCCACCGACTCCCAGTGCAGCACAGCCCCCTCCCTCAAACAGCCTCTTCTTCCCGCACACAGCAGTGCCCCAGTTTGCTCGTGTACCCCCAGTCATCCTTCCAGGGCCGTGCCTCCCTCCCTGGGGGCCACGAGTGATCTGTTGGGGGAAGGAAAGTCTCAAGCAGAAGGCAGAACTTACCCGGGGGGCAAAGCATCCAGGGCTAGCACTGCTGCCCGGGCCGGTGGGGCGCTGGAGCCAGAGGCTGCCTCCTCTGCCTCTCCAGAGCTGGTCAAGGCAGGAAGGGCAGGAGCGACGGAGCTGTCAGCCACGCTTGTCGTCGCCGGGGTCGGTACAGTCGCTACCACTGCCGGCCTTTCCTCTTCGATGTCCACAGCACCTGCTGCATCACCGTTCACTGCGAAAGCAGAGGGCAGAGACGTCAGTACCAAGGGTAATGGGGGACCCAGCTGATGTACCGCACCCACACAGCCCTGGAAGGGGAGCATGCGGTGGGTGGCAGCCGCTACCACCCACGCACAGGACTCACGGTGCTCCCAGCCTGCAGTGAAGGCAGCACCTCCTCCACCCAGCAGGCAGATCCCTCTGGGATCCACTGCCACTGCCTTTGGCACAAGCCAAAAGTAGAGGGTACTTTGCGTTTGTGCTCAGCATCTCTGCTGCTGCTTGCAAACATGCTGCGTGCCTGATGGGAATTCAGGTAACAAGCAGGGGCTCAGAAACTGCTGGTGTAGTGTCATCCCCCCTCCCAGGCATGGGGAAGCCCAGGCTCAAAAAGTCATCTGCACCAGTAAGAGCTAACGTTGCTGGACTCCACTGAACTTGGGGAAAAGGGAAGGGGAAGAGACAGAGCAAAGGAAAAAATATAAAGAAAACTGATGAGGAGGATAATGCAGACCAAAAAAATGAAAGGGAATTTGTTTGGTGAATATTTATTAGATAGTCAAAAAACCCCAAGACTTGGCAGTCCAGCAGAGGATA
Source organism: Balearica regulorum gibbericeps (assembly GCF_011004875.1). NCBI lineage: Eukaryota > Metazoa > Chordata > Aves > Gruiformes > Gruidae > Balearica > Balearica regulorum. The sequence goes on from NC_046196.1 coordinate 1,202,951, forward strand.
CCTTTGCTACAAGACATCCTGACTTCAGTGGCAAAGCATTAAAAACAAACCAGCAACAAGTAACAAAGTAGTAAGGGATGCAGACAGAGCTCCACAAGTTAGAGCTGAGAAATGCAGAAAACTGTAAGGGAAGCATCTGTGTCTAGAAGCCCAAGTATTTAGAAGTATTGTAGGGGAAAACCTCACAACAGAATAAATCCCCCCCAGACAGGACAAGTGAAGAACTACAAACACTCTGGAGAAGAAGCAGACTGCTCGGGACACCTTTGCTTTGCAGCTGGAGGGTAGCAGGACAGCATCCGCCGGCCCCGGAGGAACCCTGCTACACAGCATCAGCAACCAGAGGAGCCCCTAGGGCAGCATCTATGGGCGATGAAGATTTCCAGGTCAGCGGGCTCACAGCAACTTCCACCGGAGTCCTGCAGGACTCAGGTGAGGAGGTCTCTGACTGCTACTCATTTCCAGCAAGCCTTGGAAAGGGCAATTTTAGGAGCTTCAATCACATCGTGCCAATCTTGAAAGGGAGCCTGCAGAACGGCCCAGGTAACTGCGCTGTGGTCGGTTTGATCTCAGTCCTGGACAAAGCAGGGGAAAAGCTAATCCAAAGTTCACCTGATAGGCAAGGTTCCAAGGGGAACACAGCTAGGGCTAAGCAACGAGGCCGCGGGGAAAACACGCCATAAAATAATCTCCTTTTATTGTCAGATGAAATTACAGCTGTGAGCGACAAATGCAATGGGGATGTTCTTGCAACAGTCTGCTCAAAAAACATGATAATGTCGCCAAAATGTACCAAACTGAGGAGGAAGAGGATGGTTTCTAGAGGCATTCCACAGAGCTCAAGACAGGGTGTCCAGCACTAACCCCAGCCACCCGAAACACTCATCTCCCCATCCTCAAGTGTACAATCATCGCGGACAGGGCTTGCAGGACACACAGAGGTTGGTGAGTGGTAAATAGTGACGAGGACAGCACAGTCAAAGCCACTGGGGAGGCTGGGGCCAGGCCAATAAAATCCGCTTTAAACAAATCAAATCAAGGAGCCAAAACCCTCTGTCCACAGCCCGAGGGAGCGTCCCCGGCACAGCGAGGATGCTGGGAAGGGCAGGGTGGGCACAGGGGACACCACGCAGCATTCACTCCCTGTACAACACTGCGCCAAACAGCAGAGACGAGCTGCAGCCCCCCCCGGGGAGCAGAGCGCAGACCGGGAGCGACAGCTGAAAGGCCGCATTTCACATCAGCCTTCTGCTCCTCCAATCTCCCTCCCAAAATGGGTTTTGACAAAATTGAAATTGCATTGCTCCAGGTTTTTCCAATGAAATGAGAAAAAAAGCCCCACAACTTCCTTCTGGGTTGAACAAAACATTTCCTTCTACCCAAAACAAAGCACTCTGCTGCTCCTTCCAGGGCTCTGATAAAAGCAAAAGAAAGGACAGCGCTGCCTGCAAATGCAGTGCAGGGGAGCGGGAGATGCGGCACTGCTCAGCTGGCTCCATGAGAGCCAGGGAAGGAAAACAGATAAGCCGCTTGTAGCTTCGTAGTCAGGTACTCACCAGGTCCCAGTCCCTGCTCTATAAGATATTTATGGCTGGTGGACATACCCAGGAGAGGACAAGAGAAACCCTTCCAGAAATACCCTCTGGCATAGGAATCAGCCCCCTTTGGAGTGGTGGGTTTGTGCCTTCTCTGGTGCTCGACATTCAGCTGCTCCTCCCCGCTTTCATGGCCAAAGAGCTCAAAACATCTTCACTGAAGACTGATGGGCAAATTCAGCTGACCACTCCCAACCCTGAAAAAAGTCCACTCAGCTGTGGTGACCGTTCTCCTTGCTATGGCAGCAGTGACCTTTCTGTACTCTGTATCCTTTTAAAAACCTGGAGCTGGATGCAGTATTTTTGTCAAGGGGACTCCAGAGAGGAGCCACAGAAATTATAGGCATTCTGCATGATAGGCAGAACAGATCCTACCAGTGTGCTCTGCAGAGCTGCCCAGCTTATCAAAAGTAAAATCAATAAAAATCAATCAATTCACAGGGAGAAAATTCCCAGGCACTACAAGATCTGTTAGCTTAGCAGAAATTCATTTTCTCCCTCAGAACGCAGCCCTGAGCTCTGTCCCCCCCGATCCCATGAGCGCTGGTTCACCTGTGCCGTTGGCTGTGCCGTTGGCCATGCCGGCGTGCTGCGTGCTCTTGGCCTGCTGCCGGTGCCGGCTCCTGGCACTGGGACTTTGCTCTCCGCTCCCCGCGTTTTGCCTGGCTGCTCCAGCCGCATGTCGGTGCGTCCTGCAAGGGAAAGAAACACGAGAGGTGAGACACGCCACTGGCCTCACACAGGAAACCCCGCTCCTGCCTTTTCGCCTCGCGCTTGTGCTGCTTCTCGCCCAGCACAGCCATCGGTGTCCCCAAGAACGGCCTGGATGCTCCTCCGGCAGAGACCTGAACTTCATGCTGCCTACTTGGACCTGCCAGCCTGCCCACGTGTCCTGGCACCAGCCTGCCAGCAGCAGAGTCCTACGGAGGAATAACCTGGGTGCCAAAGACCTTGGTTTCGTTTGCGGGTGCTCACCCCGGCCGCCCCACGTGCTTAGGAACGGCCCCAGGCACTCACGGCCAGAGTCCTGCTTGCAGCACCAAGCTGCCACAGCCCAGGCAGTTTGTTCCATCCACCCCTGCAATAAAGCTCCCAGGAGACATCCCGCACCAGTGCCAGCTCCTGCACCGCGATGCTGCGTCAGGCACCAGTGGGAACCCTCACCGTGCCTCCTGCCCAGCTGCAAGCCTTGCACAAGAACAGGAGGGGAAGGTGCCAGTGTTCGCTGCTGCCAGGACAGCCGGGAGAGCTGTGGCCTCTGAAAAGGAGGGAACAAGCAGCCGCGAGCTTAAATCATGGCACAGGTTGCAGCTGGCTCAGATGCAGCTGCTCCTTCCCTCCAGGGGGTCGTCTTCTCTTTGTGCCATGCTGGAGCTCCTTCATCACTGCATCCCCTTCGGCAAGCTCTCCCCCTCCAACCACCCTGAGCCAGCCCAACGGCATTCAAGAACGTGGGGTTTTCAGGCTGACTAAGAACCCCAGTCATTACTGCAAGCGGGCAGGGGGACGGGGCAGGGCAGGAGGGGGCACGCTGCCTTCCTGGGTCCACGGGGCAGGCAGAACCCGGCCACCTCTGCCCAGGATGCCGGGCTGGGGCAGCGACCGCAGGGGGTGAGGACCGCAGGGATTAGGAACTTTGTTTGCCCCAGCCAAGTTCTCCCCATAAAAGGGCAAAACCCACAAACTGTCCCCATGTCTCAGAGCTGGAGCTGGGAGGGGACAGCAGCTTGGCAGCAACAGGGCACCGCATCAGTCATGCCACCCTCACCAGCTCCAGCAAGCCCTCCGTTCCTCCCACTCCCTCCGAAGCCACTCTCCTTGGGGAGCGGCTCACAGCAGCAGGCAGAGGAAGGGCTGGGATCGGGAGGAGACATGGAAAGCAGGAGATGGTTGTGAAAATAGATCAGCTAAGAGTCACAGGCAGAGCAGCCCACAAGCAGGAGCTGCTGAGGCTGCTACGTCCAGCCATGGACCTTCCCAGGAGGGCAGCCCCACACAGGGGCTCCTTGAGGCACCCCTCAGACAGTGAACTCGCCCCAGAAACCCCGGCTACAGCCAGGACACCATTACGTGCCGGGGATTTGGCCACCAGCACCTGGGGACTCAGAGCAGCTATGGGCACAGAGTGGGCTCCTCTTTCCCCGGTTGGGAAGTGAAGGTTGCCCCTCGCTGCCCATCCACAGGGCTCAGCGGGGCGCACCGGCACCACGCACCTCCCGAAAGTTCGCCGGGACCCGCCTCCCCCTGTGCACCCCGTGGCAAGGCTGGGAGGTGCCGCAGCCCCCAGAGCCCTGGCCGGAGGGGAGCAGGCAGGTGGCACCACCGGCAGGAGCCAGTCCCGCCGGGAGCAGCTCCCGAGGCACGGGACAGATCTGGTCCCTGCCCTTCTCAGCACAGATGAGCTCAGAGCGGCCCGGAGAGTTTTTAGAAACCAAAACAGGATGTTTCCAGGCTGCCTGCCCGCCACACAAGGTTACCAGGCCTGAATTAGCCGGCTCGCTGCCCAGCCCAGCCCTCCTACGAGTGCTCCCATCTGGGCATTGTCTTTTAATAGACGCGTGGAAACAAACCCAGCGAGGCCACGTGAAAGCGGTGGGGCTGGGAACAAGCTCTTAAAATAGGAGCGGGGAGAAAACAAGTCACAGCATGGATGGGAACAGCCTCTCGCAGCCACGCCGGTGGGATGGAGCGGGGCGTGCGGAGGGCAGCCCATCTCCGAGGCGGCTGGCAAAACCCCCACTGTCCCCCATCCATCGCAGACCTTGCGTGGCTGCCCCATCGCCCCACCAGAAGCAGAGGGAGCAGACAATGCCGAAGAGGAAAGTGGCGTCAGCCAGAGTGACATCAACCTTTCAGCTCCCCCCGCGTGCCAAGGCAGAGCCCCCACGCCGCAGAGGCTGACGTGGGCCCCAGGCACGAAACCCAAGAACGGCCGCCTCCTCCCGCTGCAGTGGCCAGAAGGTCCTGGCACGAGACGCCAGCAGAGGTGGCAGCACCAGTCTCGGTCTCGCTTGGCACACCGGATCGCAAACTGCAGTCAAGGAGGAGGGAGGACGGAGGATGCAGCCGGGAACCAGCACCAGCTGCAGGAGGTTGGGACACGACCACTGGGAACACAACCAGGAGAGAGAGCCCCAGCGCCACGTGGGCAGTGGGGGCTCAGCTCCCAAACCACAGAGCTGAGAAATTCCCCCGCCCCCGTGAAGTGGGGAGGAGGCAGCCACGTCCCCCCACACCCAGCCCTCACGCCTGCAGTGCTGGAACAGAGACGGCACCCGTGTACCAGCACCCTGAAGCTGGGTCAGGATGAACACCCACTCACCCCGTGCAGCCAGCAGCTCTGGCGCCTGGCTCTGAAATCCCAAACCCGTTTTATTCCTGTTACCCACCTCCTTCCGGCTGACCTGACACCCATCTCACAGGTTGTTCTCCGAGGCCCTGAGCAACCTCTCTAACCCCTCTGCAGCCGCAGGCAACACACCCGCCGTGCAGCACTGCCTGCCTCTCCCCTGCCCGCGCCAGGGCTGCAACCAGCGATCGCAGCTCACCTCGCCTTCAGCTGCTGCTGTGTCACACCAGAAGCCACATGCCTGGGGACAACCTGCGGCCAGACGTGGGGCTTTGCAGAGCAAGGGGTCTCACAAAGGGAAATACTTCGTCTGAGTGACACAGAGGAGCATCTCCCACCCGCCCTCAGGGATGCTCATGCCCGTCGCTAGCTGAGCGGCAAGTTTTGGACATCACGCAAGCCGAGAAAGCAAAGCGTGCTGCGCTGAAGGAGTCACTTGAGCTTGCATGAGCTTGTGACAGGTGACAGCGGTTTTCTCACGGCCGTGCTCAGAGCGCAATACCCGACGAGGCTCACCAGCTGGAGCCTCCCCGCAGGGTGAGCGGCAAACCGGGCTGCTCTATTCCCTGCTGTCAGAAGAGGCCCCTTCGGCCACCACAAGACAAACGGGGATTGTGGCAGCGCTCGGCACCCACGGCACCAGCTCTCCGCCAGGGACCTCTAGGCTCTGTTTTCTCTCGGCACAGAGGGCTGTGGAATTTCACACCCCGTCACCAAGATTAGCAGCAAATCCCAAGATGACATTTGTTCAGGAGAAGAAAGAGAAGCCCTGACCAAGCAGTTTCCCTTGAGGGGACAGTGTAGAAATAGCTGAGGAGCAAAGAATGACCCTTTTCTTTCCATCCTGCCTCAAGCAAGTGTGCCAGCATCCATCACCAAGCCCACGAAAATAAACACAGCTCTGCGTATAAACAGAGCAAACATCGTACAGCATTCCCATGTGCAAAGGACCTGTGCTCCGCTCCAGAGAAGGCAGCTGTCTCCATGGTGGGCATGGACAGCAGTGCTCCACAGTACTACATCAAACTGTATGGTTACGTCCACAACAACCCCACGCTTGAGCAAGTCTAGGATGAACTGAAAACTCACTACCTGTTTCCCGTACCAGAGCAGCCATGAGATGTTTAATGACTGCAAGCACACGCGGAAGGTCTCTAAAGGTCCCCGGCAGAAGTACTGGCCAGGCCTCAGCACACTTCCCTCACATGCTCACAGGTCAAGACAGCACCAGAAGCAGACACTGCTCACAGACAACTGGGAATCAGAAGCAAGCAGTCACACCTAGTCACCGGGCTGAGCCTCCCAAGCTAGAACCTCCTTTGCAGGCTTTCCAGCACCTACTGATAGCTGCTAAGTGGCTGCAAAGCCGAGCACCCAGGACACACTCTCACCCTTTACAAGGCTTTAACACCCGGACAGCAGGAATCAAGAGGAGCAGCCACAACAAAAGGGCATGAACTGCGTTCAGCAACCTGCTCCAAATTTCCCGTCCCCCTCCTTCCCCAGGTGGGAGATGAACACGCGATATGGAGAGCCAGGGTCACTTTTTAGCGCCAAAAATATTTCTCCCCTTTGCTCATCTCTTGTGTGTGCCCGGCAGATGAAGAAGGACCCGAAAAGCTCGAGGTGTGGGGCTTGTTGCTGCTAGTGCTCCCAAGCCTGGGGGTATGCAGAACCTCTGACCGGGCAGGCTGCAGGCGCCCTCTCTACAGGCACACTTCTAACCAGAACATCTGTATAGGCTGCTGGGCCTCTGCCATGCTCTGGAAATATAAATAGGTGTTAAATTCAACTCCATGTTGACAGTGTGACACGTCTCTCAATAACCACAGCTCCAAAAGGAGCAGCGCTGAGCTACTCCAACCCAGTGAGAAGGCAAGGAAGGGCACCGGGCCAGACACAGGATGGCCGGCTGCCCAAGCATCTCATTTCCTTTGGAAGCAGCTGTTATTTCCCTGCAGCTCTGCTTCTCCTGCTCTCCCTGGACCTTCAGAAGCATCCCCCTACGACCATCGCCCGGAGGGACGTTGTACTTCCCAGCCTGGACCAGCGCCTGCCCAGGGCTGTGCTCGACACAAGAGCTGGGGTCCCCTTAATCCCCATTTGAAGGGGCCCCTGCAGACCAGCATTTTGCTGGTTTGCTGGTCACAGCCGGCCCCATGCCTCCCTGGTAAGCCATTCCCTCAGCTGCCAGCAGAACAACTAGTGGAAACTGGCTGGGCCATCGCAGACCTGATACTCCTCAGGAAACAAACACTTTAAAAGGGAGGCTTGGGTCAGCGCATCCCAGCTGCACGGCCACCCCTCAGCCAGCCCACCCCTGCTCCACGCCTGTGGCTGCTTCGCTGGGCTCACTGGGAGATCTGGAGCAGGGTCCGCTGCACAGGGACGATCTAGACACTTCTCAGCTGCCTCACGACCACGGTGACTGCCTGGTAACAGGCTGGCAGGCGCTGCCAGCCCAGGCCCCTTACCTTGGTCTGCTTCCAAAGCAGTTTGTACTGGGAGGCTGGTGTCTGCCCTCTGCGGGTGCAGCTGTGCTGCCGGGGTCCCGTCCAGGCACCTGGGCCCCTGAGTGCGTGAAGAAAAAGTGGGTGAAGAAAATGATGGAGGCACCTACTGATTTTACTTTCCTTCCCTCCCTCCTTCCAGAAAGGAGACCCAAAAGCACAACAGCCCCAGATACTACAGGACAGACCCACCAGCACACAAGGACCCCCTGCCCTTATGCTGGGGTGCTCTCCTCGCCCACCGCTGTGCCACGTCCCGTCCCACAGCACATCATGGCTCTGAGCACAGCCCTAGGGAAGGTAAATGCAGAACTTTGTGGAACTGGCAGCACCCGGAGAGCGGCTACATTCAAGGCTCCCACATTTCACGGGCTTCGTGTCCCAGTGAGGAAGGGAAGAAGCTGAGGAAAAGCAACCACCAGCCCCTGTCCAGCACAAGCTCCGCTTGCTCCCCAGGCAGCCCCACAGGTCAGACGTCAGCCCGTGTCTCCGCACACCCTCCTCCGCACGGTTCATTAACCACAGAAGCAGTTTCCCAGGCAGGACAGCGAGGGAAGGGGCTGAGCTGCGTGGGCAGCTGGTGGAGGGCCTGGAGAAGTAAGCCTGTCGACGCTCCCGCTCCTGTCCCACCACACACTCGCTCCCACGGGAGCCCGTGCGCAAGCCCGCAGCCGGGCAGGCAGAGACCAGAGCCTTACCTGGGAGAGGAGGTGGCTGCTGGCACTCGGACGCTTGCTCAGAGGTCCTGGGGGCCACGCTCTCAGCCCCGCTCCTCTCCCCGCCGCTGCTCACCACCTCGTGCTCAGAGCCGCTGCATGCATGCGGAGACGGGCGGCACTCACCCTCTGTCACGGCACTGCCATTAGGCAGGCTTCCCAGATCAACAGCAGGCCCGTCCAGGAAAATCGTCAGCTCTCCGCCGGAGACAACGCTGCCTTTGTTCTCCGTCTGCAGGTCCAGGGTCAGCTGCCTGTTCTCCACTGTGGGAGACAAGGGGACATGGAGAAAGAGACCAAGCAGTCACCACTCAGCATGCCAGCTGCGATGGAGAATGGCTCCATCATCCCAGCTCCCCAATGGGATGGGACATCAGCCTCCTGGTCCCCTCCAGGCCTCCCCATGCCCCCAAAGGGCAACACGTCCTCTCCCTCGGGGCCAGTTGTCCCAGCGAGCACCACCGGCAGTGGCCCCACGCTTACACGTACCCACCAGCATCGCCAGAAGACACCCAGCCAGCCCCACCACCAGCTCCCAAAGAAGATCCTCCTTCACCCACCACTGCTCGCAAAGCGGGGACCCTCCACGGGGGTGAGGCTGCCCCAGGGCCCCTGGCTGCACCACAGCCGAGACCACCACCACTCACAGATCCAGAAGCCGGGGCTGTAGGGGGGATCATGGCAGGAAAGCAGAGGGATTCGGCTGGTGTGACACAACACATGGAGCAAGAAGGGTCCTGCATGAGGGTGACCACCAGCAGGTGCCTGGGACACGAAGCAGGCTGATAGCTACGTGCCCAATGGCACCTGAAGCCCTGGCCTGCTGCAGAGGAGTGAGCAGCATCCTTCAGAATCAGCAGTATCCTCATGCCACCAAGAAAATCCAGGTAAGCAGCAAAGGAAAACCCCAGGCACGTCCCTCTATCCTCGTCCCTGTGTATCAGTTCCACTGAATGCAACCAGCACAAAGGGCTGCCCCCAAACGCACAGAAACGCTCCGCTGCAGCATCAGACCGCCTTCGCAGAAGCTTCTGGAGTAGAGGGCACGGGCTGGGAGGCTGCTGGAGACAGCCGCCAGCTCCACTCCCCTCCCTCGCGAGCCAGTTTGGCTCCAGCAGCTTAGCGAGACTCTGCCAGTCACAGCTCCACGCGCAGCTGGACACCGTGGCTTTGCTCAGACGTAACGGCCCCGGGAACACCGCTCACCGTTCTCCCCATGGGCACAGAGTGAGGGGCTGCAGCAGCGAGGGAGGAGAGCTGACGAGCCACACAGTGCCACGCGCCGGGACACCCAGTAGCTGCTTTGAGAACCGGCGCTTGTCCTATCTCACCGACACACGTTGGCAGCCACGGCTCTCTGCCTCCCTGCGCCCCAGGACAGACACCCGCCACCCTTCCAGCTCCTCCGAGCCCTCCTGACAGCTCCCTGCTGCACACGGGCAGCAGCGAGAGGGGTCCCTGGAAGCCACCGGCACCCAGCACGGCTGGAGCGAGGCAGAGTGCGAGGGGGCTGCCCACACGCCTCCCGCAGCCTCCTCCAGCCGTGCACACAAAGCCACCTACTGCAGAGCCGCGTCCCCACAGGCGACGAGAGACCACCACGACCCTCGGTGCCCACGGGCAGGCAGGGCTCTCGCACCATCGCGGCAATGCCTGCCAGAGCCAGCGGGACTGAAACACCCTGCTCCACCACAGAAGGCCAGAAAAATTTGGCTGTGCCAGCCTGGGACATGGGCCCAGACGCTTCCTGACTCATTTGCTCAAATAATATTTTTATTAGACACAGATTGCTCATGATACAATGCCACCATTTTTCAGCAACCTGCTTTGTCCTGGTCCTGATCCGCTGTGGGGACAGGGTGCGGTACCTGCCAGCGGGAGCAGGAGGAGGATGGGAACATGCTCCCCATGGATCCCTCATCCCGTCTCGCACCGACGGGGCCCCAGGGCATCCAGCTGCCACCCAAACAGCACCTACGGCTCCTGGCTGCCAGCCCGGCACTTGCACAGCACCAGGGGTGAAGGCACAAAGACCACAGTGCTGCCACACACCGGCCTGGCCGTTGCCAGGACCAGAAGCAGCTGCACACCTCCCATGCCAGCCCGGAGAGTGGCTCCTGCCCTCCTTCCCGGTCCAGAGCTGCTCCTCCCCACAGGGCGTCTGCCGGCCTCACATGACTGGCAAGGGTCACGGAGAAGAGGTCCACAGCACAAGGCCGCTCACAGGACTCGCACCGGCCCACAGCTGGTAGCCATCCTTCCTCCGAGCCCCGCTGCAGGGCAGGTGGCTCCGCACTGGGATTTATCACTCCCTCCTCCGAGCGGTCTCTGCCCTGCAGGGTCCTCAACACGCACCCCAAAACCCAGCGCCACGGGGGCTGTGGGACAGGCCGTGCTCGTGGATCTCACGAAAGCATCTTGGATTTTAGTGCCCAGGAGGCAGGTGTCCCCTCAGCACCCAGGTCCGAGCATGGCAGGAGCGCGTGCTCGCAGGGACTCGGTACCTGCCCATCAGCATCAAGGGATTCTGCTAAGCCTGGTCTTACCCATCTGCCTAAAAGAGCTGCCCTCAGTTTGCTTCCAGGGGGAACTGATCTCACAGCCTGTTTTAAGAGCCTGAGATAGAAGATGCTACTGAGCACAGCCCAAGGCCAGAGCAAATCCAGACCCTGTTTCTCCCCAGCTGCTCCAAGCCATAGGAATTTGCATTTTCTCCGAGCTGTGCGGAAGTCATGCCCGTGCACTCCGGGGGTCCCCTCCATCCCCCTCTGCGAGCGCCCAGCAGCCGAGCGCACGGCTCTCCTCGCCGGAGCTGCACAAGCCCTCATTGTGCAGGCGCCCAGCCGAGGGGGCGGCAGCGCAGGAGCAAAGACAAGGTGTCTCCAAGTGGAGGATGTGAACATGAACCTCCCAGCCGGCTTCCTTCTCCCCCTCTCCACCCCCTTCAGCTTTTTTAAAGAAAATAAACACTAGCAGAACCTTCCATTCACTGTCCCCGTCCAGCACGCGGGACGCACAAAGGGACATTGCTGTTGCACCAACAGAGGGTCCCCTGAACGGCTGAGCACAAAGGCTGCCTGTGTCCCGCCGGCAGCCAGAATGTCAGAGGGATTATTATTATTTTGGGAGGGGGTCGGGGGGTGATTTGGTCCTGAATAAGGTCTCAGTTCAGCTACTTCCAGTGCCCCGCACGCAGCATCAGAGCTCCCATTTAGCAGAGGTGAGCTGGAATTCCCACCCAGCCCATTAAGCGGATTTACGGTTCCACGAAGCGAGGCTGGTAGCAGCCAGCGCGATAACGGCCCCGGGCTGAGCCCAAGCCTGAGCCCTCCAGGACCTCCAGGAACCACACGCGTCTGACGCCCATGGGCGTGAGCACCAGAGAGCTGCCATGCGGGGGGAGGCAGCCCCTCTGCCCCTTCCCTGGGTTGGGTGGCTCCGTCTTCGCACACGCAGCCAGGAAGATTTGCAGACAGACAGCCGGATGGTGCTTCCCACCCTCTCAGCTCCCCAGATCCTCTTCACACAGCTCCACTGGATGCAAAGGCCGGTTTCCGCTCAAACGGCTCCACGCGATCAAAGCTGTATCCACCATCGCCCCTCGAGAGCAGCCCCCCGCAGAGCGGCCAAGACTGCCACTTATGCAAACAGAAGACAAGCAGATCCTCTGGGCTGCCCCGACAACCACGCGCTCCAGCCAGCAACCGACTTGCCCTCCGTCAATACGCAGAAAAATCAAATCCCAGAGCCAGAACCCTGCCCTGAAAGCACCCTGGCACCAGACAGAGAAAACAGGGCAGAAAATAATGTCAGTGGTGCCACTCTCAGCCCCAGTGGGAGCACTGAGCCATGCCAGCTTCCCCCAGGCTCGGGGCCCCCGAGTCACCCCAGGGCTCAGGGCTGTCGGGCAGGCAGTGCCACTTGCAGCACCCACCTCCCTGGTGCTTGGCAAGTTAAGCCTAGCTTAACCTTTGTGCGTACCTGCAGCCGAAGGAATGACTCCGTGCTGCGGCTATGGTCCCTCTGGGAAGAAGCACGTGGGAGTTAGACTTTCCACGGCCATCCCTAAACCAAGGAGGAACCCAGAGTTTAAGACAAGGAATAATCTTTATTGTCCCAGATAAAAAGTAAAAATCTCCCCAGGCAGTGGGAAGCTTTGTCCCTGACACTGACCCAGTTTCAGCTGCCATGGCTGAGAGACAACTGTGCCCCACTCTGTTTATGTGCCAGGTATAACCAGGAGGACCTCAGACTCCTGCTTCTTTCCTCTGAAGGATCACAGCCCCGGGAAGGGAGACGAGATGGGAGGAGAGAATCAAAGAGCCCGCTATCTCTGACCGGGGGCAGCTGGCTGCCCTGCCAGGGCACGGTGGGACCCTGCCTCCTCGCTGGCCTGGGCGCAGAGCGTGGCCTCCCATCCAAAGCGAGCCTGGAGGCGGCCAGGGTGTGGGGACAGCGCTGCTGCTCACAGTCCCACCAGCCCTGCTCGGGATACGACACCCGAACGGTGACCCAGGGTAGGCACAGTCCGACCCCCGCTGTGCCTCACTGGCTTGGACAAATGGTTTTACAGCACCATGGCCCGGCTGCTACAGGGCCAGCTCACGGACCGGTCACCTCAGCCAGCCTGCATCTGCCTTCCCGACTCCTCGCTAAGCGCCTTTGCTGCCGGGCCCTGCGGCGGAGCTCCTTTGACAGCATATCCACAACAGGGGGGCAGCTGCAGCTTTCCAGAGGTTGGGGGTTTGCTGCTGGCTTCCTGGAGGGTCCCGCGCGGCCGAGGCTCCAGCAGCTCTGCCTGGGGCGCAGCGGCAGGGAAAGAAAAGGCTCTGCAGGACCTGCAGAACCCTGGCATGTGGTGCCACTCAACAAACAGGAGCTTGTTGATGTAACTTGCAACCCGAGCGGCGAGCAATAAAAACGAGCGCCTTCATTGGCGAGCTGCAGCCTGGCTCACTCCAGCGCCTGCACAGACCCGTTGCTCGACACACAGGGGGACCAGCAAAAACCAGCGAGGCCCAGTATCGGCTTCCACGCAGACCGTGGCGCGGTGGAGCGGGCGAGGAGCTCCCGCAGCCTGGGAACAAAGAGGTGCTTCTGCAGCAGGCAGCAGCTCGGGGGCCGGGGCAGGGGGCTGTGCCACTGCAAATGAGCTGTTTTACGGGAGCCTGGGGAGCAGCTCCTGGAAGGCTCCAGCTTGTTTTCTGTGATTGAGCCCATTCTTACCCACCTCTCCGTCTCCCTGGCCAATCCCCTCGAAAGGGGGAGGGTGCTGCCTGCCAGAGGAGAGGCCCCGGCGGCACCTGCCAAGGCGGTGGGAAGCGCAGTGAGCCTGAAAGCAAGGCTGGACCCGCCGGAGCAGGAGCTCCTGCCCGACAGCTCAGGCTGTTAGTTCCAGCAGGCTCTCCCCATCTTCCCGGGAGCTCAGGCTCATTGCCGAGCTCTTTTTCCAGGCTCCAGGCCCCAGAGCTGTGACTCTTCCACCTGAAGCGAGGCGTGCTTGGCAGGAGGACCAACAGGAGGAGCGGGGGGAGCTCCAGCGTCTTCCTGGCAGGCAGGAGCCCTGCACGCACTGCCACAGACGTCACCAGCGGCGAGAACACCACCCCTGCCCAAAAGATGAGCAACCAGAACAACTCTGCCACACCAAGTAGAACTACTGCAGGAACACAAACCAAAGGCCACAGCTACACTCACATATCAGTAACTCTCAGAAAACCCCACCAAAGCCATAATGAACCCAGCTAAGTTAGAAAATGAGCGTGCTGCCCGGCAGGAGCAGCCGTGGGGAAGGTGTGCTCTGCTGAGCACATCTGAGGACAGGGACGGGACGGCCGGGCCCCCGCCAGCGGCAGAGGGCACACACCTTTCACTGCCTTCCCCCAGGCAGAGGGTCACGGGCTGCAATAGGACATTACGTGTCTGACTCGGGAGCGCTTGAAATCCTAAATGCCCGTTGCACACCCTGGCCATTTCCTCAGGCTGGCAGGCAGAGCAAACAGGCTCCCCTCGGCAGGCGAGGAGGCTCCTCGAGGAAGGGGTCTCCCAGGTGCCCAGGGAGTCCCACGGGACCTGCGGGGCACTGGCAGCAGTCTCTGACCCACTCAGAGCTGCAGCAAAGCCCAGGGGCCAAGCAGGGAGTCTGCAGAGCAGAGGAGGGAGCAGACGCCAGGCTAGACAAGATGGGAAGACAAAAGCACATGGCTCGGCCAGGCAGTGCCAGCTGCCCCCAGCCCACAGCAGCACCTTCCCAGCAGGGCAGGGCAGGCTCTGCAGCTTTAAGAGTCCTCCCTCCCAGCCCACGGTGTCAAGGAAAAATCTGACACGTTTTTTCTGGTGGATGTTAACGGACAAGCTAGAACAGCCAGTTGCCTTTTCCATTCATTTTCCACACAGCCCCCTGGGACGCCTGCTAATGAAAGAGCCGATTGTGCCCCTGCAGAGGAGCAGGCAGGTAGGGCGGGAGCAGCAGCCGCTCCAGGAGCCCAGTGCGGCAGGGGAGTCGCACAGCTCGGGAACAAAAAGCAGCAGAGGAGGGTGCCCTGGGGCAGAGACCCCCACCGCAGGCTGTCCAACAGCAGCCCAAGCAACAGGCACCCCAGCCCTATAGCTACGCGGGGCGGACGTTCGGGCCCTCAGGGGCATTGCGAGGTGATGGCAGCGGCAGCAGCGCAGCTCCCCGCATGGCCCTCGCTGCCCCGGCAGGACCAGGTGCCACCCAGGGGCACGGCAGCCTGCCCACCGCAGGGAGCACAGCGGGGACTCCGCTGCGGTTTCACAGCCGGCAGCTGGCAGTGCCAGGGGAAGCAGCTCACCCCAGCCCCTGGCATGGGGGAGAGTCTGAACCAGCCCTGTATCCCCCCGGGGCACGGGAGGCCCCTCTCCCCGCTCAATACCAGGTCTGTCTCTTGCGAGCGGAGGAGCTCGGCTTGGAAAAGACAGAGCGAGCCTTTTCCAGCCCTGCGCAGCCGCTTGCGCGGCCCAAGCCCTGAATGGCCGCCTTTATGCAGTAGCTGCTGTCACAAGCCACACTCCAGCGACCACAAATGGCAGCAAATAGCTGAGGGGTTTGTGTTTCCGCGCAGGCTGCAGCACCCTGGCTAACGGAGGTATGGCTTCTGTCACGCCCCAGCCCCCCGGCCCCGACAGGCGGCCCAGGGTGCACAATGGTGCCTTGTTCTCTCCCAGGGCGGGGAACTGCACGGGAGCCATGGCGGCCCCCGCCTTTCCTCCCCGACACACACCTACGGGGCAGGCGAGGCGCAGGCCCCTAGCCAGGGCGCAGGCCAAGGATCCCCGGTGGGGTCTGGCTCGTACGTACGTTTCCCGCCACTCTTCAGCAGGCTGCCGAGGCTGACGGAGGCGGTGCCCAGAAGCTCGTTCCTCAGGGTATGGCAGCTCCACACCTTCAGGTCCAGGTGGCTCTGAGCCGTGACGTTCCTGCAGAGACCAGAGAAGGGGGCCATCACCGTGGCCTCATCCCTGCTCCACACTCAGGGAGCAGGCAGTGCCAGTCCTGCCAAAGCCAGGGAGCTGAGGGAGGCGGGCAAGGCCATGGGGCAACGGGAGACACCTCCCCTTCCCTCCCGTCCCCCTCCCAGCCTGGCTGTCCCCAGCAGCGTCCTCATCTAGGGGGCAAAGATCTCTGACGTGAGCAGCCCCAGCCCATGGCACCATGGGGTACACCGGGGAGCACAGGGCCAGCCCCAGCACCAGCCTCACACCGGGGAGCCATGGAGACTTACAGAATGAGGACCTCGTTCCACAGCAGCTCAGAGCTCCCCATCTGCTTCCCCGTCTTCTTGGTCTCACTAGGCAGCCCGTCACCCGCCACCTCCACGTAGCAGTTCATCCGTGACGGGCGGCTGTGCACCTTGGGCTTCACGGACACGACTGGGCAGGGGGGACAGGCGGGGGGTCAGGCAGGCGCAGGGGAGACCCTGTCCCCTGTCCCACACGCACACCCTCCGTCCCTGCCAGCTCGGGGTGCCACGACTCACCACAGAGTCAAACTGCTTTGAGGAGAGGGGGAGCGAGGAGGATTGGCACCAGTGGCCATACCCAGGTGCTGCCGTCCCCAGCTCCCGGTCACCACCCGTCCCCAGCTTCACCCACACCCTGGTCCCACACCCCAAGGCTGCAGGAGTGTCACGGTCCCCACAGACACCACCCCACCCCAGGGCTTGTGGGGACGAGGGGGCTCTGCTGGAGTCCTGGGCCGAGGCACCCGCCAGGCTCTGCTCGGCCGTCCCCAGGCCAGCAGCGGCCTGCGCCAGGGCTGTGGGGCAGAGCCGGGACGCAGCTCCGGGGGACGCAGCTCCAGGCATCGGGAGCCATCTCGCGGCCACGGGAGCACCGACGCGGCCCTGGCAGGGCCTCGGAGCCACATCCCGACCGCAGCCGGGGAGAGGAGGCAGCGGCAGAGCCCAGCCGACAGCCGCTCCGCTCCCCTGGGTGCCCATGGGACTCAGGGCAGTGCTGGCCACCCCCAGCCCCTGCTCCCCCCTGAAGGTCTCCCAGCCCGGGGGGGGCAGGCAGAGCACACCTCCCGACCAGACGCACACGAAACCCACATTCCCCGCCAGGACCTCCGGCGAGGCAGCAGGACCCACCTTTCACGGAGAGCTGGGACTTCTCGCAGGGCGGCCCGGCCCTGGCCCTGCTGGAGCCCGCAGCGGCCATGGCATCACCCCCGGCTGGAAGCAGAGAGAAAGGAGACACCTCAGCACCGCTCACACCACGGGGAGGACACCGGGGCCATACTGGGGTCTCCATCAGCCCCTCCGGGCCCGAATGCAGCCTGGCAGTTACTGCAAGTGACCCACATGGCAGGGAGACTCAGCAATGGACAGGCACATGTTCCCTGTCACTCCTGATAAACCAGCCCTGCACCACAGGTGACAGCAACGCTGTGCCCTAGAGAGAGAAAACCCCTTCGACCGCATTGCCGCGGCATGAGGAGAGCTGAGCCTGGCAGTGCTCAGCCCTCTGGACCCCGCATTTGGCAGCTGCAGCTCACCCTGACCCAGAGGTCGCTGCCGATCGCAGCCGGCACAAGGACAGAGCAGTCTCCAAAGCCTTCAGCAGATACGCTGCCTCACGCCCCGCTCCGTGCTGCTGAGCAGCAGCACCGGCTGACGGGCAGCCTGCATGGCCACGGCACAAGGGACCCCTCGGAAAGGAGGGGGCAGTGACGCCGGCAGAACAGAGGAAGGTCCCGTCACAGTGTGGGGAAGCGGCCACATCCCTCAAGGACAGCCCAAATCTCTTCCTGGCAGCAAAATCCCACAGAAAAATCATTCCCATCTACTCTGACGCACTGTGGGGGGACACACTGTGTTCAGCTGCTCTGAACACAGAGAAGGGCTCACACTGCAGAGCAGGCTACGAGCCCAGACCTCCACTTCCTCGCTCTCCGGCGCCACGTCACTGTCACCGCAGGCACAGCGCTTCCCCCTGCCCCTTCTGCTGCAGCTTTCCCTGGAGTCACCCACTGGGGACAGGGAGCGGGTGGGAAGAACACGGGCTGTGACGCCCAGGGACGCTGGCAGAACACGTGGCTGGGCACCTCTGCCAAAAGGACTGACCGCAAAGTAGAAGGATGAGGTCACATATCACGCAGAAGCACGAGGTGCTCGGTCTGGGACCACAGAGTCAGCTATTAACTCGCACCGTCCTCCCGAGCCCGCGGGCAGCAGTCCCCCTCTCCGCACTTCCCAGGCGGAGGAGCTGGAGAGGACACGCCGAGCGCAGGCGCCTGCGGTGGGCGTCAAGGTCACAGATCAGAGGGTCCCTGCCTGCGCAGGGGGCAGGCGGGGGCATTGCTGCCCATCCCTGGGCAGGAGCGAAGAGGAGCCTCAATGCTGTTGCTGGGGCAGCAGCAAGGGCTCAGACGGGTCAAACCTGATCCCCGTCCCAAGCCACCAGCACCCTTCCTGCCTGGCCCTGGACCGGAGCGCCTGCCCACCTCTCCCCGAGTCAGGGGCAGGGGAAAGTAGGAAAAGGGGAGAAGGGCAGCTCCAGGCTCTGCCACCTCCCTGCTTATGCAGGGGTCTCTCTCTTTTCCCTGCCCTCTCCCCACACCCCCACTAGACCTTACCAAGCCCCATCCCAAAGCCAGGTTCCTTTTTAAAAGCAGGGTCTCTGCTCTCCACCCGCTTCGCCACGCCAGCCCCGTGCGACCTCCAGCGCCCCACGCTCAGCCAGTGCCCGCTGCGATCCCCACCTCTGCCAGGAAAACCTCGGCTGGTACCAGACTTGCTGCCGTCCGGGCTCTATCAGATGGTGGCCAGAGGCTCGCTAACACATGCCGATCTCCTCCCCCTCACGAGTGGGGGAGAGCTGACTGATGGTCTTGCACAAGACTAATTGCACTTGCTATTACTACAGTTACTCCTCCTCCAGTTATCCCGGCCCACAGAGCACCCCCACCTTCCCTTAGGATATTGTTATTCCTCATGCGTGTTATGACTCCCCAGCGCCGCATCACCACTTATTTCATTAGCGCCATTAACCAGGCCCACAGAAAACAGCCGGGCGCACGTGCCCTTCCCAAGCAGCAGCTCCTGCGCCAGCCTGCGAGCAGCCCCCAGGCCGGACCGAGCAGCCAGCTTACCCTTCGGGGCCCCTCACGCTAACGGCAGCGCCCCGCGTCCCCAGTTATGTGGTAAGACCCGAGGCTCGTTCCCTCGCAGCGGGGACTCTGGATCCCAGGTCCTCCCTCGCTGACGCGGGTGCTGCCTTTGCTCTTCTTCAGCTGCCCCCCCAGGGCCCCTCTTGGGGTGACACCAGCCCCGCGGCCCTCTGCCAGCTCCATCAGAAAAGGCGATCTGGGGTTCGTTAGTCACCAAGCTTTACCTGTTACAGAAGCATTTCCACTCCCCAGCCCTCGCTCCGCACACACGTCCCCTCACAGCCCAGCCGCTCTCCCCCATTCCCGCTGGGACCCAGCGCCGGGGCGCAGACCAGAGCCACCCCCGCGTGCCGGCCCTGCGCTCACGCTCACCCGAGCGCCCCGTGGCAGAAGAGGACCCTGGTCCCGACCAGCCGCTGGTTTCCCCGCTGCGCCCTCCCACATGACGGCAGAGGCCTGCCCTGTTTGGGCTGCGTTTATCCTTTTTTCTTTTAAATCTTGACTCTCTTCTCCCACTTTCTCTCTTCCCGACTCCACACCATTGCGCTGTCACTTGCTGTAGCGTCCCTGGCCACGTTAAACGCCCCTCCGTGACCAGAAGCCCCCCCCGGGCACAGCCTTCCCCGCCGACCGGCCTTCTCCAGCTCCCGCAGGCTCCATTTGCCGAGGCGGCGTGCGGGCCCGGGGCGCTCCCCCACCGGCACACGCAGGGTTCCCCCTCCCCGGCTTCCCGCGGGGTTCCCGCTGCCCACGGCCCGGGGGGAAGCGGGGCAGCCCGGCCGCCGCTCTGCTAAGGCAAGGCTTGCCCGCGGAGCGGCGGCAGGGCCGGAGCAGCAGTCCCGCGAGCCAGGCACCCCCACCCACCGCCGGGACCGGGCCGGACCCTGCCCCGCAGCCAGAGCCGGGTGCCGGTTCGCCCCGCACAGAACCGGGCCGGGCAGCGGCGGCCGCCGGGGAGGGCGAGGGGAGGCAGAGCGCCCCCGCCACGGCCGGGCTCCGCGGGCCGCGACCGCCGCCCCAGGGACACCGCGAAGAGGAGGCGGCGGCCGGGGCAGCCCCCGCCGCGGGTCCCGCCGCCCCGGGCCGGGCCTCACCTCGTCGGGCCGGTACCGCCCCGGGGCGGGCAGAGCCCGCGGCCGAGCAGCTCCCGGTGCCCCGCCAGGCCCTGCCGGCCAGACGGGAGCGCCTGGGGACCCGGGCCGGACCGGGAGGCTCCGACCCCGTCCCGTCCCACCGCAGCCCCGTCCCGTCCCGTCCCGTCCCGAGTTACCGGCGACCGCTCCACTCCCGCTTCCGGCTCCAGCGCCCGCCGTCATGTGACACCAGCCCGTCACCTGACCGCGCCGCCCGGAAGCGGTCACGCGGCCCGTTCCCGGCCTGCCCCGCGGGCGTGGGGCGCCGCTCCCGGCAGGCAGCGCGCGGGGCCATGGGCCGCGCGGACATGGCGCGCGTGCCGCACGTCGTGGCTGACACCGGCGCGTTCCTCAGCGCCGCCCCGCTGCAGGTACGGGGGGACCGGGGGAACCGGGGGGACCGGGGGGAACCGGGGGGACCGGGGGGAACCGGGGGGACTGGGAGAGGCCGGGGGGGACCGGGGGGAACCGGGGGGACTGGGAGAGGCCGGGGGGACCTGGGGGACCGGGAGTGGCTGGGGGGGGGACCGGGGGGGACCGGGGGGACCGGGAGAGGCTGGGGGGGACCGGGAGAGGCCGGGGGCACGGGGGGGAACCGGGGGGACTGGGAGAGGCCGGGGGGACCTGGGGGACCGGGAGTGGCTGGGGGGGGGACCGGGGGGAACTGGGGGACCGGGGGGGACCGGGGGGACCGGGAGAGGCTGGGGGGGACCGGGAGAGGCCGGGGGCACGGGGGGAACCGGCTCGGCCCGGCCCGGTGTGACGGCCCGCCCGCAGGACATCGCGCAGAACCTGTACACCGTGCCTGAGGTGCTGGCCGAGATCCGTGACAGACCGACGCGCCGCCGCCTGGCCGCCCTGCCCTGCGAGCTGCACCTCCGCCGCCCGCGGCCCGACCTCCTGCGGCTCGGTGAGTACCGGCTGCCCGCGGCCCGACCTCCTGCGGCTCGGTGAGTACCGGCTGCCCGCGGCCCGGCCCCTGCGGCTCGGTGAGTACCGGCTGCCCGCGGCCCGGCCCCTGCGGCTCGGGGTGGCCCGGCCCGGCCCGGCCCGACGGCACCTTCCCTTCCCCCGCCCCGCAGTGACCGAGTTCTCCAAGAAGACCGGGGACTACCCCAGCCTCTCGGCCGCCGACCTGCAGGTGCTCGCCCTCACCTGCCAGCTGCAGGCCGAGACCGACGGCCCCGGCTGCCTCCGCTGGGAGCCCCAGGACAAGGTAGGGCCCACGCCGGGGATGGGGTCCCGTCCCCGGGCTGCCCCGCCGACCCCCCGTGCTGCCTCCCCAGGTGCGGCTCAGCTCCACCCCGCGGCACCCCGAGGCCCCCCTGCACCTCGCCGGCTTCCACCTGCCCGCCAAGGTAAGGGACGGGGACGGGGCCCTCCAGGCCACGGGGACGAGGACGCGGCCCCGCAGAGCCCACAGGCAGTGGCGGGCGAGGGACCCCCCCTGTTCTTTGTCCCCCCACAGCACAGGCGCCCGGGGAAGGGCCAGCGTCAGCCCAGCCCCGAGAGGAGCAGGGTCCCGTCTGAGAGCGACGAGTTCAGCTCCTTCCTCTACTGGCGAGCACCCCTGCCCAGCATCGAGGAGGAGCTGCAGGAACTCCTGGTGAGACCTGGAGCCTCCCCTCCCCTCGCTGTCCTTCCTACCCTGGTTTCTGCCCGGAGCGTGGCGTGTGCCATAGCTGACCCTCTCCTTCCCACAGAAAGCTCAAGCCATCTCCGTTAGCCCAGAGACCACTGAGGAGCACCAGAGCCCTGAGGATGGGGCCAGTGCTGAGGAAGAAGAGGACGAGGAGGAGAGCGATGATGAAGGCTGGATAACACCCAGCAACCTCAAGCAGGTGCAGCAGGATGCAGGTCACTGTGACACTGCTCCCGTCGGCGTCCAGGTCGGCTGCGTCACCACTGACTTCGCCATGCAGGTGGGTGCTGGCTGCTGCCCTGCACAGGGGCTGGTGCGGTGGGCTCAGGGCACTTCTCACATTACTCAAACCTCCGGGCAGTTACACCAGCACACCGAGAGAGGAGCACGTCCCCTGGATGGGACGAGAGCGGCTTTGCGACAGTTCCTTTTGTCTTAGAACAGCCGGTTCTCTGCGGCGCAGAGGCCTCTTGTGAAGCCGTTGGGGGTGCCGCCCTCAGCCTCGGCTGGCAAACCCCAGCTAAAGTCCCCAGCGGTCCCAGCTCACGGCAGTCCGCTTTCTCCCTCCTCGTTGCAGAACGTGCTGCTGCAGATGGGCCTCCACGTGCTGGCAGTGAACGGCATGCTGATCCGCCAGGCCAGGAGCTACATCCTCCGCTGCCACGGCTGCTTCAAGTGAGCACGCGTGTGCGGGGCGGTGCCGCCCTCGGCGCGGGCATGGGGCTGTGCGGGCGATCCTGTGTTCCGTGACCCCCCTCTGTGCCTGTCTTGCAGGACCACGTCGGACATGACCAAGGTTTTCTGCCCCCACTGCGGTAACAAGACCCTGAAGAAGGTCGCAGTGAGTGTCAGCGATGACGGGAGCCTCCACATGCATTTTTCCCGCAACCCCAAGGTGCTGAACCCCCGAGGGCTCAGGGTGAGTCGTGCCACGGGCCGGGCGGTGCTGCTGGGCCAAGGGCCTGGCCTGCGGTGGTGGGTCAGAAGGAATCGAAGTGAAGCTGCCCTCCTCCTCCAGATGTTCTGCCTGACCCAGGGCTTTTGGGCTTCGTTCGAGCTTTCGGGCTCAGCTCCCCTCTAGAGGCCTGCCTCGCCTTTGAGCGAGCGTTGCCCCTGAAGCCAGTTTAATGGCGGTTTTTCTCCTGCAGTACCCGCTGCCGGCCCCAAAAGGAGGGAAGCACGCAAACAACCCTCACCTGGTGGAAGACCAGCCCTTCCCACAGCAGCGGCTCTCCCGCAAGGCCAGGCAGAAGACCAACGTCTTCGACCCCGACTACATCGCCGGGGTCTCGCCCTTTGCGGAAAACGACATCTACAGCCGCGCGGCCAACCTGCAAATCCGGGACGCAGCCCTGGGTGCTGGCAGGAGGCGCCTGAACCCCAACGCTGTCACAAAGAAGTTTGTGAAGAGGAGGTGAAGGGCGGGACGGGGCCGGCTGCGGCCGGCGCTGCGAGGGAGCGTCCACCCGGGCCTCGCGTGTTGCTGCCCCACGGCTCCGGGCGGGCGAGGCCTCTCCCAGCCCCCTCCCAAAGGAGCCACTGGCACTTCCCGTCCACACGTCTCGGGTGCCTGAAGAGCGGCCAGTGACTGGGGGTGACGGTCATTGGGTTGGGGGGGGGCAGAGCAGGGGGGAGCTGGGCGAGGGTCCCTGCTCAGCTGCAGCCCCCCCAGGCCGGGGCTGCTTTGCTAATAAACACCAAAACCCGCGGTGCCGCAGCTCCCTCTGGTCTCTGCGGCTGCCTGTGCCAGGCTGACGGGCTGGGGCGTGCCTTCCTCCCAGCCTCAAGAGGAAGAGGAGGCTGAGGAAGGTTTCTCAGGGCGTTTTGTCCCGTGGCACTAGTGAGGGGGATGGCTGACGAGTGCTGGCAGCAGCGCAGGGAGGGGGCGAAGGCAGGGGATTGTGTGTGCCCCCGCACTGCACAGCTACGTCTGGCCCCTCTGGAGGAGAGGTGCTGGGGCAGAGTCTTTCAGTCTCGCCGTACTGCGTTCTGCCCGGCCGCTGGGGCAAGCGCCGTGTGTCGTCTTACCCCTGTTGTAATTTTTCAGAATTGCAATTCGCTGATCCCGGCCCCATGGTCCTGCCGCAGATCAGCAGGGAGGGAGGGGAACACGCACCTGAGCCCCGGCCACCCCAGGTCACCGGGAGCGCGTTGGCACAAACACTCTAAAGCTGCGGATAAAGTCAGCCCGTGCTGACGCGCACAGGAATTCTGCTGGCGGGGCCTCAGTTGGCTCAGGGTCTCTGACATCGCCTCCCCCGGGCAGCGCTGCCCCCGCAGAGCTCCACACACCCCCCCTACGTCCCTCAGACAGAATCCTGCTTTGGGCCAGCTGGGAAAACGTCCTTGACTGTTCCTGAATGTGCAGGCTGGGGCTTGGGGCCTAAAGCTGCTATTAATTATATACGTACAGGTGGGTACTTTGGGCTTAGCGCCGCAAAATCGGGCAGAAATGTTGCAAAGTTTTTCACAAGTGCACGCAACGTGGTGCCTTTTCCAACGCAGCAGCTCCAGCCGAATACTCGGCCCAGGGTTCCTGCCTTCCCAGCGTTTCCCGACCCCAGGGTTCCCAGACGGGTTTATTCTGTGCTGAAGAACGGGCTCTTTCGCCAACTGAGAGAAGATGCCCTTGGAAAAAAACCACAACAAGACTTTACACTGCAAAATGAAAACTTTCATTGTTTTATTCTTGACTGCGGCTGTTTACAGAAATATAGTTGCGAGTATACAAATGTCCCAATAGAAGCAAAATATTTTTATTTTTTTAATATTCAACAAGTTATCACAGGATAGCTAAAAACATAGATGCAAATGAAATATCCCCTCATAGAACAAACTGAAAACACCGGGTATCAGTGTCTTGAAATCCCAACTACGAAAGCCATTATACACAGAAATGCACAGAGGAATATCTGGTGCTACTTTCACATTGCAGGACAGGGGAAGAGGCAGCTCAGCGGTGGATCAGTGCGCCCCAGGAAAACACGGCAGAAAGGCGGGTAAACCACTCGCAGATGCAGCTGGCAACAGAGGTAGAAAGCTCTGAAGGGTTTTGGAGCTTACTCGTTAATAATGAGCTCAGATCTAAAGATTTCCAATTGCCTCATTTCAAATAATGTCCAGAATTTAAAAAAAAATAAATAAAAATGCTTCAGGCATACTGTGGTCTGCTTGAGCAGGATACTGGAATGTGGTGTCCCGCTTGTGATACCGCTTCCCCCCAGTGCCGATACCCGAGGGCGGCCGCGCTGCCGCGTGGGGACCCATCACACGAGGACCCGCTGCCAGGCCCCCGGCTCCGGCCCAGGACTGGAAAGGAGCAAAGGGCACCCAGGGGATCCAAACGCGGGACCCTTTGTGCCTCTGAGTCCTGGAGCAAATGCAGAGAGCTGGGAGAGGTCAGAGGGGGCTGCCGCCGGGTGCCGCGGTTCTGGAGGCTGAAGCAGCCGCCTGCAAAGAGCGCGGGCGAGTGTCCCAGTGAGCAGGGAAACCCTCGGACTCCTCACCCTTCTCCCCAAACACCTGAATCCTACGAGGCAATTTCACGACCTCTACCAGCAGAAGGTGCGGCAGCAGCTCTGCATCTGCGGAGGCAGCGGAGATCGGACCTGCAAGGGATGGGCAAGAGAAGGAATCGGGACGGTCGCTTTGGCGGAGGCGCTCGGAGAAAGCCGGTACCAGGACAGTAACGTCCAGCCGGCAACTTAATGCCACCCCGCAGTGACACACCTGATGTGGCCTGAAGAGAAAATACATGCCAGGGCTTTTACGATCTGGATTTCTGAGAGCTGAATTTCTCTCACAAGCTGTAAGAAATCGGTACGAGTCAGGGCACGGCTAGAAACCAGGGAGAGCTTTCACCAGCTTTCACGGAGAGGCTTTTCTAGGTATCGCCTGGTGCAGTACAGTTAAAAAAAGAATTTAAAGGTGCCCCTGCCTTTACCAGACCAGAGAGGAGAGGAACGACAGATCAAGCTTCACCTTCCCAATCCAAACCAACCCCGCTGCGCGGCAGCCGGGATGCTTCGCTAGGCAAGAACATTCAATGACCCCCACCGGGAGACTGGCTCCCGCGCAGCAGCGCAGCCACCGCTGTTCCCTCCCGGCACGAGCCGCGGGAGACGGAGAACGGAAAAGCTCCCGGAGCCGGGAGTCACTTGGAAGGTGGCGGGGAGCAGGCGGATGCAGAACGCCTCTGCTGCCGCGTTTCCCGAGCCCATCCGGCGGGCAAGGCGTTCGGTTCTACCGTTCTGCTAACGGCACATCTGCGATTCTTAATAAAAATATATAAAAATACAAAAGTGTACAGCTGTTTTAAACCCAGGGATATTCCCGACGTTCACAAGCAGAGCGAGTTTCTGGAGCAACGTTGCCAACGGCGCCACGTGTACAGTACTGAAAGGTGTTTATACAACTACTACCGAGTTACTACAAAAACCTTGGTAAATGCTAAGGAAAAGTACTATATTTCTGGTTTATAAAAATGTAAAGATAAGAGTATTCTATGTGTGTGTCTACTAATTATTTCTATGTAATAGATATAGGATTCCTCTATATACACATATATAACCCTACAATATACAGGCCTGGCATATTTACACACCGCCACAGGTTGCAGGAAAGGCGAAGCCTCTCCTCCCGTGCAACCCCTCAGCGCCCCACGCGCAGCTGCGGGATTTCTCGAGTCCCCTCGTACCGCAGTTCACCTCCTGCTGCCTTTTTCCTTGTGGGTAACCACCCCCGATCCGCGTCCGAGGGGGATGCTCCGCGCGCCATCCCAGCCTGCAGTGGCACAGGCTGTTTGCGGGCTCCACACTGACATACGCAACTGGTGTAACTGGTCCGAGCAGGAACACGAAGTTCTCGCAATCCATCCCAAAGGACGACTCCCCGATAAAACACAAACCCCAAAAGCATCTCGGCACGGGTTTCCTCTTAGCTTCTAAAATAACGGAGCTGCCACCAGTCCCTCTGGAACACAGAAAACACTTATTCCTTGGAAAATACGTTTTGCACTAATGCGACGTGTCACCGGTGATCAGTATTTCTCCTTCTCGCCTTCCGCCTGCGCTCACAGCTCAGAGCACGCGAAGCGACTCCTTCTCCCCGTTCCTGCTTCCACCGCTCGGCCACGAGTCGTAACCCTCGTGTCCTCCCCCGCCAGCCCCCGAAACAGCGACCCACGTCTGCCGCGCAGCCGCAGGAGATTCAACAACTGACGGCAAAACCCTCTTCTCACGCTTACTGACCGTGCGCACACACACACGCTAGTCCAGTAACAACTTTTTGATTTTGCTTTTTAATAAATCACCTTTCCCGCTACTCAAATAGCGAATTAAACTCTACTTTATCCCAAACAAGCTTCCGACTTGTTTGGGATTCTTTCTGAGGTCTCTGGAAAGGTAACAGGAGTAAAAAAATCTGCTCGGACAAGTTTTCTTTTTAGAAACGATATCCTAAATCAATACAACAGACGCTTTAAAAAAAAGTCCAACTCATCTAAATTAGGGGAATGTCCACTGATACAGCTGCCCAGACTTAGGATTTCCAGTAAAAAAACCTGCCGAAGTTCCGAACGCTTAACTGTGCGTGCTTTAGTCTATCTTAACACTACATAGGAAGCGACCGCCCTGTCAGTAATTAATTCTAATAAAATGGTCGGTGATTAAACATCCACTTTGAAACAGCAAAGCTGAAATTGTCTCTTCAACTATTTTTCTGTTAAAATACTAGCAAAGCACTCAGCTCGAGTAAGGAGATCAGCCGGCGAAGAGGCAATTAATAACAAAACGCGGACTGGCCAATTAAGCACAAAGCTCCGACAACGTCCTGCAGGGAGATGTTTACCCAAGAACTTCGTGTGTTACGCATCATCCACGTCACTTTATTTCTGTATCTCTGTTTGGCAGCGTGTGAGCGGACCAGAGAACGCAGCACAAGCCCCGAGCTCTGCAGCTGTTCGTTTTTCACCAAGTAGCATCTTCTGTGTTTAATTGCTGCTCTGTGGATACGACAGTAACGACCGTAACTCCTCCTTTACAACAACGTCAGGAACTTCAGGTTTATTAGAGACTCGTGTCTCGGTATCTTCTAACTCTCTCGACCAAACGGGACCGGACCTGGCACCACCGCCTCAGCCCCGCAGGCAACGGGCAGTGCCAGTGCGAGCGTGCGGAGGAGTAAGCACAATGAACAATTAAAAAAAAAAAAAAAAAAAAAAAAAAAAAAAAAAAAAGGCAGAGTAAGCTCCAAGTATCCACTGCTAACACCCCAAAGGTCAATGTTCGGGACTGATACGCTACGGATGTGGCTCACACCACTCTTGGGTCTTTCTGCCATGAAATCCCGCAGCCTGCCAGGTCTTTACTGTTTTGCCAAACCTCTCGTTACCCTCATTAAGAGCTGTCTGCAAGCAGCGCTTCAAGCACTAATCAACCGCTGAGCAATCTCTTCTTTCATAAGACAAATACTTTTTGTAACCAAATTACATGTTCAAAGTGTTGTACATTTAAACACTGACCTAAAATGAGCAAATTTAACACAGGATAGGTGTTATCCAGAAGTGAAAAATGTGATAGCACAGCCCTTTTTTTATTCATTTTATTTTTTTTTACATTTTTTTTTTCTCTTCTCTCCACAAGCGCCCCAAAATACACCCACAATTCAATCATACCCTTCCCCTGGAGCTGTAGCAGTCTCGGTACGAAGTTCTCCTTTGGACACCCACCTCGGTAAATGGAGAATTGGTCCCTGGTGACTTGGCACTGACCACCAGCACCTCAACGTAAGGATACACCCCTTCGAACAACGGAACGAATCGAAGCAGCACACGAGTGAATTTTTATCATTCCTATTACTTCTTCTGTGTATGAAGGCCCCAGATGATGCCCAGCAGCTCGTCCTGGGACTGCGATCCTGCAAACGCCACCAGTTCCTGTCTGAATAACTGGCTACCGGCTTCCACGACCATCTGGAAGTTGTTTCGGTCCATAATTCTCAGTCTTCTACATCGCCTCGTGTAGCATTTAGTCAATGCTGCAAGATCGCTGTTTTCATGTCATGAACCATAACGGGATTTTGTTAATATTTTGTCTTAGCAGGGGAAAGAAAAAAAAACAAACCAAAAACAAACCAAAAAAATCACAGAAAGAAAAGTATGGTTCAGGGTTATAAAGCAGCTCTGGACATTATGAAGCAGGGAATTCTTTTTATCATGATTAAAATTTTAAACATTTTAGCATAATCATAAATTAAGAGTTAAAACACAGAGGCGCTAATAATAAAATATTAAATAGACAATGATAGTGGATAAAAGCTGAATGGCTCATTCTGAATGAAACCCCATTGTTTTATATACGCCTAAATGCCTACGGGTTTCCTGACTAGATCGTATTGCTGAGTGACAGACACACCAAAACACACAGCGAAGCTTCTCATAGCCAGGTGGAACGATACACTGCCTGATGGAATGGCGAGAGATGAACGAGTTCTTTATGTTGCAAAAAGTACTTAAATACTCAATAAGGACATAACAAACCCCACCCCACCCCACTGTTATCAGACGCCACGTTGTGGTAGAACATCAGACAAACTCACAAATTTACCACAAAAATGTGTGGCAAAAAGAATATTTTATATATATGTATATATATAAATTTTTATATTTATGCCAATGTACTCACTCAGTACAAATAGCAAAATAGTATACCATTTCCTAAATACAAAATATAGCTTTCCAAAAAAATGAAACACACATTAGATATAAACCATCCAAAACTTGAACGATTGAAAACTGTATTCAAAATTAAATGACCCAGAGCAGGTCTCTTTCTGAAAAGTTCCCTTCATATCGGCAAGAAGCCTTACTACTGAAAACGTAATTCAATGCCTCTCAATGAGAGAGAGAAAGAGAGAGACAGAAAGAGCGTGAACGTGATGACAGACCGACAAACGGGGAGAACCATTAAACAGAAACTCTACACGGCTCAACTACGCACACAAGGTACGGGGAAAAAAAAACACACACGGTGAACAGACTATAGGAACTGAAAAACTACGTACAGACTATCCTTTGTTATTTAAAATAACAAAAATGAAAAATGACGTGATACCAACTACTCTCTACCAAGGCGTAACAGCCATACGTGACAGCTGTTTGGCTCTAACCGCTGCAACAGCTTTCTACCTGCAGGAGGAGGAGAACAGAGATCTGACGGAGGCCGTGGTGAGAGAGCACAAAACTGTCCGGATAGTTGGAGCACCCAAAAAATTCACAATCCTCACAACACAACTGCATGGTCTGGAGTGGGTTGTTTTTACATTCGGTAACATCAGTCACTGGTATTTCATTGAACTTTTTCTTTTTAATCAAAACATGACAATCTAGAAACTAGACTTGGGGGGATTGTTGGTAGAAAAAAAAAAAATCACTTCAAAACTGCAATGAGCTCTATGTGCTACGAAGATGCAACAGCTCAGGATGCAGTGAAACTTTCGAGGATGCCCCCAAATGATGTCATTTGCCCCCTACTTGGAGTAACGTCAAGCTGAAGGTTTGCATCAGTAAGAGCTGGAAACGGACTGGTAAAGGGGGATTCCTGCATTGAGAAGGCAGTGGAGAAATTGCTTCCTCTTTCCTTAGTCCTTGATTATTTGTCGAAGCTTCTACTGACTAAGCAATTTTACGTCATAGATTCCTAAAAGCTGCTTCTGATCGTTAAAGCCAGTAGGATATTTACGTCTTTTTTAAAAACGCGGTATGAAACTGAGGGAGAGAGGAGGAAAACCATGAAAAGAAAGAAAGGGAGAAGGCTGGTTTGAGAACGGATAACGCAGCTTTGCCGAGCTCTAACCCATACAATCGGAGTGAGACAGAGAGGAGTTCTTTCCTCGGCCAGGCAGAACGTTCCTTTCAAGCTGAAGGTATTTTAGTGGGTAAGATTTTAAGAGCAAACTGTAACTGAAAGCTCCCCTTCGTTCCTTCCTGCTGTTAGAGCCACCAAAGCCTTGCTCTATGTACAGTTACATTTAAAAGACACGGAAAACCGTTAATCGCCTGCTCAGATGGGAAGCCCCCACCTCTGGCTAGCTACAGGAGCGATTCTCTGCTTGTTTATTACAGTTAGCAATATTTTTCATTGCCACCTACTGCGATTACAGAATCGCAGCGTTAGCTCTCCACTGGACCGTAACACACGCGATCCCTTCGCGTACTGACAGCTACGAGTCGTGACTCGTGTCACAGGCGTTCGATGTTTCTGCTTCAGAAGCTTTTCTAGTCAAAAGAGGGGACGTGAAGAAGGAAGAGGAGGGAAAAAAAAGTAAACGTGGTAACATGGATTACCTTCTAACGACAATAATAACTGACCAGGTATGCTTTACACTGAAGAGCACCCCACTGTTAATGAGGTTTAGGACTCTAGTAACAGTACAATCCCATGCCCTAGTAAAACAAAGCATAGCTTTTCAGCATTATTGGCACTACGAATCCCAAATACTATGGTCACAGCCTTAGGTGCTAGACGCTGCAATTGGCCACGTGTGTGCTCTTTAGAGAAGAGGGCCACTTTTTGACAGAAGCAATCAGTTCCACACAGCCTAATCCAGAGTTGGAAGGTCTGAGAGGATCTGGGAAATCATCACTTTTTTTCTTCACGGAATTTCTGCAGGAAAAAACAAGCAAGCAAAAAAGTTAGGCATAACCAACAAAAGTAATCCTCTCACTTCTGTGTAGTTCATTCCTCTTGAAAGTGTCCTTCACAAGCAGACATGAAATATGAGTATCAAAGGCAGCACTCTCACAGAGCAGGATTACTCTTTCCTTTTTTTTTTTTTTAAAAGTTCAATAACTTCATATACAAAACAGTTTAGATTAGAAAATGAAGTATCGCTTAAGTGGAACTCATGGGGGATGTCGGATGGCAACACCGTTAACCAGAGCCAAGCCACGCAACACTAAATTCCAGAGTCCTCTGAGTCTTGGTACTCATCTGCAGGCAAAGCCTCTTCCAGCTCTCAGGAAAAGGCACCTTCCAAGAGCAGAATGTTTCCCAATACAGCCGATCGTGGCAGCTGACTGGTTTGAGCAACTCTTCATTCTAGCCACCACTGTTGTATGTGTAATTCAGCATTACTGGTATTTGAGCTGAGAATAGAATACAATCACTATAAAGAACAGCGATACACGCCGAAGTAAAGACTTACGGAAAAAAGGAAGCATGGCAGGAAAGAAAAACCCCAACACGTTACTTACTTGAGTAATTAAAACGAGCCAGCCATATTGTTCCCCTGGTTTTGCAATGACACAAGCAGATCGTCTATTTTCTCAATATTCTGGTTGGTTGCCATAGCTGAAGGCAGTGGAGGAGTCTCGGCTATCTGCTGGGAGAGCAGCGCTGGCACGGCTGCTTGTCCCTCGCTCTGTGGCTGACCTGGCTGACTTATAGCCATCAACTCCTCCGGCAACGTGGCTGGTCCAGAAGTTAGCAGCTGCCCACAGTCTGTTAAGCAGGAAGCGAAGAACAAAGGACCATTTAAATTTGGTTATTATGTGCACTGAATTAACCAACTTTTTTATATATCTCCACATTGGCTATGAAGCGTGTGAAAGTTAGGTGCGCTTGTGTCCACACGACCACCTCTGCTCACCACTCCCGCAGGACGTAAGCGGACGTTCAAGGTGTACATACTGAATGTGGGGACTCTGCGTTATGAGCAAACACTATTAACACCGCAGAGGCCAGCGCTTAGCTAGAAGAAAACCAAAATGCATAGCGTAATAAGCGTTGAATATGCCCATCCTTTGTCTGTCTTAAATTACTGACGTGTCTTTTTCAGTCCAGTCAAAGTATTCACCTGCTCCTCCTGCAGATCTGCAAATGGTTCACACCTCCTACCGTTAGCGTTATTTTCAGCTGCGCAAAGGGCTTGGCTGTACACGGCCTGATCGTCCAGGAGTTCATACACAAAGCACGCGTTCAGGTACAACCACAGACCACACAGCTATGGCTTTCTTTCCAGATCTTTTCTAAGATGCTATAATCATCATCTGCACCCTCTGGAGCTTCACAGGTACGTGCAGCCCTTCACAGACAGCTGAAAGGATCTGCGTCCCAAAGAGCTTGTCAGAGAGGCTAGACTCAAGAGAGGAGGTTGGAAAAGTGCAGGCTTATGAAGTTAAAGGGGGTTCAAACACGCTGCAACAGACACTTCTCTGGACCACGCAGCTTCAAAAATCTTTGCTTTTCTTCACCAATGCGTGGAGAAAGGCATTGCATGAATTGCGGAAACCAAATGCAGCAAGAGAAGGATGAGTGGCGCTGTCTTAAGAAGGCATAACCTTTTTTTTTTTAAACGTGTGCGTACATGTATTTTATATATTATTTGTATATGTGTTATTACTAATATTATATATATTACATATACTTCTTTCTATACAGATATACATACAATTCTAAGTTGGTTTTGTCACATGTTAATCCCAAGTGTAAGACCACCAACAGGTATTTACGCTATGAGTTCTCATGCAAAATCGGCAATATTCTGAATTGTAGTGCTACATTACTTATTTTTTTAAAATACCTTAGAACTGAACAACCGTTGTCTAATTAGTAGCTCTTCCAGATTGTAAACTCAGAATCAGACATCTACCACTTACTGTTCTGAATGCCAAACAGGAATATTCCTGATGTTTGCTGAGATGAAGCAGGAGAATTCTGCAGCTGGTTGATGGCACCTCCTGCTGTGTTGTGAAATAAAGCAGCTTGCTGCTGGGGAGGAGAAGCAGTTCCTTGCATTCCTGCCATGCTGTTTTGAGAAGAGTACATCGGAGACTGCTGCAGCTCTTGCTGGCTCATACTGTTCTGCAAGGCAGACATGGAAGCTGAAGAGATGAAGAGGGTGACTTGTTGCTCTTGAGAACTTGGTGACCCTTGGACCAACTGAATCTGGGGTGAGTTATGGAAGATGGCTGGCTGCTGTGCTTCAGCCTGGTTGGATCCAGGATTCTGAAGAGAAGACACTGTAGTCTGACTCTGGAATTGCATGGGCTGCTGCTCCTGGTTCATTGATGTCATGTTAGTCTGCGGATGAAAAATGGACTGGCCTTGCTGCTCCTGATTGGTAACTGGATTTTGATTTGGATTGAAAATCATGTTTTGCTTTTGAGAAGCAATTGTACTCATTGCGTTTTGATTGCTGAACATCATGTTCTGCTGTTGCTGCTGCTGCTGTTCTTGAGATGGAGGACTACTCTGAATAGCGACTATCGAATGCTGAGGCTGGAAGATAGCTCCTTGTTGGTTCTGGGGAATTGAACTGGATGGGATGGAGCCTAACGACACTTGAGACTGAAACAAACCTTGCTGAGCAGGCTGTGTCTGGGGCTGTTCTTGGGGAAGCATAGAACTCTGGATATGAGATATCTGCGTCTGCTGCTGAAAAGAAGCCTGCTGTTCGGTGTTCGTTGCTGTCTGAAGAGGAGAAATGGAATTTGGGCTTGTAAAGAACGACATCTGTTCTTCCTGAGTTGCAGGGTTGCTCATTGAACTCTGGGAAAGGAACATGTTGGCAGACTGCTGGTCTTGAGAAACTGAAGAGCTCTGCAACACACCCATGGCGTTCTGTGAGTGGAACATCGGAGGCTGCAGTTGGTCTGACGAATTAGTACTGGTCTGGTTGTGGACAATGGAATTTGGACTATGAAAAATAGAGCCTTGTGTTTCCTGTGATATATTCTGAGTATCAGCAATAGGATTCTGAGAGTGGAAAAGCTGAGCTTGTGAATGTGGAGACTGCTGCATAAAGCTTCCCGACTGGATAGACATGATTTCTCCACCCTGCTGGAACAGCCCACCTCCTTGCTGTTGAGTTCCGCTTGCCTGAACAGTCATCATGTTTTTGGTGGACGAAAAGAGATTGACTTGAGATTGACTTTCTCCACTGTGCTGCATTTGAACCATGGTCTGGAATACAGTACTTTGCATCTGTTTACTCTGTCCTGAAGCTTCTTCTCCATCTGCTGAATTTGATGCCTGAAACATAGTAGGCCCATTGTTGGAGACCTGCTGCTGAGCAGTAGGAGTAGCCTCACTTCCAGAAACACCAGGAGATGAAGAGAATAATTCACACTGCATTTGCATGTCTTCGCTTGTCGACAGCCCACTCATTATGTGAGAAGCCTGCTGGTAAACAGGTGATTGCTGGAGGGCTCCGTTCCCTGAAGTTGTTGAAGAGAACAAATCAGACTGCATCTGTGTTGCAGCCTGGCAAATGTTTTGTTGGATTCCTATCACCATTGCCGCAGAAGTCTCCATCGCCTGCTGCTGCTGCTGCTGTTGCTGCTGCTGTTGGTTGGACAACGCATTTTCAGGCTGAGAGTGAACATTTTCAGCTCGTCCGGGCAAAAGGTTCTCTGGTCTGGAATGGACAGCCGTGTCCGATGAGGAAAATATCCCGGAATTGACGCTACTTTGTATCTGGCTAACTTGCTGAAAGATATCTGCATTTAGCTGATCCTGAACATCCTCACTGCTATCTGAACCAGAAAATAAGACAGAAGATAACTGCTGTTGAGCTTCCAATACCTGTTGCACCAAGTCAACATTTCTATTGCTGCCAGTGGCAGTGTTAGTTGGAAAGTTCCCAGCTTGCAGTTGCTGTATAGTGTTCTGTAACTGGCTCACACCGCTTGCCGATGAGAAAATACTTGACGGAATCTGTTGCTGCAACGCCTGTGCTGGTTCCGAGAGCGTAGACTGTTGCTGTTGCGATGCATCAGTTAATTGTGACAAAGTGACTACTGTGCCGTCTGACTGCAGGACTTCCCTGGGCTGGGAATCTCTGGTTTGGAACTGTGCAGCTTGCTGCAATAATGCATCGCTGTTCTGCAGCTGACCTGGAGTAGAGACTGCTGAAAAGCTACCAGGCTGGGAAATGTCCTGTGTTTGGATAGTAGTTAGAGTCTCTGGATTATACACCTTCGGCTGTATTTGTTGCTGGTTTTCATTTTCAGAAGGTAAATGGGAAGCAGAAGTTGATATGCCGGACATACTGTTTTCCAATGTCTGCTGAGTTGGTCCAACCACATTTGAAGCCTGAAAAGAGCAATACATTAAGAAATTCGTAAACTTACTCAGGTTACGCTTGTAAAATTTCCACCAATCCACTACGTTCAGGAAAGATCAGATGGAAGATTTGATGGCTATGCATCTCTCCAGACATAACCAAACAAGCAAGCAAATGACTAGCAGCGGAAATGCTACTTCAAGGAAAGAGTCAAGGTACAATTTAATGAAAGCAATGTAGGAAGGGATTAAAGTAATATTCTTAGAGTAATTTACTAGTTCTGTGTCACAGGACCAAAAAAAAAAATTCACCACAATATCACTAACCAATCAATCTGTTTGACTGTGGGAACAAGGCAAGTCACTCTCAAAGGAAATCATCTCATTTTAATCACGTTCTGTGATCCTACGCTTTGCCCAGACCGATCTCGGCCGTGACATTCTCCCTGTGTGTTACTCTGCTCCACTGTTAGAACACAGACTGACAAGTGACGTAACTAAGATGTAACTATTAAAGCTACAGTACTCAGATCCCAATCCAACTTACCTTGAAGACAGGGGGAGATCTTTTCTCTGCACTTACTTCCATTGGAGCCACGTCTTCATTCTTAATCATACTGCTTGGCATGAGCGGAGTTATCAAGGCACTAGGAAGAATGTTTACCTTCTCCAGGTTACAGCCAGTGGCCTTCACTGCTGCAGTCACAAATACAAATAAAAGCAGGGCAATGGAACGTGAACGTTCACCATACAAACAGAGGGCTTCTACTGGTGCTCTGCTTCCCGTTTCACTTTTCGGCCCTACCGTAAGAGCTCTCATCCTCATACGAGATGCTAATATGCAGAGATATCACTGCAAACATTTGGATACTTCAAATAATCCTAGAAAACCTGTTGAAAGGTTATTTTTAAGACTAAGAGCAGTGTTGCAGTTTTTCTTCCATTTTGTGTCTTTCTAGACCAGGACAGCCATCCACTGACTGCTTAAACTACAAACATAAAAACTGAAGACATCCTTCCACAGATCATCAGATTTTAAACTTTACTTCACTTTAACTGTACCACTTCTTGATTTCACTCTGAAAAAATGTCTGTTTTCAGACAGCCATGAGAACAGAGTGCTCAAAGCATTCAGACTGTAGTTTTGTTCTGTTAAATGACTAATCAAGTAAAACCTTGATAAATCTGCATGCCAGCTCTGTAGCAAGAGCAAATTGTTATTTTGCCTTTGCAGTGCCTATTTTTTCTAGATTTTTTTAAAAAGTGGGAAGGTGGTTTCTTACAATGAGTTAGCTCTTTTTAATTTTTCCTGATCCACATAAAAAACATCATATAAGCTAACTTTGCTGTAAATGAAATTTAACTTTCTTGATTCCAAATACTGCTGAAATTGCACATAAAACAAACCAATAGGGAAGCCTGTAAAAACCAAAGATCCTTACGTATTTTCAAGTAAATTAAAGAATTAATCTTCAAATTTAAATTTTGCAATAATGTGGCAGTAAAATTTCTGCACATTTACATGAACAGTCTGCCCTGTCCTCAAGTAACAGTCCTTGCGTGTTTATTCTATGTAAAACCAAAGACTCTCTCCTCAAATGTTATTTTCTGTCTTCAACAACTTCTCAGCCGTCACTATGGCCACAGTTCTCAACATACCGACAGCCACAAAGCCCCTCTCCCTCCTGTTCACGCACAGCTTTGGGGTGGCTCCAGAAACACCAGCCCCGGGACCCGAGGCGCTGGGCTGTGCTGGCAGGGAACGCGATTCCAGTGAGACTATTCTAAAATACATCTGCTTCAGACAGTGTGCTTAAAGAGAGCAGTCAGTATTTTTCTATGCGATAGTCATAATTTATAAGCTTTTCTCTTCTATGTGCCTAATCATGTTGTGTTCATTGGAAACAATTAAAGTACTTAAAAAATATCCCAATGCTGTAAGATTAGATGCTGGCAATGGTATGACCGTTCACAGTGACTTATTTGGTTGGAAGAATGAAAAAAAGCAGTGAGATTAATAATGAAAAAGAAGTTTCAAAAGCAAAGAAACACTGTTGGGTTTGGTCTTTTACTATGCTTTTGTAACCCACTTAGTTTAGACTTTCTGAATAGTTACCATCTTATCAAGGCATACACACCCTCTTTTTCCCTTTTCTCCCAAAGCTGGAAACTGAAACCACCATTAATCACTTAAAAACAATGCTCCAGCACTGCTTGAGTGTGAGAAGGCAAAGACCTGAACCACACGGTTATCGGTACACCCCCCTCTCCCTGAAGTTTTACACAACAGCTTAGAATTATAAATTTGTTGTCCTGAAATCTAACTTGTCATTGAAGCCTGTCAAATCTGCAGTCTCTCAAAATGTCAAGAGCTAAGAATCTGTAATGGCTCTGGGAAGCCGCCCTTCGGTTTTTTAACATATGCAGGTTTAAATTATTTTTAGGGAATATTCGCAAACATTAAAGTTGCCTGGGATGGGAAGGGAAAGGCCCAGCAGCCCAGTACATAACTGTACGTGTCCCTGGCCACAATAGTTTATTCTGTTTGGCTGCTGGAAATGATGCCACTTAAGCAATGATGAATTCTAGGATTTTCTCCCCGTGAAAGGCAGCAGAAAGGAAGTAGCAGCCCACTGGGTCCCCACCTGGTCTTCATCATTTCAGAACAGTGAGGAAGGACGGGCTGGGACATACGCAGAGACAAAGTACATAAAGCAGACGGAATCGTCTGACCTCTGGTTCACACTCAACCTTGAGCAGAACAGGTAGAGGAATGAACCGTCACAAAAGAGCTGGCTAGCAGAAAACCCACACAAGAAAGTAAATTAAGATGTATCGCATAAATTAAATGGAGGACGTGAAGCAACAGAAAGAGCACATTGTGTTCTTAGGAACAGCAGATGTTTCTCCTGAAACAGTTGGTATCTTCCCCTGGTTAAGCTTCCATACTAAATCAGATGGATGACAGGCTTGCCCTGATCCATCAGTTATTATTTTCCTCATCTTTTAAATCTTGCTACTAGAAGTCTTATGAGCCCTTTGATTAGCTTGTTTCATTGCCCTAAATATTTTTGCATATTTCTCCCCCAAATATCCTCTGCAGGTTTAAACTCATCATATCTTGCATTATCCTCCCTAACAAGTTGTAAAGTCAACTTGTAAATATATCCCCTGCCAACACTAAGCTATTAACTTCAAACACGAGCTTCACAATTTTAACCTGAAGCTATGGATTCCTATCAAACTTGTGATCACATTGTTAATTTGCTTACCTTTCAACCTGCTTTCACCAGAGCTGGCTATGGAAATTTCCATTAACCTTTGGACACTGCTATAGTTTTAACAATCAAAGAAGAAACATTCCCTTCCTCTACTTTATTTCAATATTGGGAGGATCAATTCGCTTCACACTTAAAAACCAGGCAAACCTAAAACTTGCTCCCTCGGAACAAAAGCCGAACTTT
The DNA here is from genome assembly GCF_011004875.1 of Balearica regulorum gibbericeps. NCBI lineage: Eukaryota > Metazoa > Chordata > Aves > Gruiformes > Gruidae > Balearica > Balearica regulorum. The sequence goes on from NC_046196.1 coordinate 1,242,056, forward strand.
GCATGGACAGAATGGTCCCGGGAAAAACCTCACTGAAGGGAGGGAGTTGAAATCGCCAGAATCAGCGTTGGGAACTAGACCCACTGAAAGCAGTCTTCTAAAACCACTGGGCAGCTTCCCAAAAATACCAAGTTGGCATATTCCTGTTTTCCAAGACTCAGTTCTTCCCCCCCACCTTTATGTGGGTTTTTGCTTAAATTAACACTACACAGTTTCTAAATCCTTTGTATTAACTGCCATCTTGGGCTTCTTTCTCTTTCTTCTTCCCTTGCAAGCATATTAAATGAAGATCAGACAGCAGGGCCTGAGGCATGAAAACAAAATTATCATTTTTTTATAATATTCTTTTGCAAAGTTTTTGTTCTATACTAGCTCATGTTAAAATATACTTAAAGGAATACAGTTATGAAGTGAAGCATTCAGAACCAGAAAGCAAACCTCACTCTAAGAACATGGCCAGATTTTGTAAGCACAGACTTATCTTCACATTCATTCCTCCAAATTTGGGTAGGAATTTATAGTTAAATTATTAACAACAACGATAAGAATCAATTTAGTACCTTTTATAGCCTCTTGAAAAGAACAATGTGGGGCTGGGCTGGAGATTTCCTTCTTCACGTTAACATTCAGAGTACCAGCTGTTGAGACAAAACACATTGAAAGCTTCCTTATGTTAAAACACCAAACAAGCAAAAAACCCCAAAGCAAACCAAAACAGTTACTTATACCTGAAAGAAACTAAGGTTCTTTGAAACCCAGAGAAACATTCCGAGTTGTACATAAACTTTCTGTTTGTGGCTGTGAATGCACCAATGATCACAGTGCCCAAAAAATCATTTTCACTTCCAAAAACGAAAGAGCTGGTCAGCAATGGCACCATGTATTGTATGTAGAGAAATTAAAATACATGATACGGTCAAACTTCAGCATTCCCAAGGATAAAGCTTGGTGCTATTTTTCGGTTGTATTTGGAGCACTCTATGTACTACGTCTACTTCTTTTCCCCGCTCAGCTTCATTTTGAACCTTATACTACAAACGGATGGTAGTTCATAAGAACAGCTGTCTCCGTGCAGCTGAAATGTGAGTTACCTGCCACATAAGTGAGAAAAGCCAAGCCTTCAGGGTTTTATTATTTAAAAATTGCAAACCTCACCAACAAGAGGAGTTTGAAAAGACCCACGTTACTTAACCTTTCTGTTGTATGGACTAGATACTATGAAATCAGAAATGAGATGCTTAGCAGGTGAAACTGTCCACTCCTTCCCCCAGATTTCTGTGTTACATACATGTATCTGGAGTGTAGGTAAAGGGCTGCACATCGTGTGATCTTCCAGCATTGGTCACCACATATATTCCCACAGAAACAGCTGAGGTTATTTGCTGGTCATGATATGGTGGCACCTTCACAATAAGGTGATTCTGCAATGCAAAAATAATTTTAAAATCGTATTAGAAACCTTACTTCATTACTATTGACCTTAATTGTATTTACATCCATCAAAAAAAAAGAATCAGACTGACAAAACACCCCAGAAAGCAAAGACATTGGGGGAAACGTGATCAAGTTACACTTTCAGTAACTAACTTGTGCTAGAAATGTGAATAATCTGCCGATATGATGCTCAGTGGCAACTTACAGCTTAAACAGAAGGGGAAGAAAGGAGAGACACACAAAGTCCCTAAACATAAGCTCATGCCCCACATGCCTTACTGAACTGCAGTCAGCTTGCCATCAAACGCTGCTGGACTCCACACTTCCCTGTTCTGCTGAATCAGGTCTTTGTACTCAGTGGGAACAGTTTCGTGTTACACTTAAGCACCTCCAACACTGGGCAGACATCGCACAATAGGCTCGCAGTCATTCATCGCCAGTAACAGCCACCAGTGACCGGCTGGCAGTTCCCCAGCTATCTATCCCACAAGAAGCAAGAAATCATTTCTACGTGTGGAATGCTGCTGTCAGAGCTGGGGGCAGGATGGCATTTGTCAGACATCGTTTACATCTCCATTTCTCCAATTTCAGTCCAATCGTCCATAAAGACAGTTGTATCAAAAAGAATAAACAAATATTTTGCAAAATATTTGAAAGCGGAACAGAAATTCAGCCAGGTATGCAGACACAATACATTTCCACTCAGTAGTAATCTAATCTGTCCTTAGGAAAGCTACTGGAGAAATCGTATTAGGCCTTTTAATTACATTGTACGTAATGGCAAAGACTTGCTCACCAAGTTCACGTACCACAGCCCTGTTCTGGTGTCTAAGTTCTCAACTAGACATTGAGCAATTATACTTGTGCAAACCCAAACCAATGATATCCTACCAGACTCACTAAAGAATTTATTCGAGGAAAAGGAATATTCGTTCTAGAAATGCACAGGAAGGGGGAAAGGCTTATTCGATTTTTCTTTGCAGACAGAGTCAGAGTCTTTTTGTGGTGGTAACAACAACAACAGAAGTACCTGATGAAATAATTCCATGTCTATTTCAGCTTCTGCCTTCCAAGAGTTCTCATCTAAATGAAAGTTAAAAAGCATCATTTATTGCACAGCCATATAAAGCAATTTATTTTGGAGCAAGTCCAGAGGAGGGCCACAAAGTTGATCCCAGGGCTGGAGCACCTCTCCTATGAGGACAGGCTGAGAGAGTTGGGCTGGTTCAGCCTGGAGAAGAGAAGGCTCCGCGGAGACCTCAGAGCCCCTTCCAGTCCCTGCAGGGGCTCCAGGAAAGCTGGAGAGGGGCTGGTGACAAGGGCAGGGAGGGACAGGCCAAGGGGAATGGCCTGAAGCTGCAGGAGGGCAGATGGAGATGGGATGGGAGGCAGAAATCCTTCCCTGGGAGGGTGCTGAGGCCCTGGCACAGGGTGCCCAGAGAAGCTGTGGCTGCCCCTGGCTCCCTGGCAGTGCTCAAGGCCAGGTTGGATGGGGCTTTGGGCAACCTGGGCTAGTGGAGGGGGTCCCTGCCCATGCCACGGGGGTGGAATTAGATGATCTTAGAGGTCCCTTCCAACCCAAACCATTCTATGATTCTACGATTTTAGTGCCTTTGATTCTGCTTCTCCGTTTGTGCTCTACAACTAAACCTGATCAACCAACATAACCCAAACATGCTCTCCTCGGCACCCCAAGCTATCACAGCTTTCACACTAACCAGAAATGTTCTCTTGGAAAATCACTTTTGTTCCCTTTAGAAAGTTCTTGCCAATCAAAAAAACTTCCTCTTCACCCTTCACTGAACAACTGTGCAGACTTTTCTTTAGGATCTCTGGAACTCCTGCTGGTTGAGCTGCAATTGAAAAAACACATGGTTTGAAATCATGAAAATATCAACATCCAAAAAAAAAAAAAGCTTTTACTTACGGGATTAAAAAGGAAAGAACAAAATAATTCTTGACCTTCTTCCTTTACTATATGAGTCATTGCAAGACTTTTCAGAAGATAACTGTTTCTGTTACTTCCTCACTAAATGCAATGACCTCATAAAATCACGCTTAGGTAAATGATATACTAATCATCTTTTCCCTTTTCTCCTGCATTTACTAAATCTTCAAAACAAAATTTTCAGTGTTTGAGCTAAAGCCCAAGAAGCATTCAGGAGAGAAGAAAGTTTGGTTCTGCCATTTCCTGGCACAGAGAGCAATAAACAAACACGTCAGCTGAAGCACACCTCCAAACTGATCCTCAAGCTAAAAGGATGGTTGGTGCGAAGCTTGTTTTGTTCTGCGATGCAAAAGGGTGAAGTAGTAACTTCCATACTACCCGTTTTTTCACAGATATTTTTAACGTGACATAGCTTTCTGGCTGGTGCAAGAACCAAGCCAGGGCTTTGGGCAACCTGGTCCAGCGGTGGGTGTCCTGAACTAGCTGGTCTTTCAGGTCCCTTCCCACCCAAACCATTCTGTGGGTCTACGATGTTCCAGACCTACACGTCAGCTAATGCAAACCCTGGCAAGAGTCACATCTCTGTAGTTGGGGATTATAGCAATATACATCCTATAAACTAGCAAAGAAAACGGGCCTTACAGATACACGTCCCTGGAAACCTCTGCCTCTCAGCCAGTGATTCAGGTGACGGTTTAGATAACACGTATTACAAATTGTCTTTGCTGCAAACTATTTCTATGCTTCTTAAAGCATAGATCAAGTAAGACTATGAGTGTTACATGAAAACAAGCACCAAGGATGATTTAAATACAGATATACATTTTAAAATAATGTATTTTGAGTTTATCACATTTACTATGTTATCAAATTACTCCAGTTTCTAATAAAGGTTTCTCAACCACCTTTTCTCTTCAGCAAAAAATCCTACCGGCATAAGCTTGCACTTGTGCTTTGCACTTACGTGGCATTTAACAACAGTATTCTCTGGGCTTACTACATAGAAGAAGACACATACTGTAACACTCTGAATTATTTAATGACCTTTCAGAAAGGATTTTTCTACAACTGTTGCAGCAGGTTCCTAGGCAACCATTACGCAACTACTAAATATGCTCAAGGCACATGAACTTCTGAAAAGAGTAACTGCATTTCAGTTTGCTAACGAGATAACAAAGCCTATTTAAAACGTAGAACTTAAATAAAGAGCCTGCATCTACTTCATGGCTTCCCTATGGTTTCAGGAACATTACTGAAACTTTGACAGCACAATCAGTTGTAAAAGACAACATAAACGGGCTCTGATGAGCGACAATGTAAACCTTATTATGAGAAGGTACAGTACACGTCTGTAATGAGATGTATGCAGCAAACAAACCAGATGTAATGCGCGGGAGGAAATGATTTATATAAACAAATAACTTAATGACATTGTATGCCATATCAATCAGCCAGTATGTATGTACCAGCACTACCTGGTTGGCTAAGGTCTGCTGCAAGTCACCGTAACCTCAGAGAAAATCAAGACAGCAGAAGCACAGAATCCAGGAAAGCAAGCCTGGGAAGAGCCTCAAGAATTCCCCTCTCAACCTTTACATCATGACCAGGTTTCCCCACAGACACCAGTCAAACCAGAGTATGTTGTTTCTGTTTTCGACTTCCAGCAATGGAGATGCTGTAACATTCCTGGGCAATCTCTTACCTACGTACACAATTAGGAAGACTTTCTTATCAACTGCCAAAACCCAGGTTGCTAAAAACTGAACCAATTCACTCCTTACTGTATTTTGGTTTTTTTAGAACTTTATTTATGGAAGGATAACTTTTATTTCCTTCTTCCTTTTCTTCAAACGTCCCTTAGCATGTCCTCACTCTCGCATATTCTGCTTTTTACTCACCGCCCATATCTCAAAACATAGCTGCCAACATTACGGGTATAAATGGATGCGTTCAACAAACAGAATGAAGACTACAATGACCCTCACAAACCAACACTGGAACGGCCTTACCACCAAGCTAAGCACAAAGTGCATCAAATCCAGCTTTTTTAGGTAAACAGCCTATTTTTAAATCGGTCTCTAAAACATCTCAGGCTCTCGGCTTCTACTTCAACAGCAAGTTTTGGATTGTTATGGGTTTAAGAAAACAACACATGATTTCCATTCCTATTCCTGCTGTGATTTAAACAATTTTATCTTTAACCAGTAAGTTAATGATACAAACAAAATGTATACAGAAATAGTTTTTGGAGATTTTATAGCAAATTTTTTTTTTCTTAAATCTTAAAATTAACTAGTAGCAGATACTACAATGCTACACTGACTGGACTGGAGCTACAGAGACAACAAGATTTCTAAGAAATGTACTTACGTATTTCCCAACAACATAAATGCATAAATCTGAGAACTCCACCAGTGTTTTAAACACTTCTGGTGTTTAAAAAACACTGGAAAAAGAAAGATCCAGCAAAAAGCAGCAGGAGGAGGAAAAAAGAGGGACGGGACTGCCTCAAGCTGCCCTTTCCAAACATCCAACTACCACCTAAAGCACAGAGCACAGCTGAAGAGAGGAGGAGAGTCCTCCCCTGCATCCACGCCTCTCTGGTTCCCTTTCCGGGGTTCCCGCAGGGTTCCTGCTCCCCCATGCCTCGCGAAGGGATGCTCCGTGGGAGCAGGATACCGCAGGGAGAGACAGGCTGCAGGGCACATCTGCCAAACCGCCGGCTGCCTGCAGCACTGGACTCGTGGTGGTATCTGATGGGGAAGCTCACATGTTTCTGATGATCTCCTCTCCCAATCTGTTCTTTCGCTGGCAACAAAGCTGTGGTTTCTGGTGAGCTGAGTAGGAGCCCGGACACAACAGGTACTGACAGTGTTTAGGAAAAAACCAAACTCACTAACTTATTTTATACAATGGGAAAAGCACAGCACCAGCGCCCAGGAGCTTGCATAATCCTAATGCGTTCCACGCATGGAGAAAAAGCTTTTATCGTCATCTTCATCAGGAAGTATCAATAATCCCATCCCTATCTCTTCTCTCTGGCAGCTGTGCAGAATTCCCCGTAACTGGAAGTCACTAGGGAGTCTACAGGCACAGGCAGCCTGATGTACTGCAGCCGCCTCTGATTTCATGTTCCCAGTTGTTCAGCATAACCTAAACAGCCAACGCAGCCACCCATGCTCAATGCTAAACAGAGCATTTTAATAACCAGCTATAAAAAGTCTCCAACCAGAACAGATTCAGCCTCTGGCCCAAGGAACTACCACAACTGTGAAGAGCCATGCTGACTTATTGGGGGTCCCTGCTGTCCCTGAAAGCTCATAGATGAACGTGACAATACAGAAGAGATTAAAATACGTATCAAAAAGTCATACAGGAAATTCAAAGCAATCATAAAACAAATTCTGACCTTTTAAAAAAGGCAAACATTCATTTAATAAAAGTTATAACTACTGTTAAATACTGGTCAGTCATTTAACTAACACCCCACCTCAAATAAAAACCAATCCATGTGATCCTAGCCATAGAGATTCTGAAACAATCACAGATTAACGTTGAGGTGGGGTTTTCCCCCAAGGCACTTTATGGCAATCACACTAAAACCCAGAGAGATCTAATACTGACTCTGTATTTTGATACTTACTGCACAAAATTGGGGAAGAAGGTGTCTGAAGAGTCAAAGTTGAACCGTCCTTGCGAGTGATGTTAACACGAAATACCAGCCTAGCACGTGTGCTTTTTTTCTTGGAACCAGCAATCCCTATTCTAGCTTCAACATCAGCATTTCTCAGCTTCAGTATTCCCACGCAATCAACCCTAACAACACAAAACAGTCCAGAGTTTAATAGAGCTTAAGAAGTTCAGCATCTTTAATAATCTTTCAACTAGTTACACAAGCCACAAAGTCAAAACTCTTGAAGTATTTACTGAAATATTATTAGAATATTTCTTTTTATTTACATGAAATCTCTACATGACCTTTTTCATTATATAGCCTGGTTTTCAATTAATCCCTACATAATTTGGATGATGAATCACGGGAGGAAGGAATATGAAAGTAGTATGTCTAAAACAGAAAATGCAATGTAACAAACTCACTCTGGTAAGCATTCAATTTATAATCACAGATCTTCATTCTTCCATTCCTGGGGCTAGATCTGGGTTTGTAAGATTATTACTAAAAAACATTCTGCATTCACTTAAAGCAGTAGGAGAAGAAAACTTACTGTAGCCATATTATTTTTTATGCTCAGTGGAACTTGGAAGGGATAGATACATCATACCATAACTGTGGTCCTACGGGAAATGTATACAGGGCCCGGGTGAGAAAGTGATGCAGTGCTACCTTTCGGAAAGACGTGCTAGATGCAAAATGATTTCAAGCAAAAAAAACAAACAAAAAACCCCAAACACAGCCTGATGTGTTAAGAAGAATAATACTGTAAGTTTGCCAGGATCTTAGGCCCTACATCCGAGAAGTACAGGGACCAGCTGATATCTAATTTGAGTAGAACAAATGTTCGTGCTGCGTGAGGGCCAAGGAGCAACAGCCAGGAGCAGCGAGGAGGAGAGCGGGGGTCAGGAGGTGACACTGGCATTACCATCAGCAGAGAGGTGCCCCAGCATCACTGAACTACTAGGAAGATTTCTTCTGAGACATCAAGGTATCTTTTGAGGAAACAGCCTAGGCCAAGCTTTTCTTCCTAGAGAATTCCAAATTCATCTTTCTAGTATCTCTATAATTACATGGTTTTACATTAACACTTGAGGACAATTACAAAATTGTTTCCAAAATTATCATTGGAATATATTTTATATTTTAAAAGTCAAAATGATTCATTCTATTAGCAAACCGTATTATCCTGCTTAAGAAGCGGACACTGTAAATTGAAGAAATGTTTCTTCTCTTGAAACACGACAAGCTTCTAAGGAAAGAGTGGCAGCTTTCAACCACGTACCCTTTAAAAAAAGGCGTTCTACTGAAATGCATACTTTGAAAGAAGATCACTCCCTTTCTCTATATTCAGGCACATGCAAAAAGCTTATTAGGGAACCACTTATATCTGAAGTTTCTTGGGAGATCTGAACCAGACAGGCAGACGAGGCCGCCTGCTCCAAACCCTGCTGCAGGGGTATCTGTAACCTGTGTCCACGCGTTGCCTACGCCTGGCCGGATAAGCTCTGGAACGATTGCAAAGCAGGAGCTTCCGCGGTGGAAATGACAGAAATGGAACACGCAAAGCAAGAGAGGAGAAAAGCCAGAGTTTGGTCTCACTATCCACAATTCCCGGCCTGTTGAGCCTAACGGGATCTGAAGACGCCAATATTCTCCTTCCCTCCTCCGATTAGCAAGTCCGTACTCGTTAAAAGACAAGACAACTAACAGAAACAGTGACCAGTTTATAGTTCACGTAATGCTTGAATATGCACATTATTGTTCAAACAGAACAGGAAACTAATGTAGCAAAGTTAACTGATAAAGCTTTAGGAGAGACCGGATTAAGCATTAAGTACAACAGACACAAAGTGAGAATGCAATTTAAAAGTTTTTCTTACACACGCAGCTTCACTAAGTGCCTGGTGTGTGCCAAGATTTTCCAGTCTTTTAACTATAACCAATCCAATCAAAAAAGGAAAATCGAGTTTCTGAAAACAAGCTAATAAATGAAAGCACTTTAAAATAAAAAAGCTACTCACGCAAGTGTCATGTTGTTGCTCGGGTCCAGGCCGACCTCAATAACAGTAGTCCCCTCTATATCCACTTCTTTGCAGGGAGTGGTGTTTCTCCCCGTAACTCTGCAGGCCTGGTAGAACCCGTGCGGCTTCACTCGACCGGAGTCGTTGCCCACGAATACCTGCAGCACCACCGGCTCGTTGTGACCTTCCAGCTGAAACACAGTGACACAACTTCAGTCGGTCAGCAATACCTCTTAATTAAAACAGGAAACATTTTGTGCAGCTGGATTTGAAGTGAATCTGCTCCCAGTGTTGCTGGAAACAATCCTAAGGGAAGAAGGAGTAAAAATTTTTCATCTAGTTTATAAACAAAATGCTAATATTTTTTATCTTTTGTCATTTGTTCTTCCACTAAAAGACAGGTCAATCATTTAATAAACAGGTGATTTGCTTTTTTTAAATATTATTATTATTATTTTATTTTTAAACCAGCTTGAATCCTATTGATCTTCACCCAGAATTACCCCAACTCCAACTTGCAGGTCTAATATGACCACTTACTCTCACCCCAGCCGTGACTATTTCCCCATCCCTTCCCCAGATCCTCCTTCCCCACCAGCATCTACATCCACCAGTCAGCTGAGAAACAGAACATTTGCTTTGTTCTAAACTTGATGAGAATTCGTTGGTCAGTACGTGCATGCGATCAATCAATTAGCACGCTGCACTCCCAGGATCTCATCTTCACGCCAGCTGCACCTTGCAACCTTGGCGAAACCAGATTCAAACTGACCAAACACTTCCAAAACCACCGGGCGGGCAGAACAGGATGAGGAGGAGAGCAGGGGGAGGAACGGGCTGAGTGATTGTATGGTCCAACCACGCAAACCTGGCTTTCCTTCAGGCACCAAAACAAAAATTAAAAATGGCAACTTGACATCTCCTAGGTAAAGCTGATGAACAGTGTTAGGAATCACTGAAATAGTAAATAAATAAAAGCAGGTCAGACATACATCTCACATCAGGATTTAGCAGTCCTCCTGCAATCCAGTGTGCAAACCGTAATAATTACCCTAGAACGTGTGAGTGAAAAACGCATTCACTTTTATAACATTGAATTACTAGCATAAAAGGCTTTGTGTCCTTTTACCGCTTTTTTATTAGCGTAATCCCACTGTGGTGCTACACACTAAAGTTACCCTGATGTAGAAGCAACAGAAGTCTTGAAGTAAACCTGGATACGGTATTACAAAGTAACCTCTCTTACTCTTTTTAGGTAATAGAAGAAAAATACTCCGAGTAAAAAGAAACACTAGATCACTGTCAAATTCCCAAGCCAGAGATGGAAATTCTTTACCACAGCATTCTAGGAGGAGATAAACCAAGTATTTTTAATGTTTTCATTAAGCCATAATTGTTGCTAGTGACAATGTGATGCTTCATCCTAGGCCTGGCAGCCCAGTCCATACGCGCAGAAAGCAGCTCCATCTTTATCAGTAAGGGGATGCAAATCAGAGCAGAATCCTCCAGAGGGTCTCTCTGGGGATTAGTCCTTGACACACTTAGAAAATTTAGTTCTGCAGTTCTTCAGCATTTTGAAAAAAAAGAAAAGATAAAAAAAAATCAGCAAATACTGATACAATCGTAGTACGCTCCTCGAGTCCAAAAGGAGCAGCCAGCCTACAGCAGGTAGGGACGGGACTGGGACCGTGACGGGCAGAGCCAAGAGAGGTCTGGAGGGGCCGGGTACGAAGCACAGCCTGACAGGTATAAGTCACATCAAAGAGCTCAGAAGCCCAGAGAGCACGAATAAACAAGAGACCATGAGAAGAGCGAATGAGAAGACTTAATTCCACCAGGTAACCAAAGGAAGCGGGCGGTAAAGGGTACCGGGGTATTCCACCACTGCATCTCTTTTACACGGAAAGCTGAATGAACAGTGTCACCACGGTCTCCTTGGCTAGGAACAGCATCACCGCAGCTAATCACCGTTGCTTTTCTTCCCCAGTGTTCATGTTAGAAGGAGGTACAAAAGGTGTGTGAGAGCATCTCTCAGTCTCTGGATGGTAACTGCTCCAGCTCTGCAATACTGTTAGCAAGAAAGCATGAGGATCTGCCGCTGCCAGCCAGAATACCTCCGCTGACGCTTCCCATCCGGGATAAACTCTTCTGACAGACAAGTCATTTGACTAAGGTTTGTTTATACAATTTGAATGCTGCATATTGATTGTAGACTCTAGTTTTAAGTTACCAAGTAACATGGTTTTCTTTCAAGGCCACAGAATTTGCTTCTCCTCCTCAGTCTGCTTAAGAGTGATGCCTCTGACTGGTTGGCCATCACAGGTGCTGCCAGAGAAGAGCAGGCACCAGATCTCTACTGAACTAGCGACACTTGTACACTATTCTTCCCCATCTTTAAAACACCCCCCCAAAAAACCCTTCTTGTCCTTTATATATATTTTTCCCCTAGTTCAGATTTCCTGAAAATCCACCAACTCATTTTGTCTGTCCAACCCTGGTAGACTTTTCCTCGCAGGGTATGAACTAGTTTGCCTACTGGTGAAGCAAGCTTGAGCTTCCAGGAATTCAGTAACATGAGACTCTTCCAAACAGAGTTTTCACTGATGGGTGCTAAAGGGTAACTGGGAAAGGAATTAAAAGAAAATTCAGATGAACAAAGGCCTATTAAGAAAATTCACACGAGCACTAAATCACCACAGCAACAGGACTATAGGAATGGATTCTTTTCTTGTGAAACTCTACCAGATTTCTACCTTACGCAGGAGGGCTGAGCAAAGTGTTGGAGATGTTTCTAACACTGTTAAACAGGACTTAAAAGATAAATATACTACTATATTTTGTCAGCAGTGGTCAGCACAAATTTTAAGGGCTGTATCATACACAAACGTTTCTTTGTGGACCTGATACGTTAGTTTGGATTGAGAACTGCTTTGCTGCTTTCTCAAAGCAGCAAAACTATGAAAAAATATGAAAGGAAATGTCTTTTATCCTTCTTATTTGTATGATAACAAATACAGTTGTCTACTTGCTCGACCTGCTGGCCACACTCCTCCCAATCTAACCAGGATGCCGTTTGCCTTAGCTCCAAGGAGCGTGCAATGCTGGCTTGTATTCAGTCCGGTGTCCGCTCTCACATTCGTGCTGTGGTCGCTGCAACCTTTGTGATCACATTTGACATCAGTTCTTCTGTTTGTGTAAGTCAGGTACAGCATCACTCCTCTGGTAAGCCTCTCTAGGAAACCCTCACAGCAAAGTCCTGAAGTTCTTCGTAGCCATCCTTGCAGATGGCTGAAACCTTTCCCGACGGGAGAGGTCTGTGAGCAGGAGACTCCTGTTAGTTACCTATAGAAAGCATCGTCCATTATCTTCTCAGGGAGACAGTCTGTAACAGATACCAAAGCATTAGCCCTGAGCTTCCTCCCTCCTCTGATCTCAACAGGCCACTCTCCAATTTCCTGCTGGAGGCCCGTGCAGTCCGGGAGCTCCTTATGACACACGATGTCCTCTCCTCTTTCGGAGCAGCTGCTGCACTGACAGCATTCCAGCCATGTTCGCTGCCCCACGTCTCTGCGATTCCAGTCAAGTCACAGTCCTGGGACTACACAAGAGAGGAAACAAGACCTGCAAATTCACACTGTGCATTAGCGTGCAGTCACTGGAGAACAGCCTCTGAATGTTCTCCCTTTTGAGTGGGAATGTGAAAGACCTCTTTGTAGCCTTCTTCCTCGTGTTTCTCCTCCATTTGTAGCTCCTCCTTCTCGTCTGGGCTTCAGTCCCCATCCTCTGACGAACTTACAGTAAAGCCCTCCTCACCAGGCTGCCAAGCCTGATCACCAGCAATTCTACCCATTTTGAGTAAGGCGAATTGCATCAGTCCTTTTCTCCGCTCCAAATGAAGCAAGACGAACAAAGAAGCTAAACGCTTACTGGAGAAACCAGCTCTGCAGCCAGACCCTGGACTCCTGACTGCATCTGCTCTACTCAGATCCCTCCCCGTCATCAGAGGATTGAGGACACCAGTCAGTCCCCTGTGCCGCTCATCCCTGCCTCAGAGCAAGTCACCATCGCCACCTGAACTCCACGGCATCAAAGTCCATACCGGAAATGGGCTGATTTGTTAAGTGTCCATACAACCGCTTCCTCTTTTCTTCCCTCTGTTCCATAACCCACTACCTCATTACTGCTAACCATACTGAGCAGTACGGCCCATAAAGTACACCTCAGCTAGATCTTTACGACTCTACTGACAGGTAGACACTGGATATGTGGATTCAGACACTTATTAAAAACCAAACAAACAAAACCAAAACAAAAAAATTAGCGCTTTGGGGTTTTTTTAAATGACATGTAGTTTTATGCCCTTACCAGTAAGGCATAATGATGACCCACTGTCATCAGCAATCAAACAGTTACGGCATTTCACTATCCTCGCTTTGCATGCCTCAAGTGTCTATTTGCACAGTTCGTATAATTGGAGTCTAACAGGACACGCATCACAGATTATATATCATTGCCTTGACATAAAGCTTCCTTCCCCCGGTAACTCTGTGACGCAGATATTCTTGTTACCTGCAAGAAGAGATACAGTACAGTCTCTACAGCAAAGAGACTGCAAAGTTCCCTGAAAAACGGAGATCCTAGGCCTGCCTGAACTGAACCAGCTCCCGTGCTACTAAAGCATCCCTCGGAAAGGAACCCCAGTACCACTCAACGCTACACAGCCTACCTTTACAGTTGGAAAGCCTTGCTGTGTCCGGTCTTTCACCGAGCCTCGGCTGCCTTCGGTCAGGTAACGAGCCCTGTGCTGGGTTTCCGGCTGTACCACTATCTTCAGCTCCTTCCCCTCACTCTTAGTCGGATACTGACCACACAACATTGGGGTCTTCTTCCCTCCAGCTCCCTTCTGGTTCTCTGATGCTCTGGGAAGTCAAAGCAGACCATTAAAAGGATGTTATAAGCAGCTCCCCAATACAAGCAGACTAAATCACTGAAAAGCTAAAAAGATAAAGAGGGTATATTAACAGATAGAAGATTTATAGTTGAGAGCAAACTTTGGAATTCTGTTTCAGACAGAGAAGGAAACCTGCAGGATGAAGAGGAACGGTGCTTCCCTGCCTCCTCCATCCAGTGCGAACAGGAACTGCTTTTCAGAGAGCAAACATAAAGGAAGGGAAAAGCAATTAGCATTAAACTATGTTAACATACAGAAGACGGCTCGTAATCTGCTTTTTCATAGTATGTGATACAGCCTGCTATTACCCGAATAAGCTGTTTCGCTTCTGTAACAAATATGCATATGTACACACACACACACTGAATGGATTTAAGGTTAAATGAATCTCCTTTAAACAGGAAAACAGCCTCATGCCTGTCTCCGCCTCAACTTGCATATCCATGCAAACTCAAATACTAATTTCTGTCAAAACCGATTGATAAATTTATGTTAAAACCAAATTAGTTATTGTAAAAAGCTCTGACAAAATCGCACCAATTTTAAATCTGCAGCATATGCAAAAGGACTGTTTCTTTCCAGGTGTGTACCTTAAGATGTACTGTATCTGGTGTTCAGTTCCATAATTAAAACCCGAATGAAGAAGCCCTCCAAAGTATAACATCATGCGATCGATTTTGTGTTCGCTTTAAAGCACAATGGAAAGTAACTCTTGACCTTATACAGAGCAGGTTTGTATAATGAACCTGAAGTCTAACGAGCTCATTGCACACTAGCAACCGTAAACGTGCCATGGCAAACGGTACAGGCAGGGAAAGGGCTCAGTGAATTTGTGCAAATGTAATACTTTTTTACTACCAAAAAGTAGTTTCTAACAGCTAATGGCTCTGAAGAAAGCAGTTTAAAACAACAGGTGTGAATTGCTTCAAAACCAAATCCTGTTTCAACATAGGGAACTAATTTAGTGAGGATGTTTTCTTCTGAGGGAGAAGGGTGAAAGAAATGCTTTTTCTTCAAAATCGTTTGCCGAGAGCTTTGCCACTGACCCAAGGGCTGGGGTAGCCACCGTGCTCTCTTCCCAGTCACCAGGGACTCCTACCACCAGCCATTCTCAGACCTTTCCTAAACCTCCTGCTGTGCAATGAACAGCACGAGGCAGCACGCCCGTACCGAGTCATCCCCTCCTTCTTCAGCTCCTCTCCTACAGAAGGGCCTTCTCCTACCCCAGGGAAGGTGGAGCACTTTGCTCCCAGACTCCACCACATCTCACACCCCAGAAAGTCCCATTTGCCATGCTCTTATTTCTGCAAAGCCTTCCAAAACCTTTTAGCACCTGTACCAAAGGGTTAAAACGCACACCGCTAGCTGTTACCAGGGCTGAGCTCTGTAAGAATTTCATTCACATTTTTTCTGTTCATGAAGGTTAACCACTTCACCACGGACTGCCCAGCGAGCCTCCCCGAGCAGCCCTGGCCGCCTTGCACGCTCATCTTCAACCCAGTAACAGGATCTAGATAAAAAACTGGTATAAAAAACCCTGCGAGAGTACCATCTTTCTGGCAAGGAGTCCCGATTACTCTGCCACAGTCTAGTCAAACAGGCTGTTTGAAAAAAATAACAATGCTATGTAAAAATATACCTTCGTTTAGGGAAATAAAAGGGACAAAACTGTTCTTCAATGTAGCATATACAAAACCTCTGATATGCTAAACAAACTGTAATTAACACCACCGAGCTCTTCGCTCCTGCGCAAGTTAAGCAAAACCACTAATCGAGCTTGTTAGATAATCACTTTCTCTGTTCTTCCTCCAATGGACAGTAATTAAAAGGAATACATTTACTAACGTTCAGCATCTTCTCTCTCTCACTCAGAATTTTACATCGCACAGCTGCAATCCCCTAGGTTCCCCGAGGGAACGCGGGACGGAGTGCTGGGCAGCCTGAGCGACTGCTCGGAGCGTGGCGTCGGACAGAACGGCATGCCGGGGCCCCGTGCCCCTGCACCGCATTCGGCTGGGCACCACGACACCACAGGAGAACGCTCCGCATAACGACACCGCGTGGATTGCTTGGGCTGACCTGGGCACACTTGGAAGTTCCAGCTCCGTAAATTCATACGGGAGACTGAGGTGATGCTGAATTTTGAAGGGAGGCGTTAGAGGCAGCCATCAAAACGCAATTCACTTTGAACGCTCCAAATGCCCCCTTTGGGCACTGCGACATTAATGCTTCGGCCTCTCCGACACAACTGGCTTTTCCCGACAGTACTTTTAAAACCCAAGTTACCTCAATTGTCAACACACTGATATTTTATACATTGTCATATCTATGCAAAGACATGCTGCCTGACAATTATTTTGAAAGTCTTCCCTCTAGAAACCTAAAACAATTATTACTTTCAATCAGATTAGCTGAACTTGAAAGCAATTGTAAAGCCTTCACCAGACCACCTCAGTGGTCCGTCTTCTCAAATTACGAGGATATATCACTTACGCATCCTTATCACTTAGTTTATTTATAATACTAATATTCACACATGTACAAATAGTAAAATATTTCATACGCACAAATTTATTCATTTATTAGCTTAACTGTTACCAGGCGGTGTCTCCTCAAAGCTAGCACTTCTTTTCTAAGAAAGAAATATAAGTGGCAAACCCTGAGATTCAACTAGAAGGGACTTCCCGAGCTAAGGCTCGCCTGGTCCTGCACTGCCATCAGGGCTGTTCCCGGGGAGAACCTGAAAGCCAAAGTGAGACCAAGCACGTCAGAAGCCTCAGACTCTTTGCCCTAAATCCCCATCAATTCATCCGTTTCTAAAAGGGCTTTCACAGATTCTAAGAGTTTCCACAAGAATATATTCTTTCCCTTCCTAGCTCTTAAAGACAACTGAAGAAGTCTTTTTTTGAGGCAAATGCTCTTGCCACTTCACAAATTCGCGAGGGTGCTTCCCCTGCTCTTTTCTGGAAGCCAAAAGTAAATGAACTGCCTTGGCTGAACTCCATCAGGCTGGGAAGTTAAAAAAACCCCTCACTACTATGCCCTAGATTTGTAATGCCAAATCTCCATATTCTAACAGCAAAATTAAGTTTTCTGTTATCTTGGCCATTTCTTATCCCAGAGCGTGTATTTAAAAGCATGGTTCTGTGACATAAGAGTTTTGCTGCGGTTCAATCTAACCTGTACACAACGCACTGGGAAGAAAAAATCACGCTGATCTATCCCTGCGTTCACAGAGCACTGCTGACAGCACTGATGAACGTTCACCGGCCAGCCCCTAATATTTCAGGGAACGTTACAGTCTTGGGACACTTTAGATCGAGATCATACGTGTTGTTCCAGAGTTTACTAAACCTCCCGCCTGTCCAGAGATCCCATGTACAGCCACGCCGTTCCTGCCTTTCGACAAAGTTCGTTCTCTCTGTGAGGGAGAGCTGACCTGCTTTGTGCTGGCTGGAGGCACCTCCCCAGCCCCAAGCAGCTGCTTTACACCCGCTAACCCGCTGCTTTGGTCAACTACATACTAATGTTTTACTTTATTATCAATTTCTGCTGGCGAAAACGAGAGATGCTGGACAACCGCAGTCGCACTTAGAGCAGCTGTCGTAAGGAGAGACCCCAAGACCAGCGGTCTGAGGAGACGGGAGCGGGCGGCAGAGCCAAGGCTCCCGCACCGGCCAGCTCGGCTTTCCCCGGGGCTGGACCCAGGCCAGCACACTCTGGAGAGTTTCTCAGAATCACCTTCTGACAGGGAAATTTTAAGTATGGAACTGTGATGACCCTGGGAATACAGACTCCAGGCTCTTTCCCTTTGGAATATGAGAAGTTCATAATCTTTCCCATCAGTCAAATTTTAATATTCACCATTACTGTGATGAACATTAGAACATACTGCAAGCACATACGTAAAAGTAAAAACAGAAACAAAATACGCCCCCCTCAAAAAAAAAAATCAAATAAAAAAGCCCAATCTATCCACTTGACCATCTTATAAGTACTGAAGAAGCTACAAGTTAAAAAATTAAATAAAATAAAATCAATGTTTCAACACGCTATTGTAAACTGATGGACTTTCCTCTTTAAGCAATGACTGCAATGCATTTAGTGAACAGTGCGAAGTGGGAGAGATGAGAGACCACCACCCAGGCGTGCCCACGTACAGACACTCACATGCACACAACCCAGAAGCACAGAGAGAAACAGGATTAGAGATTTATTTCTGAAAAAATCAAATACAGAAGTGAATTCACAAGAAAAAACAAAATCTGGTTCACCATATCATCTTAACATTTTATAAAAAAGAATGTGTTAATCTCAATGATGAGAAATCTTCGCAAGCCATTAACTTCTACTCCCATCGCTCTCTCTATTTGATAAATAGAGAGAGAGACAAACAGAAGCGGGTAAAGTGCACAAACTGAAATCCTCACATAAAATCCTGCAAAAAAATTACGATTTAGGGTGCGTCCAGTCCACTTCTGCCTGTCTTTTTAAATACAATAACATTTTCATTGCCATTTATAAATGGAATTGTGCAATATTTTAGGAATTTCACTTAAGAATACAGATGAGCTCATCATCACTGCGTTCAATTATTGCAGGGAAGTTTAGCTTTATCTTCTCAGTGAAGATTAACAAGTCTAACGAGAACTTATCGTGGGCTAGGACGCAAAAAAGAACAGCAGAGAAGGGAAGAGATTTATGTGAGAACCTGAGCAGAACACTTGATGAGGGGTGGGGGGAATTTTATTAGTTTGGTTTTACATATGGCGATAGAACTTTTTTAAAAAAAAAAAAAAAAAAGCAGATACCAACCCATTTCCTGCTTTTGAGTTGCCTTTGCTGTCCGTGCTGAGCTGAGAAAGGACATAGTGAGGCGCTTTGGCACTGTCGGCATCAAATATATCCATGTTGGACTCTTCACAATCTCGACGTTTGATCCCTGGCCTCTGCTTTGGATTTCGTTTGCGCGATTTACGTGGCACCTCAGTGTTATCATTGTAGGAACTGGTACTCATGTTACTGAAGTTGGAGGGTGAATCCTCCATCCACATACTGCAGCTCTGTTCTGACTCCAATCCACACCCCTCATCCTGGCAGGACATCCGACTGTTGTCCAGCAAGTCCTCAGGTGGTGGCGAGATGTACAGGACTGTGTGTCTCTTCGGCGTTGACTGCTGCTGCTGGACTGCGTTACTGGTTAACTGCTTTTCACTTACCCCTCTGGTACTTACCCCCACGGCTGAGGAGCAGCTCTCCACTTGCATAGCCTTGCTGTCGGTGACTGAGGTAGAGTAAATGGTAGGACTGGAAGAGGTGGTAAAGGAGCTGCAAGCACCGCCCATGGAGGAAGAGGAAGGAGCTGAAGAAGCATCTGCGGTGTATAATTCAGAAGTAAATACAAGATACAAGGTTCTGTGTGTGCTGGCTATAGCAGTCCCATTGAAATACAGTGATTTATGAACCGATTGCTTTCCCCCAACAAATATTTGGAATTTGGGTAAGTTTTAGAATGTAAATGCTTAAAGCAGTACAGCCTAGCCAGTACGGTACTTTGGAAATGTCCAAATCAGACTTAGTATGATCCACTGTAATCAACTTGTTTTAAAACTTAATGTTAATTCATAAAAATGGCTGCAAGTAAACAGAGCTTTCATTGCCTCAGCTGGACTAGTTATTTGTGTAGAAGCCATTTCATCTAAAATAATGGAAGCCCCAATGCAAAATGCTTATAATCCACATTCAACGCCAATTAAACCATTTATTGTTGGAATTTTTTTATTTTTGAAAAAGACGGGACTGTGCTTAGCCACAAAATATTAAAATAAGTTTCTAACCTATGAAGCAGAGAACTACAGGTCATTTTTAATGCAGACACTCCCTGCTTCAGAGGCAAATCCTGGAATAAAAATATGAGAAAATAAATGAGAAAAAGAGCTGCTGATTATTCCATCATCAATGAGAAATAAAATATAAAATCAACTGAGCTGGTAGGCAAAATGGAACTGGTATCAGTCACTATGACATAGCTGTTTATTTTGAAGGTTTAAAACAGGGATGAAACATCTGTACTGGTGACACGCTGATACAAGACAACATGAAATTTCTGCAATTTGACTCTCTTGGTCACCGAGACTGACTCGTCTCAGGCTTTATTAGCCGAGTCCCCTGAGCATACAGACAGCTTGGGACAGACCTCTCAAAAAATCACATTAAGCAGAATATTTAAACAACGGGGCTGTGACTTCTCTGGAGGCCACACCGATCGATCTGGTTTAGAAGCATGAAAGGACAGCTACATGATTAAAACCCTGAAGATTTCTGCAGAACAACATCATCACTTCCACTTAAGAATTTTAACGGACAAATCGGCTGAAAACGTAGCCGAAAACATTGGTGAGAAGCAGTATGGACAGCCGTAGGTCTTTACTGAGTTATTTAAATCAGCTGCAGCTCACTGCGGAATAACTGACTGAATTTTACATTCAGATTTAAACTTCCAGGGGGAGATGCTATTTTCCGTATTTCTGTGCTACTGACCACACCTCACACAATAAACCAGAAGCCCAGAGATAATCTAATTTTGGAAACAAATCGTACATAATATGTATACATCATTATATGATATGTTTGTTCAGCTAGTTACTGGTGCCATAGAGGTAATACCTATTATTAAGAGGAACATGATGTTTTCCTTTTTGTTGTTTGGGATTTTTTTTAAAACCCAAAATATTATCTCTCAAGTCTAAAAAGTTTAGAGATAGTTGAACTATTTTATCCAGTTTAAGCTATTTCAAAGTAACAGAATGATGCTCAACCATGAGAGAGAGACATATATATTTAACTAACAGCAAAACTTAGTAAACCTCCCTACTTGCTAGTACCAGGGGTATCAATGACTGATGATAAAGAACCTTTAAACCATTATTGTTTCTTACAGCTTTTCTGCGCTAAATGAATTTAAAAGTAAGTCTACGCGACTTCAGATTGTAAAATTTAGTGGGCATTAGAGTTTATCAATAAGGTATTCTGCTTTTCTCTTCATGGGAAGTCCCTTCCCTGAACCTCCCAGTGAACCGGGAGCAGATGAATGATACCAGTTCCATTTTCCAGTTTGTTCTCTGGCAAATACAGTGGCTGAAATTGGAGAATTCAGTCACTTTGAACTGCATTCCAATTTAAAGGCAAATTTATCCTTTCTATATCATGCATTAATGCAATGCTTTTCTCAAAAACATTTATAGGATTGGCAAGAACTATTAAATCTAGATATTTATTTCAGTGACAATATTTAGGAGCTGATTTGCAGCCACTTTGAGTTGAGAGAGATCGTTGCTATTTGGGATGTTTACTTTGTTTTGTTAGAATAGAATTCATTCCCATTTGTCATTTAGACACTCAAACAGAAAGTGCCAGAAACACGCAGCACGCATACAGCATATACACCGCGTGCAAGCGTTGGCAAGCGGAATACATGGAGCAGACAGCAGTAACGCTGCAGAACGGGATTACTGAACAGCAATATTTCCCCCACGTAAAAACCGCTTCTTCTTGTATCGGATGAAACCGAGTATCGTGCACAGTACCATGCAGCGTATGTGCCTCTCATGTCTGCCTGCCGTGAGAAAGACTGACAAATAAATAATTCTGTATGCTGAAACCAGGTAGCAGGGCTCCAGAGCTGGAAGACTTTTCCTTCAATAGAATAGCAAAGACTTATCTTTTTGCAACAAATACTGGGAATGTTTTCAAAAGGTCTTTCAAAAGACCTGCGAGAAAGACTTGAAGTGACAATCCCCACGCAGGTCTGCCAGAGACTGGGCAGACCCTGCGTATCAAACGGTTCAAGGCATACCCTGTCCAGAAATGCAGCAACTGTGCTCTTCCCTCACTTTCCTAGGGAAAAAAAATAAATCCATCACCAAACAAAATACTTTTCAGCGTAAAGCTGAAAGAGCTGGGAACAGTATTGGTATTTTAGGGTGCAGCATTTTGCAATAATTCAGTTGCTATCATTATTGCCACCCAAAACAATTTCTCCTCCAGGTTTTTCCCCTAGAATTAAAAAGCATGTATTTGTATGATTAGGTGTATACATTTTTCCTTTATACATTTAAAAAGGAAAGAAATACTGTCCCTCATAAATTGGTTATACTCTCCTCCATTGATCAGAGACACCCCTACGTAACAATAAGATTCGATTATCAAAGCAATATCAAGCTAAACAGTAATGGCAAGCAAACCTCTCTCTTTACCCTTATATACTCTCAAAAGAATGCCATTACCATCCATAGACATGCAAGTATTTTAAAGCATGTACAAGTCAGTTATAAATAATTAAAAAATATAAGAAAGTATGAAATATTACAGCCAATGAAATAAACTGGCTGTATTAGAACAATCAAATACACAAATTTAAAATCTATTTTGGGGGATAAATTAGTAATTGTTTTAGTAACATTTTAAGTTACGCAAAAACTAAGAAAAGCCGTAAGATTTATGTTTTCTCAGAGTCTGCAGGCCTTTAGCCAACTCATCTTCCTTTGAACCAGTAATTAAATAAGAATTCACAAAGCTACTCTAACGAATAAACCACTCCGGTTTTACATGGCTCCCGTTTTGTTTTACCAATTTATTCTAAAGCCAGCGACAATGCACGCGTGTCTGCCACCCAAAGGAGATCTGGTGGAATATGCTGCATTTGGGGGGTGGGGGGGGAAGTTTATTCTAAAGTTTTCTGTAATTCAGTCTTGACTGGCGTTGCTTTGAAAGGTGAGGGCGTTGTGCACTCCTGGGTGGCGAGGAGCGGAGGAATGCCGTTTCCCCAACATGCAGATAATGAGCAGAATATCACCAGCGGGCGCCGGGGCGAGGGCTGTACCTGGGCACTGCTCTGCCAAGGGAGAGTGGAAACACAGACACGCCTGTCCCAGTTTAAGCATTTCTTTTCTTTGAGGTTACTTTCCTTAGACACCTAGTAAGGGGAATTGTTACAGGTGGCTCTTTCATCTGCAATTTAACAGTGCTTGCAATGACAAATATATCGTTTAAATGAGTATGTACATTTTGAAATGTAAGACTGAATATATTTTAACACAGCCTCCAAACAAAAATCGCTTTTCAGAGCAACCACGCTGAACAGAAGCCAAGTGCATGTTATGGCAAGTATGCAGCCACAGTATTAAAAATGAAACGTGCACCAGCATTGCAAGGTGGGTTTTTTCCTTTTCCTTAATTTAAAAAAAAAAGAGAGAAAAGAAAACTACTTCCACATTAGAGCAACTTTGATCACTGTTGAAACTAAACCTCCTGCATCTATTCATTGCCACCATTGGAACATGTCAGGTAGCTGACATAAGTAATTCAGAATTTGTTGCCTGTCCTACAAGCTTTCCTTCTCTAAGACAGGCAGAACGGTATCAAACGGTTCAGCATAAGGAAGCCCTGGTTCCGTTTCGGAGCAATTCTGTAATGAGCAATTCTGTAATGGGTAAGTGAACGACAGAAAGTAACCAAGAACTAACAAACTACGCAGTTAGTGCTGGAGCTGAGGGTGCAAATGAAGCAACGAATTACTCCGCACTATTCCTAGCAAGAGTAGATTTCAAAGAAATTCCAGTTGCTAGCGACGCCCGTCATCTGTACATTTGCTTCCCAGAAAGCTCCCCAACATTCACCTCCCTTTCAGGCAGTGAGCAGGATGACATTCACGGCTGGGACACTGAGTAACTCGGGTTCCTTCTGCAGACCAAAGGCAGGCAGCACGGGAGGGACGCAGCCCGGCTGCGGCACAAATACACGTTGCTAGAAATCACGGGCTAACGTTAGATCAGAGACTGCGGGAACACATAGAGCATCCCCATGAGCGAATCAGCACAGTCTTGTCTTTTCATTAGCATAAAGCACATTTATTACCTCCAGAATCAGCAACTAAGGCAATGACATATTTCTATATCTTATTATCTTGTGAAGTCAAGCAATGCCTTCAGCCTCTGAAAAAAAGGTCTGAAAGGCAGGAGAAGGAAAAATCTTTTTAAAATCGTTACTTGGCATTAAGGGAGACTTGTCTTTAGATAACACTTACGTGGAGCCAATCCTGAAATCCTTGTTCATTATTTGCAAAGCGATCCTTAAATACAACAAGGATTACCAAGTTCTCACAAAGAAACAACTAGCGTCCTGATGACTTTTTTTTCATTTATTTAATTGCAGCTGGAGTGCAAAGCAAGTCATCTCCCAGATTGGAAAGCTTAAGACTGCAAACACAAATAAATTGGAGATATTTTTGGTGTTACAAGTTTTTCAGCCAGCTGTGCACGAATAGCCAGGACCAGCAAAAAGCCATGGAAGCCATGGAAGAACTCGCCTTTTTCTCAGCCCCTAGCCTGCATCCCACGCCATCCCTAGGCTATTTTCAGAAAAAAATTACGTGTCAAAAATGAACACTCACCACACAGGGTGAGGTTTAGGTGGTGTAAAAGCTTAATAAGTGACGTATACCTGCGTATTTCGTTTGTCAATGTATTCATTTATCTAACATGTCATGTTCTTGGTAAGACTTTTGTGTGTTAATTGGTTTATTTGAAACACTGGACACAGAAGAACAATTTCAGAACAAAACCGGAAGGACACTATGTGCAAAATTTCCACCATCAACCCTTGTGTTGCCAAAGGTTTTCAAGGTAAAAACCAGAACTTACAAAGTGGCTGCAAACCTGCTTTCAACACCTCACATGCCAAACTTGGGTTTCTACTTTTCTTCTTCTTGTATTACTGATGTAATGTCAAAAACTTTTCCAAAAAGTTTAGTTTCAAATCAGTATCAATCCACTATTTAGAAATAAAACAAAAAAAATAAAACAAAAAAAAAAGAAAGAAAGGAAAGAGACTTATGAAGAAGTCTGAAAACAAGACCGACCTATACCCTGGGTGAGATTGGATGGGTTAAGTGTCTCTGGCACTATTTGTCTTCACTATTGACAGACACTGTCACACAACCCACCACTCGATGCCTGTCTCTGAATGGCGAAGCTAGAATGCAAGTTAAGTGTATTAATAGAGAAAAAAACTAGCATCCCAGCAAATATAATAAAGCAATCCAATTCACCAGTTATTAAAAACACTCAGATTCAAGATAGGTAGGTTAATTTAATTTACATTAAGCCCAACAGTGTAAATTCCCCTTACATTCACATGCTGAACCAAGCAGTGCATTATACTTTGGGTAAATACATCAATCTGGTTTTGTTATAAATGACATCCGTTATTAAATTAACACTCAGGTTTAGGTATCGAAATAGAACTTGTTAGTGGCTCACACACACCAATTCCATGTGTCTTAGATCCTTCCCCAGTGGGAGCGTACAGGCAAGTCAGAACTCTAGGAGCCTCAGCTGCTCTCTTCAAGCACTATCCATCATCTCCTTGGCTCCCCCCATGGCTCGCTACCCCAAGAGTGACTGGACACTGATGTCAGGATTGATGGATCTGACAGAGAACACTTCGATTGAAGAAACAGACTCTTTGGTTCATTAGACACACTGTTGGGTTTTTTTTCTAAGAAATTAAGAACTCTTCTTGGCCTTCATGAAGTCTTTGATGCTGCTACTGCAAAAAGGTGCCCAAATAACAGTACAATAAGATCGCTCTCTTTCTGCCCTTCAGTGGCTCAGGTTTTCATTACTCATGAAGGAACAGGGAATTCTCTTGTCCTAAAGTAAAAAAGGCTTTTTGATGTAAGAATAGGAGCCACTTAATGCAAGAATTTGCCATAAAAAAAGTCTTCTCAGAATGATAAAACAGCTTGTGTTTGATTGAGCAGTTCTGGAAAACTGGGCTCACTGACTATAGGAGATTCAGGAAGACTGAATTTAGAAAAAAAATTTAGGAAAAAAAAGAGATTATCTAGAGTACATCTACATAATCCTTTATAAGGAAGCTCCGTTCCACGCAGAGGAGTGGGTATGCATTCAACACATACAACCCCACACAACTACAATGTTTTAACTGACTGTACAGAACGTGTTGTCTAAAAAGTTTCCATAAAATGGAAGCAGTAAGAGAAATCTTTTGATTTCACGTTTCCTAGCAATGACTTCTCACCAGGAGCCAGTTCAGAATGACGAACATACCTCTCCACCGCCACCGAGCCGTACCCAACGATGGCCAGACTAACGCAATGAGCTCCTTGTGGCTCTTTCGGGCACGCGCTTTTGCCAGGACTAACGCTCAAACTTGTTCCCATATACGTTAGTTCTAACATGCCAGGGCACTGTGCTAATATACAGCCCCAGGAAGATGCCTTTTTAAAGGGCATTAGGATCTGGTTGAAATTAATTCAGTAAGAAAGAAATATTTGACACATGAGCAAAACAAGCACACCGCAGACAGAAATCCCGGGAAGACGTCCTCGTAGGAAATTACAGGAAGGCATTTCCAACTGGGAGGGCGGTGGGAAGGGGAAGAGAAAAGCCTACAAAGAAATGGAAGTTTTTACAGGCATTGGAGAGCAACTACAAAGAAGAATCTTTTTTTCTGATAATTTGTTTACAACATCTACTTATAAGCCTGGGATAACAGAATTAGTAGCAGCACTGATACCCCCTTTGAAATTTCTGGTAATTATTTCTGCATCAACAGGAAAAAATGAATAATGACACCAGGAAGGATGATAAGTTGACAAAATATTTTCATTAAAAATAAAAATCAAGAAGCCTGACTCTAGCTATTCAGGAGAAAAAAAAAACAAACTGAAACAAAAACCCCCCACATCTCCATTTTGAAACTTTATTAGAATCTTTAGCTTGAGAACGATGAAAAAGCCCTACTTGGCAGTGGAAAACATGACCCACACCCCTTAGCACCCAGGCTCTACCCCACAGATGCTTCAAATAGTTTTATCCGTTTCTCTACAATAGCAATTGAGAAGCAAAGCCTTATTTTCTTAATTAAAATAACCAAAAGTGCTTATAGCAAGTATTTCAATGACAAATCTGATCAAAAAGCCAATCAAAAAGACAAGTAGTTTGTCCCTTTAATTAAAA
Organism: Balearica regulorum gibbericeps; assembly: GCF_011004875.1. Lineage (NCBI taxonomy): Eukaryota > Metazoa > Chordata > Aves > Gruiformes > Gruidae > Balearica > Balearica regulorum. The sequence goes on from NC_046196.1 coordinate 1,269,129, forward strand.
GGAGCACAAAATTGACATGATCACAAAAAGACAAAACTTTCGTCCTTTCACAAATATGTTCCCAGGATACAAACATAGATGTGTGGGAGCCAGAAAAATTCAACATCACAGATTAATTGTAGCCAAGTACAAAGAATGCAAAAAGAGTTCAGTAAATACATTTCAGTGGCATAAAATCTGCTCCCCTTTCGTTACAGCAAGAACACCACTCTGTGGAGAATTCACTTTGAGATAAGAACTGGAAACTGTCGGAATGGAAACGATGCAGGAAATACTATCCTGGGGAACAATACAAAAACACGGAAAGATATATATTCGCCTCTGTGGAAAATGGAGAGCAGCTTAAGAAGCTCATTCCAAGATCTGCTACGGAAAGAACAAACAGATGATAAGCAGAGAAGCAAGTTTCTGTAACAGCTTCCGTCACTGGGGTTCAGAAGGTTTGAGCATTCTTGGTACTGGAGGTAAAAGATGAAAACACAACACTTGTTTAAAGCCCACGGTCGAACATACTCTTGAATCATCCCCAAAGGGCAAGAACAAGGCGCTGACCTACCAACTAGAACAACCCCTTTGAGAAAGGACTTAAACCAGCAGTTTGAATTTTAAGCACTTGAAGCCCTTGTTCAATGTGTCACGATCAACACGAAAAATTTGTTCAACCTTTAAGAACCAACTGAAGAGAATCAAGCAGCCCTCCTCGCAACTAGAGCTTAAAAATATCGTGTGAAAGACATTATTAAAGCTTCAGGCACAATTATTTCTTCTAAGAAATCTCCAGGCACAGCTCACAATGACATTCCTCAGCATGACACCCGCATGCACTGAGAGTCTAGAAGATGATTCATATTTAATGTGTTTATGGTACCGCACCAGGCAAAATCCTCCTTTTCCTGTCCCCTGAACAAAGACACTTGTAACTCAAATAGCAAGCACAGAGAAGAGTTCCTAGCAGTAAAACCAGATCCTTTTCCTCCTTTCTGCTTTCCAAAATAACAACAGAATTAGAAACTTGAGATAGCAGCTGAGGTTGTGAACGTTGCAGCTCAAAATCCTAGAGTTCTATTCAATTATACTTGCCTGTTTGATATTCAGAGAGTGGGTAATACCTCTTTTGTCCGGATTAATGAATATGAGATACACGTTTATTAACAAATTAATGAAAATCCAATCAGCAACATTCCATTTTAAAACTCTTAAAACTGTTCTGTAAATCACAAATTTCCAAATGGAAGAACTAGAAGTCTGCGCCTGCAAGGTCATCACTGCTAAAACCAGCCCATCCTGTTCCTCCAAAAAAACCAGAGAAGTTAACTGCAGCAATATATATTTCTCACCTATGATGTGATTTATAGGAAATAAAACCCCACAGCAAAGAGACTGACAGAAAAGCCTCAAGTAAACTGAATTTCAGCCAGATACTACCTTACTCTGTGTTGTGGGAAGCAGAAAACAAACCGTGGTAACTATTACAGGAGTAGTAAAAAGCTCTCACCACTTCAGATCATTCCCTGTAACATAATCCTCTCATTATCGAGAGTAATCATATCTGCAATCGACTTCTACATACAGTGTGTGAGCAGCATTTCAAATTAGCCCTTCCTTTTAAAAACAAGAGTAAATGAGATTAGCTACAACACAATGGAGGCTGAACTATCATTTCCCCAAAAAGTGAGGATTTAGAGCAAGTAAGAGCTGACATGAAAATAAAAGAAGACAACAGAGAGACAAAAAACAAGGGAAAGATTTCAGACAGAGGAACGCTAGGCTGCCAACGTCATCCCTCCTCCCCACCCTGTCATCTCTGCAGTGTCAGCTCCTTGAAAATGTGCCTGTAGTCTGCTACTAAGGACTTGAAATATGCAGATGAACAGTCAATCTTGGTCTTTTAAAATATAAACGTAAAATACACGTTTATGTTTTCCTGTATAAGCATATAGGCATGCATAAAGCCCAGGCTGATTTTCCTCTTTAGAAATCAGAGCCCAGCCAGACTTCTCATTACTACAGAGGCAGGGTGATAAGGCTCGGAAATGTAGTAGCAACTTTTCAAAGACACTGTGGCAATCCCAAAACACCTTTTATCTAGAAACACAGTACAGCTACACAGCTGCAACACTTGTGTCCTATTCTCTTCAGAAAGTGGAGAGGTTTGGGTGCAAAGAAACACAGAACTAACCGGAATGAAAAGCTCCTGGGATTCTGGAAGCCAGCTGAGAACCCCGGAGAAGGCTCCTGCTCCAAGGCAGTGGGTGCTGCGGGTACTAACGACAGCCCAGAAGTGCTGACTTCAAGACGGCTTAGAGGAGGAATCCTAATCAGCCTCTACACAGCAGGAATTTGGGGGGAACACAACGGGGGAACTATGACTCTAAAACAATCCACTGCGATCGACCGCAAAGAGTAAATTCACCTCTTCTTGTACCCCCACCCACAACTTCTGTAGATATTGATGTTCCTTCTCTGTTCCCAAGAGTTGTCCCCAGCTTTAAAGAGACAAAAAAAGTCTGGCCTCAGACTTACCAGAAATACCCAACCATCTGTCCACCCTCGGGGTATAATACACATTTGAGATCCATCTCACCTCCCAACACCAGGAGGAGGAGCAGGGACTGTTCTTTCCACCTTTCTGCTCTGTCTCTATAGTTCCGGAGTACAGCCTATAGACCTGTTTTGTAGGTAAACATTTACCTAAGACACATGCATTTTCTTTCAAGGATGTGGTGGAGGACAGGAGAAAAACAAAACCAAATGAAAACTCCACTACTATGGTACACTAAAACTATCCGACATCATTCCTTGGCCAAACTACTGAGGTGAAGCCTGCCCCGAATCTGATGGGAGCTGGGCACCCACTCCCCTGCAAGAACATCAGCAACATGGCTTTGGGCTGGGGCTCCTCTCTCCTTACATGTGCCCCAGCACAACCCACTGGTGAATTCTCCTGGTCACCACAATTCTATCTCTATAAAAGACCAAGATTCACTTGTTTGCGCCCTCATTGTAGTTGACAGTGACACAGGCAATGAAAACAAAACTAGGCTTTGCTACATTTGGGTTTTTTTGTCTGGGTGGTTAGGGTTTTTAAGCACAATTTTTAACAACTTGGAGAACTGTAGCTGCTTGCGCTTAATACTTCTGATCCTGATTTTAGCGGCACCCAGAAATTTAGCTGTCTCGTCACGCTGATGGAAGGGCTCCAAAGCCACAGTTCAGTAAATTTAAGCCAGCACAAACTGAGGGAAGCTAGCTCCACCTTTCCTGACTGCTCCTTCCTCGTCCTCTCCTTGTGCCACCACAAGCATCGTGCAGCCCGGCCGTGAACCCGCCCGGCACAGCTCTACCCTGGAGCAGGTCCTGGATCCAGCGCACTGCGGCACACACGAGAAGAGCTCTTCTTTCGGCAGCGGAATCAGCTTGAAGCCTTTGTGAAACCACACTCCCTCTGACACTAGAAGTGTTCTTAAGTGAATGAGTAAGTCTTCTTTCAGTGTTAACAAAAAATATCAATGCTATTTTTTAAAGTTTTTCATTCAAGAAAGTTTTCCTGCAGTTTAACCCTAACACAGCTAACTATTCTTAGGTTTTTTTAGAAGGAACAGGACTGGCTGTTAGCAGACACTAAATACCTGGAGGTAACAGACATTTAGTTCCATTCAAGTTTTTAAGTCTTTTCTGTTAGGTAAGAATTAATTAGCAGTTCATGTCTATCTGTGGATTTAGAGTGTAACAGGGTTTGTGGGATTTTTTTGTTCACTTGTTTTTAAGACACATGTTTCTACAGGATTTGGTCACTGCTGTATCTTTGAACCAAACTGATCATCAAGTATCTTGATTTTAGAAATATATGCCCAAATTACTTTTTTGAACAAGAGATATAAAAAATATCCAATCCTTTCAATATAATAAATAAAACCATCAAATGCTTTCAAAGACTGAAGTTCCACTGTGCACAGTTAAATCCACAGGTTCTCTCAGAAGAGGTCTGGCAAAACATGAATGGTGAGCAGTGCTGTAAAGTTTCTCTGACAAGTCTACAATCACTCCAGTTTC